>NC_137774.1:30177745-30777745 GCF_963455305.1 Plecotus auritus
TCAGGCTGAATTTAGACAGTCTTCTGAATGAAATCCATTTTATTAAAGTTAAATTCCCCTTCAACAGATTGGGGGTCAAGACTGAAATCATGACATTGAAAAATGGACTTTCTGAATGGATTTTCTGGAGGAGATATTGGTCTTCTACTCAAAGTATTTTAATTTTTTTAATGTGGTATTTTGGAAAGATGCCCGTATCCCTCCGTTTTCCTTGTGTTAATTAATTATCAGGCACAGTGCCCCAATTATGTAAAACGTAACATTCCTATCGTTTTAATATCCAAGTGACTTCATCAAGCTAGCATTTTTTCTTAATTTTATGGTATTTTAAAGTGGTGAAATTAGTGACTAATGGAGTGCAAAGAGCCTTCTTAAGTGGGTAAGAGGGAGTCGTTATTAGGACATTACGTATAAATGACTATTCCAATGTCCTAGGACAGAGTAGCATTTTGGTAGTTCCTTTCTCATTCAGTTTCACGCTCTCCATTCATTTCATACTCAGTAAATACAATGGTGAACTTTAGTCCAAAAAGAATCCAAAAGATCACAGATCCCAAATTTGAAAGTGTCTGGCTGTTGTCTTAATATATTTCTTCCAAGGAAATAAAGGCAGGACTGAAGGCGTTTAGAGGAGAGATTTTTAAGCATGGTGTTTTGACACACCATATGAGTCCCTTAAAACATCTTTTTCAGTCTTGCCTGTTTATAACTTTGCTTTAGCCCCCGACCCTTAACCCAGCTAAAAGATGAATGTGTAGGCAAGAGGAGACCAACTTGTAACCGCCTTATATGTCTTAGTTCCTCCGGAAGTGTTTTGTGAGCCCGCTCCTCAGAGGGACAGGGTGTTAAATGTGATGAAATGTCACCAAAGAATTTAAGCATATTGTTCCTCATGCCTTTCTCGGTACTTAATTGAACTTGTACTTTCATTTCAAAGAGCAGCTTTGGGAAGGTTTTCGCAGAATACGAAATGCAACATACCCATTCGTGTTGCAATCTAAGTAGTAACTCAAGTCGGCAAAGAACGAAGAAGGAGCAGCTTACCTCCATGAATCTAATTCTCAGAGGCTCTTTCTTTCATTTATTGTTTGTGTAGAACAAAAAATCGTATTACTTTATGCTTTAGTAATTGCTTTTTTTCATTTCAGTTGAATGTGCCTCAGATTACAAGAGGAACTGTCATTCCATATGAGAAAATTGCTGAATAGTTCCATGTTGATCAGAAGGGAGTCCACTGTTGATCTCCCGGACTGCCAAATCTTTTTCATTGGCATTGTTCTCTTTGTTTTTTTTTGTTTTTGTTTAAATATATTTTTATTGATTTCAGAGAGGAAGGGAGAGGGAGAGAGAGATAGAAACATCAATGATGAGAAAGAGTCATTGATTGTCTGCCTCCTGCACACCCGCTACTGGAGATCGAGCCCACAACCCAGGCATGTGCCCTGACCAGGAATCAAAATGTGACCTTCTGGTTCATAGGTCGGTGCTCAACCACTGAACCATGCCGGCTGGCTGGCATCATTCTCTTTGAATGGGAACTTCATAAGCTGGAAGGCAGGTGGTGTTAAATCTCATTAGTGGTCCACATAAGTAAACACAATGCATTTAACAAAGGCTGCACTGTTGCTCAGACTAAGGCAAGATTCCCCCACTGTGCAGTTCTAGGTGTTTTCATCATAGGTGCTTCTCTTAGGAAAAGGAAAAGAAAAAAAGTCAACTTGGGAATTGTGTCCATGGCTAAGAACTTAGCATAACATAAATGATTGACTTGCCAAGAGCATGTCATAAAATCAAGAGTACAGCCATCAACTTCTACAGTAATTTGGAAGAATAACACTGGGCTATAAACTGTGCATAAATATTTTATACCTTTTGATTGTGCAAGGGGTCTTCCTGTACTACAAAGATGTAGACAATACTAAAAAAATTACAACATTGTCATACCAAAAATTTGACCTACTTAAGATACGTGTCTATGTAAACTTGTTTCTGTTGAATGACATTTCAGAGTCTATAGAATTCTTATTTAATTGAAAATGACTTTAGTAATATCCAGAATAATCTGGATATTTCCCTCAAGTAAGAGATTACAATACTTAGCCATGATGGAAAAGTAAGTTACTGACAAAGCCCACAATTAGAACTTAAACTTGAATTAAGACTCCTGCTTGAAGTCCGGGGCTTATCCTATATAAGCTATATTCTCCTAAGATAGATAGACAGACAGATAGATGATAGATGGGTAAGATAGATAGATAGATGAAATAAATAAGTAAAGAAAGAAAGAAAACCTCTCTATAAAACTACCCATGAAAATTTATTTGAACTCCTGCCATCACTTCTTCTCAGTAAATATCCTTAAAGCAAGCAGGGGCATGCATGATCACCCCACTGGCCTCGGAGCTACCCCGCACATTTGTGTCTCTCTGCTCATAAGTAACTCTGACCTCTAGATCTGTGCCACTCTTACTAATGAATAGAGCCGTGCAAGTCTGAGGACCAGAAGCAACTTTCCAGTGCATCAGTTCTTAGGCTCCTTTGGTCTACGATGCCCAGAAGATAACACTGACGTGCACAGAACGAGTTTTTCTGCAGGCTGCTGCATGGATGCGATCGCCTGTGGGTAATAATAATTGGTTCCTGGCCAGGTCAGCAGTAGAGGACACCCCAGTGTTCCTTGACACTAGGGCTGAAAACTGCTGGGTGTGCTCATATTCTTTTCTCGGGTTCCATTGCCTGTGTCCTGCCAAATACGCAAAGCAAGTCTTTGTGGGGAGAAAAGAAGAGGCAAAGGGTAGCCTATAGTTCTCAAATTCCAATTTCTAAAAGAGAACACTGATTTAGTAGCAGCCTTTGAGGCAACATGGTGAGTGAAGTAGACAAGCATTACATGTTAAATGCACACCAATTTCAGCAATGCAAATACACAGTTCAGGCGTGTTTGGTGTAGAAACATGGTCAGACAACAGTCTCTGTTTCACCCTGATATCTTAGGACGTGATATGTAATGAGGAGAGGGCTGGGCAGCACATACTTAAGTTAATGGTATAGACTGGAGCCTCAGAGAATTTTTCCCATCATCTGGCAGATGATGTTGCCTCTTCCTCCCTTAGTTTATGACCAGCACTACTAGCAGGTGGAGCTGCTGGGCAGAAACCACTTCATTCATTCATTCATTCATTTATTCAACCAATGTTTGTTGAGCACCCACTACGCAATGGACCGCATACTGGGGCTTGAGATTGGAGATAAAAAATGGAATCCCTTCTCCCAACAGCTCACAGCTTAGTGGAGACAGTAGGTAACTATTGGCAAGCAAATTCAGCAAATATGGTGGAAATGGAAGGCACTAACCCAGCTGGGGGAGAGCCAGGAGGCCTCAGAAAGGCCAAGCAGTGGTTATCCTGGAGAAGGCGGGTGAGAACAGCCCAGGAAGGAAGGAGTGACATCATTGCTACCCAGCGTCGCTGAGTACTTTGCATGGACCAGGCTCTGTGCCAAGTACTTGAAAAACTTGATCTCTTTCGTTCCTCAGACAACTCTGTGAGGCAAGTGCTCTGTCTTCATCAGTCCTGAGTGCTATAACGAAGTACCACATACACAACAGAAATTCACTTCTCACAGTTCTAGAGGCTAAAAGTCCAAGATCAGGGCACCAGCATGTTAGGAATCTGGTGAGAAACCTCTTCTGGGTTGTAAAATACTTGTTGCATCCTCACATGTAGAAAAAAATGAGTGAGCGCTCTGGAGTTGCTTTGATGAGGGCTTAATCCCATTCATGGGGGCTCCACCTTCCAAAGGCCCCGCCTCCAAATACCATCACAATTGGGAGTTAGGACTTCAACATATGAATTTGGGTGGGGAGGACACAAACATTCAGTCCACTGCTTATCCCAACCATCTGCGTACTACTGATATGGAAACAGGCTCAGAAGTTGCCTGCATGTCCATGGTCACTTGGATGGTAAACAGCAAAATCATCTCTCACACTCAGGTCTGAGTCCAGAGCTCACACTCTTCACACTGGGTCTTTCCAAGTTCTGTAGTGTGAGGAAATAAATGGGCAAAAGGTAAAGTGTGAGAATTAGGGAGATTCGTGGAAAGAACAAAGTTGGTGAATGAGGGTGGTGGGGGGGCAGAAGCTGCCTACCTTCTCTGACGACTTGCATTTCTCTAAGGCAGTGGTCGGCAAACTGCGGCTCTCGAGCCACATGCGGCTCTTTGGCCCCTTGAGTGTGGCTCTTCCACAAAATACCATGGCCTGGGCGAGTCTATTTTGAAGAAGTGGCGTTAGAAGTTTAAGTTTAAAAAATTTGGCTCTCAAAAGAAATTTCAATCGTTGTACTGTTGATATTTGGCTCTGTTGGCTAATGAGTTTGCCGACCACTGCTCTAAGGGGATGTGGACAAAGAGGAATCTCCTGGTGGGACCACAGTGGGTAGTCTGGAATACCATCATTATGGTGCTTTGGAAGCATGTTGTTATCTTGCTTTGTGGGTTAAATCCATGAACATGCCTCATTGTGCTCTTACACCCCCCTCCCGACACACATGCGTGCGCACACACACACACACACACACACACACACACACACACCAATCCTTCCCTCAAATGTGGGTGCAACACATAGCCTGGTTGTGGTTTCAGAGAAACATAAGTGTTCTTTTTCTTACCTCCAGTCATGCTTGGAATGCCCCTCATTCTACTGCCTCCTTCCTTTCCTCATTCCCACCACCATGAATAAAATAAAATAATGGCTGCATGCTTGAGTCCCAATATGCTCCTCGGGCAAGCTTGGTTAAACAAATCACATTGACCTTTAATAAAGATGTGCCAAATGCTTCCTTCTCTCATTCAATATGTTAATCTTCAGCCAAAGCACTGTCAGAGCAAGCATCATTAAGTGCACATCTGATCACACTACCCCACCCCCCTCAGTGGCTCTGCATCGCCTATGGCCGTGGTCGGCAAACTGTGGCTCATGAGCCACATGCGGCTCTTTGGCCCCTTGAGTGTGGCTCTTCCACAAAATACCACAGCCTGGGCAAGTCTATTTTGAAGAAGTGGTGTTAGAAGAAGTTTAAGTTTAAAAAATTTGGCTCTCAAAAGAAATTTCAATCGTTGTACTGTTGATATTTGGCTCTGTTGACTAATGAGTTTGCCAACGACTGGCCTATGGGATGAAGCCCAAACTCCCAGCAGCACAGAGAAGGACCTTCAGGTGTGGCCCCTGCTGACCCTCCAGCCTCATTTCTCACAACACCCTTCCCCCTGCATCTCACCTACATGCTGGGTATGCACTGCTCTGAATGTCCTTAGCTCTTTCTCCAGCACGGCTGTCTATAGGGCCTTTGACAGCCACCCCCCTGCCAGCCACACACTGATTAGCTCCTGTCATTCAAGATGCAATTCAGGTGAGCTCCTAGCTAATCCTCTCCTGAGTCCCACCCCCAGGCAGAACTGACAGCTTCTCAATGTACTTGGTGCAGATACGCATCACTGTGCCTGCTGCTACTTGATGCCTTCACTTAATTACATCCTGCTCTTCGACACCCGGCCTGACACATACAAGGAGCTCAAGAAACAGAGCCAAGTGATGGACACTCACATGAGCTTGCTGTGTAGGCACCTGATCTAACTGCCAAGGTTCATCACGTCAGTGTATGCTCTAGGCATCATGACTTTGTCATGGAAGCATATTGCAAGGGCCAGGGTGCAGACCAGCCCAGCCATGTATCAGTCGCTGTGTCTCTCTTGAACTTGTCCTAAATCTCTGATGTTTTGATGGAAAGGCAGAAACATTTAAATGGAAAGACAAAGGAAGTCCTTTCTCCTAGAGTTTGTCTCCAAATGCAGCTTGACCAATCTCTCTCTCTCTCTCTCTCTCTCTCTCTCTCTCTCTCTCTCTCTCTCTCTCTTTCTCAGTTGTTGAACTTAACTCTTTAAGCCTTGTGATTGGATTTGGCCTGATTACTTTTCTTTCTAAAAGTAGTTCTTAAATGTTCTTTTCATTAAGCAATGTTCAGAAACAAGAATGGTGACCAGGCCACCTTTCCACAGAAACTGAAGCCTTCAAATGTGCATTTCATTGTGACTATAATACTATGATTCCAAGTCTCAGGGACTATAACCAAATATTTGGCTCTTCTTTGTGTCCTTGTCATAGACCTCATCAATATTCAGTGTTGCATCCTGCAGGAAGAATGTGCTTCCTCGAATCTCTGATGTCAACCTTGGGCATGTGATTTTTTGGGCTACCAAAATGTGCACAGGAGTAACATATGCCACTTCTGGGATGGGAGCTTCTCCTCCTATCATTGCAACTCACCAGGGTCCATATGGCACCTATCCTAAGAGTTTAGACAGCAATGACATGGAGGAAGCCCTCAGCCAACCTAGAATGGACATGTATGTCAGCAAGAAATAAACCTTTGTTGTTTAAAATGATTAAGATTTGGGGGACTGTTTGTTACTGCACCCTACCCTGACAGATGCAGTCTTCTGGAATCAGAAAAGGAAAAAATAATCAGCAATACCAGCACTTTATAAGAAACCTAATTCTTAAGTCTTTCTTACTTCCTTCTCTAGATGATGCATATTTACTACAGGGACTTAATATAGAAGAACTGTATCCAGAGACCTCTAGTTTCATTACTTATGATGGGTCGATGACTATCCCACCCTGCTATGAGACAGCAAGTTGGATAATAATGAACAAGCCTGTCTATATAACGAGGATGCAGGTGAGCTTCTCTGTGGTCTTTTAGTAAATGGGGAAGATGATGTGAAAACTGGCTGTGTTTGTGAAATACCTATTGTATTAGTTGGCTAGAAATGCTCTAATAAAGTACTGCAAACTTGGTGGCTTAAATAGCAGAAATGTATTGTCTCACAGTTCTTGAAGCTATAAATCCAAGATCAAGGTGTCAGAAGGACTGGTTCCTTTTGAGGGAATGAAGAAGAATCTATTGCATGCCTCTTCTCTGGTTTCTGGTGTTTTCTGGCAATCTTTGGTGTTCCTTGACTTGTAGAAGCATCACCGCCACCCTGCCTTCATCTTCACATGGTGATCTCCCTATGTCTGTGTCTCTTTGTCCAAGTCCCCCTTTTTTATAAGGACACCAATGATATTGCATTAGGGGCCACCCCAATAACCTCATCTTAGCTAATTATATTCATAATGACCTTATTTCTAAATAAGGTTGCATTCTGAGGTATTTGGGGGTTAGGACTTTAACTTATGAATTTTGGGGGTACACAATTCAACTCATCCATACCTGTATTTAAAGAATCAGCATCTGAAAAGGCTTAGCATGAACTGATTGTGGAAGCATCAACTTGTCTGAGAAAGAACAAGAGAGTTAGTTCCCAAAGTGCTCTACAGCAATAGTGTTCAGAAAGCAAATGAGCAAAATGGATGATATGGTCAAATATGTTTGAAAATGATGGATTAATATTTCATTGTTGGGAGACTTCCCAAGCCTTTAAAATGATAATAATTATGTCAGTCTCCAAGAGGAAGTGAAAGGATATGCAGCATTTCACAAACATATTTGAATGTGGAGTTCTTCAGAGCATCTCAGTATTTCTCATAAATCTGGCTTGGATCCTTCAGAACTGGACGGGAACCAGGAGCTCTGGCCTCTGAGGCAAGCTTTGGTTCATTATGTGCTCATTATGTGCTCCTAGGGCTGCCACCCGCCTCCTGTGAAATAAATACTGCTCTTTATGATGCGGGGGTAAATTACACAAGTCTGTTCCAGTTCTGACATGCTCTGATTCTGGGATCCTATGACAGCTCAGAGGAAAGATGAGCAAAGGAAGCAGACTCCATTCTCCTTTACAAGATATGTACAGTTGACCTTTGAATAACTTGTCCACCTATATGCAGATTTTTTAAAATAAATGCTTGTGGTTGGGAGTCCATGGACATAAAGACCTGACTCTATACATTGTTCTATGCCATTTTATACAGGAGACTTGAGCATTCGTGGATTTTGGTATCCATGGGGTGGGGAGGAGGGATCCCTATAAGCAATCCCCGATGGATAGATACCAAGAGACAACTAAGTTTTGGGGGGAGTCAAAAGTTATATGCAGATTTTCAACTGCACAGAGGGTCAGTACCCCTAACCCCCACTTTGCTCAAGGATCAAATATACTTAAAGCCCAAAAACAGTGAACAGTTTGAACTCCCTGATCCTATCTGTATTGGTTAGGACTCTTGGTGACAAGCAACCTCCTCCAGATAAACTCAGAGAAAGTGTTTGTTCAAGAGATACTGGGCATCTTAAGGAATTTAATATCAGAAATTGATGTCAGGAACTCGCTGGGATCAGAACCCCAGATACCCTTTATCTCTGTTCTCTTCTGCTTCCTACCACCCATTTGCTTCATTCTTCTCTCCTGCTCAAAACTACTCCTTTGCTTCTCAGTCCTGGGGTGGAACTTGGCTGCAAACATTTCAGTCCAGCTCTTTGATTTCACAGAAAAGGAACCAAACTAATCCAGCTTAGTTTCGCTCTGGCCCCTGGACCAGTCACTGTAGTTTGGATAACACCAATGTGCGGGAAATAATTCCCTGAATTGTTGAGAATTATTGAACCATGGGGTGTAAGAGAAAGAGACCCTGAAGAACAGCTAGTTGGATTTCCTCCTTTGACAGAGGGTGTGTTTGAGGATAAAACAGAATAATCAACTTCTTCAGAGGCATCCATGAGCTACTGAGCTACAAGCGAGGCTCACTCCACACAATGGCAGCATCAGTGGGCCCCCAGCTCATCTGAATCCACACAACCAGGGTCTCTGAGGGGCTCACATGGCCCTAGCCTGGCTTGGCCAGTCTACACAGTCTTCTTCCCTGGTGTATTTAAGAGGATGGGTGGATCTCACAGCTGTTTCTCTCTCCTCAGATGCATTCCTTACGCCTGCTCAGCCAGAATCAGCCATCTCAGATCTTTCTGAGCATGAGTGACAACTTCAGGCCCGTTCAGCCCCTCAACAACCGCTGTATCCGCACCAACATCAACTTCAGTTTACAGGGGAAGGACTGTCCAAATAACCGGGCCCAGAAGCTTCAGTATAGAGGTGGGTGCATTGCTCAGAGGGCACTGGGCCAGGCCAGAGCTCAGTCCTCTTGCTTACACCTGTCCTTGAAGGCCTGGCATTTTCTCCCATTATCAGAATCGTGATTATAAATTATAATTAAGACCATCACCTTCCATGTGCATGGCGCTTTTCTGTTGATAAAGCCTATATATTAGAGATAGAGATCGAACTTTAAATCCCTCTGTTTTGCTTCTGGTTCAGGCAAAACAGCCTTTTCATTGCCATTGTACAAAGAGCCAGAGAGGCTGATTTTTTTCAAGGTCATGTGTTAGAACAGACAGCTAGAAGCATTGGAGCTTTTATTTATGTGCATGATGAGCCCCTTTCTGCTAAAAGGTGAGCAAATGCTCTGGATGCCAGGCCGTTGGGATACAAGGAGGTAATGTGTGTGAATGCATCCTTTTCTGGTGCTATGTCTCTAGAAGTGACAATTATTCCTACTATGGGGGACATTCAAAACAACTCCCACCTCCTGTAACCCTCTGGTCCATACCAGCCCTCTTCCCTTCTGCACACTAAGTATGTGTCTGATCATGGTGCTCAGCTCTCAACATGGAAGGACGATGAAGGCAGAATGGTGTCGTGGAGATGCCTTTGACCCAGAGTCAGGTCACCCAAGTTCCAGACCTGGTTCTGTCACTAACAAACTATGCAAACCCAGCCAAGTCATTTACCCAGTAGACCTCACTTTTTTATGATAATCCCTATACCATCTAACTCACGACTTGTTGTGAGGAATGAATGAGAGCCTGGATGGTGAAGCCCTTTGTAGCAATAATGTGCTGCTCAAATATGGGGCTATAGATATTACCAGACAGCTTCTCAAAGCAGCTACCACCACTGCTCTTGGCCCCCAACTTCATCTCTCCTACTTCCCCCACATTTTCCTCTTTCTTTTTTCTCAGACACATGTAGAATGCCAAAACTATAATGTTCTGTTCTCTTCAAGCCAGAACTACCAACAAATAAATACTCAACCCATCGATTAAGCCTTCTCTTTTCTCAACACCTATTTATTGTGCATCTACTATGTGCCAGGCACTTAGCTTGGTGACGAGGATACAGTGTGATGCAGACAGATATGACCCCATCACATAGACTATATCCAGCACATATAGTCTACAGCAGGATGTACTTTTTGAGTCATACACCAGTCATATTGGATTAGGGCCCACCCCAATCAGTTAGATTAGGGCCCACCCCAGTAACCTCATCTTAGCTAATTATATCTATAATTACCTTATTTCCAAAAAAGGTTTCATTCTGAGGTATTAGGGGTTAGGACTTTAATTTATGAATTTTGGGGGTATACAATTCAACTCATCACATCTATCCTATATAATAAAGCGGTAATATGCAAATTGACCATCACTCCAACACACAAGATGGCCGCCCCCATGTGGACACAAGATGGCCGCCACAAGATGGCCAGCAGGGGAGGGCAGTGGGGAGGGACCAGGCCTGCAAGGGAGGGCAGTTGGGGGCGACCAGCCTGCAGGGGAGGGCAGTTAGGGGTGACCCAGGCCTGCAGGGGAGGGCAGTTGGGGGGTACCAGGCCTGCAGGGGAGGGCAGTTGGGGGGAACCAGGCCTGCAGGGGAGGGCAGTTGAGGGGGACCAGGCCTGCAGGGGAGGGAAGTTAGGGGCAACCAGGCCTACAAGGGAGGGCAGTTGGAGGGAACCAGGCCAGCAGGGGAGGGCAGTTAGGGGTGACCGAGCCGGCAGGGGAGGGCATCTGGGGGGGACCAGGCCTGCAGGGGAGGGCAGTTAGGGGGGACCAAGCCTGCAGGGGAGGGCAGTTGGGGGGGACCAGGCTGGCAGGAAAGGGCAGTTAGGGGCAACTGGGCCGGCAGGGGAGCAGTTAAGCATCAATCAGGCTGTCAGGGGAGTGGTTAGGGGGTGATCAGGCTGGCAAGCAGAAGCAGTTAGGGGCAATCAGGCAGGCAGGCAGGTGAGCGGTTGGGAGCCAGCAGTCCTGAATTGTGAGAGGGATCCCTTGAGGGATCCCAGATTGGAGAGGGTGCAGGCTGGGCTGAGGGACACACACACCCCCGTGCAGGAATTTCGTACACCGGGCCTCTAGTATTTAAAAAATCAGCATCTGAAAAGGCTTAGTATGAACTGATTGTAGAATTATCAACCTGTCTGAGAAAGAACCAACAGGGTTAGTTCTCAAAATGCTCTATAGTGATAATGTTCAGAAAGCAAGTTGAGTAAAAGAGATGTTGGTCAACTATGTCTGAAAAATCTGGATTTATAAAGAGTTAAATAAATTTCATCATTGGGAGACTTCCCAGGCCTTTATAATGATAATAATTATGCCAGTCTTCAAGAGGAAGCAATAGGATATGTAGCATTTCACAAACGTATTTGAATGTGGAATTTTCTACCACACTCTGATGTTATGGTGTGAAAGAGGCCACAGGTAATATGTAAATAAATGGGGTGGCTGTGTTCCAATAAAACTTTATTATAAAAACTGATATGGGCTGGATTTGACCTGTTGGCTGTCATTTGCCCAACCGTGGTCTAGACCAAAACTTTCTGTGATGATAAACATGTTCTATATCTGCACTGTTCAATAGGGTAGCTACTAGCCACATGTAGCTATTGAACAGTTGAAGTGTGACTAGTAGAGTGAGGCAACTAATTTTTTATTTAATTTTTCATTAATTTAAATATATGGTAGCTGCATGTGACTGGTATGGGGACAATAATTTTGAATAGAGGTTCCTGGGGAAATAGAGGGGTTCTAGGGATACATAAAAGTAAGCAGGCATTTACAGACCTGTTCCTTCTCCTTTAGAGTAAGTCCCCCAAATTCTGTGTCAACTAATTCAACTATGCCTTGTTTTTATGTTGTGTGTGTGTGTGCGCGTGTGTGTGTGCGTGTGTGTGTGTGTGTCTGTGTGTCTGTGTGTCTGTGTGCGTGTGTTTCTTTCTCTCTTTCCAGTAAATGAATGGCTCCTCAAGTAGGAAACTAGCCCAAGAAGAATTCCATCTCAGTGAAATGCTACAACTGTGAACTGATGTAACCTGGAATGTCCCCTTCTTTCTTCTCTCTCCTTCCCTTTTCTCAAGCCTCATTCACTCTTTGGATTGGCCCCATCTTCATGAAAAGTGTCTGCAAAACCATGGCAGAAGACACACATGCACACACATGCATACATATGCACACACCTGCAAACATATCTACACACATACATGCACAGCCTTCAAGATCGGAAGTCAAGTTTTCAGAAACAAAAGGCTCATTGATAAGAGGTCTTAGAAGAAAATAACCAGTTAACCTGATTACAATTTTGATATTGTTTTCCTGAACTAATAAATCTACCCAATGAGACTTTTCAGCCTTTGTACATACAGAATTCTTCCAAAAGAGAGAGGAGAAAACATGGCTTTGACAGCATCAAGCAGACTTTGTGCTTTGCATCGAGTAATCTCAGTGTCCTAGGATCCTGGAGGGTGCTGGTGGCAGGTGAACCAGGACAGAGTTGGCCAAGGACACTTATTTCTAGATTCTGATTCTTCTGTTTACTCAACAATTTAAAAAGAAAAAAAAAGGACAGACATTGAAGAGATACACATTGTATATATATACCACCGCAGACTATAAAGAAATTGAATTATTTCCCCTTTGTCACATATCTGTAGTAGGATTTGCCAAGATCAGATCCATTTGCTGTTTCTTGTTTTCCAAAGGTCATACATTGTGTTTGGTTATTGTTAACAGCTCAATAAATGGGTTTAACGACTTCATTTTATTTTTCTGGCTTTGGTCTGTTCTCCCTCCTTACAGGCTAAGCCCTGGCCCCATGCAGCTGCATTCTTTGGTTTCACTTGTTCCTTCATCTATATGTTTTGTTCATTTGCAGCCCGTTTTTTACTGAGTTTGTGGCAATCAGGAATGCATTTGCTAAGCAAGTATAACTTTAATTACCCTCCGTGGCTCCATCATTCATACGAGGTGAGCTCCAGCCTGAGCTAGCAGGCTACCGATTCCTTGCGTTTTAAAACTGCCATCCCCATCCCCCTGTGATGCTCCCTTGAAGGAATGCACTTTGCCTTGTAAATTCCTGGGGAAGGGGTGTCTTTTCTCTCTGGGTGCAGCTGGACTCACAAAGTACAAACGAATGCCTTTCTTTCCTTGTTTATAATGGTCACTCACTGTGTTTGGTTACTGTCAAGAAATCAATAAATGTGTTTAACAAGTTACCCAGGACCCATGTCTGAGTTTATCAAAGGATGCTCCCTGCTGAAGCCCCTGAGTCCTGCTACATTCACAAGCAATTGCATTGTGGCCAGCAGGGCCATCAGAGCCGCCAGAACAGCCTATCCAGTCACTTCCAGAGCCAGGTAATTAATACCCTGTTGAGAAAACATATAGGCTTAGCTGCTGGAAGGGAAGACTTGGATGTTCCTATGGTGGCCAAATTAAAAATAACTTTCATCTCTTCTTTTTAGCACAAGAGGGAAAGCACGGGTATGCAGAGTTTGTGCAAATGGGAACATTCGCAAGCATATGACAAACTTCAGCCAAGTGACTAGGTATATTGACAATGAAAAAAATCAATAGCCAGAAAGTTCATATTTGAAATATACACTGAGTTGGATTTTTTTTTTACATTTTTCACCAATATTAGATGATGGGCTTGGCCATGATGACATATGCACTTTTTTTCTGAGCAATCGTATTTTTCCAGAAAACCAACTCTGTTTGCAAAGGTGTAGGCTGGGCAGCTGGCAGTCTTTCTTTGTGTGGCTTGCTGCTTCCTCTCAGAGTCTGAATCTTTCTTAGCCTGCAAGGGCAGGCAGCCATCCTATCTAATAAAAGAGTAATATGCAAATTAACCATCACTCTGCTATACCCACAAGCCACGCCCACAAGCCAATCAGGAGCGAATATGCAAATAAACCTAACCAAGATGGCTACAGTCACAGAGAGCAGAAGGGAGGCATGGGTTTCCCCGGCAATGGAGGAAGCCAAGCTTTCCGCCTGCCCTTGCTGGCCTAGGCCTCCACTCAAGGCTACAAAGTTTCAATGATAGAAGATACATAAACCCAAACAAAAATGGCGGCAGCCACGGAGCTGGAAAGAGCAGGAGGCTAGGGTTGCCCCAGGTGATGGAGGAAGCCAAGCTTTCCGCACACCCTGGCTGGCCCAGGCCTCCACTTAAGGCTACAAAGTTTCAATTATAGAAGATACATAAATCCAAAAAAAAATGGCTGCCACCTCTGAGCAAGCAGAAGGCTTGGCTCTGCTCCAGGCTACAAAGTTTCAATTATAGAAGATAAATAAACCCCAGATACCAGGGCAGTTAGGGGTGACCAAGCCGGCAGAGGAGGGAAGTTGGGGGCAACCAGGCCTGCAGGGAAAGGCAGTTGGGAGAGACCCAGGCCTGCAGGGGAGAGCAGTTGGGGGGGACCAGGCCTGCAGGGGAGGGCATCTGGGGGGGACCCAGGCCTGCAGGGGAGAGCAGTTGGGGGGGGACCAGGCCTGCAGGGGAGGGCAGTTAAGGGTGACCAGGCCTGCAGGGGAGGGCAGTTAGGGGCAAACAGGCTGGCAGGGGAGCAGTTAGGCATCAATCAGGCTGGCAGGGGAGTGGTTAGGGGGTGATCAAGCTGGCAGGCAGAAGTGGTTAGGGGCAATCAGGAAGGCAGGCAGACGAGCAGTTGGGAGCCAGCAGTCCTGGATTGTGAGAGGGATGTCCGACTGCCCACTGGGATCGGGCCTAAACGGGCAGTCAGACATCCCTCGAGGGGTCCCAGTTTGGAGAGGGTGCAGGCTGGGCTGAGGGACACTCCCCTCCCCCATGCATGAATTTCGTGCACCGGGCCTCTAGTCCTATCTAATAAGAGAGTAATATGCAAATTGACCACACTGAGGCTACACCCACAAGCCATGCCCAGCAGCCAATCAGGAGCGAGTATGCAAATTAACCCAACCAAGATGGCTGCGGCCACAGAACGAGCAGGAGGCTTGGGTTTCCCCAGCAATGGAGGAAGCCAAACTTTCCATCTGCCCTGGCCTGTCTTGGCCTCTGCTTAAGGCTACAAAGTTTCAATTATAGAAGATAAATAAATCCCAACAAAAATGGCTGTGGCCATGGAAAAAGCAGGAGGCTTGGCTCTGCTCAAGGCTACAAAGTTTCAATTATAGAAGATAAATAAATCCCAGATACCAGGGCCTCCGCTTGGGTCGCAGGGGGCGTGGCCGGCCTGCAAACCACCACAGGCCCCTCACCCAGGCCACCTCATGCCCCAAGGGAACACCCACCCTGATCCAGGACACCCTTCAGGGCAAACCATCTGGCCCCCACCCGTGCACCAGGCCTCTATCCTATTTAATAAAAGAGTAATATGCAGATTGACCATCACTCCAACACACAAGATGGCTGCCCCCATGTGGTCAAAGATCCTGCCCCCATGTGGACACAAGATGGCCAGCAGGGGAGGGCAGTTGGGAGGGACCAGGCCTGCAAGGGAGGGCAGTTGGGGGTGATCAAGCCTGCAGGGGAGGGCAGTTAGGAGTGACCAGGCCAGCAGAGGAGGGAAGTTGGGAGCAACCGGGCCTGCAGGGAAGGGCAGTTGCAGGGGGACCCAGGCCTGCAGGGGAGAGCAGTTGGGGGGGACCAGGCCTGCAGGGAAGAGCAGTTGGGGAGGACCAGGCCTGCAGGGGAGGGCAGTTGGGGGGGACCAGGCCTGCAGGGGAGGGCAGTTAGGGGTGACCAGGCTTGCAGGGAAGGGAAGTTAGTGGCAAACAGGCTGGCAAGGGAGCAGTTAGGCATCAATCAGGCTGGCAGGGGAGTGGTTAGGGGGTGGTCAGGCTGGCAGGCAGAAGCGGTTAGGGGCAATCAGGACAGCAGGCAGGCGAGCAGTTGGGAGCCAGCAGTCCTGGATTGTGAGAGGGAAGTCCAACTGCCTGTTTAGGCCCGATCCCGGTAGGATCGGGCCTAAACGGGCAGTCGGACATCCCTCGAGAGGTCCCAGATTGGAGAGGGTGCAGGCTGGGCTGAGGGACACCCCCCCACCCCGTGCACAAATTTTGTGTACCGGGCCTCTAGTATAATATAATGGCTGAAGAACATGGAGGGTAAATCAACTAGGCCTGGCTTCAGATCTTTGCTCTGCCACTTGCCTGTTTTCTGTGTGATCCTAGGCAAGTTGCTTTACTTCTCTGATCTATATCAGGGATGCTAATAACTGCCTACACGAGTTGTGAGGCCTAAATGCTCTATGGCTACTTAAAGCGGTTAAACCTGCCATGAATATTCTATAAATGGTGCCTATAGGGCATGTGTATGACCTACCTATCACAGGTTATCTGGACTGGACCATACCATACCTCCCTCAGAGGGAGGGGCTAGCACCCATCACAACATGGGGGTCAAATTAATATCAAATGAAAACAATAGGGTACCAGCAGACAGCACACAGGTAAATGCCTATGTGTGTCAGGGCAGAGAGGAAGGCATGCTGGAGAGGATGGAGGGAGGGGACTGGGTTTCTAACTGTTCTTTCACCAGCATCCTCTCTGACCTGGGCCAGTGTCCTTACCTAGAAATGACCTGGACATGAGCTCCCGGCCTCTCCACACTGTCATTCCCTAACTGTCTCACTCAGTTCTCAGTCCAGGGAGGACAAAAGAAAACTCAGGCTCTACCTGGGGGTCCCTGGGAATAGGCAGGATTTCACTCTGAACAGAACTGGAGGAAACTGGCCTGTTCCCCACCTCCTGGGCCAATCCCAAATGTCCCTTCTCCCTACTCACTGGTTCTCCCAACTGTTACATGGAAATAGGGCACTTTGCCCTCAAACTACATGGACATAAAAAAGATTAGGTAGGTTTGTGTACTCTAAACAAGCCCCCAAAAGCCCCTGAGAGTGGGTGAAGCCATTAAGGAACAAAAATATTCATACATTTCAAGTCAGTGGGTGCTCGGGAGGGGCGGGCAGCTGTGTCGCTGGGCTCTGCAGTGTGTGCAGTCCAGCTGGTTTTGCCTTTAAAGTTACAGGCACACGTGGGCATCCCATCACCAGGGAAGGATAATTAGACCGAGAGGGGACATACCTGCCGAGCCTCAGTTCCCTCCTCAGTGAAATGGGGGAGGGAGGTAACTACACACTGAATAGGGTTCTGGGCAAATTACATGAGAAAAAAAGAAGACAGTGTGTGGAGATGCACACCCCCCGCCCCACCCCCCCCACCCCCCACCCGCAAAGACACAACTTGTGGTTTCCAAGACGATTTGGGGCCTTGTTCCCACTTCCCTTGGTAGTAGTTTGGTTGCCAAGGCGACATCAGGACAACTACAACTCACTGCACTAAATGTGTCTGAATTGTGAGAGTGACATGGAGTTTGGGCAGGATAGCACACTCAGTCCCAACCCACAGCCACCGCTGTCGGGTGAAGAGTCTGACTGATGTCGTCAATGAACAAGTGCCAACACCCCCAGGCTGGGCCCTTACACTGCTGGACCCTGGAGCTCTAGTAGCTCAAGAGGGTACCCTCATTCCTGTCCCAGAAAGCCTACAAATAGGATGTCCAGGAGCAAAAACACACCGTAACATCATTCACCAACTAGCACATTGAACACAAGGACAGATCTGCCAAGGCCCCCGCTGAGGAATTGTATGAACAAAGTCCACCATGGGTTGCACATTCTCTATGGGTCAAACCCCGTGCTAAGCAACTTACAAATACCATCTCCTTTGACCCACACAGCCACCAAGGAGGTCATCGCCATTGCTGCCCCATGTTATAAATGCAGAAACTGGACTTGGTAGGATCAAGTGTCATGCATAGGGTTACATGGCTCATAAGTAGTAAAGCCAGACCCAGCTCTTTTAAGCTGATGGTTCTCAAAGTGTGGCCCTGGCTATCAGCAGGGAAACTGGGTAGAAATGCAAATTCTTAGAGTGCACTGTGGACCTACTGGTGCTCCAGGGGTGGAGTCCAGCCAGCCATGTGTTAGCAAGACCTCCAGGTGATTCAAGTGTGAGAACCACTGTAAGTCAACTGCTCACTCCTAGAGGTTCCCAAACTTTGTCCAGTGCCAGGCTGGACCTCAATCACTGAAGTCAGAATGTCAGGTGGCAGCCAAGTGTCCGTGTTTTATAAGAATCCCCAGGTGATCCCCATGTGCAGCCCAGTTGGGAACCACATCCTTGTCTGAAGGCCCTTCTTCGAGGAGGGCTCGTCTGTAAGATGGGTCCATGGGAGCCAGGAGGCCAGCGTTATCCAACAGGTCTTGCCTTTTCAGAATCACATCCCTATCTCTGGACATAGTAACAATCTGGGGTGGTCTCCGAGTGTTCCCCAGCCGCTTTCTCCTCCCCCAGATCTTCCATTAACAGTCCAGGCTTCCAATAACAAATCTTGCTTTTTTAAATACAAGAAGCATTTGTATTTGAAGTGGTGACTTGGCACCAACATTCCAAAACCCACCCCAGGTCATCGTGCCTAATTACTCAGATTGTAATGTTTCCAAGACTTCAGATCATTAAGAACAAATGAAAAAAAAGCTATGAGTTAGGAGACCAGAAGTTCAGAAAGATAAGCTCAGTTCATAATTAAAACTTATAGGCAAATTATAGCCCTGTCAGTTCTAACTTCATGGTGTCTCTTCCATGTGGTGCTCCCTCCCCCAACCCAGCAGCCCTGTGACAAGCCCTAGTCCCTGCCCTCATTATCTCAGGCCTGTACCATAGCGATATCCAGCCAACAGTCCTCCGGCCTCCAGTCTCCAGATTAGAGAAAGACCCCAAGAGCGCAAAAGTACCCAGCCTCTGCTCTCAGATAAGGGCAATTTGAGCCCACCCTTAAAAGTGATTGGAGGGCCCAACAAGCGTTGCTCAGTGGTTGAGTGCCTACCCATAAATTAGGAGACACCGTCATATTCCTGCTCAGGGCACATGCCTGGGTTGTGGGCTCAATCCCCAGTAGGGGGCGTGCAGGAGGCAGCCAATCAATGATTCTCACCATTGATGTTTCTATCTCTTTCTCCCTCTCCCTTTCTCTAAAATCAATTTTTTAAAAAAAAAAATTTTAAGGTGATTGGAGGTATTTTAGGCTGGACTGGGGAGTGGGTGAGGATAATCTGAGACATTTTCCAGGGGAGAGACCAAAACTCAAAGCTAAGCTGATCATCCGAAGGGGCGGCACTCCATGGACTTGCTAAAGAAACAGCCTCCTGGAGCAGTGCGGGAGGAATTCCCCGAAGACAGAGATGATTTCGGCATCTATCGTTGTGTCTCTCCCTCCTACGCACAGAAAGAAAAACAGAAACATATCAGAATGCTTCTCAAATAGTGGGTATTCAAAAAAAGTTTGGGGATACATAGAATTTTCCTATGGGAGGGAGGATTTGATTCTTTTCAATTCAGAGTTGTTGAGTACCTTCTGTGTATCAGGTAGATATTAGGCATGGTCCTGGGTTCTTTTATATATTTTTTACATATACTTTTTTTAATTTATTGATTTGAGAGAGAGGAAGGGAGAGAAAAACATCAATTTGTTGTTCCACTTATTTATGCATTCATTGGTGGGTACTTGTATGTACCCTGACCAGGGACAGATCCTGCAACCTTGGCACATGGGGATGACACTCCAATCGACTGAGCTACCCAGTCTTGGCTTACACACTTTTTTTTAAATATAGTTCTTTATTGATCTCAGAGAGGAAGGGAGAGGGAGAGAGAGAGAAACATCAATGATGAGAATCATTGATTGGCTGCCTCCTGCACTCCCCCCACTGGGGATCCAGCCCGCAACCCAGGAATGTGCCCGCTGGAATCGAACCCAGGACCCTTCAGTCCATAGGCCGACACTCTTATCTACTGAGCCAAACCAGCGAGGGCCACACCTTTTTTATTTGGTGCTCACAGCGGTTCTGCCAAGTAGTTCTTGGCTTAATGTTATACATAAAAAAGTTAATCCGAGAGGTGAATAAACTTACCCAAGATCACACAGTTGTTGAGCATCAGCCAGAAAGCTTCAAAAGAGGCTGATACTAGAGAAGCCTCGGGTGAATGTGCTCTTAGCTGCTGCTGGAATGAAATGGCTCTGCCCCCGGAGACTGTGGTCATTTAGTCCTATTGTTTAGAGTGGACCCCAGGTACAGGCTGCCCTTCCCAACTCCAGGCCAGTTAAATTAGAGTCTCTGGGTATGAGTCCAGGCCAACAGATTTTTATTTTTTTTATTTTATTTTTTTTATTAAGGTATTATATGTGTACATATCTTACCATTGCCCCCCCCCCAACCCCACTCCCATACATGCCCTCACCACCCAATGTTTTGCATCCGTTGGTTACTCTTATATGCATGCATATAAGTCCTTCGGTTGATCTCTTATTTCCCCCACCTCTCCTTAATCTTCCGCTGTAATTTGACAGTCTGTTTGATGCTTTACTGCCTCTGTAACTATCTTTTTGTTCATCAGTTTATAATGTTTTTTTTTATCCACAAATGAGTGAGATCATGTGGTATTTTTCTTTCATTGACTGGCTTATTTCACTTAGCATAATGTTCTCTAATTCCATCCAGGTTGCTACAAATGGTAGTAATTCCTTCTTTTTTATGGCAGCATAGTATTCCATTGTGTAGATGTACCATAGTTTTCTGATCCAGTCATCTGCTGATGGACACCTAGGCTGTTTCCAAATCTTAGCTATGGTAAATTGTGCTGCTATGAACATAGGGGTGCATATATCCTTTCTGATTGGTGTTTCTAGTTTCTTAGGATATATTCCTAGGAGTGGGATTACTGGGTCAAATGGGAGTTCCATTTTCAGTTTTTTGAGGAAACTCCATACTGTTCTCCACAGCGGCTGCACCAGTCTGCATTCCCACCAGCAGTGCACGAGGGTTCCTTTTTCTCCGCATCCTCGCCAACACTTGTCATTTGTTGATTTGTTGATGATAGCCATTCTGACAGGTGTAAGATGGTATCGCATTGTTGTTTTGATTTGCATCTCTTGGATAATTAGTGACTTTGAGCATGTTTTCATGTGTCTCTTGGCCTTCCTTCTGTCTTCTTTCAAAAAGATTCTATTTAGGTCTGTTGCCCATTTTTTTATTGGATCATTTATCTTCCTTTTATTAAATTGTATAAGCTGCCTGTAGATGTTGGAGATTAAACCTTTATCAATGATAACATTTGCAAATATGTTCTCCCATACAGTGGGGTTTCTTGTTGTTTTGTTGATGGTTTCTTTTGCTGTGCAAAAGCTTTTTATTTTGATGTAGTCCCATTTGTTTATTCTCTTTGGCTTCCATTGCCCTAGGGGCAGTATCAGTGAAGAAGTTCTTTTGGCATATGTCTGAGATTTTGCTGCCTGTGGATTCCTCTAGTATTTTTATGGTTTCCGTCTTATGTTTAAGTCCTGTATCCATTTTGAGTTTATTTTTGTGTATGGTGTAAGTTGGTGGTCTAGTTTCAATTTTTTGCATGTATCTGTCCAATTTTCCCAACACCATTTAGTGAAGAGACTGTCTTGACTCCATTGTATGTTCATGCCTCCTTTGTCAAATATTAATTGCGCATAGTGGTTTGGGTCGATATCTGGATTCTCTATTCTATTCCATTGGTCTATATGTCTGCTGGCCAACAGATTTTTAAAGCTACAGGTGATTCTGCTCTGTCATCAGCCAAGAGAATCATTCTCAAAATGTACTGCCCATGGAGTTACCCAGGGGAGCTTATAAAGGCACCGAGCATTGGTAGTTCTAAAAGTTCCCATGTGGCCTTGGCCAGTTTGGCTCAGTGCTTAGAGCATCAGCCCGAGGACCAAAGGGTCTCTGGTTTGATTCCTGGTCAAGAGCATGTACCTCAGTTGCAGGTTCCCCAGCCTGGGTAGGGGCAACCAATCAATGTCTCTCTCTCTCCCTCTCCCTCTTTCTCTCCCTCTTTCTCTCCCTCTTCTTAAAATCTAATGTCAACCAAGGCAGAGACCCACGGTTCTATCCCAAGATATTTGCCGAATGGTCCCAAATACATAGAGACTACCTTGGAGGCTGCCTGCCCCTGGAAAAGATACTCAAATAGAATGGTAGAATGGAGAGTCGATGAGAGGAAAGAATGATGCCTTTCGGACTGGGTCCTGACACATGAGTCCAGAGATTTGTGCTCATGGAATTTTAGAATTGACAAGGATACTCAAACCTCACACCCAGTGGGCCCCGGGACCTCAGGGCTCACACTCAGTGGGAATTCAGGATAATGAGCGCTTCACTTCAGGCAAGATGTAAGAGGATGCAACTAGAGCCAAAATGCCACGGTGCCCTCGTGGTGCATGGAGCTCAGGACACCTGAGTGAGTGGCGGCCGTGTCCCTGTCACCAGTGAGATAAGATTTCTGCCTCCTGGACTTAAGGTGCCTTCTGAGTGAAATAGATATAATCATTTCTTTTCTCATATTCTAGAAATTGTGAGAACAAAACCAGAGAGAGGTGAGAAAACATTCGGGAATGTGTTAAACAGTGTGAGGTACCGCTAATAGAATGGATGCAAATGCTTCCACTGCGGTGCAGAACAACGCCCAGCAGAAAAATGGATGCAGTGGGGGACCCTTGTTGACATCAATTCAACAGCCACTGAGTGAATGAGGGCCTACTGTGTGCTGAGCCTAAACCCTGTCCTCAAAGAACCTAGTATAAGGGGCGAGGAGGCGCAGTGTAGTTTGGAATACATCTTCCTGATGCAAACAGATTTTAGAGATGAAAACTTGGCCTGTATCTTAAACATTTGTGAGGGTCTGGCTGGTGTTACTCAGTGGTTGAGCACTGCCCCATGAACCAAGAGGTTACTGGTTTGATTCCTGGTCAGGCCACATGCCCGGGTTATGGGCTCCATCCCCAGTAGGAGACGTGCAGGAGGCAGCCCATTGATGATTCTTCTCTCTCATTGATGTTTCTCTTTCTCTCCCTTCCTCTCTAAAATCAATTTTAAAAACATTTGTGAGAATCAGGGATGATGGTTTAGAAGGGAAAGACCACCTAGAGCAGTGGTCGGCAAACAGCGGCTCGCGAGCCACATGCGGGTCTTTTGCCCCTTGAATGTGGCTCTTCCACAAAATACCACAGCCTGGGCAAGTCTATTTTGAAGAAGTGGCATTAGAAGAAGTTTAAGTTTAAAAAATTTGGCTCTCAAAAGAAATTTCAATCGTTGTACTGTTGATATTTGGCTCTGTTGACTAATGAGTTTGCCAACCACTGACCTAGAGAATTGTAGGAGGGAGAAATTGATTCCAACAGAGGCTTCTGGGAAAGAAAGCTTCCTCAGGGAAGTGGCATTTGAGCCACTTGATGAAGCACCAAGTGTGGTCAGGAGAATAGGGAAGGAGCCAGCCTTCCAGAGAGGAAGCAGCCTGGGGGAACAGGGGTGCTGGGTGGCTTCCCAAGTCCATGAGGTAGTAATTGTGACTGGAATGGGATAGAGCCCCAAGGTCTCCTGTGGATGATATATCTTCCCTGCCCGAGTTCTGCTGGGTCTCTTCAGAGCCCAAGGCTGACACGGCACTTGCCCAAGTCCCTTCATTATCTGGACACTGAGGTCTCAGCTCTGGGCCGAGAAAAGTGGGGAAAACTGAAGGGCATATTGTGGTTCCTGCCCTCAAGAAGCTTAAAATCTAGTTCAGGAAAACAATGAATGAACACGGGACTCATGCACTCTATGTGGCTTCAGATGTTTTACACTCAGAAGACTATTTTTGAAACTGTCACACAGGCAGGTTGGCCACGTCCGGGTGCACAGTCTGCACGCTGCACGGAAGTGCCCAGCTGAGAGGATGACTGGGGACATCTTTTTGCAATTCATCAGCCTGGAGAGAATGAATGCCTTCTTGCAATTCACACAAAGACAATGCTTTTGCTCGCTGAGGCTGGAAAACAACAACTTTAAGAATGATAGGGAGTCAGACACGAAGTACCACCTCTTGATTGAAAAGCTCAGTGGGGAGCTTTCGTGAAGGAAGAGGGTTTGAATCAGGCCTGCCAGGTGGCAGGTTTGGAAGGTGGGAGGCAGGCTGGTATTCCAGATAAGCAGATCCGGGGCTAAGATCCGGGGCCAGAGCAGCCTGGCGGGCTCTGTAGACATGATGAGGCTTTGTACAGATCCTATGGAAACGAAGGAAGGAAAAATCAGCTGGGTTTGGTAGTAGAAGGCCAGAGGAGGTGGCAATGTACAAACCAGAAGAAGAAAATTGCTCTGCGTCTGGCTAGCGTGGTCAGACCTGAGCTCTGCAATTTACTCGCTGGCGACCCTTATGACTCTGAGTCTAAGATTCCTCATCCATAAAGAACAGAGGAGGGAGAAACCAAGATGGCGGCATAGGTAAATACCTAAACTGCTGCCTCGCACAACAATTTCAAAACTACAACTAAAAGACAGAACGGACACCATCCAGAACCACAGGAAAACTGGCTGAGTGAAAATTCTACAACTAGAAGGAAAGAGAAAAGCTCACAGAGAATTGGAGGTACGGCAAAGGGGCTTTGTGCGCGCAGAGAGGAAGGGCGGCTGAGAGCCTGGCTGACTTTCTCTGGCGGAAGGGGGAAGGAAGCCTCCGACCGCACTGAACCCCAGTTCTGACTGCACTGAACCCCAGTTCCGGGCGAACCCCTGGGGACCCACGCTCTTACGGGGGGAGTCTGGACTCTCGGGCGGAGACTCGAGCTGGGAAAGGCAGAAGTCTGAAGGCGCACGCGGGCCAGTGCGCACAAAGGCTGCGGAGGTTGCCACAGGCTTTCCCTAGTGGAAGGGAGTCAGAGGATCCTGACTGCACTGAGCCCCAGTTCTGACTGCAGTGAACCCCAGTTCCAGGCGAGCCCCTGGGGACCCACGCTCTTGTGGGGGAAGTCTGGACTCTCGGGCGGAGACTCGGGAGTCGGGGAAGGCGGAGGACTGAAAGTGCGCACGCGTGCGCGCGCCAGTGCACACAAAGGCTGCGGAAATTGCCACAGGCTTTCCCTAGTGGAAGGGAGTCAGAGGATTCTGACTGCACTGAGCCCCAGTTCTGACTGCAGTGAACCCCAGTTCCAGGCGAGCCCCTGGGGACCCACGCTCTTGTGGGGGGAGTCTGGACTCTCAGGCGGAGACTCAAGCTGGGGAAGGTGGAGGACTGAAAGCGCACATGCGCGCAAGGGCAAGGCTGACAGGAAGCCAAGACTGAGACTCCACCCCATCCAAGCTGAGCACAGAGGCTATTGCAATTTGGCAAGTCTAATCCTATAAGGCTGTCTCCAGCACCGAACTTCTCCCAGCATAGACACAGCTGATCCTTACAGCCAACTGGCCCGGAGGTCAATTCTTCCCAGTGATACCAACAACAATAAAGACTTAATTACAACAAGGCTGTACACACAGTCCACAAAGGGGTGCACCAAGAGTGTCCACCTCAGGTTAACTGGGGAAGCAGACCCACTGGGCCATATTGGAAACCTAGCACAAATATCTACCTTACCAACTCAGGGAATCAGTGAAAATGCGGGGTCAAAGAATCAGATCACAAATGAAAGAAATGGAGGAAAACAAACGACTGGATATAGAATTCAAAACCACGGTTATAAGACTTTTTAAGAATATCCTAGAAAAGGCCGATAAATATAACGAGACCCTCGAAGATATGAAAAAGGACCAACTAGAAATTAAACATACACTGACTGAAATAAAAAATATTATACAGAGACCCAGAAACAGAATAGAGGAACACAAGAATCAAGTCAAAGAATTGAAATACAAAGAAGCAAAAAACACTCAACCGAAAAAGCAAAAAGCAAAAAAAAAAATCCAAAAAGTTGAAGATAATGTAAGAAGACTCTGGGACAACTTCAAGCGTACCAACATCAGAATTATGGGGGTGCCAGAAGAAGAGAGAGAGCAAGATACTGAAAACCTATTTGAAGAAATAATGACCGAAAACTTCCCCCACCTGGTGAAAGAAATAGACTTACAAGTCCAGGAAGCCCACAGAACCCCAAACAAAAGGAATCTAAAGAGGACCACACCAAGACACATCATAATTAAAATGCCAAGAGCAAAAGACAAAGAGAGAATATTAAAAGCAGCAAGAGAAAAACAGTTAATTACCTACAAGGGAGCGCCCATACGACTGTCAGCTGATTTCTCAACAGAAACTATGCAGGCCAGACGGGAGTGGCAAGAAATTTTCAATGTGATGAATAGCAAGAACCTACAACCAAGATTACTCTACCCAGCAAAGCTATCATTCAGAATTGAAGGGCAGATAAAGAGCTTCACAGATAAGAAAAAGCTGAAGGAGTTCATCACCACCAAACCAGTATTATATGAAATGCTGAAAGGTATTCTTAAAGAAGAGGAAGAAGAAAAAAGTAAAGATAAAAATTATGAACAACAAATACATATCTATCAACAAGCGAACCTAAAAATCAAGTGAATTAAAAACCTGAGGAACAGAATAATCTGGTGAATATAATAGAATCAGGGGCATAGAAAGGGAGTGGACTGATAATTCTCAGGGGGAAAGGGGTATGGGGGGTTCATGAAGAGAATGGACAAAAATCATACACCTATGGATGAGGACAGTGGGGGGGAGGTAAGGACATAAGGTGGGGTGGGAAATGGGTGGAGGGGAACTATGGGGGGAAAAAGGAGAAATAATTGTAATAATCTGAATAAAGATTTATTTAAAAAAAAAAAGAACAGAGGAGCCAGGCCGGCATGGCTCAGTGGTTGGGTGTCGACCTATGAACCAGGAGGTCATGGTTTGATCCCCAGTCAGGGCACATGCTGGGGTTGTGCAGGAAGCAGCCAATCAGTGATTCTCTCTCATCAGTGATGTTTCTATCTCTCTCTCCCTCTCCCTTCCTCTCTGAAATCAATTTTGAAAATTTAAAAAAAAAAATAGAAAAGGAGCTTCCAGGAGGAAGAGGGTAACGGTGGTTGCTGATGTTCACTAAGCAGTGTTTGTGCCTTCCAGGGACCAATCAATTTCATTATCACAATATATATTCCTAATATGCAAATTGTCCTCTTGGGAGTTCGACCGGGAGACCGGGAATTTGATCGCTCACTCTGATGTGCACTGACCACCAGGGGGTGGTGCGGAATGAAGGAAGGCCCCAGCCGGCAGCCGGAAGGCCCCTATTGATCGGCCCTGATTGCCAGCCAAGTCTAGGGACCCTACCCATGCACCAATTTCATGCACTGGGCCTCTAGTTCTCCTATAATGTAGGAACTGTTGTCATGGACACCATTTTACAGAAGGGAAAACAGAGGTACAGGGAGGTCAAGCCCCTTGCCCAACATCACTCAACTAGTAAGTGACAGAGGAGAGAGCTTGGCACCAGAGCCCTCATGCCTCGTCTCTCTGTCATGGTACCTTGCACAACCCATACCAGTAAGAAACACGCAGCAGAGATTAATTAAAATAGCCAGTGTTTACCCAGAAGAATTGAAAACAGACTCAAACATGTACGCCTGTGTTCCTAGCAGCACTATTCACAATAGCCCAAAGGTGGATACAGTCTAATTGCCCACCAATGGATAAATGGATAAATAAAATGTGGTAAATCCATACAATGGAATAATGAAATACTATGCATGCATGAAAAGGAATGACATACTGGCATATGCTACCATCTAGAGGAACCTCAAAAACATTATGCTAAGTGAAAGAGCCTACATATGTAGCCCACAAAAGGCTATATATTATATGATTTCATTTATATGAAATGTCTAGAATAAGTAAAATCTATAGAGGCAGAACACAGATTTGTGGTTACCAGGGGCTGGGAGTTGGGGGAAGAGGGAGCAACTGCTTAACAGGTATGGGTTTTTCTTTTGGGGTAATCAAAAGGTTTGGGGCCTGGCCTGAGTGGCTCAGTTGGTTGAGTATCATCGGTGCACCAAAGGATTGCCCGTTCAATTCCCAGTCAGGGCACATGCCTGGGTTGTGGGTTTGATCCCCAGTCAGGGAGAGTACAGAAGGCAACCGATCGACATCGATGTTTCTCTCTCTCTCTCTCTCTCAATCTCTCTCAATCTCTCTCTCTCTCTCTCTCTCTCTCTCTCTCTCTCTCTCTCTCTCTCTCTCTCTCTTCTCTCTAAGTATGTCCTCAGGTGAGGATTTTTTTTTTTTAATATTTTGGAACTAGAGAGAGGTGGTAGTGTGGTGATTGCACAACATTATAGATGTACTAAATGCCATGGAACTGTTCACTTTGAAATGGTTAACTTTGTGTTATGTGAATTTCACTTCAACCTGAAAATAATAATAAGTAACCAAAGCTCAGCATAGGCAAGGCTAGGGATAGAGGCACCCGCTTGAGTGGAGCTGACCCTTTTTAATAGGGAGAAAAGTATAGGTCAAGGGTTGGAATTCAGGAGAAAGTAGGTAAGGGGTTTGGCATTCAGGGAAAATGGTTAATCAGATAAAAGCTGCATTCGGTGATTTTCCCAGCATCCCCTCATCTGCAGACCGGTGATTCTCTGGAGCACTTGCAGTCACTTGCAGTCCTCTTGGGGCACAAAGGTCAAATTGCTTGCCTGTCTCCTGAAGTCAGGGCAGGTCCCGTCACACATTCCAGTCCCAGGTCCAGTCACACATTCCAGTCCCTGGAACAATAGCTTTTTACATGCATTAATTACCAAGCCTATTAACTAAATAGCTAAAGCTACACTTTTTTAATTTCTTACATTCCCCATGAATACTTGCCATGCACTTTACTGGCATTCTTTTATCTGATCCTCCCACAGTCTTCTGTGATAAAAACATGTATTGTCCCCAAGCACAGTGAGCCAAACACAGGCTCAGAACATTTGAGCAACTTGCCCCACAGCCTACTTTAAGTAAGTGGTGGAGCCAGGATTCAAAGCCAAGTCACTCCAACTATTCAACACTACACCTTATTATACTCCATCCTTCGGTCCCTGAAGCTTCAGAGTCCCTCCGCACGCCAGGGTTACTCCGGGACTGACGAGATCACTCCTGGAGACATCCAGCAATACTTTCCCCCCAGCTTGTCTCCATCCTTCAGCTGGTGGGAGAATAAGCTCCCCACCAAAGAGAAGTGAGCTTATTCTCTTACCAGCACTGTGTACGAGGGCTCCCTGCCTGAGAGCAGTTTGAACTAGGAGTAGGCAGCTGGGCCATGCCATTTCCAATTTTCTTTCCCATCAGATATGGACAGAAGTCATTGGAGCCCAGAGCAATTGTTTTGTTTCTGGTAAATCTGGGAGGGGAAAACACTTTCAAACCATTTTATACTCTTGCTACAGAATTATTCAAAAGAGGAGTGTGTGTGACAAAGGTGCAAACCAATTATACCAAGAAGCATGGCATCCGAGAGAACCCACTCCTTCCTGCGACGTCCGAAAGCGTGGGAATAACTAAGGATCCTTCCAACGCCCACGCTGAGGCAGAGGATGAAAAGCGGATAATAAATCTTTTCAAGAGGAAACTGGGCACTAACAAGGAGAAAGCGGCAGAAACGACAAATTCCAAAAACTCAGACAGCTTAACCTTCACTCAACTGGACACAACCCAGGTTTCCTAGAAAATCCAGCATTAGGGGAGAATTGATGACACTAAGAAAGGTAAAATGATAGTAGAATTTGATGGAAAAAAGGAGAAATCTGGTGACTCTGGGCACCAGAAACCTCAATAAATAACTAGTACCACACACACACACACACACACACACTTCTGTGTATGGCTACATCATGAGTTAGTTAAAAAATTGAGCAGGAATGATTCTAGAAGTTCTGACTAGAGATTGACCACTTTCTAAGGGAACTTCAGTTATCAGTAGAAGAAAAAGAGTGTGGGCTTTGAGCATGGGTGCCATCCCAAAACTCCATCTTACTGGCCACATGACCTGACATGGCACTTCACCTCTATGAGCTTCAGTCTTCTCATCTAAGAAAGCAGGGTCTCCCAAAACACTGACTCAAAAGCATATAAGCACGCCTGTGTTCATTGATGCATTATATACAATAGCCAAGATATGGAAGCAACCCAAGTGCCCATCAATAGACAAGTGGATAAAAAGGTGGTGGTACATACATGTAAAGGAATATGACTTGGCCATAAAAAATGAAATCTTAACCATTTGCAACAGCATGGATGGACCTAGAGAGTATTATGCTAAGTGAAGTAAGTGAGTCAGAGAAAAACAAATACTGTATGATTTCACTGACATATGGAATCTAGAAAACAAAATAAATGACAAACAAAATTGATACAGACTCATAGATACAGAGAACAGACTGATGGCTGCCAGATGGGAGGAGGTTTAGGGGACTGAGTGGAGATTAAGAACTACAAATAGGTAGTTACAAAATAGTCATGGGGATACAAAGTACAAAGTGAGAATTCATCTAATTCTCACATATAGTCAATAATATGTATGGTGGCAGAGGGGTACTGGAAATAGCGGGGAACACTTTGTAAAGTATATGATTATATAACCACTATGCTGTACACCTGAAACTAATGCAAAATAATATTGAATGTAAACTGTAATTAAAATTTTTTAAACATTTTAAAAGAAGACAATGTATCATCTTTACTCTCTTAAAAACCTTTTTTTCACTGAGAATACCTGTTCTACATGAAGCTGAGGGTGAAAAGTGTGGTGAGGCTTTCTGAATTTTCAGTCCTCCACTCTGGGTCACCTCTGCATTAACAGACATGCCTTTCTTCACGTGACCTTGTTCTTCTTCATATGCCATTTGGAAAGTCTTATGTTGTTGCACCTGTGGGTCACCTCTCTCCTTCGGATTATTAGTAAATTGATGGCTCCCCAGCTGTGCAGATTTCACTTCTTTGAGCAGCACTGTCTTATTATGTAAAACAGGGAAAATGAACACTAAATAATATCTAACTATCATGATTTTGAGAGGATTAAGGAAATTAACATGTGTGAAAATGCCTAGCATATAAAAAAATACCTATAAATAATGCTGTTTCGCCCTAACTGGTTTGGCTCAGTGTATAGAGCGTCGGCCTGCCGACTGAAGGGTCCCAGGTTCGATTCCGGTTAAGGGCATGTACCTTGGTTGCAGGCACATCCCCAGTAGAGGGTGTGCAGGAGGCAGCTGATCGATGTTTCTCTCTCATTGATGTTTCTAACTCTCTATCCCTCTCCCTTCCTCTCTGTAAAAAATCAATAAAATATATATTTTTAAAAAAATAATGCTGTTTTCATCTTTTCCTAAGAATGGAACCCCAAAAGAGAAGTGACATCTCCTCCCACATACCAGTAGATATTTTTCTCCATTTCAGGGCAAATGAGGCACACATGTGGGACATCATCAATAGATATAGATGAGGGGGTATCTAGCCAGTGACTGGGAGGAGTAAGGTTAATTAAAGCTAGCTGCTATTGAAGCATCCATCTTATATAAAAACTGCTGTTTGAAATTTTAACCCCTGCTATTTTGGCTTCTGTAAACGCTTGCTTGCTTAAATAATAAGGAAAATAAGACTACTCCCATTCCAGAGAGGCCATGGACTGTGCCCCAGACAGTTGTCAGTGCTGACACCAGGCCAGGCCTTGAGATATGGTCTCTTAGCCCCTTCCCAGCACGTAGGTCTTCTTTCCCAGAAGGCCCGGAAGTCTCATTCCAAATTTGGGAAACAAAAGAGCTAGAAAAAGTGTAAATAGAAAAGGTTTCCCCCATGTGGGGGGCGGGGGGCAGAATTTGAAAGACACATTTTTCTCTGGGCCTGTGCATAATAAAACGTAACTCCCTTTCTCTAAGCGTGGCTTGGCTTTTTTTCCAGTCTTCTGTAACACTATAATACTAAACCCCCAAGACCCCACATAATCAAAAATTACGCACTTCTTAGATAGAAGAAATAGCCATTGTTAATCTTCACTCAGTCTTGCGTCATAAAGACAATTACAGTCTCTACCAACACTTGCTTGCTCAGGGTCCCACAGCGAATGGTGGATAGCCAGGATTTGTACCCAGGCAACTTGACTTCAGAGTGAGGTGCTCAAGCCCTACACGATCGCCTCCCAATCCCACCATCAGTTCCTCATCACTCCCAGGTCCCCAAAGACCTGGCTCAGTTTCCCATTCTTGCTGTGAATTACATGATGCTACCTGATCTCTCAGTCAGTGCCCTACCTGATCTCAAAAAGCCAGACCAGAGGACCTCCGATGGAGGCCTGGGGAAGGAACGCCTAAGGCAGAAGTGTGGGCCAGCGTGACACATGTAGGGGGTGAAGTGGGCCTGCTGAGGGCAGGGAGGGGCTGGGGTGGGGGCGTTGGTGGAGAGGGCCAGCCTGGAAACTGCCAGAGGCCGGGGCCCAGAATGGGCATTTGAGAAAGTAAAATTCTCCAACCCACTTAGAACACTGTCCCCAAAGCGTCCCTTTATCTTTCTGCTGGCAAAAATTCCGGTTAGAAATCCACTAATTGTTTATTGCTTCTCAGAGAAAATGTCATCTAGGAGCTTGTGTCTCAGGAAAGCCTGAGCTAAAAACACCAGCAGAACTCCTAGACGCTGAGGCCCCTTGGAAATTAGAGCCGCATGATAAACTCTGCAGTTACCGCCTATGCCAGGAGGAGTGCTTGATATATATTCATCTAATTCTCACAACACCGTTCCTGCAAAGTAAGTAATATCATCCTGAGTTTTATGGCTAAACAACCTCACAATCGGGAAGATTAATTAACTTGCCTAAGGCAACCAGTTGGCGTCCAAGCTGGGGGGTCAAGGCCGTGTACATCTAAGCCCCTTCCTCTATGGTAGGATCAGCCTGCTGCCAATTTTTGTAAATAAAGTTTTACTGGAACACAGCCACACTGGCTTGTTCTGTGCCTGCTAAGGCTGCCACAAGGCCAAGTTGAACAGTCGCCACGGAGACCATCTGCCCTGCAAAGCCTAAAATATTTTTACTCTCTGGGTGCTTTCAGGAAAAGTTTACTGACTCCTGCCTTAGACTTTGCTGCTTTGGACAACTTGTCATTCAACCTTTATTTTTTAAGATTATCCAAGTGATATCCAGATATGTGAAGTGATTTCTCTGTGGCCACACTAGCTCTCTCCTCTTAGCTCACTGTTTTCATTCAATAAAAATTTACCGTCTTCACCGTGCTGTTCACTCTGAGGAACAGAAATTGGTTCCATCACCAAGGAACTAAAAATATAATTGCAAACACAGATGTACACACTAGGAAAAAAAAATGTTGAACGCAAGTTTATATACACTGCACCCCGCCCCCATGCATCTCTCCAGGCCACCTCCCCGCACCCTCCCGCCCCTCCCCGCCTTGCTTCTGTTCCCCAGCACATTGTGCAAGATTGACCAGGAGCCGGAAAATAAACCCTAGCATCAGAAGCCAGGAAATCAAGACAACTGAGCACAGGTCGGAGAGTCATTTGAGCGGGTCAGGTGAGTGGCTCAGGATAAAGGCTGTGAACCCTGTCGGGGTGGACTCGGAAGTGCGGGGACTGAAGCAGACATCCCGAGTCAGGGGGCTGACAGCTGTGCTGCCCTCACTAGGAAGGTGATGCTGTAGCTCCACTTTTTACAAGACACTGCTTTTTTCCAGAACAGGGACAGAGAAAGCTCGGTGCACAGCATTCTCTTGCTTGGTTGCGGTTTCTAGGTGCCTTATCTGATGTGAAAGGCCTGCCTGGGTTACTCCCTGTAGAGAGTTAAGGTCATTTAGAATTATAATAGAAACTGCCAAAATGCCCCCAGCATTTGTGCTGGGGCAGGCCCAGCCCCCGGTGCAGAAGCAGAAGCCGTCCGGTAACAACTTGAGTGTCTGCAATGAGTATTTCTGCAATGAGTAATTCTAAATGACCATATTCTTGAACCCAGAAATTCCAATTCGAAATTTTGTTCTGGAGAAACACATATGCACGTGAACAAATATAAATAAAGATACTCTTTGCAGATGTTCAATGAGCCCAATCATGGACTCCTATGCCACTGAGCCTGCACATGGCCCTTGAATCTCTATCGATGCAATGCTCCTGGTAGCAAATCTGAACAGACCAAAATTGCCCTACGAGAGTAAACCTGTTTGCCACATCAGCTACAAGACACATGTGCTATATGTTTAAGGATGGCCCAGTCCAAAGAAACCTCCTCCCTCAGTCCTTGACCTCTAGGTAAATATCCCTGCACTCCTCCTAAGTGCAGACACCAAGGGAACAGTCCCGGTCCTGACTGGCCCTATGCTTCTAATACAAAATAGAGCATAGTACCAGGTTCCTCACTCTTTAGAAGACGGTCATATCTCCCTTAGGGTGTGGCTGCACAGGTATAATGTTCCAGCTCTGTTGTTTGGCTTATCCCAACATCCCTCCTGGACCAGATGGGTCAGTTCATCTTTGGTTGTCAATCAAAAGCAATGGCTTCTCTCTCCTTTTCAACTAGAAATGGAGTTTATCCCAGGGAATCTCTTTGATGCAAATAGCAATGCTTATGTAACTCCAAAGGTTTCTTCATATTAGAATAGTTTCTACCCAATGAATAATGTTCTGTCAGGTCTGTTCATGGCCCATTGGCTGGCTTGGGCTGGCCCCAGAATCATAAGGCTGAGTCTCTCTTTGCCTTGAACAATGTCTCTAGCAGATAAGGAATTAAGGAATGGAGGATGCGTGCTCTAAATCACAGAGCAAGCACACAGGGACTTGTGAAGCTGGCACTGGCCTCTTCTGTTTCCTAGGAAAAAGAGTACATGATGATTGTGTCCTTCATGGGACACAGCCATCCAGAAAGCCTATGCGCCATCTCCCCCCAACCCCTTGGTCCCTTGTGCCTTCCTCAATATTACAGCATTTATCGCCTTGTTCTGTCGCTGTGTTTTCACTTATCTGTGAGCTTCCTGAGGGTAAGGGTGAGTCCATATTGTCATTTCTTTGCCTAAGCATTTGTCTCAGCGACTGAAACTCTATAGCTATTCAGTAAATGTTATGGCACTAATGAATGAATGCTTATGGTGCCTACTCTTGACTGTATAACTGTTCTGTGTCAGGCCCTGTGCTGAGGCCTTTACATACTTCATATACTTTAATCCTCACAACAACACTATGAAGTTGAAGTTATTATGCATATTTTACTGCTGGTGAAACTAGGAGTAAATGAAGTTAAATGAATTTCCTAAAATCAAATGGCTTGTAAGAGGCAGATTCAGAAATAATGCCAAGCTTGGCCTAATTCTGAAGCCCACTACTCTGACCCATTGCTCTGAATTGCCCATTATCCATTCTCACCTGCCTCCAACCAAAGTTGGGTCCACAGCTCATGGGGTAATGAAATGTCATATAATTGTCTTTATAGTAAAAAGCATGACCACACTTTCCATATATAAAATGTACTGTACCTAAAAATGGGATTTTAAAAAATTTAAACAGACTCATAGACACAGAGAGCAAAGTGGTGGTTACCAGAGGGGAGGAAGGTTGAGGGGGTGAAAGAGGCGAAGGAATTAAGAAGTACAAATTGGTAATTACAAAATAGTTGCAGGGATGTAAGCAAAGCTTGGGAAATATAGTCAATAATATTGCAATAACTAAGTATGGTGCCAGTTGGAACACTGGAAATATCTGGGGGAACACTATGCAAAGAATTTGACTGTCTACAACTAAGCTGTACACCTGAAACCAATACCAAATAAAATTGTAAGTAAAAATAAATAAATAAATAAACAATAAAAATAGGATGTTTCCAGTATTACAAATGATGCTAAGATGAATATTGACTGACAAGAAGAGTATTTATAATATATTACGTGGAAAAATAGCAATTTTAAAAGCAATATGCCCAGCACATATCTTCTTGCACCAAGTTCCCATTTCCCTGCCACTCTCTCCCTCACGAGGCTAATTTATTTCTGAAAAAAAAACACAACACATGCACAAATAAGCAAAGAAAGATAAAAAGCTAGAAGGCAAAATAAAACAAAGGTTAACACACTAAGATCCTCAGGCAAAATCTGGCCTCCTGCCTGTGTTTTGTCAATAAAGTTTTATTGGAACACAGCCCTTCCTATTCCTTTACGTGTTGTCATTGGCTGCTTCTGCACTAAAACAGCACAGGTGAGCAGCTGCCAAAGAAACTGTCTGACCTGAGAAGCTGACAATTTTACTAGGTTATTCTTTATAGAAAAAGTTTGCTGACCTGCTGATGTAAACCTCTAAGTATACGTCCCCACCCCACCACAGGTGACGCTCATCAGCAATGACCATCAACCCATCAAAGCTGCAGAGGTGGCCTGCAGAGAGTGGCTACAGCATTTGGACAGGTTCAAGCCTCAAACTAATGAGAAGGCACAATACTCTCGTGGCAAAGCCACGTCCAAGTCCCAGCACAATTATAGCCAAAGGCCATAGTTGTAAACTTGACCTTATGGTCCAAACCTGTGGTCCCACGTGGCTGAGTGATATGGGCTGCGGGAGGTGCAGCAAGTAAACAAAGCTTGATCAGGTGCATGTGATTGAGTAGATTCGAAACCCACGAGAACGTTGTAAACATCTTGACCACGCCCTTACTTTGCCTCGTGGAATCTGGCTATAAAATAAAGACTCGGCTTTCAGGCTGGGGCACTGTCTCTCCATCAGAGAGGGCAGCATCCTACCTAATGCCCAGATTTCCTCTCTTGTCTGTCTTTTCTCAATACTTCACCGCCCCCTCTCAGGTTCACCCATGGCCATGCCGGGTTGGCACAGTAGCCCTGAAGGTCACAAGTCTACACAGTCCCTCCCTCCAACCCCAGCAGGGGAGATACGCACACACCCAGATCCACTCTCACATGGTAACATTCAGACAATGGCCTCACATTGAATGTTTATAGTTTTCTTTCTTTCTTTCTTCTATTTCAATAAGAGAAAAACACAAATCACTAAACTACAAGTAAAGGTCAATGAGACAGTGAAACGAGTGTGATGGGTCAAGTCACGAGAGAAATGCTGTCAGAGCCATCTGCAGAGTTCCGACCAATCAAACAGCGCGGATGGGGAGCCACGGGACAGCTGAAGAGCTGGAAAAGGTCAGGGAAGACTAGGCGGATGATATTAAAAAGGAAATAAGGGGAGTCGGGAAGGCAGAGTATTCATAAGCAGGGCAGGAGAGACAGATGGACTGCCATGAAGAGTAAATTGCTCTGAGAGACGATGAGAAATGTGCCAAGAGTCGAGAGAAAATCAAATCCTGGACCCACCGCACGAGGTGGGGAAGGAATAATAAAGACAAGTCTGCAAGCAAAATGATGTACAAATGGTATTTTTTTTCCCCCAGAAATAGACTAATAAAATGCAGATGAAGCCCATCAAATTGAAAAATGCTTTTCATCACTTGAAACACCGCAGAAGCCAGTTAGGAAGGGCTTTGGATTCTGGCTCAATCGCTTACTAGAACACCCATATCAAAATACATTTTACTAAGAAGTTCTATAACTGATCAGGCTGGCTTAGCATGGCTCGCTACAGGCACCAGAATCTTGACTGACCCTGATATTTATATCAGGGGTAATATTCAAAATACCTACTGATAGCGATGGCACAGGTTCCAGCCAATCAGACCATGCCTGCTGGCGAGCCACACAGGTATGTCCCAGCTGAGTGTGAACCCTGATAGGCACAGAACTGCCCAGGGTGGGCTTGTGAAGAGTGACTGGAGCCTCACTCGGGAATAAGAACTACTTACTATGTACGGGTGTAGCAAGTGAAATGGAAGGAGACATGAATTTGATACCAAGTCTACGCTTCCTCCTCAGGAAGGGCTGGTGATCACTCTCAGTGCTGGCCTGGGATGGATCCTTCTTCCTTCAGGTTTTGGACATCTTCTCCATCATTTCCCAAGTTGACCTCTTACTAAGGGGCCTAATTACTAATCTCCCTTGCTCAAAGAGAAGCCTCTAAAGATTTAGTTATTTTTAATCAATTCACATGGAAAGTCAGCCTTTCTTCTAATGTAATCTGACAAGCACAGAATGTTGGCTGTCTGTGTTCCTATCGATGAGGAATCTTCATATTTCTCCTGACTTCTTCGACAGTCCCTACCCTGTAACAAAGGAAGGGGGTTTTCATGGACTCGAATGGGAAGAAACATTTGCTGATTGAGATCTGAGCTGACCATGGATAGAAGGCATGTCACTTTACCTTTCTGGGGCTCAGTTTCCTCACCTATCATTGTAATTGAATGAAGAAATTACTTTAGCAGCTGATACATGTTTGAGCATGATAAAAATTACTTTGATTAAAAAATACCCACCCATCCCCAAAGAATGCCTGTGTCCCTCACTTTCTCTGTGAGAAAAAAACAATCAAACAAAACAAAAATTTAGTTTTAGGTCAATGTAGTAGGGTAGGGGGAAAAAGCCACAGTCTGAAAGCCAAATCCAGAGGGAGGCCCAGACTTAAGTCTCCCTTCTGGTGTTAACTGGCCATGTACCCTTAAAATAACTATGCTCCCCCCTCCCCCCCCCCAGTTTTAACCATCTGTCAAATGGAAAGTTCAAATATAGAACAATGTTTTCTCTGGGGCTCCCATGAGATGCTGCAGAGGCCACAGAGACTGAAGCTAACCATTGGGGATCCTGTCCTCTCCCCATCAGCAATCCACCTCTACCTGAACAATTTGCCATCATCTGTTTTATACAGTATGTGGTCATATCATATTTCAGTTGATAAAGGGGGGACCCATTATTTAAGGAGATTAAATGTTATAAAAAAAACCATTAATATCTTATGCTTCTATTACTTGAGAGATTTTTTTAATCATTTTTGTCTGATAAAAATGTAATACTAGAGGTTAAAATCCAAAGAAGACAGCAGGAAAAATATGGATGACTATGGTAGGTTAATTAATGCTAAATTATTAAAATATTGTATTTAATGGAGAATAATGAAAACTGATAAAAGTTTTCTCACTTCATAATAGGAATAAATATCTGGGGATTATTGGATTGATCCTATTTGTAATAAACTGCCTGTGTACCATGTCTTTTTGGAAGTGTTTATTCTGAAATCCATGTTACCTTGTTTTTCTGTCTGTAACTTTGGGCAGGTCCACCAGAAAGCAAATAGCTTGCCTAAGAAGGCAGAGTATTCATTTCCTGCTATAACAAATTACCATAGATTTGGTGGTTTAAAAGAACGCAGATTTGTTTTTTAATATATTTTTATTGATTTCAGAGAGGGAGAGGGAGAGAGAGATAGAAACATCAATGATGAGAGGGTATCATTGATTGGCTGTCTTCTGCATGCCCCCTGCTGGGGATCGAGCCCCCAACCAGGGCATGTGCCCTTGACCAGAATCAAACCTAGGACGCTTCAGTCCACAGGCCAGTGCTCTATCCACTGAGCTGTGAAGAGGGGCTACAGCGTTTGGACAGGTTCAAGCCTCAAACTAATGAGAAGGCACAATCCTCTCGTGGCAAAGCCACGTGCAGGTCCCAGCTTGGAGGGCAAAGCCTTCCCAGCACAATTATAGCCAAAGGCTATGGTTGTAAGCTTGACCTTATGGTCCGAACCTGTGGTCCCAGGTGGCTAAGTGATATAGGCTGCGGGAGGTGCAGCAAGTGCAGCCAAAACAAAGCTTGATCAGGTGCATGTAATTGAGTAGATTTGAAACCTGTGAGAACATTGTAAACATCTTGACCACGCCCTTACTTTGCTTCGTGGAATCTGGCTATAAAATAAAGACTTGGCTTGCAGACTGTGGCACTGTCTCCATCCGAGAGCAGCATCCCATCTAGCTCTGGCTTTGTTCTCTTGTCTGTCTTCTTTAATCCTTCACCGCACCCCCTCAGGTTTACCCCTGCCATGCTGAGCGAGGCACACTGAGCCAAACCGGCTAGGGCAAGAATGTACATTTATTATCTTGCAGTTTTGGAGGTCAGAAGTCTGAAAAAGGTCTCATCTGGTTAAAATCAAGGTGTGTTTTTTTTCTGGAGGCTCTTGGGGAGAATCTGTTCCTTTGCTCTTTCTGGCTTCTAGAGGTTGCCTGCATGCCTTGGCTCATAACCCCTTCCATCCTCAAAGCTAACAATAGCCATTCAAGTCTTTTACATATGTCACTCTGATCCTACTCTCCTACCTTCCTCTTTCCCTTATATGCACATTGTGATTACATTTTGAGTTCACCCAGATAATCCAGGATATAATTCCCCATCCAAGGTCAGCTGACTGGCAACCTTAATTCCATTTGCAACCTTAATTCCCCTTTCCCATGGACAACGACATATTCACAGGTCCTGAAAATCAGAACATGAACATCTTCAGGGATGGGAGAGAAGATAGCCTTCTGCCTATCACAGGTGATTCACCTGAAAGGAGGTCTCGGGATCTTCCATGGCAGGAGGGGGGTGGGAGGTGATGGGAGAGTCATTACTAGGATTTGCAAGCAGTAAAGTCAGGGTAGAAAGATGGACTGAAATCCAAGTCTCAGGAGATTGGGGTACATGTTGAGTGCTCTGGTCAAGCAAGTTGGTGTCAGACCTGGAAGCATTTAGCAGAGGTGAGAATGGAGAGATGACCTTTTCAAGGTCAGCAGTAAGGAGCTGGTGTGGGCAGCAAATCAGGACAATGCAGGACTGGTGCTGGAAAACCTGAGTCTCAAAAACACCAACAGGGATCACCGTGACTGCCTTTTACTGAGTGTTTGTTACATCTCAAATATAAATGTGAGCACTCTGTAATCACTCTGATTCAATCCTTATAACAATCCTAGGAGATTAGTGTTGACTCCACTTTTAAGAGGGGAAACTAATGCTTAAAGAGAGGACGTGACTTGCCCAAGGACACTCAATTTGAACAACGTTGTGGGATTCTAAGCCAGGTCTGTCTAACTCCAAAGCGCACTAAAGCCCTGTAACCCCCATCACACACGGCTTCTACCACCGAATTGACACGTTTGCCAGGCTGTGGAAGGGTCTTAAAGCAACTTTGCTACTCAGTAACTTCAAAATTTTCATCTAAAAGGAGATCGAGGCGTCAAAAACAAATTTTAAGTAATTTTTAAACATTCTCAACCTGTGACTTTTTAAGGGTTTTTAATCACACTTCCTAATACCAGTAACTGAAGACCACCATGCATGGTACCTTAGGCCAGTGGTCAGCAAACTCATTAGTCAACAGAGCCAAATATCAACAGTACAACGATTGAAATTTCTTTTGAGAGCCAAATTTTTTAAACTTTTTCTAACGCCACTTCTTCAAAATAGACTCGCCCAGGCCATGGTATTTTGTGGAAGAGCCACACTCAAGGGGCCAAAGAGCCGCATGTGGCTCGTGAGCCGAAGTTTGCCGACCACTGCCTTAGGCTATATGTTTCGACAATGTTTTCCTAACTGACAAGAATTTTACAGATGTCAGTTACACTTCTGTTTTAAAATCTCTGCCCCAGGAGTATTGTGCTTAGTGTTAGAATCCTGCCCAGGTTTCATCCCTTTTCTCTGTTCACTTCTCTTTCACCCCAGAAGCTGTCCGTCCAGGTGTCTGAACATGAGGCAAAGTATTCAGCTCACTGTAGCTGCCAGGGGAATGCAGGCCAATAATTTAATTTTGTTTTCCAGAGTTTACTGGATAAATTCAAATTGGCATCGATTCACCTCCAGTAGAAAATTCGCCTACAGAATGCCTTGACATTTGAGGCAAAGGCAGCCTTCCTTCTAATCTCAAGAGCAATAAAATAAAAAATAAAAAATACCTTTCAAGACTGGGTCCTCCACCCACAGAGCCCCATTTGGACTCTGACATTATCTCTCCTTGATGTATCACCTTCCATAACAGGCACTAGGGAAGCCTGGTGAGAATCTGGTCCACTGATAAGAAGACAAGATGTTCTTCCAAATGGCAGTCCTCATATATCTGGCCAATGATACCTAGTCAGGTCATAAGAGGAAGAGAAAATATGCAAGTATAGCAAGCTTTCCAAAACGAAGCCAGATCCTATCACTCTTCTTGGATTCTGCAATGATGCTCCCTCACCCGTGGAACTCTTTCCAAACTATTTAGCAAAGAACAAAAGTTCTTCATAACCTTGCCTCTGCTGACCTTTCCAGCCTCATTTCCAGGCTCTGTCCACCCTGCAAACAGATCCTACACTCTGGTCTTACCACACTACTCGGTTTTCAAGAGCACCGTTATCTTCAGGGATTCACACAGGCTGTTTCTTCTGCCTGAAAAGCAAATTCTTCATCTCAACCTCCACTCTGTTGACTGAGCTAGACCACACAGAGGAGCCATCCGGGAGTAGCTAAATGCACACACATTAAAAGCAAGAGGACTTTTAGCAATGAGAAGTTCTCTCCGATTTAAGTTTAGTACTAGCAGTTAATGCACTTGTATTTTTGAAGTCTGGGGAACTCTGCCATGTTTAGAGGAGCTACACTATGATATAAATTGATCAATAGTTGGATGGTTCCCAACGTAGCTTGGCAACAAAACCAAACGTCTTATGCAACAAAGACTTTTCACACACACACACACACACACACACACACACACACACACACACACAGCATTATTCTCATCAGAAGTCAACAGTTCTCTCTAGCTTTTTCTACCCACAGGAGACAAGTAAAGAAAACAGAGTGGGAAGGACAGGAAATCTGAAATGAAGCACTCATGGGGCTTACCCCCCTCTGCCAAGGAAGATAAATGTTCAGAAAAGTGAGGAAAGCTGTCCTAAAACGTGCTCTTCTACCGAAAGCTTCGATATAAACATCTAATGATGGACACAGAGGAAAGAAAGGGAGAGAGGAAAATGTCAAAGCAACCTTTCTTTAAACTTCCCCAAAGCAAAAATATTTCAAGTTGAAATTACTGCTGCTCCTTGGAGACTGGTGCATTTTTGCCTATCTCTGATGGATGTCCCCTTCTTGAATTGAGAAGAAAAATTTGTATTTCCATCTCAATTAAGATAAAATCTTGTCCATGACTTTCAATGTGGGAAGCAAAGGGCAAAAGGACAGCTTTGGTTTCTTAACTAACCTACTCATACTCTGAGTTTTACAAGAAGATGCCAGGATTTACAAATTCATGCAAAATACCAAGTCCTGCTTAGGGTCTTCCTTCATCCATAGTCGTTCACTTTATGTAATACATCTTTCAGTTTGGTGGTAGGTTTAACCTCAGGGTGAAATTGCATAGGCCTGGTACTCTGCATTGCAACTATGTCCAAAGGACCCTCCGTTCTAGCCTCCTGGGTCTATTGAACAGGAAAGGACTGGAGGTTGGACCAACATCAGAAGGTGAACTTGGAAGTGGTGGAGGCAGGACCTTTAAACTTCATATTGATGCCATCTTTGTTTCCCTGGCTTGGCATTAAGAGGCCATGGACACAGAAACTCAGCAAGACTAAGAACCTTGCATGGATTTGGTTGCATTTCTCTCTCAAGATTCTGTGAGTTGGCAGCTTGGTAGGGCTCCACAAGAATGGCTTGTGTCTGTTCCTTGTGGAGTCAGCTGGGCTTACTTCGCTGTTTGTGGTCAGTTGGCCAGTTGGCTGGTGGCTGGCTGGTCCAGATGGCTTCACTCATACATCTGGCAATTGCCTGGGGCTGTCAGCCAGTGTTCCATGACTCTCCCTGCTTGGCCTCTCTTCTCCCAGTAATTATACCTGACCTTTTACATGATGGCAGATGCATGACATAAGAATGGCAGTGGCAGCTGCCAGGCTCCTTAAGTCCACGCCTCAGGAGTCTCAAAATGTCACTTCTGCAGCATTCTATTAGTGAGAATAAGTCACAAGGCCAGCACAGACTCAGAGAAGATGGAGAAGTAGATTCCGTCTCTGGATGAGAGGGGCAGCAAAGTCACACTGCAAAGGGAAGAGACAAGGAGGTGTGAATCACTGGGGGCCTTTATTCTAAGGAACGACTACAGTCCTCCCTCTTGCCCCAATGATTCACGCAAAGTGCATTAAGTACACTCCCTCCCAATATTCCCAAGGTCTTATTTAGTCACAGCATCAGGTTCTAATGTGGTCAAGGCTATTTCAAGTACTGGCTCCTCTTGATCCAGAGATAATTCTGTGGGTTGGAAATGTGGGCAAGGCTCAGCTGGGATGGCTCCTCTCCATCCCCTGCAGTGTCAGCTGAGTTCATTCATGGTTTTGTGGTCAAGGGCAGGCCAGCTGGGGGCCAGATGGCCATTCACATGTCTGGCAGTTGAATGCACCTGCTGACTACAAAGCCTACTTTCTCTTTTATGTGTCTAATCATCCTCCATTGGGTAGACCAGGCTTCTTTACATGATGACAAAAACATTCAAAGCTGGATTTTGTCATTTGATTAGTATCTCAAACCACCAATATTGTTGTAGTTTAAAAATTATCACCGTAGCATACTTGTGTAGACTTGTCTGAGGCCAGGTTCCCCAGAAACAGACCCTGAGACAAGGATGTGAGTGCAAGTAATTCATTTGGAATGTCCTTGCTTGGAATCAAACATTTCCACTAACAGATTGACCCTCTGCTCTCACCCTTCCTAAAGCAACTGTCAATCAGCATGATACAAGGGATGTGAACTCATAAATAGAAAAATTTAATTTTTCCTCTGTTGTTTAACCACAGAGATGTTAGCCAAGTTTCCTCTCATTTTTCCAAAGATCTTCCAGTCAAATTCTCATCAAGAGGCAACAAACAGAATCCTGCTGTCAGGGTGGTCGGTTCTGTGAAACTCAATCATCTCCTCTAGTGGAGGAAACACAGCAATGAGGGCAGGGTTGCTGAATTCTGAGCTTTTTGTTTTGGTTTGGTTTTATTTCTCACTTCTTTGCTCAAAAGAAACAATCTTCAGAGGTTGGTTTGATTCCAGAAATTAAGTATAACATATAATTATAAAACCTCCTCCTTTAGTGTGAATGGGAACCAAAACTTGGCACACCTTCTACCTGCCCATGATTGCAAAGAAAGTGAGGGACTGAAATGACCTAGGATGCTAATGTCTATGAGTATAATTGATTAAGAATTGCCCCGCCAGTGTGGCTTAATCTACTCATATTGATTTGATTGGATCGGCTACATTCAATCCAATCAGCTACATTTGATCCAATCAGCTTGATTTCAATCTGATCGGTTTGACATAATTAAATAGGCTAAATTTAATCTGATTAACTTGGTTTCATTACATCACAGGGTCACAGTTCGATTCTCAATCAGGGCACATGCCCAGGTTGCAGGCTTGACCCCCCAGTAGGGGGCATGCAGAAGGCAGCCAATCAATGATTCTCTCTCTCCCTATCTCTCTTAAATAAATTAAATATATATATGAATGTGTGCATATGAGAGATCAGACAACCTCTTGACTGGATAGTCAACTCACATCATCCATGAGGAGCAGATAGATATCAGGTGCCTCCAGATGTGATACCTGAAGAGGGACACAGCATCACTTAGTATTCAAGCTGGGGTGCATAATCTAACCATGAAGAAACATCAGAAAGCCCCCGAAATGAGGAACTTTCTATTAAACACAAAAACAGGATTGTACCTTCAAAGTGTCATAAATGACAAAGAAAGGCTGCAAAATATTCCAGATGAAAGGAGACTAAAGAGATGTGACAACTAAATGAAATACTTGAACCTACATGTGTCCCTATACTGGAGGAAGAAAAAGAAATGCTATAAAGAACATTATCAAGTCAACTGACAAAATTGGAATATTCACGGTAGATTAGATAAAATATTGTATTGATGTTAAATTACGGGCGTTGACATGTAAGAGAATATTCCTATACTTAGCACTGAACTGTTTAAGAATAAAGGGGCATGATGTATGCAAACTAGTGTTGAAGAGTTCAGAAAAAAATTGTGTGTGTGTGTGTGTGTGTGTGAAAGAGAGAAAGAAAAAACAAATTATAAAGCAAATGGGGTTGCCATATGGGAAGGGGTTGGGGGGACTGGGTGAAAAAGGTGAAGGATTAAGAAGTACAAATTGGTAATTACAAAATAGTCATGGGGATGTAAATTACAGAATAGGTAATATAGTAAATACTACAGCCCTATTGCCTCTGCAGGTCCATCTGCCACCTCTGCTCTCTTGGTCTCCTTGGTTCTCCCCTCTGCCCCACCTTCCCCTTTCTGTGCAATGTTATAGCTTGAGCAATGTCGCCATTTAATTTCACCTTCTATAAAGCCACCCTAACTGGTTTCTTTACATGCTACTTTGTATCAATTACCCTGTACGGTTCAGCTTCGCAGCCATTTCCCCACCTCCAATTCTTTCACATAATGGGCCTCCTAGTTTTACCTGCTGCAGACAAGATCCTATTTCACCTCTATCACTTAAACAGGACTACCCTATGTTTCATCCTAATAGCTTCTGTCTTAGCCTCTTTCTCCCTGGGCTTGCTTGGAAAACAAGACAACATTGCTCTGGCGCACCCCATTCCTATCTGAGTCTTTTTTACAAGATTGAGGTTAGTGGGAACAATGACCAAACCGTATAGACTTCTGGGGTTAGGGCTACATTTAGTGGGACTCCTCAGAGTCAGGAGTTGTGGGAGACAGGAGATGAATGTAAGTTAAGAGACAGCCAAGGATTTAAATTACAATGATATAATTGGTTGCTAGGTCTGAGAAAGAGCTTCTGAATCCAACCTTGGTGGCATATTAGGCTAATTATTATTGGGGGTGGAGGGTGGGTTCTATGCACTGGAGGGTGTTTATCAGCAGCTCTGTCTTCTGCCCACTAGATGCCAGTAACACTCCCTCCAAATTGTGACAATCAAAAATGTGCCCCAGGTGGGGAAAAGCAAAATCATTCCCCATTGAGAACCACTGGCCCAATGATTCTCTCTCATCTTTGATGTTTCTATCTCAATCTCCCTTTCTCTTTGAAATCAATAAATTTTTTTTAAATTTCACGTTTTTTGATATTTGTTATTATTTATAAGAGCTAAATACTAGAAACAACCCTAATGTCCATCAACTGGTGAGTGGATAAATACCAAAAAAAAAAAAAGTAGAAAAGAAAAAGAAATGAAGAATGAAGTACTGATACAGGTTACAACATGGATGAACCTCAAAAACTTGTGAAAGAAGCCAAATGCAACACACTACATATTATGTGATTTCTCTCACATGGAAGATGCAGTAAAGACAAATCTATAGAAACAGATAAATACTTGCCAAGAGCTGAGGATGGGCACGGGGAATGACTGTGGAGGAATTGGAGAGAACTTTTTGGGATAATGAAAATCTTTTAAAACTGGATTGTTGTGATGGCTGCATACTTCTGTACATTTACTAAAAAGCATTTCATTGTACACTTAAATGTATTTTGTGGTATGCAAGTCATACTATAAATGAACTTTATAGTGTGCAAATTATACTTTAAGAAAGCTTTTTTTTTTTTTAAGGAGAGGGGCCTTCTAGTGTATCCATAACACTTAGAATGCTCTTCTTCCTCTGATGTACAAAGTCCTACCTGATGTGGCCCTGCCCACATTTCTGTCCTCATCATCTTCCAGTTTTTCTCTTCTCATTGTGCCCCAGTCACAGTGGCCTTTTTTCTGTCCCTTGAATATACCATGCTTGATCCCATCTTAGGGCCCTTGTATTTCCCCGACTGCCTCATGACTGACCCCTTCTTGATATTCAGATATTGGCTTCTTAGAGTGGCCTTCCCTGGCTATCCAATTCAAAATAGCCACCTATTAACTACATTACCCTGCTTTCATTCTATGCATTGCTTTTCTTCTTCTTCTTCTTCTTCTTCTCCTTCTTCTTCTTCTTCTTCTTCTTCTTCTTCTTCTTCTTCTTCTTCTCCTTCTTCTTCTTCTTCTTCTTCAGAGAGGAAGGGAGAGGGGGAGGGAGATGCAAACATCAATGATGAGAGAGAAACATTGATCGGCTGCCTCCTGCATGCTCCCTACTGGGGATTGAGCCCGAAACTTGGGCATATGCCCTTGACCAGAATCAAACCTGGGACCCTTCAGTCCGCAGGCTGATGTTCTATCTACTGAGCCAAACCAGCTAGGGCTCTGCATTGCTTCTTGTCTACATGATATTTTTCTTATGGTTTATTACACTATGTCATCATCCACCAGAATGTCCACGTGAACTGGAATCTTTCAGTCAGGTTTCCCAGTCCCAGCACATTTGTCAACTGATAGGTGATATCAATCGATATTCATTGAATGAATAAAAGATTGAATGGATAAATAATTTAGATAGCTGGAAAACCACGCTGATAAAAATGCTGAGACACCCATTCTCCTCAATGAAGAAGGCGGAAGCTTCATGTGCTTGCCCTGAGGTGTGGAGATGATGCATCACAAAAAAATATTAGATGACTTCTCTTTGACCCTCTGCTAGTACTAGTAACCAGACCCTCTGCTCCCTAGTACCAAAGGAAACAGAGGCCGGTGAAACCTCCTTAAAACACAGAGGGTGTCTGAAATTAACGATGTGCTATTTGGAAGAATGCTGATTGCTCTGCTCAAGGAACATGCAGTGGCAAGGAACAAACCCATTACAAATGCGCCAGTAAAGGGGACTTTATTCTAAATGTAAAAACAACAATTAGAAATCTAGGGCTTCATTGAGATGGAAACCACAGCTCTGCTCTCTGCCGCTCAGGAGGTCTGTGGTTGTATTTTAATATCTCTTGGCTACCAGCAACTTAGCTCCTGGTAGTTTTTCCATTTTCTTCACCAAGACCTCAGCCCTGAACAGATGTGACATGGGAGAGATAAGAGTTCGTGGGACAGGTCCTGAGGCCCAGAGGAGTGCTTGAATGGGGTTCCTGAAGGAATGAGTAGGGTACTTAAGACTATGAGCAGATTAGTGTGGAAACCAGTGCATAAGGGAGAAAGAAGAAGGTACAGCAAAACTGGATGTGGGCAATTTTAAGTTATTGGCTGGGTCTAGACGGGGGAAGAGGGCATATATACACAAGTGCTGCCGTACAGGCTTGCATTGTACATGTTGAAAACAGCAGAGTTTCTGACCTCCAAGAGCTTACAGCCAAGCTCACCAGAATCTTCAACCTAATCTGTGCCTACCACTGGGATTCAGAGGACCCCAGGGAAGTGAAGCAAACTGGTGGCAAAGACCCAAATGAAGGCTTTTTAAATGAAGATCAAAAAAATCTCCTGGCAAAGAATGTATCCAAAGGAAATAGAACCAGGAAAAAAGCCAAGACTCGTAAGGGATCCTTAGATTATTGAAAAAAAGAGAAAGTTTGAGAGTCGGTATGATCTCAAACTCAACTCCAACTCGAGTCCCAGCAACATCCCTGTTCAAAGTGTGTGTAAATCCGATGAAAGACTCAATGCCTTTTTTGACTGGTTCGTTTTTAACAATAACTATGGATTTCTTTTACAGTAAAAAAAAATGATAAGGTTTTCTTACAGAAAGAGGGGTTATGGTGGTGGTGGGCTGCAAGGTGAGAAGGGGCCCTTGGTGAAGATTCTCCTGGGACGCGGAACCTCTCCTCTTGTCAGCTGTCACCATCTTGTGCTCCGTTTGGAGGCACCGCATTCAAGCTTGGAAACAGCTGTTGTCATTCCACTCCCCACTTTCTGCTCCCTCGGTGACATCCTCCACACGGGTGACAGCAGGTGGCCGCCCCCATCGCGACGGCAACGTTGCCGTCTGTCAGTCTTCTGCAACAATTTGTGATCCTCGGAAACTGGTGTTTTCCATGCATTTGCGTTTGTTTTATGGCAAATCCCAACAGCGAAACACCAAGATGGCAACAGGGAGGACACAAGCCCAAAGCAGGACGGCTCACTTAATCATCACATATGTCAACTCAACATGAGCCTGGTGGAGCAGCTGCAAGTGACTGGGAGAGAATGACATCCGGTCCAGGCTGGGGTTACCTGGGGCAGCAGGTTGTGGGTACAGAGTCAAAAAGTGGAGCAATGGGTGCTTGGTAAGTCTAGAATCCAGGATAAAGTATAGAAATGCAAGACTGATTCAGGACAGGATCCAGGGGCCAATGGTCAGGACAGAAGAAAGATCCAAAATCAGGAGAATGAGCTAGAGCAGGGATTGGCAAGCTTTTTCTGTAAAAGGCCAACTAATACATAGCTTAGGCTTTGTGAGCCATGTGGTCTCTGTTACCACAATTCAACTCTGCCCTTGCAACATGAAAGCAGCCATACACATATGTAAAAGAGTAAGCATGGCTGTGTCCCAACAAAGCCTTATTGAGGGACACTGTAACTTGAATTTCATGTACTTTTCATAGAATATTCTTCTTCTTGTGATTTTTTTTTCAATGATTTAAAATGTAAAACCCATTCTTAGCTCATAAACCATACAGAGCCAGGCAGCGGACCAGATCTGGCTCAAGAGCAGTTTGCCAGCCTCCAGTCTAAAGCCGCCCCATCCAATGGAAATAAAAGGTGAGCCACAAACGTGAAGCACACATGTAAATTTAATTTTCCTTGGAGTCCCCTTTTAAAAAGTAAAAAGGAACAGGTGATTAAGGAATTATCATCAGCTCTTTGAGCCTCAGTTTCTTTAACTATAAAATAATTAATAATAGAAACACAAGGAATTGTTGTAAAGATTAAATTGTTGTAAAGACTCAAATGTGACCTGCCCAGCAGTGCCTACCACATAGTAAGTCCCCAATAAACTTTGTTTCTTTGTTATCATTTCAAAAAAAAAGCAACAGGTAATGTTAATTTTAATTCTATACTTTATTTAACACAATACTTTCAACGTATTATTATTTCAATATGTAATCAATATAAGATAATTATTGGGATATTTTCCATTCATTTTTCATACTAAGTCTTTGAAAATCACTGTATAGTTTACTCTGATATCACATTTCAAGAGCTCAGTAGCCATATGTAGCTAGTGGCTACATATAAGACAGTGCAGATCTAACATAAAGGTGAATCCATGTATCAAAAATCAAAGTCAGGGAATAGAGCAGATCCAGTAGACCAGGAAGAAGCAGAATATATCACACAGAAAAGGTAAAGTCCAAGGTCAAGAAAGAAGGTACGTTACAAGCACCGGGACCAGTACCAGAGCAGACCGTGGTCCAGGATGCAGGAGAACACCTGGGCAGCAGAGATAAGCTTTAGTACAACCATTTATTTAGGACCTTCTGGGCCAGGCACCGTAGGAAGCATTTCACATTTATTCTCTCATTTAACCTTCACAATGGACTTGTGAGGAAAGAATTCTTACCCGCGTGTTAGGAGTGAGACTCAGAAGAAAATAAAATGTATTTGCTCAAAATCATACAGCTGGTGAGCAGTAGAGGTAGGACTTGAACCCATGTCTGTCTGGTTCCCACACCCACCCACACCCACCCAGCCTCTTCATTATACTGCATCATGGTAGCCGACTTAATTCCCAAGAAGGGGATCTCATTGTGTCTGTCCTTCACTAAGGAACCCAACCCAAGTTTTCCTCTGAAGCTGGGTTAGAAGGCAGCTGATTGTCACTGTCTATGCCACATCCAAAGTCTCTCTCCCTGTTAATAATCAATTTGATCTCAAGACAGGAGGAGTCTCGCCTTCAAGGAGAAATTCTAACCAATTTCAAGAACTTCCCCCGCTCCAAAAAAAGAACTTCCCCTGAGGGTAGATAATATAGTGTGTCTCCCTCTTTCTGCTGGAGAAATTTTATTTTGGTTTCCCAAGATTCAAGCACCATTTTCAAAGTATTCTTCTCCAGTATCCCAGAGGTCTATGAAATCCCCAGGTAAACAGTACTCCTGGCAGCATGCCCCCTGGGAGCCAAAATCACCATGTAAGCCAATGGACTCCGCTTCTCTCTCAAGCCCACACTGCACAGAAGGAGTTATCCACACAGAAGAAAATGTATAATTTATAATTCTTTATTAAAGTTTAAATAAAGAGAAACCTAAAGCATTAGGTCTCAAAAGCAGCAAGAGGCAATTTCTGAGTTAGATCTAGGAATGAGGCAATAACCAGTTCTGAGGCCAAGAGGGCTGGCAGCAAGTTGCTATGGGATGTGTTGTCACAGGTGGTTCAGGAGCATGGCTGTGAATGGCGAGAAGGGGCTAGAAAGTGCATGTTTCCATGCAGCTGGCTGTGTGACCTGGGCAGGCCCAGCCACCTAATGGGTCAGAATAAAGTCTGATAAGGCGGCCAGGGAGAGACAGGCCAGCTGGTCTCCCAATGGCCATGGATGTGATGGTTAAGAGTTTCTAGCTCCACGTCAAACTGAGTGGAGAGCCCCTTCCTTTTCATGCCTGTGCTTACAGAGAGCTTTGTTTCAGAGCTGCCCTGGGAGAGGGGAGGGCTGGGAGGGAGTTGGGGCAGGGGCACTTTAGATGAATTGGCAGCCCCTGGAGTTTTCCTTGATTGATGCTAATTAAATTCTAATTGAAACCATCCATCCAAGCCCCGAGTGCACCTGCTAGAAACGTCAATATCCGGAAGCCATGCCCTAGAGAGTCTGCAAGCATCTCTCTCGTTGCACAATCCACCAAGTATGTTATTTGTTTATTAAACCTTGATACATCTTTGGAGACACCATGGACTGTCCTGCTAAAGAAAGAAAGGAGTACAGCCTCTATTTGGGGCTGCCCTACAAAGCTGGGTTTTGATCTGATAAGACTAGTACGGTTCATTTAGCATCATTGCCATGCACCGTGCTAATTAGGACTTGGGGACTCTTGAAATCATTAGATTGTGCAATGTTTCATCCCAAGTGTTTCTGCATCGTGGTCCAAATCCTTGTGAAATTTGTATTCAATGAATTAAGGGGGGGTGGGCGTGCAGGAAAAGCATGGAGAGTCAAGGGAATAGGTTAAAGGTGAACAGGAATCGGACATTGGGTCATAGAGTAAACAGGCTCCTCTAGTAGCCTTTGTCTATTCATTCCACAAACATTCACTGAGCTCCTACTATGTGCAGGGCATTGATTAATTATTCCAGAACCTGGGGATACCGACTCACAAAAGTACATATTTTAGTGGAGGGAGGCAAATACCAAACAAGTGAAAGGAAATAAATAAAATACTCTTAGATGCTCAGTGCAGTGAAGAAACCAAAATAGGGCAATAAGGTGAATTGGAGAAAGAGGGGATTAGGTAGGGTTGACGGAAAAGGCCTCTCTACGGAGGTGACATTTGGGTTCAGAGCTGAAGGGTGGGAAAGGGGTCTGTGAAAAGATCTAGGGGAGGATTATTCTGGAGGAGGATGGCAAATATAAATAAACTAAGCCAGGGAAGAACCTGGCATGTTTGAAGGTCAGAAGGAACACCACTGTGGACGAATAAGGACAAAATAGAGATAGGTGAGACTGGAGAGGTCAGCGGGAGCCAGATCCTATAGGGCCTTGTAGGTCATGGAACAGATTGGGGGGGGGAGGGGGTGCACTTGAACCAAGTGTTTTACTGCCTTTCAGATCCTGAACTAAAAATCCATGTTCCAGAAAATCTTCCCTATTTCTCAGTAAACATCCTCTACATCACTTGGTAAAGGTGAAGTGATACTATATACCTGGCAGCGGAGTCATTGGGCTTAAAGATGAAATATGAAGGGGGTTGGCACTTAGGTGCTCCTTCTTACTCTATTGTTATTGTTATTGTTATTATTATTATTATTACTGCTCTGGCCTTTATTACTATGGTGGTTATTAGCATGGCATCAATCGCCAAAGGCTTTCTCAGACGTGGGTTTATTCATCCTGCTCCCTTCACCCTAAGATACATGGACCACAACAAAGAAGAAAAATAATGCAGATAACACTCATTTGCACACAAGTGGCCAAATCCTTGCAATAACCTGCAATCTTGTAAAGCTCATTCACAATGCAAAGGTACAAGGAATGCCATCCACATCACAGCTTTCCATTTTCCCTAGCTCATTGCTCGGAGTCACACATTATAAATTGCCTTTTGTGTTATCTCTCTATTGCAGCAAACCCTTCCTCTAATACTTCTACCCTGCCAGAGTCCGAGCTCTGGGCTGTCTGCTCACCCGCAACCGGACGGGCTGTTCTTTGTAAAGCTATCGATCCCTATAAACTACTTTATTAGTGGTCATTACGACTCTGTTTTCTAATCACTGCTTTAATTAAGGTTTTATCATCCACATTAAAGAGGGTATGTGACTTTAAATAGGCTGGATGGTTTACCTTCAGCCTTAAAGCTTTCCCATGTAATCGGCCAACAGAGCCCCAGTTTCAAGGACTTTCTGAAGCCCCTCTCCTTTGGGGACACAGTGCGATGACAGTGAGAATGAGGGTGGATGCATGGGCAGAGTCCCCTCCTAGGTAGCCCCCTTGTCTTTCTGACTCAGGAGCAGGAAGCACCAAACTCGGAGGTCTCAGTGTCAGAACTGTCTATTCACCGTCCTGGAGGGACCACCTAACGTGGATGGTCTGTAAATGCAAAAGGGGTGTTAATTGAGACTCCAAAATTCCCTGCAAGTCCACATTTCTTATAATACCCATTCTAGCTAAACCTTCTCCCCTCGCGGGAGTTACCAACTCATTCAAGGACCAAAAGAATAAACAGAAACAACTGCTTCTCTGACTGAACCCAAACCCAAATGGAATCCATTGCTGATAAATCTGCCCCACCCGCTGCACTACACTGAGTTCTTCGGGGGGCGCGGGGGGGCGCGGGGGGGGGCATGTCTGGGTTGATTTTGTATCTGCAACACCAAACCGAGTGCCTAGAACACAACGGGTCTTCTAAGGGTCTGAGGTGAGGGTGCTGACCGCCCCCGCCCCCACCCAGGAGGGCAAGCCTGGTGAAGAGTAAAGTAGAATCCACACAGGTACAGCCCCACAAGGGCCTAGTTCCTTCTTATTTCTTCAAAAGTGGGAGAGTTTGCTCAAAGCACATTATCCACAGTCACCAAAAGGATGAAGCAACCCAAATGTCCATCGAGGGATGACTGGATAAGCAGAATGTGATATTGTGGCTATTGCTCAGCTTGATAAAAGGAGGAAATCCTGCCCTGGCCAGTGTGGCTCAGTTGGTTGGAGTGTCATCCCGTACACCAAAGGGTTGCGGGTTCAATTCCCGGTCAGGGCACATACCCAGCTTGTGGGTTCAATCCTCGGTCTGGATGCATTCCAGAGGTGACCAATAAATCTTTCTTTCTCTCTCTCTCTCTCTCTCTCTCTCTCTCTCTCTCTCTCTCTCTCTCTCTTTCTCCTTCCCTCCCTTCCTCTCTCTAGGATAAATAAACAAATAAGTAAATAAATAAATGAATGGAAGGAAATTGTGACACATGCTACAACAAGGATGAACGTTATTCTACGTAAAGTCAGCCAGTCACCAAAGGACAAGTGCTGCCTGATCCCCCCTGTATGAGGCACGTGGAGTGGTCACATTCATAGAGACAGGAAGAAGGGTGATGGCCAGGGACTGGGGAGAGGAGAATGTGGAATTGTTGTTCAGTGAGAATACAGTTTCACTTGGGGAAGATAAAAAATTCTGAAGATGGATGGTGGTGACGGTTGCGTAGTAATGTGAATGTAGTTAATGCCACAGGAACTGCACACTTAAAAATGGTTAAAATGGTGAATTTTATGTTATGTATATTTTACTAAAACAGACCAAAGGGGCTGGAAGATATCGTGTGTTTGCAGTTAGCCAGATCTTTTCAAAACCTCCTCCTGGGGAACCAGGGAGTCGAACCAACCACACAGTATGTACCACAAATTGCACTCATTCTTGCACTCAATGGACACTGAGCGCCTACTATGTGTTAAGAACTACAACTACACACCTTGCAAGGGGTACTTCAAGGAGGCTACACTCCCAAAGCTGCCAACCTCTCCAGTGTCCACAGGTTGTGTTCCCTTCAGTCCCTGCCCCACGGAGTCACCCAGGGTCCAGCGTGGGGACACATGCCCTTTGGCCAAAGCTCTGTCACACTTTGTCACTGGGCCTGATGCTGCTCTGCTTCCCAAATCCCACAAGATTTACTTAAAAGAAAATAGTCCCACCCTAACCGGTTTGGCTCAGTGGATAGAGCGTCAGCCTGCGGACTGAAGGGTCCCAGGTTTGATTCCAGTCAAGGGCATGTACCTTGGTTGCAGGCACATCCCCAGAAGAGGGTGTGCAGGAGGCAGCTGATTGATGTTTCTCTCTCATCGATGTTTCAAACTCTCTATTCCTCTCCCTTCTTCTCTGTAGAAAATCAATAAATATATTTTTAAAAAAAGAAAGAAAGAAAACAGTCCCTTCACCTTGAAGTGATAGCTCTCATTCCAGAAGCTCAGAACAGGTGAGGACAAACACCATCTCTCTGTCCCATGGGGCTGGGACTGGCCCTGGGCTCAAACTTTAAGGGGGCACCAAAAAAAAACCCTGTCATCGAGATAAACAATGTTTTAATGCAGCATTTTTTAAAAAATCAAAATTAATGCAAAAAATCCCAAGATGAACAAAATACCAAAATTTTATACAAAGACAAGGTCAGTAATAGTGCCAGGCCAAAGCAAAAGCCTGAAGCAAAAGGACAAATCAGGAATCCTGATCCTGTCTTTTTAAATTCATTTTTATTTTTTGCACGAGAGGCCCAATGCACGAAATTTGTGCAAGAGTAGGCCTTCCTTCCCCCGGCTGCCAGCACTGGCTTCCCTCTGGCCCCTGGGACCCGGGCTTTCCTCTGGCACCTGGGACCTAGGCTTCCCTCGAAGCCCCAGCTTCGTCTGGAAGAACGTCCAGTCTAATTAGCATATTATACTTTTATTATTATAGATTATTTTATGTTTTTAAATATGTCATTTATCTTAATTACTGAGGTTTAGGGCACCCCTTTAAATTTAATTTTAACCCAGCTGGCATGGCTCAGTGGTTGAGCATCGACCTATGAACCAGGAGATTCATGGATTCCCAGTCGGGAGCACATGCCTGGGTTGCAGGCTCAATCCCCAGTGGGGGTCGCCAGGCAGTTGATGAATGATTCTCTCTCATCACTGATGTTTCTATCTCTCTCCCCCTCTCCCACTCTGAAATCAATAAAAATATATTTTTTAGAATTTAATTTCAATGTACCTGGAACAGGGCAGGGTCTCAAGCAGTGTTGTCAAACTCAGTTTCATTCCTCTAAGCCAGTGGTTCTCAACCTTTTTAATGCCGCGACCCTTTAATACAGTTCCTCATGTTGTGGTGACCCCCAACCATAAAATTATTTTCGTTGCTACTTCATAACTGTAATTTTGCTACTGTTATGAATTGTACTGTAAATATCTGTGTTTTCCGATGGTCTTAGGTGACCCTGCTAGCAGTTCTCAACCTGCTGTAGAGCCTAAGACCATCGGAAAATACAGATATTTACATTACGATTCATAACAGTAGCAAAATTACAGTTATGAAGTAGCAACGAAAATAATTTTATGGTTGGGGGTCACCACAACATGAGGAACTGTATTAAAGGGTCGCGGCATTAGAAAGGTTGAGAACCACTGCAAGCGCTCCTGGGAGAATACACAAACAAGTATATCCACTTGCACATTCTCTCTCATTTGCCTCCTGGTAAGTTCCACGGCGGCTTTATAGTTTTGTTTCCCTTTTTTTTTTTTTTCCAGTTCAGGCTTTGTGGAGAGGTTAAGCTGCTTTTTAATCAAATGCATTTCCCTTGCAACCAGGTCCTCTCATCTTCTCTATCCAGCAGGTCACAGACTCCCACCTGTAATTACCCCTTGTTCTCAGCTTTGCCAAGCCTTCACTGTGGAGTTCCTCTCCCAGGGGTAATTTTCAGCTGTTCTGTAAGCTCAAACCAATCCCCACCCCAAACCCCAACAACCTCTCATAAGCACTTCGCCGTTCACTATTTTATTTCTTTAATTGGATTTTAATTTGTCTCACTAAAGCCAGATTTACTCGAAAATTCCTTATCCCATGTTGAAATTGCAAATTGAAATGACACACACCGTGCAAAAGAAAGAGCAACCAGGATCTGGGCCAGGAAAATGATGGAGGGCAGAAATGGGACGGAAAAACAGAGAGAGGCTCAGAGCCCACCCCCTGCTCAATTCTGGACAGTTCTTGCTCTAGGAAAATGTGCCAGAAAGCCCGCCTCGCCTACTAATAACCAGGGGGGCCTCTGGGTGTGCTTTGCCTAGCCCAGGTGCAGTAACCCGACAACACTCCTATTGGACAGGGTCATGATGAGAAAATACCTTCCCTTTCAGGGGTGGGAGGGGAGGGGAAATTCGAGGAAAGTAGTCAAAAGGTGCAAACTTCTTGTTATAAGTTAAACAAGTCCTGGGGATGTAACGTCCAACAGGATGACTATAGTTAATACCGCTGTATGATAGTGTGAAAGTCATTAACAGAGTAAATCCTAAGAGTTCTCATCACAAGGAAAACAATTCTTTTTTATGTCTATCTTAGTTGGTTGATGTTAACTAAACTTATTGTGGTAATAATTTCATAATATATATAAGTCAAATCATTAAGCTGTATCATATATATATATATATATATATATATATATATATTCCCCAAAAATGTATATATACTTTAATAGCTGATTCTATTACATCTTGAAAATGAGCTGTATTTAATAAACACTGCCCTTATATGTATTCAAAGTGTGTATTCATTTTTTGGGACACCCTGTATATACTTATATGTGGTACTATGTCAATTATCTATACTAATAAATGAGTAATATGCTAATTAGAGCGGATGTCTTCTGGACGTCCTTCCGGACAAAGCTGCAGCAGCTGCCTGAGGCTCAGGCAAGCCGCAGATGGAGGCTGCCACTGCCAGGGCCAGCCTGAGGCTCAGGCAACAAGGGCTGGGCTGAGGCTCAGGCAGCCACGGCGGCTGGCAGTGGCAGCAGCAGAGGCATGATGGGGGCGTCACCTTCCCCTGATCAGCCAGTCACCTCCCATAGAGGGAGGCTGGAGGCAGCAGCAGCGAGGGGGTGATGGGGGTGGTGCCTTCCCCTGACCAGCCAGTCACCTCCTGCAGAGGGAGGCCAGACTGCGGCTTAGGCCTGCTCCCCAATGGGAGCGGGCCTAAACCATCAGTAGGACATCCCCTGAGGGCTCCTGGACTGTGAGAGGGAGCAGGCCCAGCTGAGGGACACCCCCCACACACAAACACCAGTGCACAAATTTTCGTGCACCAGGCCTCTAGTATCTTAATAAAACTAGAAAAAAGAAACAGGAAAATACTTCCTTCTGTTACCAAATAGCCAAATTACCAGGTGACCTCATTTAACCTAATCACCTCTTTAAAGGCACTATCTGCAAATACAGTCACATTTTAAGGTACTGGGAGTTAGGGTTTTAACATATAAATTGGGGGGAGGGGGCATAATTTATTCCATAACATCTCTCATTCCACATCCAATTGGAGTGTAAAGCACTCCTCAACATGATGTGGGTTCTTAGTGGTAGAGAAATGGTGGGGAGCAAGAAGGGGAACTTCACTTCTTTGACTCCAAACTCCTACTTTCACCAAATTAAATCCTAGTGTTAACCTTGTCTCCATCCTGCATCTATACCTTCTGTCCCAGTTCCTGTTGACAGAGGAATGAGAGCCAGCCCTGGTGTTTTCCAGGATAAAATCCTTCTCAGAAGTCCCTGGGATGTGTGTTAGGTGTTACTAAGGAGTCCAAGAATAGAAGGGATAGACCAGAGTCTCTATAGACAATTTCACATTGAACACCAGACAGCCTGTTCTTAGGAGACCATCCTTACTACCTAGGACTCCTAATATCTATTCGCAACCAGTTAGAGCCCAGAGGGCAGGAGGGGCGGTCCCTTGATAGTTTATATCTCCACCCCTTTAAGAAGGTGTGACTACTGTATCACAGAGAAAACAAGGCAAGGAGTGAAATTCCATTCCTGAGGATTGGTCTCTGGTCGCTTCTCCTTCCATGCTGCCAAGCCTAGCACACATCATAGGTTCTTCTCTGTTGCTTAGCCTTCCTTGATTCCTCCTGGTCCTCACCCGATAGGATGGCTGCCGGAAACTCCCAATTCTTTTCACTCTGCTAGGGAGAGCCTTTCTCCAGCTCCCAACAACTAACTCTGCTCCAGACGGACTAAAAAGCCAATTCTCGGGGGCTCAGCGGGATGGAAGGCCGTCATTTGAACCAGCTCCACTTTTCCAGTTGCAGTTTTAAATAGCAGTTGTGTCTTCATTACTCAGACAAATCCTGATGATGTTGATATTAGTGAAGATGAATTTTTACCAGCCTGGGACTGAAGTGATGAAATTGCTAAATAAAGAATGAGGTCAGAGTCACTAAAATGCTTGAAGAGTGTCAGCTGGGATGGATAAAAGGGCACAGTGCTGATGAGTGACTTAGGAATATGAAGCAGAAGCATCTGGGAGAGAAATTAGTGCTATGAGCTTCAGTCCTAGGTGTGCATTTAGTTACCATCAATAATACAATTTAGTCCTGAAGCCACTGCTTATGACTTGGGGAGGTTGGGAGGGAAGGGGAGGTCTGACTTTGGGGAGAGATGCTTAGAAAGAGAGAAATTAAGAAAGAAACAATGTTACCAAGTGGCTGCCTCCCCAATTAGCTACAATGACCCAATGGAAATGAATTTTGACTCATTGCATCCAGTGACTTATAAGCAGGAAAATAATTGTAGTAAAAAACCAAAGTGTAGGGTTTATTTAAAAAGAAGACGCATGGGGATCACATAGAGTGCAGAGAAACGTGGGCCCCCATTCTTAGCCTCCATGATAGCAGCGACCATTTATTGATTACCCCCAACTCTGTGCCAGGAATCGTCATAAACTGAAAACAACCCAAATTTCCTTTAACAGGAGGATAAATAAACAAACCATGCTGCATCCATACATGGGAATATTACTTAGCAATAAAAGCCATGAACTACTGATACACAGCAACTTGAATGAATCTTAAAAGCGTTGAGCTAAATAAAAGAAGCCAGTCCTAAAAGATTGAATGTTCTATGATGCCACTTATCTGACCTTCTCAGAAAGACAAAACTATAGCAATAGAGAACAGAACAGTGGTGGCCAGGCATTAGGAGTGGGGGAGGGGTGATGATAAAGAGGCAACTGAGGAAAATGGTCTGTATTTCCTTCGTAATAGTGGTTACAAAAATCTATTCATGTATTAAAACCCACAGAACCTCAAAAGATCAATCTGACTATATATTAATCTTTTAAATACTTTTTAAACTATCAACATAAAGAATTCCAATACACACACCCACGTGTGTGTGTGTGTGATGTGATTCGATCTTTTGTTTCTCCAATCCTAGGGTTCCTCAGAAATGTTCCAAGGTCTGGAGCAGAGGTGTGGGGAAGGCCCAGCACACATGGCTTCTCACCCCCCTTCAACTAGAATGTTCCATCCGTTTTGTGTATTTCAGTTTCAAGGAACATTGCATTTAAAAAAAAAAAAAAAACTTCAACCACTGACATAATAAAACTTAACCATCGTTCATATTTATCAAGAGCTCACTACATACTAAGCACTGTGCAAAATGCTTTTTATATGCATCATCTCATCTGTTGCTCCCTATACTCCCATGAGATGTGAATTATCTTGCTTTAGAGATGAGGAAAAATGAGGCTTAGAGAACTGACTTGACTTGCCCATAGTCACCCAGACAGGGAGGGGCAGAATAGGAATTGAACTGTGGCGGTACCTCTCAGATCCCTTGCTCCTGGGCATGTAATTGACCAATAGCCTGGATGCTGTGCTCTGAAATCCGTCACCACTTTCACACGAAGTGACACGTGCCTTGGGCTGCTCCTAGTCAATGACTGAGTGTGACATGCCTGGTCCTGGGACATGCAGGACTCTTCTCAGGGCAACTTTGATTTGAGATTCCCCATCAGTCTGGCTGAAGTGTTTTTAGAATTATAATGCAGCCTTCTTCCTCCCTCCCTTCTTACCTCCCTCCCTGCCTCTCTCCCACTGTCCTTCCCTTCCTTCCTTCCTTCCTTCCTTCCCTCTCTCCCTCATAGGGGTCACCACAGTCTGATGGCTCTCCCAGCCTTCTTTGGCTCCCTTCCCATTTTCCCTCCTCAGGGTTTCCCCAGTGAGTCCCTCGCATGTCTAACTCATGCTGGTGTTTGTTCTTAAAGGACCCAGACTAATTCACATCTCATGGGAGTATAGGGAGCAACAGATGAGATGATGCATATAAAAAGCATTTTGCACAGTGCTTGGTATGTAGTGAGCACTTGATAAATATGAACGATGATTAAGTTTTATTATGTCAGTGGTTGAAGCTTTTTTTTTTTTTTTTTAAATGCGATGTTCCTTGAAACTGAAATACACAAAACGGATGGAACATTTAGTTGAAGTGGGGGTGAGAAGCCATGTGTGCTGGGCCTTCCCCACACCTCTGCTCCAGACCTTGGAACATTTCTGAGGAACCCTAGGATTGGAGAAACAAAAGATCGAATCACATCACACACACACACGTGGGTGTGTGTATTGGAATTCTTTATGTTGATAGTTTAAAAAGTATTTAAAAGATTAATATACATCTTACTCCAGAAGCAAAGTTCTTACAAGCTCTACAACAAAAGAGCAATCAGAGTCTTAGAGATGAACAAACCCAATGTATAGGGTTGTTTTAGAAATTCAACTTCCTGACACAGATGCATTGCCATCAGACACCCCTCAGCTGGCGTAGAGTGGATGCTCAACAGTCATTGGGTGAATTAAATGAAATAGAGTTTGTCTGACCGTTATCTAGGAGGGACTTAATGAAGGCTTGTTCCCTGCTGTGTGTTAGAGAACAGGGAGAGAACAGAAAGCAGATTCCCTCCAGGCATCTGGCAGTCCCCACCTGAGTGTCCACACCACCACCAGCCTCTTCTTCCCTCCAAACCCAGCTGGACACAGACAGGTCTGGCTGCCTCTTCCCACCCGCATCAGCTTTTTCTACAAAGGAGAGTCTGCCTGCTGGCTTCCCAGATGGCCCCCCTACCCCATGAAAGGCACTTCCACAGGCAGAAAAATCTCGCTCTGAAAGAATTACTCTCATAAAGTGCTGTGAATTGGATGCTGACCTGGAGCCAACCAGAGGAATTTTTCAATACCCACCTTTATATATAAAGTTTGTAACCTTTCTCTTCTCATTGAAACTAGGTGGTATTGATTGAGCAGAAAATTCAGGGGAGTGTGTCTGGGGCTTAATAGGGGTGAGCCCATGGTAATCGCGGCTACCCACAGTTCAATTAAGATTTCTAACCAAAAGGAGAAAATAAAATCAGAATCGATACTTCCACAGGCACGCGGATGAAGAACTTTGTGGTGATTTGAGCAGAGTCTCCTTCTGCCACAGGGAGTTTTGTTTCCCACCACGGGCCTGTTTATCCATCATTTTTCAATCGGAGGACAAAGAAGGGAGATCTGAAGGGGGAATAGATGGAAGGTGATTCCAGCAGAGAGACAAGAAATCCATCCGGGCAAGAAAAAGAGGGTAGAACTAAGAACCAGCCAGAGAGCAAAATAAATGCCTCCATATAATAGAACACCAAGTCTTCCCTGTCAATAGTGGGCAAGGACCCTTGCCTCCAAAACTTGTGGAAAAATTAGAAAATGTCAGGTCTGAAAGGGTTCAAAGGAATATTGGTGTGCAAATAAAACAGAGGCTTAGATAGACAAAGCAACCTGCCCAAGATCTTGAAGAAAGGACTAGAGCCCGGCCGGTGTGGCTAAGTGGTTGAGCATCAACCTATGAACTAGTTCAATTCCAGGTCAGGGCCCAGGCCGGGGTTTTAAGCAGGGGCATGAGGAGAATCAGATTTGTATATTTTTAAAATATATTTTTATTGATTCCAGAGAGGAAGGGAGAGAGAGAGAGAGATGGAAACATCAATGATGAGAGAGAATCACTGATTGGCTGCCTCCTGCATGCCCCCTACTGGGGATCAAGCCCATAACCTGGGCATACCCTGACTGGGAATCGAACCGTGACCTCCTGGTTCATAGGTTGATGCTCACCCACTGAGCCATGCCAGCTCGGCAAACCACAGATATTCTTTATTGGCTATCTGCTATGTGCTGAGCATTTTATTTATGGTATTGTTTTTAATCATCACAATGTCTGTGAACATTAGATAGTATTTCTATGTAAATAAACTTTTGATTTTAGAATAGTTTTAGATTTACAGAAAAGTTACAAAGATAGTACAGAGATTTCCAGAACAGCCCTCACCCAGTTTTCCCCATTGTCAGCCTCTATATCAGCAGGGTGCATTTGTCAAAAATATGCATCTGATATTGTTAGGTTACTAGTAACTAAATTTTTCCACTAATGTTCTTGTCTTAGCCCATTTGGGCTGCTGTGACAAAAATACTATAGATCATGTGATTTAAGCGAGAGAAATTTATTTCTCACAGTTATGAAGGTTGGAAAGTTCAAGATCAAGGTGTGGGCAGATTCACTGTCTGGTGAGAGCCCACTTTCTGATTCAAAGACAGCTGTCTTCTCACTGTGTCCCCAACATGTCAGAAGGGGCAAAGGAGCTCTCTGGAGTCTCTTTTATAAGGACACACACACACACACACACACACACACACCATGAGGGAATGGAAGTGCTGACTATCCTTATTGTATAAACATGTATCTAACCATTACATTGTACACCTTAAACTTACGTATATTATATGTCAATAATATTGCAATAAAGCTGGAAAATTAAAAATAAAATAAAACTTCTTCCCTGGTTAATGGACTATTGATAGTTTCTACTTCTTGAGTCAATTATAATAATTTATATTCTCACAGAAAATCAGATATTTCTTTGAATTTCAAATTTGTTTCTATGTAGTGAGATGTTATATCCCTTTTAATATCTGTTATTATATTCTCTTTCTAATTTCTCATTTTGTGTGCTTGGGTTTTCTCCTAATTCTTGATTTGAGCTGCTAGCAACTCATCTATTATATTACAAAATTAAGCTCTGCTATAAGTTTTGTTTGCTTTATATTAGGTATATTTTGTCTTCCTAATTATTGAATTTAATATTTGCATGCAGTTTATTCCTTGTTTAAAAGCAAGGTATTAAAAAATAAAAGAAGGCATTTAAGACTATGCATTTTCTCCGAGTACAATTTTAGTCACATCCTATAAGTTTTGATATCTAGTGTTCTCAATGTCATAATTAGCTAATTAGACTCTAATTGTACTTCTTATATCCTCCTTGACCTAAGAATTACTTAGGTGAATGTTTTGCATTTGTCTTGTTTTGTTTTCATTTTCAAGTGGTTGAGTTTTATTTCAACTTTTATTTATTAATAGTGTTGTACTGGGAGAATATGACCTGTGCAATTTCCTTCCTTTGGAATTTGAGAGAGTTTTATAGCCCAGTTTTTAACCAGTCTTTCAGCGCTGATGAAGGGAAGAGAGATAAATTTTAGATTTACTGCAGAGATCCAGAGACCTGGCAGACAGGGAGGGAGGAAGCTGACGCTGTAAGATACCACAGCAGAAGTTTCATCTCTGTGTTTACAATTTTCTTTGCAGTGCTGGAGTGGCCGCCAAGACTTGGCTGGAGAGTGCCCCCGTGTTTTGCCTGACAGAGACATCTGTGCCAAGTGCAATCTGTGATTAGGTACCATCCTGGCACAGGATACCTAATGGGTTTCTCCTTGCAGGATCCAGCTGACTCTCCAACTGCCAGCAGCCCACCCTTGGCTCCAGCTGGCATCCCTCAGAACGAAGGGGTGTCACTGAATTCTGATGAAGTCTCTTCTACTCACCTCCCAGACAAGCTGGTGTTAAGCATAAAAGGAGTCGTGAATTCAATCAGTCCTTCTTTCGATCCATATTTAGCAGAAAGTCTATGCTTTCTCACATGTACAATGGCAGTTGGCCTTCCTAGTGTTCAATGCAAGTTTCTCCTTCCTTCTATCCTCTTAGCCATTGCCATGAGATTCTCCAATGGTGGGAACAAGACCCAGGGGCTGTGATCACTGACTTGTTTAGAAATGCCCCTTGCCTTTTGTTGTTATTGTTGTTAATCTTTACCTGAGGGCATTTTTCCATTGATTTTCAGCAAAAGTGGATGGGAGGGGGAGAGACAGAGAGAGAAACATCAATGTGAGAGAAACACATCAATTGGTTGCCTCCTGCACACACCCCAACCAGGGATCAAGCCTGCAACTGAGGTACGTGCCCCTCACTGGAATCAAACCAGGGACCCATCAGTCCACAGGCTAATGCTCTATCCACTGAGCCAAACTGGCTAGGGCTGCACCTTTCTTTCTTTCTTTCTTTCTTTCTTTCTTTCTTTTCCTGCCACACAGAACAATAGTCTATTGGCAAAGTACTCATTAAGACAGGTTAATATTTCCTCTTCAGACATGTACCCCCAATAGAAGGATATGAAACTGAAGGCATTGAAAACACCATTGCAGAATGTGCTTCGCCTAAGAGCCTGATTTTAGCTGAGCTTCAAGATCACCCTTCACTCCTACCGGAACAACAGATGTCCCCTAGTTACCAGAGCTCACTGTCAGTAATATCTTACATCTGAAAATAAATCCAGCTTTAGGCAGCTGACCACATTTGTGCCTCTGAAACTATGGCAACAGAAAGTCCTTTTACCTCTGTGTCCCAATTAAAAATCAACTGTTGGCTGTAATTGTGATGTTTGGTCTCCAAAACGAGTACATCATAGCAATCATGTAAGCCTCCAATGTCACCATCACACAGATTGATATTTCTCACGCAGGCAGCTAATGAGTGGCCATACCAAAGAACATATATGATTGAGGTTTCAGAGAACAACTGGATAAATTCACGTTGGGATCCTTTTCACCATGTCCTACCCCACCCACCCAAGGTTTGACAACAGATTGAATGGTGAGGTGGGGGGAGAAAAGATGATAGAGATGTGAAGTCTGAATGCACAGGGGGATACAGGGGCTTTTCATAGAAATGGGGAGGAAATACTTGAAGAGTAAGTTTCATGGAATGAATGACACCTCATGAGAAATGTGTTTAATTCTACTCTATTAGGATAGCCAGGCGTCTGCATTTGAGTTTCCTGCCTGGTTAAAAAAAGAAGAGGAGTTTAACTAGTAATGTGAATGTCTCTTTTGATCATTATACTTTCAGAGTTGTTTTACCTTTGTTTCTGATTGATTATTAATCAGCAATATCATGGAACAGCTCAGCTTTTAGTTTCTCCTCTGTTATGTATGAAATGGTCTATAAACAAACACTTAAAAAGATGCAATTGAAAGGGATCCTGTGATCCTTTTGTAATGTGAAAATTCCTCTGGTAATGTGAATAATTTTACCCTCTAGTCATCTGTTTGCTAACATTTTCAGTGCTGCTTAATAATGTAAAAGGCTATTTTCTAGGGAATTCGAGTACATAACTACATAGATTCCTTCCTGGACTGCGTTAGAGAACTATGTCTGACGGCAACTAACAGAAAGATCAATTTATAGTGACGTAATCAAGTCAGAAAGGAGTTGGCTGCTGACTGATTCAGCAGCTCAAGTGAGTCAAAGCCAAAGTCCATGCAATTCTCTTGGTCTAATGGTCATCTCACGGTGATGAGATACTTCTAACGTGGCATTTATATGCTGGACAAAAAGAGGATAGCAAAGGGGAAATGACACATTAGCTAGGTCTTCCCTGCTATAAGGGAAATTTCTTAGAGGCTCTACCCAGTGACATCCATTTATAGCTCACTGGCCAGAACTATACATGTCATCCTATCTGCGAAGTACCTGGAAAATGTGGTCTTTTAATGGACATACCACTACCCGTTAGCTGGAGTTCTGTTAATAATAAAGGGAGAACGGACATCCAACACACCTAGAAGGTCTGGTATTTCCATGGCAACCATCAGGCAGCTTTCAATCTGGGGTTTTAAGATGCCAGTCATGCATGATGTATCATTAGAGCAAATGAATTTAAGTCAAAAGTCCTGGGATCAATTTCTGGCTCTGCCACTAGCTCTGTGACCTTGGGCAACTAAGTCATTTACTTCTGTTTCTCATCAGTAAAATGAGAGAGCTTAAATCAATCATTGCAAAGATCATGAAAAGTTATACTTCCATTTTCAGCCTTACCTGGTACATGTGCAAGAGGGACCTACTACCCTCTGCATCCGCGTCCTGTTTTACTAGCTGCATCACTGTGGGCAAACCCTGTTCAATGCAGAGAAATTTCACCCTCTACCTCTCTCTTTTGGCTCTGCCTACCCTCCCTGTCACTGCATCAAATTTGCTGGCCAACAGAGATTTTCAGTAGCTGCCTCGAGTTGTCATATTCTATTTAACATTTCTAGGTATTTTCTAATGGGAAGGTTTTCAGACTACTGATACTATTATATTCCTAGAAATGGAACCACATTAGATATATAATCCAATTTAATCCTCAACCCATTCCGGCAAGATAGATCATCATAGTTCCCGTTCACAAATGAGGAAATTGACACTCATAGAAATTAAATAATTTTCTCAAGGTCACACAATTAATCTTGACCTTGAAGAGCATGTTCTTTCCCCTATATCCCATTACCTCCCTGAAGAGCTAACCTATTTCTTCTACTGTGTATGAAAGTAGTCCAGAGTTTGTGAAGAGTTTATACTGAGTTTATGGAGAATTTATTCTCTTTGAAGAACATTCTTTAAAAAATGTATATTCTCTGGCGAAGTTCCATTATTAATTATAAGAGTGAATGGTAAGCCAAAGAATTATGACGTCTGAATGTGGCGTGACTTCGCCTTTGGGGAAAACATCAAGAGTCATTGAATAGGCTAGTGTCTGAGCATATGGACAGTGTGAGAGAGGCAGACCTTCTCTCTCCAGGCAGCCAGCCTCATTTCATCCAAGGGTGGATCGGCAGAAGGTCTAGAGGATTGGCTTTGCCCGAAATCTGTAGGAGAAAGTGGATACAAGAGAGGTTAAAGTCCATGCCACAGAATCATGGAACCAATGAACACCTGGATCATCAGGTTAGAAACTGGCCCAAGGCCAAACTCAAAATATAGTCATAATTGGAGCCTTCCCAAGTAGAAAAAGGTTATTAGTGGAATCACATTAATCACAATGATTAATGCTGAAACCCCAGCTTTTTATTATGTAAAAAGCTCAGAAGAGTATATTGACAAGGGAATAAGAGGATTTCAATTGTGGAGAAAATAGCGAATCAAAGAGGAACAGTAAATAGCCAGGATATGATTTGAAAACCAGGAACCTGGGTGAACTACACAAATCGTGCTTTAAAGCTGCTTATGCAAAGAAGTTTGCCAGGAAGCAAATGTGCCTACAGATGGCCCATCAGGAGACAGTTGGGTAGCCCCTGAGTGCTGCAAGGGCAGCCAGACCAAGGGACAGGATATGGGGGAGAATGGATGAATATGAGCCCAGAACAAGAATCTTGCCATCCACCGAAATCCACCTGCCAAAGGCTGTGCCAAGAGTTGATCATCTCGGAAGTCCAGAGCCTTTAAAATCTCCTACCCCACATAAGTAGGAACAGAGGGACGGTGCTGACCAGATGCAAAGTGTGAAGAAATTGCAAGAAACAGTGCTGAATCCAAATGAAAGTCTGTAGACCAAAGCCTCACCCCTGAATGCAAGCCAAGCTAGATGCGAGGTTGGTCACTGATGGAGGAGATGCAGAAGAATGAGGCCACTTGAAAAGGAAGAAGAAAGTTGTCCCTGGAGAAAATCTCTAGACTGGAATTAGATGCTCGGAAGTCTCTTGAGCCCTGGCTTGTTTGGCTCAGTGGATAGAGCGTCAGCCTGCGGACTGAAGGGTCCTGGGTTCGATTCCCGTCAAGGGCACATACCTGGGCTGCAGGCTCCATCCCAGTGGGCAGCGTGCAGGAGGCAGCCAATCAACGATCCTGTCTCATCATTGATGTTTCTACCTCTCTCCTTCTCCATTCCTCTCTGAAATCAATAAAAAGAAATAATTTTTTTAAAAAAGCCTTTTGATGGTCTGATCATTATCGCTAGTATGCGCACAAGTTGATGGGCTTCCTAAACTGAGAACAGACCGCTAAATACTTTGTTTTCTCTATAAAATATAAGGCAAGGACAATCTGAAAGAAAAGAGGAAAGCTGTGTGTCTTTTTTAATTTATAACATGACTATTTCCAAAAGGGTTTAAGGTAAGTTGCAATATTCAAGCACATGCACAAGGCACATGCTTGGACAAATCTGGCTCCCTCTTCATCAAACCCATTTCCTCTACTTCCTGGGCATAAACTAGACCACATTTCCCAGCCTCTTTTGCAATTAGGACCGACCTCTCATGCAAAATAGGAATGCCTGAGTTCTAGCTCATAAAATGTGAGCAGACATAGATGCCATTTCTGGGGCTGACTCATGAACACCAGGTATGACCATCCCCACTCCTTCTTCATCTTCTGGGTATACACTGAGGACTCTGAAGCCCCCAAGGGGTATGACTCTAGGTTCCTGATCTAAGCTTGTGTGAGAACCACCTAATGATTAAGAATATCCATTTAAATACCTACTTTACATGAGAAAGAAAGGAATTCCTATTGTGATGAGCCACTGAGATTTGAAGGTTTCTTTGTCAAAGCAGCCAGCATTGCTCTACTTAATATTGAAGTTGGTAACTTGAAGAGGAATATGAACATAATAAAAGACTCAGCATTGGCTTAGCAATCAAATGGCAGGCTAAGAGGAATCTGTGAGGTCCATAATATTCCACAGCAAAACATTAGAACTGCCACCTGCCATAACTTGGCAGGCACATTATTTGCCCACTGAGCCTACAGCTCTAGGCAAGTGGTTGAAAAAAGACCCAGATTTTTTCCTGCTTTTAATGAGGAGAGAGAGGGAGGGAGTAGAAGGAAAGAAATTGAATTTGGAGCCTCTGGAGGGCCCAGACAGTAATAAATAAGAATGAAGGAAGTTTTAAAGGGAAATGACCCAGCAAGACCCTGCCCTGGGACAAAGATTAGATTAAGAGGAGGCCTTCCTCCCAAAGCTTATTGTTGCAGATGGCATCAAATTGGCACAAGAATGCAGAGAAATAAACCAGATTTGAGAATTGTGGCTAGGAAAGGAACTGGAGCATGGTTCCTGGTACTTGGGACTTCCTGAAATCAAAGGAATCAGAAGAGAACTGTGTTTTTTGGCCCAAAGAAGCCTGTGACTGTCCAGATGTGTGTGACCAGATGCCAGGACAGGAAAGCTCCACAGACCCCAAGAAGGGGCATCCTCTCAGAGCCCACTTCACAGGGCTGTGCGGGAAGGGGGACAGGTAGAATCACAGAGGGCAGAGGAGGGTCACAGAGCACAATGAACAGGGAAATTCTTCACCCAAAGCAGAGCCAGGTTAATGCAAGGAACTCCCCTTGCTCCGAGGACATGGGTTCCTCACCCCACCTTCCTGATATATATCCTTATTGCTCTGCACCAGCCACGTGTAGTTCCCAAATTTCCCTTTTATAAATGGGAGATTTTGTGCATTATCTGGTCCCTGCTGTACATTGCATTTGGGAGTTAGAAGGGCTCACGATGATCATCTTTTTAGTTCATCATTGCAGGGCCACAGGAGCCATCTCCAGACCTGGTGGAGAGAAATAACTACATCAGCCAGAGCTCCTGCACTTGCAATCTGAAGACATGAATGTTTGAGGCTGTGGGGGGCCTCCCTTGAAGAAGTGTCTTTGATTTGTGGGAAGAACTAAATGGTACTTGGTAACCAGAAGGAAAGATATGGTTCATGTCTTGGTCAGCTTGGGCTCCTATAGCCTAATATCATAAAATGGGTGGCTTAAACAACAGAAATGTATTTCTCACAATTCTGGACCAACTGGCAAGTCCAAGATCAAGGTGCAGGCTGATTTGGTTTTCCTGGTGGAAAGCTGTCTTCCTGGCTTGCAGAGCTCCATCTTCCTGCTGTGTCCTCACACGGTAAAGAAGTGGGGAGAGAAAGAGAGAGAGAAGGCTCTGGTCTCTTCTTATAAGAACACAAATCCCACTCTCCTGACCTCATGTCAACCTAATTACTTCCCAAAGGCTCCTCCTAATACTATCACATTGAGAGGTAAAGCTTTAACATATGAATTTTGGGAGGACACAAACATTCAGTCCATAACAGCAAATATTGACTAGCTTTTCACCAAATAATGTTCCTTTTTCCCCCAAAACACTATTTGTCTACATTTCCTAGCTTCCTGTTGTTAGGTGGAAGTGCAGTAGGTGATTGAAGTCTAGCCAATGACATGTGAGCAGAATTACGTGTGCCACTTCCTGGTCTAGCCCAGACACTATCCTCCATGTCTTTTCCCATCTGCTCCTAGAATTGAGAGGACTCCTAGGCCAACAAGAGGGTGGAATCTCAAGAAGCAGGGGTTCTGGGCTCCTAAATCACCAATTAAGATTTGGAATCAGGAATACTTGTGAACTTTATATGAGAAAGAGACATGTCCACTGTGTTTAAGCCCCTAATGTTTTGGGATTTATTTTTTAACAGCTAGCATTAGTTCTAACTAATAGAGACGTGAAAGAAAAATTGGAGATTACTTGGAATTAGGAGATACATAAATGTACAAAAAAGAGAGGGAAGCATTATAGCAATTTAGCATTTGGCTCTGAGCTTCATGGAAGGCAAAACATATAAATAAGTCTAAACAAACAAAACCTCTTGACAATACTAGTATAGTTCATGGTGCCTACGTCAGAAATCATATAAAGGTCATGTGGAGAGACAAACTTCTTGGCACTAAATTCAGGGAACATCTGTCACAGGGATCCATATCATTGGAAACTACAAAATGAACTTCTTCAACTACATTTTGGTAAATTATGCAGAGAAGGCTGGCATCTCAAAGAGAGCAATTAGAGAACAATAATAAGCTCTTAAAATGTAAGCATGGTGTCCAGTTTTCTTAAATTATTTAACAAAAAAAAATGGACATTAAGAAAGGAAAGATAATAAAAGTAAGGAATCAATCCAAGAGCTCTAATATCTGCCTAATAGGAATTCCAAAAAGAGAGAACAAGAAAAGAAAATGATGAGGAAAAAAATTTCCAAGAAATAATACAAGTAAATGTCCTAGGTCTAAAACACACAGTGTTTACCTTGAAAGGACAACACTCAGTGAATAAAAACACATCACTTGTGTTTTTATAATACCATGGAATTTCAGAATACCATGGATAAAAGGAAGATCTCAAAAGACGTTCAAAGCTTTCAAAGAGAAAAAAAAAGTCACATACAAAAACTCAGAAGAGAGAATAGTATCAGATTTTGAAACAGCAATACTAGAAGCTATCAGAAAATAGAACAATACCTTACAAATGAGTGCAATGGTTTCCACATAAAATTCTATATCCATTTAAACTACTAATCAATTTGGAAAGTAGAATAAGACTGACAGGACCTCAGACAATTAATCTTCCTTGCTTACTTTTCTCAGAATACTACAGGAGAATGTGCTCCAACAAAATGATGGAGTTAACTAAGAAAAAAGAGTACATGGGATCCAGAAAACAGGAGACTCAGCATAGAAGATAAGCAAAGGGAATGTTCAGTGTGGGAATCCATCCAGGGACCAAATAATTATGACTAAAACAAGGGAAGGAGAACTCTAGGAGAGCAGACTCCAAGGAAGATTCAATATTAACTGATATGTTATCTGACAAGTGTGTGCAGAAAATTGAAATGAGTGAAATTTTATAGGGAAGATGTGGGAAGATTTAGCCAGAAATTCTAGGAAGTAAAAGAAATAAAAAGAAATAAGATAATTAGTAATTCTAGGAAAAACAACTGTTCAAGTAAAAAATAAAATAGTACACTCAATGCAAGAGTGGGCAATATCAAATAATTATACTTTAAAAAGTAAATAATGACTTCATTATAGTTATATAGTTCTCTAATTATATTGTAAGCATAAAGAGAGAGAAAGCAGCCCTAACCGGTTTGGCTCAGTGGATAGAGCGTCGGCCTGCGGACTGAAGGGTCCCAGGTTCGATTCCGGTCAAGGGCGTGTACCTGGGTTGCAAGCACATCCCCAGTGGGGGCGTGCAGGAGGCAGCTGATCGATGTCTCTCTCTCATCGATGTTTCTAACTCTCTATCCCTCTCTCTTCCTCTCTGTAAAAAATCAATAAAATATATTTAAAAAAAGAGAGAGAGAAAGCAGTAGTAGAGATTTTAAATTCTCATCTCCCCATAATAAGAATACAATAAATAATATCTAAAGGTAACTAATCAACAGAGAACAGTATATTTATATTATTTACAAATATGGAAACAAATATCAGGATAAAAAAGATTAAAGTTAAGAGGGGTTGTTTCTGGAGAGATGGAGGAGAGCTGTTAAGCAAGGGACAGCTGGGTATTTTTAAAGTAAGTCTTTTAGCTCTACTTGACTTTTTTAAATTATACACATGCACATTTTTAACAAAAATAAAAATACTCTGTTAAAAAGTAGGATTTCTTGCCTGGCCGGTGTGGGTCAATGGTTGAGCATCAACCTATAAACCAAGAGGTCTCTGGTTCAATTCCCAGTCAGGGCACATGCCCGGGTTGCAGGCTCAATCGCCAGTAGGGGGCGTGCAGGAGGCAGCCAATTGATATTTTTCTCTCATTGTTGTTTCCATCCCTGTATCCTTCTCCCTTCCTCTCTTTCTAAAAAAAAAAAAAAAAAAAAAAAAAGCCATAATTTTTAAAAAGCAAGACTTCTTTGTATGCTCTTTTTCTTCCATCTAGTAATTTTTTAAATAATAAATTATGTGAGATAATGAGAGTCTACGGCACTAATGAGGAGTAGAAGGCCTTATCACCATTTCAAAGTCATTGTTGAAGCACAGAACAGACCCCCATAGCCTGAATAGTCAGTACCAAGGATATATTTTATAATTTCTGGCACCCAGTACTGTTTGAATAGTCTCCCTGAGTTTAGGAAAGCTTCTGCCTAGAGCCACCACTTCCCCAAAGGAGAAGTGTGACCCTTGCTTTCCCAGCTTTCTTTGCAGCCAGGACAAAGGTATGACAATTCAGTGAAAACTCCAAAATACAATCTCACTAATAGGTAGTAGTGCTCCTAGTACTTGAAGAGGGACTTCATACCAAGCCTTAATGACAACTAACAGCCAAATGTGAATGAAGTGAGAATGGACTTCCTCCCTGGTGCAGAATTCCATTCACTTCATCATTTCCATCAGTGTCCATATCTGGATGAGAGAGGGAAGCAAGTGTTGCCAGCGACCTGGTCAGTGCTCCTGAGGAGAATGCAGATGAGCAGCTGCTCCATCACTCCCTCAACTGCATGCTCATGAGTGGTCTTGTGTCCACTTGGAAAAGTGCCCATGTAATTGGAACCCACAAGCATCTGGAGGGTCATCTGGAGGTTAGCACAACTAACCTTGTTCCCGGGCAAACGGGCCCCTCAGTCAAGCTGGGATTGCAGGAGCATGCTGCTGAATGAGGGAGCAAGGTGGATCCACTTGGTGAAGGAACTGTAGAACAAAAGGAAGTGGAAAGTATGCCAAGGACATTTGGAAGCATGGAACCTTCTGAATCAACAGTTGTAAGGAAGCAAGCAGAGAGGCCAGCACAGCATCAAGGCTTAGAGATCCAGATGCCACAGGCAGGCTCAGAAATCTGCCAAGAGGAGTCCCCTGGGCACCAGGGCACAGAGGAGGGAAACTTTTACGGAGCCCCTGAGATCTCACTCTTGAACAGGAAGAGCGTCGTTGAAGGTACTGAGTCACACAGGGGAATAGAGTTGCTGAAGAGGCAGCTGGCATCACTGTCATCACGAGTGGATTGAGTGCCAAAGCCCATATGGACCACAGTGAAGTGGGTGGAGAGCACCAGCCTGTGATCCAGGACAAGCCAGGGCATTTAACAAACAGGTGCCGGACCCAACACGCGAGGTTTGCCACCAGAAAGCTGCTCGGAAACTGATTTGTGTCAGCCAAAGCTTTTGTTGAGTGGTTATTTCTTTGGAGCAATGATTTTCAACGGAACCTCTTGCAATATAAATACTCTTTGGACTGTGTGTAACTTTCAACCTCTGGATTTTTGGATTTCTTGAAGCAAGTCAAACAAGCACACCCATACAAAGGACAGCTTCCAGGGTTTGTACCGTGTCTTTGGGAGTGCATAGGTAATAGCTAGGCCTCCCAGACAGGAAAGATTTTTAAAAACTCACTGAAGCAGACTTCTGCAAGGGCATGGAGGTCCTCTAATTTGGTTTTTATGAGGATAGGAGTCTTGACTAGAATGATCTTTTTTTTTATTATTCACTCAGCTTGCTTATCTACATAAAACACCTAAAGAGATTTTTTTTAACTTGAAATTTTGTGAAAGTGACAAAATAATTTCTTGAGAATTAAGAAATTATTCTTCCTCCATAGTGAGGACACCATCCTGTGTCCTCTGCTTGTCAATACACAACGAATGACAGAGGACATGCAGGGGGTTCTCCTGAGTTTTCATTTCCTATACTTCGAAGCCAGTGGTAACCGTCAACCAGCAGGCTCAGGGGTGTCCCTATCTGCCCTTTGTTTATGCCTCAGGTTGCTCTTGATAAATGCTGCTTCTTACTTATCTTCTTCCTTTGCAGCCATTCGATATAGTACAATTTTTAAGTTCAGAAGACTTTTGTCATCTACAAGCCTTTTGGATTTAGTATTGACAGTTATGACCAACCTTGAATGGTACAGAAGGTCCATGGCATGTACTATTTTGTAGTATCTTTAAGACATCAATCTCAGTCCTATACTCTGCAGGATCAGTGGTCTAGACCAAGTTACCAGCTTAGCTAGTAAATAACCCTAATGAAACCCCTGAATCAGCATCTCAACACGATTCGGTCACTCTTCTTTGTTGTCTTATACACCAAAACTTATATGAAAAAACGGAAGTTTTATTCCTGTATGAAAAGTGGCTCCCAAAAGAAAGTCAGCTACTGGTGCTGATGATAAAAATGAAGAAAAAGTGAGGATTGTCTGAGAAAATAATGGTTCTTACTAGAGAATCGAAACACTACATACATTAGGGTAGAATGTCAAGTTTGGCAGCATCTATAATCTAAAGGATTCCATCATGCCTTATATATAAAAACAATACAGACAATTTGTAAAAGTGCTCCGGGATGTGTTATAGCCAGAGTAAAAATTGCTCATTGAGTGAGCAATCAATCATTTTCATAAGAGTCACTTAAATTGTTCAGTTTACTTATGGGGAAAAGTATATGCTATAATGGCAAGGGTTCTTGTTGCTCTTGAGACATACCTTGAATAGCAAAAACATATCTCAAACATAAAGTCTAGTCGGCCTTTAACTGGCAGCTGCAAACTGTTTTGGTTTCCCAGCCTGCTCTGCCATATGGTGGCCATGTCTGCCATGTGGCAGTTCTCAGTCTCTCTGACCTGAGGACTCTGTGCCCATGTCCCTCTTGCCAGTGATCACCCTCATTGACTCAGGTGATGGGTCTCCTGGTTCACCCAGGCTTCTATAATAAATACTACAGACTGGGTGGCTTAAACAACAGAAGTCTAAGATCAGGGTGCCAGCATGGCTGCGCTTTGGTGAGAGCTTTCTTCCTGGCTTATAGACAGCTGTCCTTTTGCTGCATCCTGACAGATAATTTACTAACACTCTCCTTCCTCTACACAGGAATGTCCTCTCTCTCTTGTCTCTTTTTATAAGAGCACTAATCTCTTTTATAAGGGCTCCACCCTCATGATCTGATCACCTCCCTACAGCTCCACCTCCAAATACCATATCATTGGGGATTAGGGATTTAACATACGAATTTGGAGAAAATACATTCACTTCACAACAAGGGAGGATAGTCCCTTGGTGGGTAGTCTCTTCCTGCCTGGAGTTCACTCTTGAGACAGGAAAATGTATGTCCTGACACTCCCCGGCTAACAACAGTGAAGAGTTCCCAAAATTAACAATGACTATCCAATCATTTCATTTGCTTACTTAACACTTCTTTCTTTTTGCATTAAGTCCTTAAAAAATAAAGAGTATAGTTCTCCCATCATCTTGAAAAGCACTCCTCGGTAAATTATCGGCCGTCTACTATTTGTGTACACATACATGTGTTATTACCTGGGGAAGGTAGAATCCGAAAACTTGATGAACTAACCTTAATTCTCTGAGACCCACCAAATGGCATAGATTTTCATCTCTCTCCAGAGGAAACTTTTTCCTCCTTTTCACTATTTCCCACTGGGCTGAGGTTCACTAGTTCCATTGTCTCTGATACGAGTCATATTTAGCATATTTGGCACCTGGGGAAGATTATTTTATAAACTCCCCCCCCTTCCATTAGACAAAAAAAAAAAAATTATTTCCAGAATATTCATAAAATAAGATAAATAAAAGTAATGGCCAAGCAAATGCAGACGGCCATAAGTTTCTTCTGTTGGATTCCATATGCATAATATCATGTCAGTAAAATTAATAATAATAAATTAAATAAATATTACAGTATAAAAAAGGGGGGAAGTAACAGACGACAGCTTTTTAATTACTTGTACTCCCCTCACCAATCCACTTGCCACCAAGGCTTAGAAAAGGAACAAAGGGCCCACAGAGGGGCATCGAGGCAAGCAGCTGTCTTGTCAAGATCATAAGATGACTCCCTTTGGCCACATCATTCTTGATTCAGTTACAAAAGGGAATTCTGGCCTTCACATTTTTATCCCACTTCCTTCTTGCTCTCATCCAGAACATCAGATACGTTCAAAACTGTTTTTAGTGAACCTGTGCCCACGATGTCTCCTAGGACAACACATTTGTCCTTCTGGTTCTTGCCTGCTTTTGGGCCAAATTCGTTCAGATTCCTATCTGGTTCTCAAGTTACCATGGCTAATTTCCTAGAAACATAATGGCTTATCAAATATTCCCATAATGTGCTAGTCATTATCTTGGCTGTTTTATCGTTTTTGAAAGATGCCTGTGCATAGAATGAAGTCCTCAAGTCAGAAAAAAATCCATGCACAATAATGATTGTGGGACACATAGCCTCTTGGTCCATTCGTTTAGCTTCCCTCTCAGTCTGGGTCTTTGACTTGGCATGTTTTAAACAACTGTTGACATCTCTATTTCATATGCATTGCTATTCCTGGCTGGTAAAATTCGTCTCTTGCCAATTCATTTACTCAATAAATGTTTACTGAGTCCTACTCTGTGCCAAACACAGGGAATATAAGAGTGAACCAAACACAGTCCCTGACTTCAAGGAACTTAACTTCTAGGAAAGATTCAGACAGCAGTTAATTACAACATAGGAGCCCTTGATGAACTCTTGGCTCTTTGTCACAAGACAGTATTTCTTCCCTCTGTGAACTTGGTAAACATTCACTAGAAGACCAAAAGGCTAGTTAATATCTACAAATTACAATGGAACAGTGAATGGATCCCTGTGAGACCCATAGTCTTTCTTTTTTGAACTTGTTAATATGTAAAATCTCTGTTAGAGAATTTAGAAATACCAACTCTCAGTACCCAAAAAGAGAAAGGAAGAGCAGTAATTGGATGTCATCCTTGCCAATCACCTTTGGTATAAAACAGGCAGATTGCATGAAGGAGAAAAAAAAAGGAGGAGGCGGAGGGCCTGGGTTGTGTCGGCAGAGCTTGGTGGTAGACTTCCCTCCTTCTTTGTGCCCCTCACATAGTGGACTGGGCTAGGGTGCTCTCCAGCCCTGTGCAGATTCTGCAAATAGATCATTTCAAAGAGAGAGATCTCATGCATAGAGCGCTGAAAAAGCACTGTAGCCAAATTCAGATGGTTATTGAATGTTATCTTAAGTAGAAAGTGAAGGAAGTGTTTCAGGGAAGTAATGAAAACCATGAACTACTTCTCATTAGAAACAGTGGAAGCCAGAGAACATTGGAATTACATATTTTAAATGCATAAAACAAACAAACAAAAAACTGTGAACTACACGCAACAAAAATATGCTTCACAAATGAATGAAAAATGAAATTTCCACTTCCAAGAAGATGGAGTAGCCATATTTCCCCTGTTTCCCCTGCTACGTATATCTAAAAATAATATGCATTATGTAAAATAAATAAAAGGTTCTGGAAGGTGGAAAAATGGCCTGACTATCTAGAGATCTCAAGACCCAAGGAACCGCACAGTGATGAGTTCCCTGTTTTCTCTTTTTGCTTCATGTGTCTCAGACTCAGAACCAAATAACTGGCAACCCAGAAATATCAACAGGCACAAACAACACAAACCCTAGCAAAAGCCTGACCTCTTCCCAAAGGAAGAAGAAAGGGACCTCCTAGCATAGAGAAAACTTAGAGGTAATAACCGCTCTACTTCAACCAACACCACAGAAAAACACCTGTGGCCCTGCTTACCCCCATCAGGAAAGGCCAGGTGGAGAGCCTAGACTCCCACCCTCTGTAACAAAACACTCCAATGCCCCTGCCAGGATAGGTCTGAAAAGGCCAAGTAGGAGTTAAAACTTTCATTGCTGACAAATAATAATAGGCTTCCTCCCAGCGCAATATCAGTGGGGACCACGTAGAAAGCTTGGACTTCCATCCCTACTCAGCAGGAACAAAGAGCTTGCCCATCAGATGTCAACAAAGGTTAAGTATGGAGCTCAGCACTATACTTCCACCTGTCCATATGAGGTGGCACCTCCCCTTTCCCAGTCAAAGCCGTATCAGAGAAAGCCAGTTAAAATAGAGGGTTTAAATAAGACCCAGAGTCTTAGAACATAGTATGAAAATGTCCATGTTTTAATAGAAAAATTACTCATCATACCAAGAACGAGGACTATCTCAAACAGAATTTTTTTTAAGCATCAATAAATTCTAATGTTGAAATGATAGATGTTAGAATATAACCTGACAATGATTTTAATGCACCATGATTAAAAAATACTATCAACAAGCAATTATGCACATTTCAAAACTAAGAGGGGGTGGTGGGGAAGCCTTAGCAAACATATAGAAAGCTTAGCAGCCCGGCCAGCATGGCTTAGTGGTTGAATATCGACCTATGAACCAGGACGTCATGGTTTGATTCCTGATCCTGGCACATGCCCGGGTTGTGGGCTTGATCCCCAGTGTGGGGCGTGCAGGAGGCAGTCGATCAATGACTCTCTCTCATCACTGATGTTTCTACCTTTCTCTCCCTCTCCCTTCCTCTCTGAAATCAATAAAAATATTTTTTAAAAGAAAGTCTCATTAAAGAAACCATAGACATAAAGAAGACCCTGATGGAAACTTTAGAATTGAAGAACATAGCAATGAAAATATAACTAACGCTCAACCAATGGCAGCAACAGCAGAATAGAAAGAATTTTTTTAAAATCAATGAAAAGAAAGATAGAAATTACACAATCTGAATAACAGAGAGAAATAGACTGAAAAAAATGAGCAGAACCTCAGTAACCTGTGGGACTCTAACAAAAGATCTAACCCGCATGTCATTGAAGTCCTGGACAGAGAGGAGAAAAGAAGGCAGGGCTGAAAAAAGTGCTTAAAGAAACTTCCCAGATTTTTCAGGGGACATAAGTCTACAGATTCAAAAAGGTGAGTGAATCCCAAAGAGAATAAACCCTAAGAAATCCACTCTAAGACACATCATAATTAACCTGCTGAAAACTGAAGACCAACAAAAAATCCTGAAGCAGCCAGAGAAAGCTTGTCTACAGGGGAAAACCTCAAGTGACAGCAGATTTTTCATTGGAAGAATGGTCCCTTCTGGACTGGTATCACCTGGAAAGAGACAAAAGGGAACTTTATGGCGTGATGGAAATACTCTATATCTGAGGAGGAATATAGGGGGCAACCTGGAGGGAGACGGGGGTAGCAAACTGAATCTGTGCCAGTAACCAGTATCCTAATGCACATTCTTGTTAGCCTATAATTAAGTCACTGCCCCTTCCTTAGGCAATAATCTGTTTTCCTAAATACTCCCAGTTTACAAGGGCCACAAACCAAGAATTTAACAGCTTAGCCAGAGGGGAGGTCACGGGTACCACCCAGCCCAGGCCTTAGCTATAATCTTACTTCCCCATTCTAACTAACTTAGGTAAGGCTGCAAAAGCCTGGAAGTTAGGAAACAAAGAATTTAGGAATATATATAGGGAGTAATCTCATTGTATAGGGGGTTCAGGCTGTGGATCTTCGAATCCCGTGAGCCAGCAGCGCTGCATTGAATAAAGGTTTCTTTTTTTTCCCTGAATCTTCTGAGTACCTGTTGGGTGTTTTCCGGTCGCCTGGCAAATTCTGCAACATATCGTGATCTAGGTGATGATCACGTGGTAAAAATGCATTTAGCTGTGTGCTTAAAATGTGGGCGGTTTTTGGTATGTAAATTTTGCCTCAATAAAATACTGTTTAAAAAAGCAGATGATTAAATGTTAGCTTGGAACAAGAAGGAGAGACGGGGGAAAAGAGCTATATTGTAGTGACTCCAGGGTAGCATGACCTGGAATGGGTGTTCCACAACCCCTTCTCCCACCACTCAGCCTACTGGTGGAAGAACAAAATACAGCTGTCCATGCTAGTAAGTCTGGCTGCATTTCAAATGGATCCCTTGCCATATTATGGTGGCCACTGACCCCATTTAATGCCTTCTTTTTGTCATATAATTAACTCCAGCCCTTGTCAGAACTAACCACTATTTTCAGGCCCAGTAACAAACGGAGAGATTCTCAACAAGATTCTCGATCCTAGTATGCATTAGACCTATCTGGGAACTTTTAAAAAAAATTCCAATGGTCAGGCTCCATCACAAACCAATTAAATTAGAACCCTTGGGGTGTGTCCAGGTGCAGGATTTTTGTTCGGCTTGTTTGTTTGTCTGTTTTAAATACTAATGGACAGAAAAGGAGTATTTAAAAACCATTGTCTTAAAAATAAACTGCTTCATGCACAGCTTCTATGATGCAAATGTTCAGGCAGACCTTTTAATGTTTTTATTTTCAAGTTCACTTAACAAATGTTGGCCTGCTTACTTTATTTTTCAGAAGAGATGTTTTCTTCATGCCCGTATTAATTTTCTTATTATCTTAATTGCCAGATTATCTGCCAGCTCTCTCAGGGTAAGACTTAATAACAGCGTCCAGCTGGCTGCACTGCAGGATGTTTGCAAGTCAGGCGGATCCTTGGCTTTATGTGCACACATTCCCAGGACATAAAAGGCTGTAAAATCCTTGTCAAGACTAGGGTCAGCCCCAGCATTCCCCAGACCCTCCCAGTAGTCTAACATCAAGTTGACCGTCTCTGCCCGCGTGCTGGGGGTAAGCCCTGAGTTCCTGCATTCACCCAAGATTCCAGATTTTCCTTTTCATTCCCCCATCTCAAGCCCACCGACTTTGGCTGGGGCTCTGAATTCGAACACCTGCTACAACTTCAAATGTTTCATAGCCATTTCAACATTGGGTGTTGGATCTCTTAACCCTTATTGAATCTATTCACTGTACCTTTGTCAGTACCCTTGTCTTCTATCTCCCCCCGCCTTTATACAGCTTTATTAAGATATATTTAATATAATATTGTGTAAGATTAAGGTATACAACATGATGTGGTATGTGCTATATACTAGAGGCCCGGTGCGCGGGATTCGGGCACTGGTGGGGGGCGTGGCCTGTGGGGATCAGCCTGCTGAGGGACCGCTGCTTATCCCGGTCAGCCAAGGGGCGCTCCCACTGTGGTAGCAAACTGATCACCAGGGGGCAGCTCCTGCATTGAGCATATGCCCCCTGGTGGTCAGTGCGCATCATAGAGACTGGTCGACCAGTCGTTCTGATTGTTCCACAGTTCGGTCGCTGGGCTCGGTGCACGAATTCGTGCATGGGTGGGGTCCCTCGGCCTGCCAGCGATCAGGGCCGATTGGGGCCGTCTCGTCCAGTCCCAATGGGGGCCAATCGGGTCCAGCCAGCTGGGGGGAGGGACCACAGGAGGTTGGCTGGCCACAGGAGGTTGGCCGTGGAAGTGTACTAACAACCAAGGGGAAGCTCCTGGGTTGAGTGCCTGCCCCCTGGTAATCAGTGCACATCATAGCAACTGGTCGACAGGTCGTTCAGTCACTTAGGCTTTTATATATATAGATACAGCAAAATGACCACCATAATAAGGTTAGTTAATACATCTATCACCTCACAGTTTCCTTTTGTGTGTGTGGTGAGAACATTTAAATCTGATCTTTTAGTTACTTTCAATATACTACAATATAGTTGTTAACTATGGTCCCCATGCTGTACATGACACCCCCAGAACTTACCTTAAACCTGGAAGTTTGTCCACTTTGACCACCATCACCCATTTCCTCCACACCTCTTACTGGTCCCTGGCAACCACTAATCTACTAGCTGTTCTTATGAGTTTGGTTTTTTTCAGATTCCACATATAATTAAAATCATACTATATTTGCATTTCTCTGTCAGACCTGTTTCACTTAGCATAATACTCTTAAGTTTCACCTCTGTTATTGCAAATGGCAGGACTTCCTTCTTTTTTATGGCTAAATAACATTCGTGTGTGTGTGTGTGTGTGTGTGTGTGTGTGTGTGTGTGTGTATTACATTTGCATTTTCTATTTCTCCATCAACAGACACTTAGGTTTTTCCATGTCTTGGCTATTGTAAATAATGCTGCAATGAACATGGGGGTGCAGCTATCTCCTTGAGATAGTGATTTTATTTCCTTTGGATGTATACCCAGAAGTGGAATTATTGGATCATGTGCTAGTTCTAGTTTTAATTTGGAGGAACCCGCATATTGTTATCCCCTAACAGTGCACAAAGGTTCCCTTTTCTTCACATCCTCGACAACTCTTCTCTCTTGTCTTTGTGATAATAGCCATCCTAACTGGTGTGAGGTGGTGTCTCCCTGAAATTTGTTTTACATAGAAAATAGCAAGCGTTTAGTAAACTGAGAGGCTAATCTGCCGGTTAATAACTACTTGACAGTGAAACCTGAGAGCAGAGCATTCAGAGCTCTCACTAAATGACCATGGGAGAGAAATTAGCTAAAATCTAAGCTCAGAGATGATCGTGTAAACAATGGTGAAATAAAACATCGGTTATGAGAATGCCATTGACTCTGAACTTTTCAGACCATGGCTCCTGAAGAGATAAATACATACTCAAATTGCAAGAGGAGGTGAGGGGAAGAGACATAATAATTTATTTTTAGATCTTCATAAAGTGTGAAAATGATTCTTTTTGGTATACATGACTTATAAAGTTGCACATTACCTTTTTTTTAAAAAAAAAAGAAAAAAAATGAAGACTTTAAAGGGTGAGTATCTTTAGCCAGCAATTTTGCTGGGGTTGGTGGATAAGCCAGAAGTCACATGAAAATATTTAATAGATCTATCTCCTAAGAGAAGAAACCACCAAGGGACTGTCCTCATTGTCACCGCGGTGTAATGAGACATGCTGAAATAAATAGTAAATCGAGGGAGGATAGCCAAAACTGGTTTGGCTCGGTGGATAGAGCGTCGGCCTGCGGACTGAAGGGTCCCGGGTTTGATTCCGGTCAAGGGCATGTACCTTGGTTGCGGGCACATCCCCAGTGGGAGGTGTGCAGGAGGCAGCTGATCGATGTTTCTCTCTCATTGATGTTTCTAGCTCTCTATCCCTCTCCCTTCCTCTCTGTGAAATATCAATAAAATATATTTTTTAAAAAAATCGAGGGAGGATATCCAGGGACTGGGACTTGATGGACCTCCCTTTCTAGGAAGGAGTTAGAGGAGAGAGGGAGGGAGGGAATGCTGGCCCTGAAGACTTAATAGCAGACTCCCTACTGGTCACTGAACTCTGCTGGGCTGGCACTGGCCATGGACCTGTAGGTGGCTGAGAGACATGTCTTTCTGGTTGAGTCAATGGCATGCTAGCGATCTGGGGTCCTACAGCACTGGCCTGCTTGACTCAAACTTAAAAGCAGGGATTTAGATAACAGGGTCCCACACCTGCCCCCAGTGGGGACACAGGTCCAGCTGCCTGCTCCTGGTCAAGTTCAGATCTTACCATCACCTTTTGAATCCACAACACAATCTATAGCCACAGCATCCTAGAAGAAGAAAGATCCCCAACAATAAATTAACGGGGGAGGGGAGGGGTTCTACTTCCGTTGCCGCAAGAGCAGCAAATTAATATTTTTTTATGATCCAAAATACAACTTTACACTGATAAACATCAGGCATTGAAACTGTATTGGGATTTCCATGTACACAAAGCTCACTGCTTTTTTTTTTAATCTACTTTTTTTTAATCAAAGAAGGCAAAACAAAATTATATCAATAATTCTTACAGACTGGAACTATATATCTATGTCAAGTGGCTGCCTTTGGCAATTTGTTTTTTATTTTTTTAACTGCGTAATTACAAACCTGCAAGATGCATGGTATATAATGAAGTCGCTGGTGTAACCTCACCTGGCTCCGTGCTAATAGGTGTCTCTCTCGCTTTGCAAATGATAACCTGCCAAGTGATGACATGCCTGGAAAGCAGGGATGGGGACCCTTGAAGCTCAGCACCAAGAGTCAGAAAACGCCCATAAGAAGCCATCACAGGCAGATTTATGATGCCATTAGACAATACACGTACGGCATTAATTGTACCCTCTGCGCTTTGCTAGATTGCAGCCCCAGACAGTGCGACAGGTAGTAACACCCCATCCACCATGTCTCTCAGCCACTTACCAGTGACATCTTGACATCTTTGTCAAACACAGTCTGCACACTAGAGCCCCAGGCCCCGGCCCAGAGGACAAAGACTCTAAATGTTCCATCCTGCCTCCACCTGGGGGACAGGCAGATGAAGCTAAGCTAATGAAGAGGAAGCAGAACCTCCCCCTCAAAAGAGACACCTCAAGATCAAGGGGGGTGGGGCGGGATGACTGAGAAGCTGGAAATAGGACTAGAGAAGAATGGAGAAGGATTTCAAATTTTTTAGCTAAGGTAAGAGAGGGCTAGAGGTGGAGCAAGGGAAGAGGTAGGGGAGAGGATGTTAATGTCTGTGTTTACATCTTGAATTACTGATCCTCATGACTATAAGAGACCTAAAACTTCCAGCCAACCTTTCTCCTCAAACCATGATTTAACATCCCACCAAAAGACAATCCAGCCCTGGCTGGGTAGCTCAGTTGGTTAGAGCATTGCCCCAATATGCCAAGGTTGTGGGTTCAACCCCCATTCTTGGCACATTAAAAAAATCAAACAATGAATACATAAGTGGAACAACAAATCAGTGTTTCTCTCTCTCTCCCTCTCTCTGAAATAAACATTTAAAACTTAAAAAAAAAAAAAAAAAGACAGATCTGTGGGCCCAGCGGGAATTGAGGCGAGAGGCACATTGAACCTGAGGGGGGTGTGCTGAACCTGAGGGGGGTGTGCTGAACCTGAGGGGAGCCCCGTTGAACCTGAGTGGACCAGAGGGGAGGAAAGTGGCCCAACTTGAGCCTACACAGTGTTCAGGATACGCAGGCGGCTGGCGGACATGTGATACCCTCTTATTTCTGAGCGGAGCGCCTGGCAGGATGTCCCTGCAGCATGTGGAGGAAAGAGCAGAGGGCTCTGATCCTAGAGGGTGCGTACAAGTCCTGGCCACTGCTACTCAGCTTGTGCCCTGGAGAGACCTCTGATAATACAGCGACATAGCCGGAGTTACAAATGCTCAGAGGTCCCTGGAGCCTTCTGGGCTCAAGAAAATGGGAACCACACACATCAGCGGCAGAGACCGTCCTGATTCCAATCCAGCTCTGCTCCATCCCGGCTGAGGGAAGTGCTGAGGCCTGGTTCTGGCCTGTGAAATGGGAATGATATGCTGGGGCTGGCTCCTGGTGGTGGGCACCAGCTGGGCGGCTGGGATAACTCTTACCTTCTGCAGTAACAGGAATGGGCCAGTAGAGGGCGACAGTCTCAACCGCCTCCCAAGGCAGGCAGCTGGGCTGGGCGGAAACCACACCTGGTTACCCTTCAGAAGGGGTAAGTGGGAGGCTGAAGGATGCCTTTGGGGCCAGGTGGGCATCCAGCTGCCCTGGGAGGCCTGTTCCACCTGCCACTCTGCAGATGGGTCCCCTCTGGTGGCTGCACTGCGTAGTCGGAGCCCTCCAGGAGCTGGACGTCAGCAAAGAGTTGATGCTCACATCATTTCCGGGACGGGAGGGTTGGGGGAGGGGGAGAGGGCAGGCGAAGTGCACACCTGGTGTCTGCCCCCCTCTGTCTAAGGGGTCAACCCACCAGCCCCTCCCAAACTGGTTTGAGGACCCAGTGGCTGCAGGCAGGACTGCGGGACTAGTGACAGACTGGGGCCCTGGCTCAGCAGGTCCCTGAGCTGCAGGGGAGCGCTGAGGGTGCTGGGCGCTGAATGGGGGCTCAGGGGATGAGAGATGCTGCCACGAAGATGGGGTGGTATCAGGAACTTGGACCAGGCGGCACCGGGGCAAAGCCACGTCTCACAGAGCGAATGCAGGAAGCCAGCCAGTTTTCAGACCCCGAATCAATTTCTTTTTTAGGTAAAACAAAACCTGCCGGGGGAGGTAGGTGCTGGAAGCCAGACACAGGAAAAATAATGGTGCTTTGTAGTCTAAGCCACAGACGGCAAGGAGAGGCAGGCGTACAAGCCGAGCCCCAGTGCAGCGAGTCCGCCCAGGTTTCCAGCTGGGAGAAACCGTGGGACAAAGACAGCAGCCGCCCGGAGGCACTGGGGCAAAGACAGGACCCCTGTCTGCTGGGAGTGGCGGGGGTTGTGGGGAAGGGGAAGTCCATCAGAGCGAATGTCCACAGGGGGAGGGGCTGCCTCCCCAGAGGACAAAGGTAAAGGAGACACAGGCTGTAGGCAGCCCAGGGTTCCACGTTTGGCTCTGCCATTTTATGGCTGTGTGCCTTTGAGGAAGCTGCTCACCCTCTCTGTGCTGCAGTAGCCTCACCTGTACAAGGGGCCACAGCTGCTCCTCACAGGAGTGTGGGGTGATTGTGTGTGTGCCCCACTTGTGCTGAGGGCTTTTCACTTCCTAGTCAGAACCCCCGCCCCTCCTCAGCACCCTGCCCTCCCCCAGCCTTCCAGGGACTGCACAGGCCCCTCTGGACCTCTTGCATGGATTCTGGATGGGCCTCTGCTCTCCTGTCTCCTTTTCAATCCCAGCTGTCACAGTCCCAGCAGGAAAGAGATGGCACACACAGACGATTTTCTGGAAAAACTTTTGGTAAAGGGACTGTTAACTGGTGTGAGAGCAGGGGCAGACAGCCAACCAGGGAGGTGGCACCCCAAAACAGAAACCATCCAAGGTCTCCAGCCGGGGGGGGGGGGGGGGGGGGGGGGGGGGGGGGGGCACGGGATCACCAGAGACCAGGAACTTGAACAAGGGGGCGGAGTCAAGTGCTCAAGCCCAAGTGGGCACGTGATCAACTGGAAGTGGGCATGTGAACAAGGAGGCAGGGTCAACTGCAGATTGCAGTGAAGGGGCCAAGAGCCCCCAGAAGATAAAAAGGTAGGAAGGACCCTCCCATGGAGCCCTTGGCGGGAGCACAGCCCCAGACACCCTGATTTCGGATTCTGGCCCCAGAACGGGGAGAGCACATATTCCTGCTTGTTTAGGCCAGTCTAGTCATCGGAGCAGCAGCCTCAGAAAATACACCCCTCCTTGCCCCTCCTTTTGGGGCTTTGACCGGTTCTGGGGACAGCAGAGCCCTGTGCTCTGGCAGGGGAGACCCCCTAGACCTCTCACTTCAGGGACTCACAGAGAGATTCTCCCTATGTCTGTGCCTCGGCCCTGTCTCCCGCTCCCCCGGGGGCTCCTCGGCAGTGACAGTGCAGTGGGCACACCAGGGCAGGCTGCTTGGTGGGAAATGCAGGCTACGTGGCTCAGGGGCTCCTCACAGCTTTGCCGAGCCCCCACCTGCAGGATGATGCAGGGTACTCCCCAGCCCTGCTCTTACCTCCCAGGCCTTCCCCCTAATGAGTCCAGCCTGGGGCTCCGCTTCCTGGAGCATCTGGGTTGACAGGAGCCAGCACCTGAGTTGTCATGCCCATATTCTAGATGCCAAAACTGAGGCTCAGAAAGGGAGAGCAGAGGTCCCTACCCCCAGCCCACCTCCCCCTCAACTCAGCCCAGCTTACTGGCAGCTCCCCCAGCTGCCACCTGGTTGCTATGTTGTCGGAAGAGGAAGAGGAGGAGGAGGAGATTTCTGAGAAGCAATCCAAAAATACACACCTACTGGCCCCTCCTTCCTCACTCCCTCTCTCCAGCTTCAAAGCCTCCTTTTGTGCAGGTAGAGGGGGGCCTCTTCCTGGCCTGGCAGCCGGGAGCAAAGGAGGTCAAGGAGGCAGAGGGTCTAGGTAGTGGGTTCTGGGACCCCAACCTCACCCAGCATCTTTCCTGGACCTGGGCTACATCGCCCTCCCACAGTTCCCCAACCAGGCAGCTGTTTCCTGCCTCCCTGCCTTTGCACATGCAGTTCCCTCCACCTCAAATGCCCTTCCTCATCCTTCAAATCCTAGCTCGGCTTTAACTCCACTGGAGAACCTTCCCTGAGTCACCTGGGGCTCCCCCTGCATCCTGCACCCACCCCAGTCACAGCCGTTCTCTGGGTGATGCTCTCATGGGGCTGTGAGGTCTTGGGGATCCTAGCTTTGCCTTTGTACCCCAGGTACAGGTACTCAGTAAATCTTTAAGGAAGGGAAGGGGGCAGGAGGGAAGGGAGCAAAGAAACACCTCTCCTAGGATTGGAGAGGATCTGGCCCGTGAGCACCTGGTACAAGGCTGGGCACGGAGCAAAGCCCACTCCCTTCCTGCTGCCTCCACTTGAGCCTGGGCTCCAGCACCGTCTGCCTCATCTGGTTTGGAGCCGGCTCAGGGGTCGTCTCCATACCCGCAGTCCTGTGTCTGTTGCCCATTTGGATGCAAGGTAATTACACCAGGATGCAGACGTGCACTTGACTTCATAATAAGGAGCTAGTGTGTTTGCGAGAAAGGTCTCCATTCTCAGAAATCCCGGACTGTGCAAACTTGTAAGAGTTTGAGGCTGATCTTGAGCAGGGGTTATTAAAGGGTTTTCACACTGAATACTTTCTGCAAACAAAGCCTTACCTGACGGCCATTATATAAAACAGATGGAAACTAAGCTGCTTGAGGTGAAGTGGTGGGTGTTGAAGGCAACTGGGAGATGGGACCAGAGTCCCCTTCCCCTGTAGCTATGGGTCCTGGGGAGATGGGGGTTGGGGTTGGTCCTGGTAGTGGGATGGGGCAGCCAGGAGAGAGGGAGAGCCTTGGGGAGAGTCCAGTGGCTGATATTGAGGCTCTTCTGTACCATTTAGTAAATGTTTTCAGAACTGAGAGTTCAAGCCAGTGTAGCTGGGCCAATAAACTCATCTTTCACAGCCAGAAGTCAGTCTATGCAAACAAAAATGAAAATACGTCCTTGGAAAAAATCATAATGACTTCAACCTTTAATGTTCTCACAGTTTCTTTTTTTTAAATCTTGAAGGAATATTTTAGGGGAAGTATCTCTTATCTACAGGAAATATTTATATGAATTCAGCAATTCCATCAACTTCTCTTTTTCTTTTGTGAAATTCAAGTAAAATTAAATTTAAAATTGTATCCGAAATATTGATTGTTAATGGTTTTATAAAAGTAGCTCTACCCATCTGTTCATTACCCATGCTTCTCTTTTTGTATTTGCATATTAAGTTGTCCAAAATGATGTTCACTTAATGTTATTGGTTATTCTGGCTGGTGGGATTGGGGTTGTTTTTTTACTTCCATCTTTGGGAGTTTTTCTGAATTCTTTATAATGAACAGATGCCAGTTTTAAAAAAAAAAAAAAGGCCACCCAAGTCCCCTTGCACAACCCCAACCACAAAAACTCACTACCTCCCCAGGCAACCCATTTTGTCTGTGGACAACTTTGATGATTAGCAAGTTCATCTTCCTTTGGAGCCAAAACCTGTCCCGCTGTAACTGACAGCTGCTAGAGGAAACAGGAATGACGGCCCCTCCTCCAAGCGACAGCCCATCAAGTATTTTATAAAAGCTTATTGTGTCCCACAGACCACCCTTCCTGAGTGTGGCATCCATCTGTCTGTCTCTGACCCACTGGGGCATTATCATCAAAAGCAGGTAAGAGAAAAATTATAAACAAAGTAGTGAATAAAATAAATACATGGGATAACTAATTAAGAATAAACTGTTAATTTCTCTTCTCCCCGAAAATGTACAAGCATGACTCTCCTTCAGATATAAACTAAACACACATTAAAGATTTTATTTGAGCCCTGGCTGGTGTGGCTCCGTTAGAGCATTGTCCTGTGCATCAAAGGGTTGTCGGTTCATCTCCAGTCAGGGCACATCCTCAGGTTGCAGGTTCATTCCCTGGGGGGTGAGTACAGAGGCAACTGATCAATGTTTCTCTCTCACATTGATACCTCTCTCTCTCTCTCTCTCTCTCTCTCTCTCTCTCTCTCTCTCTCTCTCTCTCTCTCTCTCCTTCTCCACACTCTCCCTCCCTCTCTGACTGGAATCAATCCTATATAATAAAAGCCTACTATGCTAAGTGTCTGGTGGTCCATTCAACCAATCAAAGCGTAATATGCTAATGATATGCTAAGGCCACTCAATCGCTCGCTATGATGTGCACTGACCACCAGGGGGCAGACAGTCGACCAGTTGACCAGTCGCTATGACGTGCACTGACCACCAGGGGGCCAACACTCCAACTCATAGGTTAGCTTGCTGCTGGGGTCCAGCTGATCAGGACTGAGAGGATTCCCCAGTCCCAATCGTGCACCAGTGTGGGGGATGTCGGAGAGCCGAAGGCCAGGCTGAGGGACCCCACTGGTGCACAAATTGGTGCACCAGGCCTCTAGTAAAAAAATAAAATAAATAAAACATATCCTCAGGCAAGGATGTAAAAACAAAGATTTTATTTGACTCATTATCAAATAAGGAAATGTAACCAGACAAACAATGGGTCCATGCTGCCTGTCACTACTCGAGCCAATTAAGCAGAGATAGGGTTGAATCATATATAAGCGTTTATTCCAATATGAGTGTCTTTGTCCAAATTTCCCTTTGTATAAAGACACTGGTCACAATGGCCCAAGGGCCCACCCTCCTCCAATATGACCTCATCTTAACTAATTAAAAATAAATAATAATAATAATAATAATAATAATAATAAGATCCTATGGCCCTAACTGGTTTGGCTCAGTGGATAGAGCATCAGCCTGCAGACTGAAAGGTCCCAGGTTCGATTCCGGTCAAGGGCATGTACCTTGGTTGCGGGCACATCCCCAGTAGGAGGTGTGCAGGAGGCAGCTGATCGATGTTTCTCTCCCATCGATGTTTCTAACTCTCTATCCCTCTCCCTTCCTTTCTGTAAAAAATCAATAAAATACATTTAAAAAATAATAATAATAATAATAAGATCCTATGTCTAAATAAGGTCACATTCTGAGGTAGCTGGGAATTAGGGCTTCAACATATGAATTGGGGGTGGGGTACACAATTCAACTGGGAACAGGCTCGAAGCCCCCATAGAATCAGAATAAAATAACCTAAAAGGTTACACTCCAAACGATATATACTTTTCCACTGAAGCACGGATTTCCTTCCTACAGAGACACCCAGAGAACTTTCATAAAACATTTTCCGGAAATATTGGAAAAGTGATACCTGGAGGCCTGGATATTTAAAACTTGCCCTCAGTTCCGTTGCATGATTTGTCAAAAGAGTGTACATTCTGTCCTGCTGATATTCTCCAGTAACCCAATGGGAAGAAGCAGCCACAACTCAAAAAGGCTGAGACAGTACCTGCTTGCCTGAAAATCTTGTCTATCTAATTCATTGTTAATGGAAGCTGGTTAGACTGGGTTTTTTAAAAAGGAATCTCTGTTATGATAACAATAATTCATTGATATAGTGCTTTTATAATGTGATTCTCATGACCTTTTGAGGTAAGTCGTTTGGTTCCCAATTTATTAATGACAGCGCTGAAGTTCAGAGGATTTAAATGGAGATCAGCTGGTGTGGCTCAGTGGTTGAGTGTCAACCCATGAATCAGGAGGTCACGGTTTGATTCCCGATCAGGGCACATGCTCAGGTGGCAGGCTCGATCCCCAGGAGGGGGCATGCAGGAGGCAGCCGATCAATGATTGTCTCTCATCATTGATGTTTATCCCTCTCTCCCTCTCCCTTCATCTCTGAAATCAATAAAAATAAATGAATGAATAAACAAAATGAACTCCCTGGAGCCAGAGAACTGTACACGGGATGTATGGCCAGCATCCTTACTCAGCTCCATCTTCTTGTCGCCTTATCTTCTTTTCCCCTCCATCCAAATTTCCTTATCAATTATTTAAACTGTTGATTAGTATTTGTTTCTCATGCCACGTCCAAGTGCTTTGTTGACATGGAGCAAGGGATAAATAAGTTAAAAGTCCTATACGCAGGACTGAATGCAGTACTTCTGCTTACATCAGCACACATGCTATGGATGATGAGTCCTGGTTCTCAGCCGCCACCACATCCCCTGCTCCTCTCTCAGTGGGTCTGGGGAACAGGGCTGGTGGGCAAAACTGGTGCTCAGAATCCTGGTGAAAAACTGGCAAGTGCCGCAGATTGTAGCTTTAGGTAGTCAGGCTTTAGCCAAAAACATACATAAATTGCAGCCCTCTGTAGCATCCTCATGTCAACAAGATCAATGAACATGAGAAGTGTGGGGTCTCAGAACTGCAGAGTACCTGGATAGGTCGTGTGGCAGGAACTGGTAAACCATGTGACTGGAGACCAAGCTGCAGATGGGTTCAGTGGGAGATAGGAAAGGTAGCTGATTTAAAATCTTGGGAAGCTCTGAGCCCAGGCAAGAAGCTGGCCTGAAGACAATGGGAAGCCATTTGTTGTCCCACTTACCAGTTGGCTACAAACGAATATGCCATGTATCAATCTGCTTTTATTATATTATGCTTCTAATGATGGTGAGCAAGACAGGAAGTAGGAAGAAGGATGGCAGGAACCTAGCAGGCGCTCCACAAATAGGAATTTAGTTCATTTCCTCCTTTCCGCCTCTTGGGTAAGACGAAGCCCACACAGCTTGCACACTTAGCTCATCCCCTTCAGAGCATATTTTCTTTGCATTTTCTAGAGTTCAAAACTAGAAGGGATATATGAAGTTTCAATTTTATAAGATGAAAAAGTTCTGGGGATATGTTATACAACCATGTGACTATATTTAACACAACTGAACTGTCCCCTTAAAATGGTTAAGTTGAGCCCTGGCTGGTGTGGCTCAGTGGATGTGATTTCTGGACAACTCTCTCCTTTCCCCTGACTTGCTGGATTGGACCAAGTCATCTTTTTAAAATTTATTTTATTTTTCCCATCACCATTTATCCCCTCTATGCCCTCTTCTACCTTCCTCCACTCCCCTGCACCTTCCCTCCCCCCCCACCTCCACCCCACCTCCACCCCTCAATCACCACACTGTTGCAAGTCATCTTAAAACTACAAGTTCAAGGCCTGTCTCCTTGATAAAGTAAACTCAAGGAATTGTGTCTTTTTCCCCCCTATTGTCACACCAGCATCTAAATACCAGGTACATCCAGGCTTTCCATAAACATTAGCTGCATAAATGAAGGGATGATCAATCTGAGTCCAAAACACTTCTTCTTTGGCAGTTATTCAAATAAAGAAAAAAAAGAAGGTAATAAAACAGAATAAATGAGAATGCATCACAGGCAAGTAATATTTCTTGCAACTTTTGTCAGTTATGATATAAGATGTATTTCTTCCTCTGGGTCTCAGTCAGAGAAGTGTGAAAGTCCTCTATTAGAGAATGGAGATGTCCTTACCAGACACAGGAAATATGGAAAGATGGAGAGAGACATTGGGGACTGAGATGATAAATTGAATTTAGTACATGTTGTTTCTGTTGTGCAAATGAAGACACTCAGCAGCTAATTGAACTTGAGAATCTAACAACAGAAAGATGTCAGGCAGGGTCTACTCAGTGAGGGTGGTAAGAGGACAATAGAATAAATATCAAGGGCAGTGCTTATTTCAATGCCAAGTTAATCTCACAGTTGATAACAGCTATAGGAGACAGAGGGGGGAAGGACAGCTCGACTAGGGTAGAGAAAGAAGCTAAAATGAGAGCTAGCAAGAAGAAACGATGCCCAGAGGTGGGAAAACTTGACAGTGTTCAGAACAGTAAGGAAACCGCTTGCCTTGAGCAGAGAAAGGGGGGAAACATAATACTGAAAAAGGACACCATTTGTAAATTATCCCAGTAGATGTAGATGTTTGTGGGCCTGATGTGGCAAGAGCACTGGAAAGAATTAGAAAACCCAATGCTTTATTTTAAAATTCAGTTAATTAGCTCCTGTTAAGTTCTAGGTTCTGTACTAGCCCACTGGTGCTCAACCTTCACCACACATTCAGATTCCTTGGACAGTGTATTAGTTAGCTCTGGCCACATAACAAAGTGCCACAGACTGGTGGCTTGAACAACAGAGTGCCGTTTTCACACTATTTCAGATCCCAGAAGTCTGAGATCAAGGTGTTGGAAGTATCGGTTCCTTCTGAGCTCTGTCCTTGGCTTGTAGAAGGCCTTCTTATTCTGGTGTCTTCACAAGGTCTTGATGGCCTGTGATCCATGACTTAATCTCCTCCTCTTATAAGGACACTGGTCATATTGGATCAGGGCCCACCCTTATGGCTTCATCTTCACTTAATTACCTTTTTTAAAGGCCCTCCTTCCTTCCCAATACAGTTGAATGCTTTGGTATAAGAGTTTAGAATTTCAACATCTCAATTTAGAGGGGGACAACTTCCACTCGTAACAGGGAGCTTTGAAAAAAATAACCGGGCTGGAGGCCCACCAAAAATCTGATTTAGTTGGACTGGGTGACCTGACATTAGTACTTTTTTAAAGCTCCAAGGGGATTCTAATGGGTTTCCAGCATTAGAAACTGCTAATGAGGCCCTTAGTGGCAATTCTAGTCCTAGTTCAAGCTAAAAAATAATAATAATGTGGACCATCAATTTCCCACCTATAAAATGAGCCAGCTGGGCAAAATAATCTTAAAGTCCAAAATTTCATAGCCCAGAGGAAAGAAAATAGTTCATAGAGTAAATCTTCTTTTCATCCCAGACCCTGCTAACTTTCACAGCATCTGGGGTTCAAGAGTAAATGTAAAGAAACTCAGAAAAGTTACAAGAGGATCAACTTCTAGCCCATGAGGTGTTCCCCAGGAATACAGCTGAGCAGGATGCTCAGGATGATCTACCCAAATGCTTTTGCAGCTAAAAGCTATTGGGAAAACATCCAGGGGCCCTGTCATTAGCATCTCCACGTGGTGGCAATGGGACTCCTCAGAGCACATTTACACAAAGAGTTGTAGTATGCTAATTAAAATGGAATTCTGTGTGGACACTTCACATGTGGATTAATTAAATGCAATTAGCATCTGGAACAGAAAGGGCACTGTAGGAAAGAGGCAGAGCTGGGTACTTTTGGGGAATAGTTAGGCTTTAGCTAGAGCACTTAAGGGAGCTGGCTCCCCAATCTCCTTGGGGGCTCCGCCACTATGAGATGAAATCCACCAAAGCAGGTTGGGAGAATCCGAAAGGCCAGGCCATTTGACAGATTTACTGGGTTCTTAAGTTTATGCCATCCTTCTTTCTACTTCCTGTCTTGCTCACCATCATTAGAAGCATAATATAATAAAAGCAGATTGATACATGGCATATTCGTTTGTAGCCAACTGGTAAGTGGGACAACAAATGGCTTCCCATTGTCTTCAGGCCAGCTTCTTGCCTGGGCTCAGAGCTTCCCAAGATTTTAAATCAGCTACCTTTCCTATCTCCCACTGAACCCATCTGCAGCTTGGTCTCCAGTCACATGGTTTACCAGTCCCTACCTAGACAACACACGCTGCTCTCTGGACTTTACATCTTCTTTGTTCAAGCTGGAGTCTCTCTCTCTCTCTCTCTCTCTCTCTCTCTCTCTCTCTCTCTCTCTCTCTCTCTCTCTCTCTCCATCCCTCTCTCCTCTCTCCTCCTCTTTCTTCATTCTCTAGCTTCCCACCTTCCTCAGAATCAATGCACAACTCAAACCTCCAAAGAGTTCTATCTTCATGTGCCAGCCATAAAGCCTCAACTAGTCTTGCAACTTTTGTCAGTTATGATATTTCTTGCAACTTTTGTCAGTTATGATATAAGATGTATTTCTTCCTCTGGGTCTCAGTCAGAGAAGTGTGAAAGTCCTCTATTAGAGAATGGAGATGTCCTTACCAGACACAGGAAATATGGAAAGATGGAGAGAGACATTGGGGACTGAGATGATAAATATGGAAAGAAGACCCTCCCTGGGTCTTCTCCAATGATAGCCTTAGAACGAAAAATTGCAGGAAAAAAATCCCATGATCCTCACTCCTCTGTTCTATTCTCAGCTGCCCCTGGAGGCCCCTTCCATCCTAGCTCTAAAGGGAGGGGCTTGGGTAGGCGGAAGCCCATCTCCCTCCCAGCTTCTACGATTGGATGTGGGTTTTCCAAGCTTCTGGTTCATCATCTCAGTGCTGAGAGGTTTGTTGTCTGTTGTGTACAGGATTGAGAATACGGATTCCGGAGCCAGGGTGCTTCTTAGCTTCAGCTCCTGGCTTTGCCACTTTTCACAAGTACAACCTTGATTGAGCAAATTACTTAACTTCTATGCTTCAGCTTCTTCATTTGTAAAATGGGAGCAGAAATAGTACTGACTTATAGGGTTGTCATGAGGATTAAATGACTTAATATTTTAAGGTCCTTAGAAAACTATCTGGCACATGGTAAGCAGTTGTGTAAGTGCTTCTTAAATAAATAGAGAGTCTTAGTGTGTGTTAACAAGCCATCTAATAGAATGTAAACCCCCTCAGGGCAAAAATAATGTGTATTTGTCTAGAGTAAATGCCCAAAATATATGTGAGTGTTGATAGCTGACAGAAGTGGATTGGTACATTCTGGAGAACTGTTGGATTTGTAACAACATTTTTAGCATGATTGCTCTTCGATCCAGTAATTCCACCTCTCAGAATGTTTTCTATGAACATAATTTTAAAATGTGAAAAGATGCATCTATGTAGATATTCGATGCAGAGTTGTGTATAGCAGGAAAAAATGGAAACAACCTTAATGTCTTAATGTCAGTTTTATCAACTATAGGACATATATACAATGGAATATCATTCATCTATGAAAAGATGGTGGTGCATATCTATATTTTGAGGACATCAAAAGAAGTCTAAGATTTATTATGCTTTGCCCTAACCGGTTTGGCTCAATGGATAGAGCGTCGGCCTGCGGACTAAAGAGACCCAGGTAGGATTCCAGTCAAGGGCATGTACCTTGATTGCAGGCACATCCCCAGTGTGGGGGGCGGGGGGTGCAGGAGGCAGCTGATCGATGTTTCTAACTCTCTATGCCTCTCCCTTACTCTCTGTAAAAAAATCAATAAAATATATTTTTAAAAAGATTTATTATGCTTCAAAAGCAGTCTACACATCAAGAATAGTATAATCTCGGAGGGAGAAAAATGGCGGCGGAATAGACAGACGTGTTCCGAGCCTTGTCCCGGAGCAGAAAGAAAGAACAGCTGAAGGTCGCACTAGGAGTGTTTGTTGGCAAGTTGGGGGACAGCTGAACTCCAGAAGAAGGTGGGAGACTGCTAGACGGGGTTCCCCTGACCTGGCAGCTCCCACTGCTGCTGGGTCCCCTCCCGGAGCTGCGGGCTTGGACGCGGAGTCGCCGCCATCTGGAACCGGAAAGTGGAGCTTATCGGAAGCCTGAGAATCCACAACTGCGGCACCCACGGAACAGCTGCGAGCCCCAGAACAACGCTCCCCAATTGGCGCAAACACACGGGTTCAGAGGAGCTCTACACTCCACCACGGAAAGGTCAGATTTCGCCTGGGATAAGGTGAGGTCTCTGGTCCCAGCGCGAGAGAGGAACGCGCGTTTTGCGGGAGCTGGAGGACCAGGGAAGTCTGTGCCTAGAAAAATCGGTGGCTGCTGGGGCTGGCGTGATCTGTGAATGTGGAAGGGGGTCCTCAGAGCTGCTAACAGAAGGGCTCTCTAAAAAGCAACCCATCTTGATCTGAAGTGCAGGGACACCCTAAGAATTTCAGGGGTGTGCTAGACTTACGCGCAGCCACGGAGTGCGCACACTTGGGCTTTTTCCTCTTGAAATTCTTGCTTCTGATTACTAAGCCCAATTCATAGGTTCACCCAGTTGGGGACACCCTGGGAGACTGCAGGGGAAAGTTGTTTTTCTGGAACCTGGGGATCGGAGCGGGGAGTGACCATCGGAGAGCCAGCTCTGAGGCAGCCCACTCCCACAAACCAGGGAAAGAAGGCTCTAACACTCCCTAGAGAGGCCATAGATAAACCCGGAAGTCAATCCAGAAACACTGCCACCCAGGGGCTGAATCACAAATTGACTCTTGTGTAATCAAAAAAATAAAAAATAAAAAAAAAATAAAGGAATACGAATCAAGACACACCGCCTGCTTAAAATCAGGACTGGCTTACATCACTGAAGAGCAGTGGAACGCAGGGAACTGCAATACTGTCCGGACTGAGAAACAGGCGTGCCAAACAGAACAACAGAGGAAGTGAATGACCTTCACTACTCCACATTTTATTTTTATTTTTTATTTTTTTATTTTCATTTTTTGCATCTTTTACTCAAGAAACTAATTTTTTTCCTCACTTGATTTTACCTTTTCAATTATTACATTTTTATTTTCAATCCGTATTATTACTACTGCTATTTTATCTTTTTTTTTTTTTTTAAGTGTCATTTTATTTTCTCTTCATTTTGTTTTGGGATTAATGTTCTACATTCTATTTTTATCTTTCCTTTAGCATCATTTTACTCTATCTCAAATCTACCTTTATGTCATCACTCTCTTCCTCACTTTTCCCTTTTCAGTGTCCTGTTTATCTTACCCCTTTCCTGCTTTAGATTTTCCCTATACTTTCTGTTTACCCCCTTTTAAAATTTCACCCTACTTTTATATCTAATCTCCAATCCCCTGCTCCAAGTCCATACACACCTCTCTCTTCGCTGTCTTAACTATCCAAAAAATTGTTTTTCTCTCTGTCCTTTTGTTGTTGTTCGTTTGAATGTAGATTATATCAAATTTTTACGCTTTTTTGTGAGATTGTTTTGCTTATTCTTCTTTTGTTTATTTTTTTGTTTGTTTAGTGCTTCTGTTTTCCCTTGCCTCACTCAATATTAGTTGGTGTTGTAGTTTGTATTAATCCCCAGGTACTTGTTGCTGGCATTTGCTGGGATAAGTGATTGTTCTATTGGAGTTTTATCCCCAATATATATAGTCTGTTTCCCTTTCTCTCTTAGTCTCTTTCTTGTCTCTCTTACTTTTTTTTCTTCTTTTTTTCCCTTTTCCCAATTTCATTTTGACACCCCTTTTTTTTTCTTCTTCTTCTTTCTTTCTTTTTCCTCTTCTTCTTTCTCTACTATCCCCTAATTTGCCTTTCTCTCTCTGGTGGTCACCTTTATTGGAGGTTATTAATATCGTGAATACATTTCTGTTCAGTGCCTTGTGTGTTGTACCTGGTAGTGCTGTATTTTGTGCCTTTAAATCGACGCAGGAGAGAGAGAACTACATAATCAGACACCCAGAGAAGAGAGACCATGGGGAGACAAAGACACAGCCCGCATATGAAAGAAAAGCAGGCATCACCAGAAAAGGAAGTAAACGAAATGGAAGCAAGCAACCTTCCAGAAAAAGAATTCAGAGAAATGGTCATAAGGTGGCTGAAAAGAATGGAAGACAAATTTGACAATATGAGCAAGAACCAAGAGGAAATGAAGAAGAACCAAGAAGAAATGAAAAATGACATCGCTGCTGTAAAGAACTCAATAGAAAGCATCAAGAGTAGACTAGAAGAAGCAGAGGACCGCATCAGTGAGCTAGAAGACAAGATGGGAAAAAATATCCAAGTAGAGCAACTTCTAGAAAAAAAAATTAAAAGGCAGGAGGAGAGCCTAAGGGAACTTTGGGACAACACGAAACAAAACAACATCCGCATAATAGGGGTTCCAGAAGGAAAGGAAGCTGAGCAAGGAATAGAAAACCTATTTGAAGAAATAATGACAGAAAATTTCCCTGATATAGAGAAGAAAAAACCCACACAAATCCAAGAAGCTCACAGAGTCCCAAGCAAAATGAACCCCAAAAGACCGACGCCAAGGCACATTATAATTAAATTGGCAAACACCAACGACAAAGTAAGAATCTTAAAAGCGGCCAGAGAGAGACAGAAAGTTACATACAAAGGAACCCCCATCAGACTAGCAACTGATTTCTCAACAGAAACTCATCAGGCCAGAAGGGAATGGAATGAAATATACAAAGTCATGCAAAGGAAGGGTCTGAATCCAAGAATACTGTACCCAGCAAGGCTGTCAATCAAAATTGAAGGTGAAATCAGGAGCTTCACAGACAAAAAAGGACTAAGGGAATTTATTACCACCAAACCAGCAATGCAAGAAATGCTAAAGGGTCTGCTGTAAAAAAAAAAAAAAGAAATAGGAAGCGAAAAAGGAACACAGGTGTAAAGAATAGGAATGGCGACAAATAAATACCTATCAATAATAACTTTAAATGTAAACGGATTAAATGCCCCAATCAAAAGACATAGGGTAATGGATTGGATAAGAAAACATGACCCATATATCTGCTGTCTACAAGAAACCCACCTCAGAAAAAAAGACGCACACAGACTGAGGGTGAAGGGATGGAAAAAGGTTTTCCAGGCAAATGGAACTGAAAAAAAAGCTGGGGTAGCAATACTTATATCTGACAAATTAGATCTCAAACTGAAGGACATAACAAGAGATAAGGAAGGCCACTTCATAATACTAAAGGGAGCAATCCAACAAGAAGAAATAACTCTGGTAAACATATATGCACCCAATACAGGAGCACCCAAATACATAAAAAAGCTCCTGGAGGATATCAAGGGAGAGATTGACAGCAATACAATCATAGTAGGAGACTTCAATACCCCACTATCACCATTGGACAAATCCTCTAAACAAAAAATCAGCAAAGAAACATCAATCCTAAATGACTCACTAGACCAGATGGAATTAATTGACATCTTCAGAACATTTCACCCCAAAGCCACAGAATATACATTCTTCTCAAGTGCACATGGGTCATTTTCAAAGATAGACCATATGTTGGGACATAGGCAAAGTCTCTTCAAATTCAAGAAGATAGAAATCATATCAAGCATCTTCTCAGACCACAGTGGCATAAAACTGGAAATCAACTACAATAAAAACAACCCAAAGAAATCAAACACATGGAGACTAAACAGCATGCTATTAAACCATGACTGGATTACCAGAGAGATCAAAGAAGAAATAAAAAACATCATGACAACAAATGACAATGAAAACACTACAATCCAAAATCTATGGGACACAGCGAAAGCAGTCTTGAGAGGGAAGTTCATAGCTCTACAAGCCTACTGCAAAAAACAAGAAACAGGGGTAATAAATTACCTAACCCAACAACTCAAAGAGTTAGAAAAAGAGCAACAAGAAAAGCCCAGTGTAAGCAGAAGGAAGGAAATAATAAAGATCAGAGCACAGATAAACGACATAGAGACCAAAGAAACAATACAAAAGATCAACAAAACCAAGAGCTGGTTCTTTGAAAGGATAAACAAGATTGATGAACCTCTAGCCAGGCTCACCAAGAAGCAAAGAGAGAGGACCCAAATAAACAAAATCAGAAATGAAAGAGGTGAAATAACAACAGATCCCGCCGAAATACAAAGGATTGTTAAAAAATACTACGAACAACTCTATTCCAACAAACTGGACAACCTGGAGGAAATGGACATATTCCTAGAAAAATATAACCTTCCAAAACTCAATCAGGAAGAATCTAAACAGCTCAATATGCCAGTAACTATGGAAGAAATTGAAGCAGTCATCAAAGAGCTTCCGGCAAACAAAAGCCCGGGGCCAGACGGCTTCACAGGAGAGTTTTACCAAACATTCAAGGAAGAACTAAAACCTATCCTCCTCAGACTATTCCAAAAAATTCAAGAGGAAGGAACACTTCCAAGCTCCTTCTATGAAGCCAGCATCACCCTAATACCAAAACCAGATAAAGACAACACAATGAAAGAGAATTACAGGCCAATATCCCTCATGAATGTAGATGCCAAAATCCTCAACAAAATTCTAGCAAATCGGATCCAGCAGTACATCAGAAAGATCATACACCATGACCAAGTAGGGTTTATCCCAGGAATGCAAGGATGGTTCAATATCCGAAAATCAATAAATGTGATACATCACATAAACAAATTGAAAGATAAAAATCACATAGTCATATCAATTGATGCAGAAAAAGCATTTGACAAAATCCAACACCCTTTCTTGATAAAAACTCTCAACAAGGTGGGAATAGAAGGATCATACCTCAACATAATAAAAGCTATATATGATAAACCCACAGCTAACATCATACTCAATGGGCAAAAACTAAAACCATTTCCCCTAAGAACAGGAACAAGACAGGGATGCCCACTCTCACCACTCCTGTTTGACATAGTACTGGAAGTATTAGCCATTGCAATTAGACAAGAAGAAGAAATAAAAGGCATCCAAATTGGAAAAGAAGAAGTAAAGCTGTCCCTATTTGCAGATGACATGATATTGTACATAAAAAACCCGAAAGACTCCATCAAAAAACTAACAGACTTAATAAATGAATTCGGCAATGTAGCAGGATACAAAATTAACACCAAGAAATCTATGGCATTTCTATACACCAACAGTGAACTTACAGAAAGAGAGACTAAAAAAGCAATCCCATTTTCCATCGCACCAAAAAAATTAAGATACTTAGGAATAAACCTAACCAAGGAGGTAAAAGACCTATATGCGGAAAACTACAGGACACTGAAAAAAGAGATAGAGGAAGATGTAAACAGATGGAAGAACATACCATGTTCATGGATTGGTAGAATCAACATCATCAAAATGTCCATACTACCCAAAGCAATCTATAGATTCAATGCACTCCCCATTAAAATACCAACAGCATATTTCACAGACCTAGAAAGAACTCTCCAAAAATTCATCTGGAATAAAAAAAGACCCCGAATAGCCACAGCAATCCTGAGAAAGAAGAATAAAGTAGGAGGGATCTCAATACCAGATTTCAAGCTGTATTACAAAGCCACTGTTCTCAAAACAGCCTGGTACTGGCACAAGAACAGACATATAGATCAATGGAATAGAATAGAGAATCCAGATATCGACCCAATCCAATATGCGCAATTAATATTTGACAAAGGAGGCATGAGCATACAATGGAGTCAAGACAGTCTCTTCAATAAATGGTGTTGGGAAAATTGGACAGATACATGCAAAAAAATGAAACTAGATCACCAACTTACACCATACACAAAAATAAACTCAAAATGGATACAGGACTTAAATATAAGACGGGAAACCATAAAAATACTAGAGGAATCCACAGGCAGCAAAATCTCAGACATATGCCAAAAGAACTTTTTCAGTGATACTGCCCCTAGGGCAATGGAAGCCAAAGAGAAAATAAACAAATGGGACTACATCAAAATAAAAAGCTTTTGCACAGCAAAAGAAACCATCAACAAAACAACAAGAAACCCCACTGTATGGGAGAACATATTTGCAAATGGTATCACTGATAAAGGTTTAATTTCCAACATCTACAGGCAGCTTATACAACTTAATAAAAGGAAGATAAATGATCCAATAAAAAAATGGGCAACGAACCTAAATAGAATCTTTTCGAAAGAAGACAGAAGGAAGGCCAAGAGACACATGAAAACATGCTCAAAGTCACTTATTATCCGAGAGATGCAAATCAAAACGACAATGCGATACCATCTCACACCTGTCAGAATGGCTATCATCAACAAATCAACAAACGACAAGTGTTGGCGAGGATGCGGAGAAAAAGGAACCCTCGTGCACTGCTGGTGGGAATGCAGACTGGTGCAGCCACTGTGGAGAACAGTATGGAGTTTCCTCAAAAAACTGAAAATGGAACTCCCATTTGACCCAGTAATCCCACTCCTAGGAATATATCCTAAGAAACCAGAAACACCAATCAGAAAGGATATATGCACCCCTATGTTCATAGCAGCACAATTTACAATAGCCAAGATTTGGAAACAGCCTAGGTGCCCATCAGCAGATGACTGGATCAGAAAACTATGGTACATCTACACAATGGAATACTATGCTGCCATAAAAAAGAAGGAATTACTACCATTTGTAGACACCTGGATGGAATTAGAGAACATTATGCTAAGTGAAATAAGCCAGTCAATGAAAGAAAAATACCACATGATCTCACTCATTTAGGGATAATGAAAAACATTATAAACTGATGAACCAAAAGATAGTTACAGAGGCAGTAAAGCATCAAACAGAGTGTCTAATTACAGCGGTAAGGTTAGGGAGAGGTGGGGGAAATAAGAGATCAACTGAAGGACTTGTATGCATGCATATAAGAGTAACCAACGGATGCAAAACATTGGGGGGTGAGGGCAGGTATGGGAGTGGGGTGGGGGGGGGCAATGGTAAGATATGTACACATATAATACCTTAATAAAAATTTGAAAAAAAAAAAAATAAAAAAAATAAAGGCTTTCTGCCCATAAAAAAAAAAAAAAAAAAAAAAAAAAAAAAAAAAAAAAGAATAGTATAATCTCATGTTTCACACATACACATATGTGTTTACATATGACTAGAAGCACATCAGGAAGAATACACAGAAATGTTAAAAGTTATCACATCTAGACAGTAATATTATGGGAGATTTGTACCTTTTTCATTTTTAAATTATAAAATGGTATATTTATGATTTATATGTTTTTAATTGAAATTATGCTGAAGTCTATGTAGAGAAAAAAGTGAAGGTTCCCTCAACTTCCCAGTCACTCACATAAAGTAATGCTCCCCAGATGTAGCTAAACAGTTTGGGGAGTTATGGCCTGTTTCTTATCTATGTGCATCCAAGCATACCCAGGCATGAGAAGAGGTTTTTCTAAGCTATTGGATTTAAATAAACCAAGCAAGTATGGCTCAGTGGGTGAGCATCAACCCATGAACCAGGAGGTCATGGTTCCATTCCCCATCAGGGCACATGCCTGAGTTATGGGATCGATCCCCAGTAGGGGGCGTGCAGGAGGCAGTCAATCAGTGATTCATCATTGACGTTTCTATCTCTCTCTCTCCCTTTCCCTTCCTCTCTCTGAAATCAATTTAAAAAATATATTTAAATAAAATTGGCCCCAGTGCTTAGACCCACATCCTGTGGAAGTCTGATGCTCTCCCCAAGATTTCTATGACTCCCCAAAGATGAATGTTGTCATGACCAACCCCTGCTGGCTTTCAATCCCTGCTCTTACCAAATTCTCTGCCTCATTTATGAATTCCCTTCCCCACCTTTTCTTTCCTCTACCTTCACCAATTCTAATGGGCAATAGAGTTCTTTTTCATGACTACCCAAAGCCACACCTCCAGCCATTTGTCTAGAAGAATTTACTGAGGGTTTGGTGCAACAGGTGGGGATTTATTTCAAAGAAAAACAGCTTGCAATTTAATAGTAAAAATCCCCATTCTTTGAAATCCTTTTCTCTCCCCTGTATCCCTCCACCCCCAAGCATTCTTACCACCTTTCTCTGGAACAGGTTCCAGACTCTGGTCAGGTTCTTGAACTTTCTATACCTCCTAAGACCCTCCTCACATTTACTTTTGTGTATTTGAGAATTTATGAACTCTATTCAACTAAAGGTCATGTTCTCTGGATCTCATCCTTATGGTGACATACTGGGGACCCTAAAATAGGTTGCATCCATATACTTCTCCAGATGGCACCCCAGTGTGGAAGGGGCAGCTCCCCGAATTCCAGAGCACTGACCCACATTCTGGGCTTCTAAAAATGAGTCTAGATAAAGGATGAGTTTCTAACTCACCCTATGGGGACATCCTAGTTGTTTAATTGCCTGTAGAGGGGTTTCTTCCTACCTCTGACCAAACATGTTCCTTTCACTGCACAGCCACCATGGTCCAAGCAACTGATTCAAGGGGCCCCAAACTTAGCTTCAGGCCATGGGGTGATCAGGAGGTATGGTTCTACCTTCAAGGGTATCATCTGCCCCACTTTCAGACTCACTGTCCACCCCACCTGCCTTTTTCCTCTCCGTTTGGAATATCCTCCTAGGAATACCTCCCAAGCATCAGAAGGCAGTTGGGACTCCTTTGAGATCAACCTTACAATTTGGGGGTGGGTGCAGGTAAGCTGTCAGAGAGGCAGGCATGCATAGCATGAGGTCTAGAAATTTCCCTCGGGTAAAAGCAGTCAAGGAAGGCTCCTGGAAGTTGGTTGTGAAAATCCACATCCGTAGACACAGGATTTCTTTTAAAAGTTGAAGTCTTTTCTGAAAGACACACTTGAATGGATCAAGAATCCCTACCTGCCAAGGGCACAAGTCTGGGGGGCCCGGCACCTGTGATGCAGAAAGAAACTAAGGAGGCAATGAGCTCCCAAGTGGAAGCCACGTGCTATGGGCACGGGGGCGGGGGGGGGGGGGGGAGAGGGGGTCCTAAGGAAAGACAATACAAGTCTGGAGAGGATCACTGTGATGTGTGGTTAGACACGCTCTGCAGGTGTTGTTACAATCCTGGCGGCCCCAAAGCAGAGAGTGCCAGCTAATCGGAAGTCTCCAAGTGCTCGCTTCAAAGCCAGCGGCTGTGTCAAAGCCTCAAAGGCCTCGGTCCCTGGGGCTGACTGCCTCACATTCAAACAGGTAGTTGGAAATGCAGAGGGAAGAGGGAATGACATTTTGACTGTGGACCAACAGAAAGAAGAAAAGATCTGTTTCTAGGTGTGCACAGAGCAGAGGCTGGGGACAGCGTGGGAATTCTGCACTGGCTCCCAGAAGAAGCCCATCCCAGCCTGCATCCGAAGGTGTGACCGGCCTCTGGGGTTCTGCTCCTGGCATTCAAGGTTTAGGGAGTGAGATGGATCCTCCCCTCTGTCAGAGGGATCGAGCCAGGGTCCGTAGTGGGCCATCAACAGAAATGGCCACAACCATGTTAGTTGTGATCAATAATCAAGTTGTTTCCTGGGTAGCAAAGAGAATATGGCAGATATGGAAAAGGACAAAGAATGTCAGCAATCCAAGCCTTTGGGGACTCAGGGTCTCTGGAATGGTCTTGGAGTCAAGCAGATCTGGGTTTGAATCCTGGTTCTGCCGTGTGTTTTTCCAAGATTCGCCTCATCTCCCCAGGCTTCGGTTTCCTTTCTATAAAGTAAAATAATAGAATCATGCCGTAGGGTTGGCATGCAGGTTAAATGAGAGAAGGATTGACGGGGCCTGTCACCATGCTTCCCCAGCAGGCCCTGCATGTGTGGTCGCTCCTTCCCCGCTGTCTAAGTGAGTCAAAGGGGAGGACCTCAGTGAGGGGGAATCCCCCCCACTCTTTGACCAGACTCCATGTTCAAACCCAAGTTTACATCCCACGTGGCTTCGGTCCATGGCTCTTGGCTGAGCCGGCCTGTGGCTAGAGCTCTGCCAGCCTTCCCTCTGGCCTCAGCAGCAGATGGCTGCTCCCTGAGCCAGCTCCCCGACCCGAGAGCCAACCCTCATCTCCCAAGCTGCGAGCAGGACAAAGCAACGAAGCTCATGTTCCCATCCTATCAGTGCACCCAGACTAAGTGGGAAAAGCTGCCGGGGATTCAGTACTTGCTGAAGACAGTCTTATTTTAACCCTGTTCACCTCCCTCCCTGCTCATCCTCCCGAGCCTCGAAGTTCAGTAACTTAATGGGAAGGAGTCAAGCTAACAGGAAACTGAGCTGCCTGTTGGCAATAAACTCAACGAAATCTCACTTCATGAACAAATACAGCCCATGCCTGCTGATGAAGCTGCCGCCCGCAGCCGCAGCACCTTCCCCCAAGACCAGGCGAGGATGCAGAGAAAACATGAATTCTGCGATGCCTGTGTGATGCTGGCCATCTGCCCAGCCTTCTCTCCATCAGAAATCATCAGGGCCCAGCAAATGCTTCAGGGGCCCTGAGCAAGTTATTTAACGGCTCCGTGCCTCAATTCCTTGTTGGTAAAGTAGAGGTAATATTAGTATCCTATCAGGTAAGGTGGTTGTGAGGATTAAATGAGTTCATTTATAAAGTGCTTCGGACAGTATCTGGAACAGAGTAAGTGCTATATAAGCATGAACTGTGTTTATTATTATCATTCCCAGTCTCTGTTCCTAGTTTTTGTTTTTTTTGTTGTTTTTTTTTTGGGGGGGGGGGCACGAGACAGATGAAATCTGGCCATGCTGTGTGGCTGGCATTATTAATACGGTAGTCCTCCCCTTAGCTGCAGAGGATACAGTCTAAGACCCCAATGGATGCCTGAAGCCACAGGTAGCACCAAACCCTAAATATGCAATGACTTTTCCTATACATACATACCTACGGTAAAGTTTAATGTAATTAGGCATAGGAGGCGATTAACACAACTAATTATAAAATAGAACAATTATAACAATATATCGTAATAGATGCGAATGTGGTCTCTCTCAAAATATTTTATTACATGTACCCACCTTTTCACTTAAAGGAAGCATTTTACGGTTTCTCTTTGGCACATCCGAATTGCCAGCATTGTAACTCTTGTGCTTGGGACCATTATTTAAGTAAAATAAGGGTGACTTGCACATAAGCACTGCAGTAATGTGACAGTTGATAGCCGAGATGGCTACTAAGTGACTAATGGGTGTGGATGCACTGGACAAAGGGATGCTTCATTCCCAGGCAGGACGGTTTGAAATGTCATCACGATACTCGGGAAAGCACTGCAATTTCAAACGTGCGGGTTGTTTATCTCTGGAATTGCCATGAGATGTTTTCAGACCACTGCACGAAAACTTTGGAAAGTGAAGCCACAGTTCAGCCTACCTCTCCTACCAGAACGCAAGCTCTAGGACATACACAATCTCGTTGATCTTATTTGCGGTTGCGTCACCAGGGGCACACAGTAGGCACTCAGCACAGTCTTGTTTTCTGAGTAACTGTGATAGGTACCTCTGAGGTGGGCTCCATGGTCCCTCCCCCTGGTATACATGTCCTAATGCAATTTTCCCTCCTTGACTGTGGGCTGGACTGAGTGACTCAATTCTAACCAATAGGATATGACGGAAGTGACAAAAAGTCAATCTCAAGGTTAGGTTACAAAAGACAGTGTTTGGGGAATGCGGACTGATTCCCTTTAAGATTACCAGTTGCCATGTAGTGAGGACACTGACAATTTATGGAGAAGCCCGGGTGGTAAAGAACTCTTATGGACTAAATTGTGTCCCCCAAAACTCACGTGCTGAAGCCCTAACCCAAATTACTCCTGTATTTGAAGCTAGGGCCTTAAAGAGGTCGTGAAGGTTAAATGAAGCCTTGACCCAATATGACTGCTATCCTTATAAAGAGACATAGGGACACCAAGGATGCACAAAGAAAAGGCCATGTGAGGACACAGAGAGAAGGCTGCCATCTGCAAGCCAAGGAGAGAGGCCTCAAAGGAAACCAGACCTGCCGGCACCTTGATCTTGAACTTCCAGTCTGCAGAACTCTGAGAAAACAGACTCCTGTTATATGAGCCCCCAGCCGGTGGTGTTTTGTCACAACAGCCCTAACAGACTAAGAGGGGAACCAAGGGCCTGTGGGTGATGTTGAAAGTAAATTCTCCAGCCCCAGCGGAGCCTTGGGAGGACTGCAGCCTTGGCCTACAGCTTGAGGACAACCTCATGAGAGACCCAAAGCCAGACACCCAGCTAAGCCAGGCCCAGATTCCTGACCAATAGAAATCCAGAGACAATAAAGGTTAGTTGCTTTAAGCCACACAGTTTTGGTATCATTTGTTATTGCAGCAATAGGTAACGAACAAATGAATGAACAATTCTTTGAGTTAGATGAAGAGAGTATTGTCATTATCCTCTGTTTATGGGTGAGGAACTTAAGGCTCAAAGAAGCCAGCACCTTGCCTAAGGTCGAACAGCCTAGCAGACCCTCTCAAGAGAGAGTAGAGGAAGCCAAAGATAAGCATGGCCCCCACACAAGTTTGGCCTTGGGCTACCCTTCCAGGCCTATCCAGCTGGGCACACCGATATACAGACAACACTCTTGAAATACACCAGAGTGCCACTTTAATGGTCTCTTTGGAGTCTCTGTTGCCAAACAGAGTTACAGAGAACTGATATTTTAACAAGTTGGTAACCTTACCCCATGCAGTAATGAGGCCCCTTGGACATGGTCTAAGAGAACTGCCTCCCTCACACCAAACTGTGTTCTTTGGAGGGTCATGTTCGAAAGGACTCTAATGTGTGGGAGCTTATCAGAAATTATAACAGCAAAGACTTAGAGAGCATTTGCTGTATTCTAGGCAGTGTTCTAGGCATTTTATTATATTCATTCAATTCTGATACAATTCTGCTATTACCTCATTTTACAGAAAAGACAGAGGCACCAAAGGCTTGAGCAATCTGCCCAAAATCAAACAGCTTCAAGCGATGGAACCAAGATTTAAACGCAGACATTTTAGCTCCAGAGTTAAGGCTTTGACCCATTTTTCTCTAGGCCTTTACTTTTTTTTTTTTTTTTTTTAATATCCACATGTTGTTGGCAAGTCTCTTTATCTCATAGTCTTTCTGGTTTTAAAATATCAAAGTGAAAAATAATCACAGCACCTGTAGGATATCTTGTCTATCTTGTCGTGCCCCATGGTAAACCTTTCTGGGGCTCCCTGCTGCCCGCAGTGTGACTTGGGAGGCCCTCCAGGCTCTGACTCCTGCCTGAGCCCATGGCTCCCTCCTCCATTCATTCACGCAGCTACATTTCCACTTTGGTGTAACCCAGGCAGCCAGCCCCGGTGTGTCCCGGCCTTTGCACAGGTGAAAGGGGGCAGAAATAGAATGTTGGGGAACCAGCTAGTATTATAAGAAATATTAATCATGGTCTGTTAACCATGATTGTTTTATTCTGATTAAAGAAGGCACATTCTACCCTGGCTAGAGCTGACCTGGAGATGTAGCCCTTCCTCCCCATTTGGAGCTGCCTATTATCATGGAAAGATGAACAAAGATTCGTTATAGAAACCAGAATGGCCAGCCCTTTGAAGATCCCCAGCCCTTTTTGCATACCTGGAGGCCCTTGCAAACCTCCAGCCTGCTTACCTGTTAACTGCCCATCTGGCACTCCCTTTGGCTATTCCCCCATGCAACCCTAGCCCTTTGAAGACCCCTAGTCCTTTTGCATATCTGTAAACTGCCCTTTTGCTATATAAGCAGCTGGTTTATGGTGGGCTGCAGAGCAAATTTTTGTGGATAACCTGCTGCTCTCCCATACTGCTGACAATCCTATCTAATAAAGAGGGAATGTGCAAATTGACCATCACACCATCACAAATATGTCAGCATCCACAGCGGAGGCAGGGTTTCCATAACACAAGATGACTGCACCCACAGCAGAGGCGGGGTTTCCATAACACAAGATGGCTGTACCCACAGCAGAGGCCGAGTTCCCTTAACAAGCCTTAAGGAGCAATCAGCAGGGACCTGAGGCTGCATGGCGCTGGGCCGGGGCAGGGGACCTGAGCCTGAGCCCCCCGCCCAGTGGGGCTTGACAGGGGACCTCAGGCCGCACCCCCTGCCCCGGTGTCAGGCCGGGGGACCTCAGGCCATGCCCCCTGCCCAGCGGGGCTTGACAGGGGACCTCAAGGTGCACCCCTTACCCTGGTGCTGAGCCAGGGGACCTCAGGCTGCTCCCCTCACCCTGGGCCAGGGGACCTCAGGCCTTGCCCCCCACCCTAGCATCAGAGGACCTGAGGCTGTGCCCCCACCCAGTGGGGCTTGACAGGGAACCTGAGGCTGTGCCCCCCACCAGGCAGGGCTTGATGGGGGCCCTGAGGCTGCGCCCCTCTACCCAGCGGGGCTTGACGGGAAACCTGAGGCTGCTCCCCCACCCCTGCCTGGCAGGGCTTGACAGGGGACCTCAAGGCACGTCTCCCACCCGGTGGGGCTTGACGGGAGACCTCAGGCCACGCCCCCTACCCCGGCACCAGGTCGGGGGACCTTAGGGCACTGGGGGATCTGAGGCTGCACCCCCCACCCTGCGGGGTTTGACGGGGGCCCCTGAGGCTGCACCCCCCGCCCGGCGAGGCTTGACAGGGGTGGGACCGGCCGGGTCTGGATCTCGCCCAATGGGGGTGAGGCCAGCTGGGTCTGGGTCTCATGCAATTTTGAGGTGCCGCAGGAGGGCAGGGACTTGACTCTGGGTCCCACGCCGCACCCCAGACTCTGACAGGAGGAAGATTTTCATATACATTTTACTAATTTTCTTTCATCTCTGACACTTCTATTATAGAGAAAGGGCAAATAGCAATATTAAAATATTTCCTCTAATTAATCCCCTTTTAATGTGCACGAATTTTGTGCACTGGGCCACTAGTACTGGAATAAATGCTTATATATGATTCAATCCTGACTCTGCTTCATTGGCTTGAGTAGTGACAGGCAGCACAGACCCATTGTTTGTCGGGTTACACAGGCTCTACAGACGTAACCCCTCTCACCCATTTATCCTCCTGCTAAGCACTCCTCATCCTTCACCTCTTCTGGAAGTGTCGCTGTTGCCTTCACACCAGTCAGGAGCCTTGGCCCTGCCCCACCGCATTGTGAATGCCCCTGGCCCAGCACTTGTGTTTCACCTCTTCTCTCCCTCTCCCCCTGGACCACGATTTCTGCAGGAGCACGAATAGCTTATTTGTCTGTATATCCCCAGCAATTAGCACAGCACCTGGCACCTATTAAGTACCAGTTTGTTGAATGAACACAAACCCTCCAAGAACCTAGAGACATGTTTAGCGGTTCACTCCAACTGTCTACACTAGACAGTCCTGGAGCAGAGTCATACAAAAGTCACACAGGGCCTGACCAGCATGCTCAGTGGTTGAGCATCGACCTATGAACCAGGAGGTGATGGTTCGATTCCTGGTCAGGGCACATGCCCGGGTTGCAGGCTTGATCCTCAGTGTGGGGCATGCAGGAGGCAGCTGATCAATGATTCTCTCTCATCATTGATGTTTCTATCTCTCTCTCTCTCCCTCTCTGAAATCAATTTTAAAAAAAGTATATATTTTAAAAAGTCACACTGGTAGGGCCCCAAGAGAGATCCTGGTTTAGACAGTCCCTTCAATAAACAGGTGAAGAAAATGAGTTCACAGAAACAATCAACATGTCTCAATTAAGAACAGCCAGGGGAGCATGGCGGGCTTCAGTTTCCAGGTGTCTAAGGCCCCCTACCCCCAAGATCTCAAAGCATGTGTATTAACTTCCTGTTGCCACTGTGATAAATTATCATAAACCTAGTAGTTTAAGAACTATACATTTATTACCTTACAATTCTGGAGATGAGAAGTCAGGACTGAATCTCATGGGGCTAAAATCGAGGTGTCAGGCATAGTGGATTTCTTCTGAGGCTCTATGGGAGAACTGGTTCCCTTGCCTTTTCCATCTTCTAAGAAGTCCCTGCATCCCTTGACTTGTGACTCTTCCTGCTTCAGAGCCAGCATTGTAGCATCTTCAACATTCCCTCCTCCCTGACCTCTGCCTCTGTCCTCTCCTCTCCTGCCTCCCTTGTTCCCCTCTTGAGGAACCCCATGACAATCCAAGGTAATTGCCTCTTCTCAAGATCCTTAACTTACTCACATCTGTAAAATCCCTTTTGTCATGTTTAAAAAGAATTATTCACAGATTCTGGGGATTAGGATGTGGACATCTTTAAGGAACCACTATTCCGTCTACCACAGCATCCTAATGTTTCTGATGTAAAGAAACAGATTCATGATCCGACAGCACCTTCTATGGAAAAAAAAAATGGCACCAAAAAAAGAAAGAAAGAAAACTTCACCAATGTTCAAACGTATTTTGTTCTCTTTTTCCATTTCTAAATGTCTAGTTTTGAAGAACTGGTGGCAGAAGTGGTTCCCAATAGGTTTATGTAATATGGTATTCTGTATTTAAAAACTATAGTATACCCTATATTTTCTAATATTTTAATCCTTGTGGTTGATTTCTCCCAGAATTGGGGATATCTGATTTGCAAAGAGGAGTGAAAGGAAATAGTGTTCAGTGAGTGTGGCCATGTGCCAGGCTCTCTGGGGCTTATTTAATTCAAACCTCACAAGAGCCTTCTGAGCTTGCTCTATTATCTCACAGTTCACAGATGAAGAAATTGACTCGGAGAGATGAGATAACTTATGTAACTCATAGAACCAGTAAGGTGCAGAATGGATTTGAAATCCATGTTTATTTGGCTCCAGAACTCATGCTCTTTCCACTAGGTCTTGTTACTTCCTTTGAAAGTTCAACTTCTGCTCAGTGGGATAGAGTGTCGGCCTGCAGACTAAAGGGTCCCTGATTTGATTCTAGTCAAGGCACATGCCTGGGTCGTGGGCTTCATCCCCAGCAGGGAGTGGGCAGGAGGCAGCGGATCAATGATTCTCTCTGATCATTTTCTATCTCTCCCTCTCCCTTCCTCTCAGATATTTTAAAAAGTTCAACTTTTTTTGCTCTGGCCAGTGTGGCTCAGTTGGTTGGGTGGCATCCTGTGCACTGAAAGGTTGCCGGTTCAATTCCCTGTCAGGGCACATGTCCAATTTGCAGGCTCAATCCCCAGTAGGGGGCGCACAGGAATCAGCCAATCGATGTTTCTCACATTGATGCTTCTCTCTCTCTCTCCCTCTCCTTTCTTCTCTGTCTAAAATCAATAAAAACATATTCTTTTAAAAAGTTCAACTTTTTTTAGCTGCCAGGTTGATTGATTAATGTGGAGAAACAGAGAAAGCTGGGGAGGAGGAACAGAGAGAGATAGCAAGAGACCATCAGGATGGATAAATTTGGTTGGAAATTTTCATGAACAAGCAACTTTAGGGGAACCTTCTGGAGGCAATAGAGATGCCCTCCACCAAAATCTGCAGTGAGGTCCAGGAGACTGCTGGTTGCTAGGCAACTCCATACCAATCTAATTAGCAGATGTCACCTGAATTCCAACAGTTGCTAGGTAACTCTCCAACTGGGGCCTTTTCCCCTCCCCACCCTGCCAATACTGATCCCAAAGGAAAAGGAGGGGGTGTTTGTAAAAAAAGTCACTGAAGATATTTCTATATATAAAATTCCCCATGTGGCTTCACTATATCCACCAAGAATAAGCAAGTCCAGGAAATATCATTCCATGACACTGATATTATAAAAAAAAAGGGGGGGGGAGCCATGAGCTGGTGAACTAACTCTTCAGGGGCAAGAGACTATGGGACCAGAAAATGCCAGAGATCGGGCAGAGCCATCTTTGGGGACCACTTCAGACAAGAACTCTTGTTAGAGAATCTGAAGGGACCGATCCTTTGAGAGATCTTAGAGGAAAGGAGACTGAGGTTTATGGAACCCCTGCCTAAGGGTTAGATGCTTTCACAAACACCTCACTTCATCTTTGTAAAATTCCGGTGAGATGGTGCGCTGTTACCATCTACATTTTAGCGATGAGAAATTGCAGTTCAGAAACAGTAAGTAATTTGATCATGATCCTTGCCCAAAGGAGCTGAGAGTTAAAGACAGGACAGTAACTAAATTCCATGCATGATCTTTCCACTACTCACTGCGTGGGGCTATGTCCACAGGATAACCAGTGTGATCATTCACCGGGTATAACCTTAGTATAAAAACAGACCGCCGGCAACGGAAACACAAGCTGCAAAATATGAACTCTCTTCCCCTGTTCATTGCTGGGAATTTAACTCAAACTCAAGGCAGCAATTCTCAAACTTTCTGGTCCCAGGACCCCTTTACACTTTTAAAAATTAATGAGGACTCCAAAGAGCTCTTATTTATGTAGGTTTTATCTATTCATATTTACCATATTGGAAATTAAAACTGAGAAATGTTTAAAATATTTATATATTCAATTATCTCCAAAAGAACAGTAAAACCATTGCAGGTCAACATAAATGATTTGTTCTTATGTGAAGTAACTACTTTCAAAAACAAAAAACTATAGTGGGAAGATGGCACTGTTTGACATTTTTGCAGACCTCTTTGAAGTCTGGCTTCACAGAAGAGCTGGGTTCTCACACCTGCTTCTGCATTCAGTCTGTAGCATGATCACATGCCAGATAGTCTCTGGACTCTTTCGCTCTCCTTCTCCACAGTGCACTCATGAGACAATGAGCATGAAATAAGCAAATAACATCCTATATTAATAGGAAAATAGTTTTGACCTTGAGGAACCTCTGAAAGGATCACAGAGTCCTCCAGGGATCTCCAGACCACACTTTGAGAAACGCTGCCTGAAGGCATAGTAACTGGAATGCTCAGAATGCAATCAGAGTTTGACTAGATTCCTTCTGTTTTTCCAGCCAACTGTTTAAGAATATCCCACACCTTTCTTGCCTGTAGCAATTTATGGCCCCTTAGAACCCCAGACTACCCCTCCGGTATGCAATCTTTGCAATGCTATCTTGAAAAATAAGAGAGAGACACTGGCTCCAGACTGACTGACATGGTTAGAAATATCAAAATACAGACTTTGTCTTCCCAGTAGCCTCTCCCCGACCTCTTCCCATAAATGGTGTAGAAAGAAGAATGAGACCTCTGTGATTGGTGGAAGGGATAGGCATCGGACCCAGACAGGCCAATCTGAACCCTCCTCTGGCTTGCAATTTCTTTATCTCCTGAGGTATTAGCATGTTACACTGGATCATCAACTTTATGCTGGTACTTTAGATTCATCCATCCTGCCCTCCCACCCCAAACCCACATTTACAATTTCACATGTTGGGGATTCTGCCAGATGATTTCTATTGGCTCTTTTAACACTGAGGTTCTGCTCCAGTTTTTCTTGCTGAACCCCTCATTGCCCCTGTGAAATCCCACCGTGGCTGTACTGCCCACCACAGTCCATGGTGCTGAATTATTCCCCATGGCACAGTGGTCGGCAAACTCATTAGTCAACAGAGCCAAATATCAACAGTACAACGATTGAAATTTCTTTTGAGAGCCAAATTTTTTAAACTTAAACTTCTTCTAACGCCACTTCTTCAAAATAGACTCGCCCAGGATGTGGTATTTTGTGGAAGAGCCACACTCAAGGGGCCAAAGAGCCGCATGTGGCTCGCGAGCCACGGTTTGCCGACCACGGGCCTAGAACACGGATGCCCTTCCCTCTGATCTCTCTCACCCTCCCAGACACTTGCCCACGTTCCTCTTCAGGGAGCTGGAGTCCTCTCCGCTTTCACAGCAGGGGGGAAGGTGAAGCAGGATGTCCTACCACCTTGCAATGAGTTGAGTGCACCCATTTCAACACCCACATCACGGTCGGCTGTGGTGTGGGTACCTGGTGTGTCTTTGCATGAACTATTCCCGCTTCCTGGGATTCAGTTCAGCAAGCATTTACTGTGCATGTGCTTGTGCCAGACACCTCACTGAGACTTCAGTAGAAAGGACGGCGCCCGTCCCTCAAAGAGTTCACATCTAGTAGGGAAGATGAGGCATAGGCAATTACTACAAGAAGAGCTAGCTAGTGAGATTGATGTTGTAGAGAGGACTCTCACAGTACAAAGCATAGTACAGCCACCCCAAACTGGCTTAAGCCACAAGGAGGATTATCGGCTCTCCTAACTGACAAATGTAGTAGGGTATCAAGCAGCTTGCACTGGTTTTCTCCATCTTTCTCCCCTGACCCCAGATTCATTCTCTGCCCTTCTCTACCTGAGTCTGCATCTGGGAGCCTGACCTGTGACTTTGATCGTCTCCAGCCAATGCAGGTACCAGCAGAAGATTGGAAGGTGTGGGGAGGGGAGATCAGTGTATTCACTTTCCACAAGTCCGTCACCATGGCCCCTCTGTCCTGACAGTCTGGCAGTAGCTGCAGTCCTCTTCCATGGCTCCAGCCCTTGCCTGGCTCTGGTATCATTGTTCCCTCCCCCCACCCTTTCAAGACTAAGGGTACCAACAGTTCCCCACTGTTGCTAGTTCCTGGGCACTTCACCTTGGTTTCTCTGGTCCCTTGATCTCCCCCCTGTCTTTGTAAATAGTCCTGACTGTAATCTTTCTTCATTTAAGCCTTTTTGAGTATTCCATATCCCCTCGCAGGGCCAAGTGGCTCCTATAGTCTAGTATCCCATCCTTCCATCACCAAGGTCCAAGACAGCAGAGGGTGCCTCTTATCCTTGTAGCGCCCACTAAATCCTGGCCGTGTGCCCACCCCTGAGCCAATCACTGTGGCTAGAAGAATTCTATGCTCTGATTGGCCACATGTGGTCACATGATACACCCCCAAAGCCAGCAATAAAGCCATCTCCATCCACAGCTGTGGCCTGAGAGTGAGGGAGGAGGTGGCACCAGAAGGAAATTCTGGTGCTGTTACCAAAAAAAAAAAAAAAAAAAAAAACAACAGAAATGGGCCTGAGGGCCCCGAAACAAATTTCCACTTCAACAAGTGATAAGAGAGAGAACCAGATGGCAGGCTGGTGGACTTAGAGATGAGACAGGTCACCAGTGGCAGGGATTGTCATCCTTGGATTATCACCCTTCAAATGCAGCCACCTCCTCCACCCAAGCCCAGCTCCTCCCTGACCACCACGCAACTATTTTCCTCTATGTCCTTCATTAAAAGGATCACCACTCAGAGCTCGTCTCTCCATGGAAACCCAGAGAATAAATAGAAGCAGCAGGTTTTCAGTGGTTTCCACCCTGACTCCTTCAATTAAATAAACCTCCACACAACTCTCCCATCAGCACGTGGGTGGAGAAGCCAGAGATGTCTCAATGACCTCGTTTCATGGTTCGCTTAGACCTTCCAATTATTTTTTAGCCAGCATCTCATCTCCTTGGCTGATATTGTTACAAGTAACCGGTGCTGATGTCTGCATGAAGAGATGTGGTTGGGACAAATCTGCTGTGACCTTCACATCTCTTTCAAGGGCTGAAATGATAACTATATTCTTCCTAAATCATGAAATTCTTTATCAAGTGCTTTTCTTCTTTCTCCCAGCGGGCTCTCCCTCCAATAAATGGCTTTTCTATGTTACCAGATCCTTGGACTTATAAAAAAGTAAGTGGTAAAGACATAGAAATAGGAACATTCGGTTCCAATGAGAATGTACCAAATATGGTGTGCATAATCAGAGCACACCATGTTAGTTATGTTGGGCACCTTAAACTAATACAATGTTATATGTCAATTATATCCCAATAAGACTTAAAAAAAAGAAAACCCTTCCATTGACCATACAAAACCACATGCACATGCAAAATGAAACAATGTGCTTCCAGAGAAATACATGTGGACATGCACAGAAGAAAATCTGAAAGGTTAGACACCAAACTATTAACCGTAGATACCTTCCCAAAGGAAGAGAACTCAAATCCCACCACTTGCGAACGTCTGCTTCAGGCTCGTTCTGACTTTTCCCACTCTGTGCACAAGTCTTTGGCCTTTTCCACAAACATTGAACATCTTTCCTTTTACACGTAGGGGTGATGTCCTCTGCCACCTACTGCACACTTATGTGCACACGCATCCTGCTAGCAGGTGATTCTCAGACCCCGCCATCTACATGCACCATCCTAAAGTATTCTTTTATTTAACCTGGACACTGAAATTGAGTCTGACTTCTGGGTTCTATCAACTTAGAATCCCTTTACTCACTTGACCCTACTCATGCCCCCCATCAACCAGGTGAGTCCACATTTGGTCTTTTTCTAAACCAGGACTAGGCATTTAGGCCCCAGGTGAGTAAATTAGTGCAGCAACTATAGAAAACAGTGGCTGAGTGTCCAGTGCTTCCCTGTACTCCTGCCTCTGCGGCCACATCAGCCTGCCTCTGCATCCTGGCCACCCCTACTGTGTTCAGGTTGTACTCAACTTCCACCACGATTATTTCAAGAGATGCCTCTGTGATCTCCCTGCTTTTATCTAATCTACCATACACTACACTCCAGGGAGAGTTCTCTAAACCACAGTCATCTCGGTTACCACTTGGAACTCTTCAGTGACTCTCGTCCCCTGAAGTGACAGCTGTCAGCTTTAGTGTACACCAGAATCACCTGAGAGCTTCTCTAAAATGCAGATTTCTGGGTGCCTCCCCCAAAGGCTCTGATTCAGTAGACCCTGAATGTTAAACAAGCACCTACAATGCAGAGTCTGGGGATCAAACTTTGAAAAACACTGCCTCAGGCCAATGGCAGCCCTAGTTCCTTAAGATGGAACATATTTCCTCCCAGCAACACCGTCAAGCTTCTTGTCACCCACTCGACTGTTTCGCCCTTCAACGCTGTTGTTCTCAGCTGTGCCCATAATGCTCTCCTTGCTCATCTGCCAACATGCTCACCTGGCTAATGCTACACAGCCTTCAAAGCCCAGGTCAGGCAGTACCTCCCTCAGGAAACCTCCCCTGGCACTCCCAGGTTAGGTTACATGCCCCCATCTTGTCCTTCTAATACCCAAGCTTTGTTAGAAAAAGCTCCTACTCCATTTCCTAAATATCCCGAATTCTGAGATCCTCATGGGAAGGCCATGTCTTATTCATCCCCAAATCTCCAGGAGTTACCACAGACCCTGGCACACTGTAGGCAGTTACACTGGTACATTGTAGACCGTTAGACTATACAATATAGGTAGTTACACAGGTACACTCTAGGTAGTTTCACTAGTGCACTGTAAGCAGTTTGCTGATGGTTGGTTGGATGGGCCACAGCAAAGGAAGGCTTTGTAGTTGACATTTCTCTGAAATTATAAGAGCAATTTGGTCAAGTGAAAATGCACATGCCCTCACCCCTCTTCAACATCCTTCAATTAAAGGATGTTTCTGCCCAACCTAAGATTTGATCTTTTTTTCAACCTTATGAAAACAGAAAAAGGCTCTTACTCACTGTTTTCTAGCAGAAGCTTGGCTGCAGAAATTCAATGTCCAAGGTGCCACCCACCAAGCTCATGCCACTTATACTGCTACCGAGAAAAAGGATTTTTGTCAGGTCCCTTCAGTAAAGCCGGAAGCCTCATAATGGGTACAGTCCTCATTGATTGCACAACCTTCCTTTGCCACCATTCCATCCCCTGACCACATCCTTACTACCAAATGATTTTTTAATTCTGATAAGTACTCATAAAGATCCTACTCCCTGGAGAGCAATGCCTACCCTTCATGGGGAAAGTAAACAACACATCCTTCCCTCGGTCCTTGCTCATACGTGGGCATGGAGGTCTTTGACGAGTGACTCCGTGGGTGTTCATCTCGTTCCTGGAGGATTTGTGTGAATCATTATAACCCTGTTCAGCTCCAGATCACAATTCTTTTACTTGCTGTTATACACTGGGCATCTCTAAGGGGAGACGGGAAATGCATTTCCCAAACTTACTTCACAGATCATTTCACAGGACTAGTGTTCCCTGAAATACATTTTGGTCAATGTTGTTTGAGAAACTATCTTCAGATGTGCACAGATACTCAGTATCCAAGTTTCTCAGACACATTGTCTCAAGATCCTATTTCAAAAAGAAGCTATGGATTTGTGGGAGGGGAATTGACCTCATTTCACTGGGATGATACCTTTGCTCTGAGACTTCTGAAAGAATAGAGCCCCTCAGGAAAGATGAAAACAAAGAGGTATGCTCGAGATTGTATCATCCAGCACTCTTGTTTCCCAGTACATAATTCAGGCTTAATTCATTTGGATCAACTTAACTGCACTGTTCATTCTCTGAGCCAAAAAAAAAAAAAAATGCTGTTGTCCACACACTAAAATGATGGTATCAAAGCTTTCCTAAAGGTGAAATTAAAGGCATGTGGCATCTGACTTGTCTCAAATCTTGGGGTCAGGAGCAAACATATCTGAGCTTGGCACATGACGGGTCACAATGCTGCCCAGCTGTTTGAAGATCATCACGTGAAGCTCACAATGGCCACGAGAGAACAGCTTGCAAGGCAAGTGCTGTGTCAGGAGCAGATTTCCTGCTGCAGCATCTGCAGACACCACTGAAGTGTCCTGCTGGTCATGTGCTCCTTCTGAAAGAATGAGCCATCCATCACTGACTGATGACTCAGTTCTTAAACCAACCAGGCAATAAATAAATAATGATCCCCTTTATGGATCCGTAGAAAGTAAATATACTGGTCAATAAATATATGAGTGTATTGAATGCGACAGGTCTTCATACAATAAATAGTTCTTGAGGACATGTCATTTTTAGGCAAAGAAGATGCATAAAACTAGGCTCCTGCTTGTAAGGGGTTCATGGTCCCAGAGGAGTAACAGACTGGAAAATGAGTCAGTACAATGAACTATTGTTATTGTGATACAATAACAAAGCCCTTAGACATTTGCTTTTTCTCATAAGCCTCAGGTTCCTTGTCTTTGAAATGGGGAATATTGTCTACTTATAATAAATATTTATACTAGTAGTAGCTACTTCATAGAGTTTGTGTAAGATCATAAGGGGTATGCATATGAAGAGCTCAGAACAGGGTCTGGCACATAGAAAAATCTGATCAATGTTAACAATAAACAAAGTGTTGTGGGACCAAAGAGAGGGACTGGGACTCGTATGGAACTAGGAAAGGCTTCCCAGGAGTGGTGACGGAAGAATAAGGAGATGCTCACATGCCCAGAGAAGCAGGGGATGGCGAGTCTAAGCAGAAGAAATAGAAAGTTCAGAGACACAAAGATTTGAATTACAGAAACAATGCTATCTGTTCATCAAATCCATTTCTTTATCCTCTTGGGCACACAGCTAAACTACCTTTCCCATACTCCTCTGCAGTTAACTGTGGCCACGGGATTGAGTTTAGCCAATGAAATGGAGCCAAAATGATAAAGGGTCTGACTCCTATCACTCCTAGCACTTTCATCCTCTCATCTGCTGGCTGGAACTCCAGAATGAACTTGCAATCACTTTTAGAGATGGAAAGAACCTGAATCTATGCATCATTGCTTGCAGGAGAGCTGACCAGGAAAGCTACCCAACCAAAAATATGACATCCAAGTATATATAATCAACATATAAAATTTTATTGTGTTAAGGCAGTGAGATGTCAAGGTTTATTTGTTACCTCGGCAGAGCATAGCATTAGTTACCCTGATTAATATAGAATGAAACTTCATGTTGGGCTTGAATTAAAACTAGGAGTTATTTGCTAAAACTTGTATTTGTGGGGAAAAAGGCTGAAAATATAAGTGGGGATCCATTTGCAAAGGCCTAAATGCCTCACTAACGACTTTGGACTTTGTCCTCTAGGTAATGGAAATTATTAAAGGGTTTTAATTGGAGGAATAGCAGAAGCGAATGTGTGCTTTCAAAAGAACACCCAGCAAACAGGGAAGAAGGAGAACCTGGGTGGAGGTGAGGCTGGACGTGGAAATCAGTTATTAAAGACCATTAGGCAGTGATCCTTGAAGGCAAAGACTATATTGTGTTCAGCCTTGTGTCCCAGGGCTGAGCCGGTACTGTATATGGCACATGGCAGGTACTCAGTACAACTGGATGGATGGATGGATGGATGGATGGATGGATGGATGGATAGATGGATGGGATGAATGGATGGAGGGGCAGGCAGATGTTATTACAATAAGCCTAGTGAGAGACGACGAGGCCTGAACTAGGATTGTGGCAATGAAGAACAAGAGGGGAAAATGTATATTTAAGGAGTCAGAGTAGACAGGGTTGGGGGACCAATTGGCTATAGACAATGATGGATTTCCAAGACATATCACGTTCCAGTTCCTGAAGTCAGAGCCCAGAGGCAGGGAAGACAAATAGTAGATGACAGCCCTGTTGCCAGCCAGGCTTTCGGAAGGACCATCTCGAGACCTGGCCTTTTGCCAGGCACTCAACACATATTTTCTCATAATCTTTGCAAATGGTTTTGCATCCCCCAGAGAGACTAAGGAACTAAAGGGAGCAGATTTATCTATTTCCTAATATTTCCTAGCTAGTCTTTTGGGGCTATTACCAGATTGGCTGAAGGATTATATGCTCCCTTGATTCTGCTCCCTTCATTCCCCGGAAGCCAGTGTTTCCTCCCAAATCCTTCCCTTCTTCACTTTCCTGGTTCTTTGATTCCCCACTCAGAAATTCCTCCCACCTAAGAATGCAGCGACACTGTACACCAGGGATCAGCAGACTTTCTCTGTAAAGGGCCAGATGGTACATATGGCGAGTCTAAGCAGAAGAAATAGAAAATTCAAAGACACAAAGATTTGAATTACAGAAACAGTGCTATCTGTTCATCAAATCCATTTCTTTATCCTCTTGGGCACACAGCTAAACTACCTTTCTCATACTCCACGTCCAGCCTCACCTCCACCCAGGTTCTCCCTCTTCCCTGTTTGCTGGGTGTTGTGGGCCATGCAGGTTTTGTGGACCATGCAGGCTCAGCTCTACTGCTGAGCCATAGACAATATGTAAATGAATGAGCATGGCTGTTTTCCAATAAACTTTACTTATAAAAGCAGGTAGTGGGCCGGAGCTGGACCCGTGGGTCATAGTTTGCCAATCCCTGCTCTAGACTGACCCAAGGCCATATTGGAGTGGAAGCCACAGAAGGCAAAGTGAAGATCTGAGTCATGGTCATTTAACCAGTTCTTCTACTCTTGGACTCATTCTTCCTTTAATTACTTTAATATCCACCAATTTTACTATATTTTGGCCTGGGAACCATCGGGTCTCTTAATCCCTTGGCTTATTTTTATTAGTCATGCTCTCTACCTCCCCTATGGTTATACTGTATCAACATGAGCCAAGCACGTCATCTCTCTGGATCCAGGTTTGGGGATAACAGGGATGCTGTCTGTTACTCCTATCCTCCCCAATATTGCAGACAAACAAGAACGAACTACTGATACATGCCAGGCAGGTGCCAGGAACTTTGCATTCCGTTCTATTTAATCTTCAGAGGAACTCTGTAATGTATTAGTATGCCCACTTTCAGACAAGAGAGACAAATCTCAGGTTAACTTAATAGCTCAACACACATTGCTAAGACATTACAGAGCTAGGTTTTGACTATAGGTCCACCCAGTTCTACGTTCAGGCCCTTTCCAGCATATCACACCCTCTCCCAGGCAGTAATGTTGCTGGGGAAAGACCAGCTGACCACCTCTGGCCAGAGACAGCCTCAGCCTCACCACCACATCCCTGGGTCCAGTCCTCAGCTTGCAGGCCCAAGACCTGATAGACCAATCGCTCCTGGATAGACTCCCATTAACCAACTGCACAAGGGACCAACTGTAAATCAGAATGCCAAAATGCCTGGTTCTCATGGGGGACATTGTCCCTCTTTTTTGTAACTAGAATGCTCCCAGGGGTGGGCAAACTTTTTGACTCGAGGGCCACAATGGGTTCTTAAACTGGACCGGAGGGCCAGAACAAAAGCATGGATGGAGTGTTTGTGTGAACTAATATAAATTCAAAGTAAAGGAGCGGAGGGGAGAGCAAGAGAACCTGATAGAACAGCCGGATCCGTCCCGCGGGCCGTAGTTTGCCCAAGGCTGCGTCTAGTCCCTAAACCAGCACAAAATCCTTCCTGCTATCAGGGCACACAAGTTCAAATTAAAAATCCCAGTGAGGAACACACCATCCTCTTTTATCCCTAATAGTCCAGCAGACATGTGGGGTCCTTGACCCTGGGGCTAGGGGTGACAGTATCTATAGATGGACTTGAAAGAGTTCATGAACTCCAAGAAATTGTATGCAGAACACACATGCATGTATGTTTTGGAAGGAAGACAGGTTCCATAGCTTTCATCAGATCCTTGAAGTAATTAAATAGGAAAGCAGGGACCTTTGTAAGTCACGGAAGTGGGGGTGTCCATAGACATTGAGGGAGCATAAGGGCCAATTCAGAAGATTCTGTCTTGAATGAGATGGGAGACCTAGTGGCAGAACTCTTCTATCACCACAGCATGGGCCGTTCTTACTAAATGCTCTTCTTGCTAAATGTGAAAACGTAGCCCAGTATTTTGCATACCAGCTGTAACTAGGATAAGCAACTGCAAAGAAGTCAACATGTAATTGACCAAATAGTGCATATGAGCAATGGCTAAGCCTCCCTTCGGGGAGGCAGCGCTTTGGATATGAATCTCATGCTCCTTTACTCGCTGCAAGTAAATCAACTCCCTCGTGGGGGGGAAATCCTAGTGAGTGCGGAGTCAGAGCCAGGGAAGTTGGGAAGCCAAGGTGAGGCCTAGCTCATGATCCATCTCTGAACACAATAGGGCCTGGACTTCTCACGGCCCTCAAATTCCAATCTCCATGGCCAGGACATTGCTATGCATTGCACCTTTTTATTCCCCAATTTTCTGGGCTCGACACTAAATACCTACCTTTGAATGGCTTCTCTTCCTTTAATAAATGTTTATTTTATTCCAACTACACGTTCATTATAGAAAACTTCTAACACACACTAAAGAAAAATACTCTAAATCATCCACAATCCTGCCACCGAGATAACCACAGTCAATATTTTGGAATACAAACATCTAACCTTTTTCCTATACATGGTAATACGTATACGTATAAATATACATATAGGTGCATACACATTATTAGTCATGCTTTCTGCCTCCCCTGTGTGAACCCAGGCCTCCCTCACAGCATGCTGTGAGATCTAAACGAGGTGTGTGCATTGAAGCCCTCTTTATGATGTAGATCAGGGTTCCCCAGGGAAGGGCTGATGGAACCTGCATAGGAGGAACCACAGGAGGTGGGGATTAGCACCCAGGAGGAAGGTGCCGTGGAGTGTGGGTAGGGAACGACCCTGAAAGCTGCCTCTGACCTCCCCCTGCGAAGGGATTCCAGAAACCCACCCTAGAGAACAAGTAAGTGGGATTGGACAGGCAAAGGCCAAGGTGCATGGGTACCCGGCGTGCTCCCCTGGGATGGTCCAAGATGCTCCTGAGCTGACTGCAGCTGCCCTTGCAAACATGTATGCACACGTACACACGCTCACATGCACGCAGAAGTCGGAGTGTACTGAGGACAAGAAGCCGCTCAAGTCAAAGTGAGAGTGTCCCCTTCTTCCTGTGGTTGCTGAAGAACCGTGAGAATCCATGCTCTGGGCTCAAACTCTCTGGGTTTGAATTCCCAGCTCACATCTTACCAAGTGTGGCCTTGGGGACACTGCTTAGCTTCAACAGGCCTCAGTTTTCTCACCTGTAAATTAGTGGTTGAATGATGTCCATCTTGCAAGACAATTTGAGGAGCATGAACGAATGTGTTAAGTGGTAACATAGGTGCCATTATTAGGCTTAGCGGGCACATAGTAAAGGCTGAGCAGGCATGAGCTGTTCATTATTGTTGCTGTTGTTGCTGTGTTGTTGTATTTACAGAGGTTAGGTGATATCTCAGAGTCAGGAACCCCGGCGTTGATAAATTCCAGCTCACCTGGGGCCCGTAACAACTCCATTATCACAGCCATAAACCATGGGGGGCACCTTCAGCATGCTGGCTGATATAATGTTGTACTCTGGGTGACAGAGACCAGCCCATAAATAAATCAGACCGAGCTTCAAAGCCAGGATACTCAGACTCTTAAAATTTAGTGGCATGCTTCTCCTCAGAGCTCACACCACTTTCCCACCAGCAGGATCCTGCTTCCTGTCACCACTCACTGGTCTAATTTAACTGGGAGGTGGTAAGGATCGTGGTGGAGGGAAGGGTGGGCACGAGGAAGAGGGGGCAGGTATTGGTGTGAATGTGTCCTGGGGGTGCACAGACCACGAGACAGTCACAACCAGAGCCTTTACAAGGGTAGACCTGTTGCTGTTCATGTCCTCTGCAATCCGAAACGAACAGTCCCTAGGCACAGCATGAGGAATGCAAGTCAGACCTAGGGTGTAACTGTACGCTGGAACAACAGTTAAAACAGTAGGCTGAGGAGTCAAAGTCACTCTAGCATACCTTCCCCCGGGGGCAGCATTAAAAAGAAAAACAGCTCAGTGGTTGAGCAATGACCTATGACAGTTCAATTCCCAGTCAGGGCACATGTTCAGGTTGCAGGCTCTATTCCAAGTAGGAGGCCTGCAGGAGGCAGCCAATCAATGATTCTCTCTCATCATTGATGTTTCTCTCTCTCTCTCTCTCTCTCTCTCTCTCTCTTTCTTTCTCTCCCTCTTCCTCTCTGAAATCAATTTTTTAAAAAAACTAAAATTAAATTAAACACACACACACACACACACACACACACACACAACAGACTGGTTCCTATCTCAGGCCCGTCATCCCCAGGTGGGGAGAAGAGGATGAGATCGGGGAGAGAAGGTAGCGAAAAATGTCAGGTGTACCTGCTCGTCACAGTCTAACTCTGCTAGGAGATTCATTACATAACAAGTTTATATGCTCTAAAGTCAATCATGACATTAATTCCAAAACGAGATTTGTTTCCTCTCCTGAGTCCAAAGTCCCGTATTGACACACACCTGCTGTTTAGCACCCTTCTTTGTAAATTAATGCCTCTCTCCGTCAGGGTCTGCATGGTGATGAGAGCAGGTGGTTTTCAGTAGCAGAGTCAGGCCCCAGCTGCATAGTGTGAACTTCAACTCCAGAGTGCAGCTTGATCCCAAGCAATTCCCTTGCCCCAGGCTAATGACATGCCCCCCCCCCAGCCACACCCAGGAAACGTGCTCCTTATTCTCAGCTTCCTACACTCACCCCTTCCTGAGTGAACAAGACAGAGTCCTGCCCTTAGGGTACTTGCATTCAAATGGGCCCGGAGGAATACATTTTCAGCCAGAAACAGAGTTAACAAAGGGGATGAGCACATCCAAAGGGATGCTTTGGAAATAAAAGTCCAAGTACTCTCTGGGAACCAAGCAATGTTTTTACAGCTCTTCTGTGCTAATCTGTAGAGAGCATCAGCATTAAAGAAACCAATTTAATGATTTTAGAAAATTTCCTTGCATGTGGTACAATAAATCTTTTTAAGTTTAGCTGAACACCAATAAGTTGTTCCAATAAAATCTTCATAATCAGTTACTTGTGTCACCTTTCATGAGTTCCGTATTTTTTTTATTTTTATCCTCACCTGAAGATATGTTTTTATTGATTTTAGAAAGAGAGGAAGGGAGAGGGAGAGAGAGATTAAGAGAGAGAGGGAGAGAGAGAAACATTGATCAGTTGCCTCCTGTACATACCCTGCCTGGGGATCAAACGAGTAATCTGGGTGTGTGCCCTGCCCAGGAATCAAACCAGTGATCTTTCAGTGTACTGGACGACGCTCTAACTAACTAAGTCACACCGGCCAAGGCAGTTCCATATTTTTTAAGTGATAATATTTGAATGCACTTTGCATATTCTGGTACCTTCTGCAAATAATATCTAACGTTGATCATTTTTAGTGACAGCTTTTGTGTGAGTGTGTGTGCCATTTATTCATTTAAGTATTGAAGAAGCAATTGTTGACAGCTTGCTCAGTACCAGGCATGCAATGGTGAGGAAGACAAAGGCTTTGCCCTCAAGGGTCTATGGGACAGTGGGGACACAGAGAAGGAGCAGACAATGACAATGCCACATGAAACAGGGCACTGAGTAGACAAGTACCCAGTAATGAAGAGGACCTGGACTTGAACATAAGGGAAGACTGCATGAAGGAAGTGACATCTGAGCCTAGACTGCAGAATGGATAGGAGCAGGCAATCAATCAAATTCCAAAATTAAAAACATGCTATCACTTCTGGAAAAAAGCAGACACTCCAGATTTAGAAAAACCTAGGATGGAATCCTAGCTGACCAGATGGTACTGTTGGGCAAATTCCTTCATTTATCGGAGCTTTTACTTGGCGATTTATGAGATGAGCACAGTCACATTTACTTTGCAGGCTCAGTTTCAGGATTACTTGCAAATTGCCTAGCACAGTGCCTGGCACATAGTAAGTGCTTAATAAATGGAAGCCATTGCTTTAATGTTAGTGGGAAGTCAATAAACATTCATTCCTTTCAATGGAGCAGGAGTAACCCTGAACCGAGAGGCATGAGGCTGCCAGGGAAAAGAAAATAAAAACATTGCCATATTTCCTCATTAAAACCTGGCTTCGCTTTGGAAATGGGAAGATTTTCCCTCCCTCTCTCTCATACGTGGTGATTAACTAGCCTACTGCAAAGTGGGAGAGATGCCACTTTCCCCTTCAATAAATAATAAGGTGAAATTTTCCTACACGCTCCAGGCCACCCCTGGTCTCATCTCGGTGAGCCAGCAGGAAATCTCTCGAGTGCTGAGGGGGACTGTAATTGAATCATTTGGCATGAAATCGGGGAATGCACCATCATAAATCAGACCTACTCCTGCATCCTCAAAGAAGCAGGCACCTGAGGCCCTGGTGCCAGATCTAACTGGGAGGGCCTGGCCGCTGTGGCCGCAGTAGGTTACAGCACTTTTGCACAAATGGCAAAAACATACTACCTGGCACTGGTTAAAGGAAAGATGTTGAGAGGCCATCCCACCTATCCTCTGGCTCCAGGTAGGCCTGCATTCTCCTGCCGGATACAGATGAAAGATGTGCTTAGGAAAGAAGATTCCTCGGGCAGCAAAATCAGCAAAGTAGTGAAAGATGAAGAGGCTCTGAGTCTGACAGTCTTGGGACCAAAGCTTCGTTCCATCGCTCACTTAGCTGTGTGTCCGTGGGCAAGTTACTCACCCTCACTGAGTTCCACTGTTTGTAAAAAAATGGGGATTATAAGAATACGACTGTGTTAGTGTCCTATTGTCCTGTAACAAATTGTCACAATTTTAGCACCTTAAAAAAACACATATTTCCTCTTTTACAGTTTTGAAAGTCAGAAGTCTGAACTCCAATCCACTGGGCTGAAGTCAGGAAAGAAGACTGGTTCATTCTAGAGGTTCTGAGGGGAAGATCCTTTTTTTTTTTTTTTTTTTAGCTTCCAGTGACTGCCTATATTCCTTGGCTTATGGCCCCTTCCTCCATCTTCAAAGCACGTCACTCCAACTTGAGCTTCATCACATTGCCTTCTCCTTGACTCTGACCCTCCTGCCTGCCTTTTAAGGACCCTTGTGATTACATTGGCTCACCTAGATAATCCAGGATAATGTCCATCTGGATATTCTTAATCACATCTGCAAAGTCCCTTTTTCTATACAAAACTAGAGGCCCGATGCACAAAGATTCGTGCAAGAATAGGCCTTCCTTCCCCTGGCTGCCAGCACCACCTTCGCTCCGGCCAGAGCTGCCTTCTGCCTCTCGTCTTGCCATGTCAACTTGCATATTCCCTCCTTATTGACTGTGGGTGCTTCCATCTTTGTTCCAGAGTTATGGTCAATTTGCATATTCAGTCTTTATTAGATAGGATTATATTCACAGGTTTTGGAGATTAGGGTGTGGGCACATTGTGCTGGTGCAGAGTGCAATATTCAGCCTATCTCATGTGCCCTGACGGAAGCCAGGGATTAAACCTGCAACCCAGGTACATGCCCTTGACTGGGAATCAAACCCATGACCCTTCAGTGCATGTGCCAATGCTCTAACCACTGAGAAACACTGGCCAGAGCCACCCAATAATTAGTAATAATAAACTGCCTAATCATTTAAATGAAAACTCTTTGAATTGCTAATCATAAATTCCCACTTCTTTGCCCTACAGCTGACAGCCCAGTAAGGTAAAAGATACCACAGGGCCTAGAATCTAATGCTGCCAGCTGCTAAGAAGCAAAGCTGTTCATTTCCTCCAAAGATCCATGAGGTTCAAAACATGCATGAGCCAAAACCGGTTTGGCTCAGTGGATAGAGCGTCAGCCTGCGGACTGAAAGGTCCCAGGTTCGATTCCGGTCAAGGGCATGTAACTTGGTTGCAGGCACATCCCCAGTAGGAGGTGTGCAAGAGGCAGCTGATCGATGTTTCTCTCTCATCGATGTTTCTGACTATCTATCCCTCTTCCTTCCTCTCTGTAAAAAATCAATAAAATATATTAAAACATGCATGAGAGTGCCAATCTTAGGACTTTAGGAATGTCCTTCTATACTCTTGGACCTAAGACAGTCATTGTCCAACAGGACTAGGAACCTAGCCCTGCTATCTAAGCTTTCAATGATTAATGCAAAATTTGCCCATATGAGTCTTGACCTCAAAAAGCCAAGAATTAAAAGACAGGCAGATAAAAAAAAAAGAAAGAATCTAACCCATGCAAGACCTTAGCCACTCCCCAGAATCGTGGCAGTTGGAGTCGCGTTGTCCTCCTAGTATCTATCGGTGGTGTCATTTATCACTAAGATCTTGTGGGCCTCACGACCACATGACTGTCCTCCTAAGAGGGAGGTGAGACATTCCTGTGTAGGTAAGCCTTCCCCACTGGCCCCAGCTCATGGAAAGGTAGCCAAATAAACGTGAGCTTGCTCCCACCCAGGCCCTTCCAAGCCTCATCTGTTTCAAACATACTGGAAAGATAGAGGGAGGTTAGGAGACTCTCATTCGGAACAATGGGACTCCTGGCCATCAGGAAGGAGAAAGGGGATCCTTCCAGGCCACAGTTAACAGGATCCTGCCTCTCTGCTGAGCCCAGAGTAACAGAATACAGAGAAAATGAGAGTAGGATGTGTGCCGAGTATGTTTATCAGCCTGTCTCCAAATCTGGGTCTGAAATCAAACGGCCAAGGATCTGCATGCTTTGAATTTTAATCTGTCCCTTTAGGGCAGTCACAGGTTACGAACACAGAGAGAGAAAGATCTGGGTATAGTGAACAGCTACGTACATACATATTTATCCCTGTGCTTCCTTTTCCCAAGGCCTCAGCATAGGGGTCCTAAGCTCTTATTTTAGCCAAAATTCTTGTGCCAACAAAAAAAGAGAGAGAGACATTTTTATTTCCACTCAATAAAGACCATCTGACTGTGCTCAGGAGGCGACAGGGTAGCTGATGAAACCTCAGTTCCTCCCTCAAACAGTTATCTACTCTGACATCTCAGTCCCCAGGTGAGTGAGTTGGGAAAGGGGTTTGTTTATCGCTGGAGCTTGGCCACCGAAAAAGTAGATTCTCAGTTTTCAAAAACCCTTCTCCATGGTGGCAAAAAATAAACCAAATGTTTGTTCTCTGAGGTCTTGAAAGCAAAATGGAAGTTAAAATGAATATCAAAAAATAAAACACTAGAACTTTGTGAGTAGCCATTGATCTCAGATATTGTGAATTTATAGGTCTTTGGCCATGCTCTGCGTTCTGAAAAGTTATATGTTGTCTATAGATGTTAGAGACAGAGTTCTAAGCTACAAGGAGAGGAAAATGACACATTTTCTAAGTAGGAAAAGATGATACCACAAGCAGCTCCGAACGTCCCTATTAATCAGACCACCTGACACTCAACTTGGCCATGAGGAGATCTGACTCCCAGCCAAGTCTAAGTCTCCATACTTGGCAAGTGTAAAATAAATGGCTGATTGGGACTTAATCCTATTTAACTTGCAAATAGGAAAAGAGAAAGAAATTGAGATAAGTTTTTTCAAGACAAATTGGTTTTATTTTTGCAGAATCAAAGGGCAGTGCCTCTTTCTTTTCTCAGTTCAGACTCTATCTGAGACGTTTGTTTAAATCTAATCAAAGGCTTCTTCTCTTGCATACTGCATCAGTGTTTCGGAAACTATGGCTGATCAACCACCATACAAGTCAAAAAATATGAAACCGTGTTATTTCTCTTTAATTTAAGATCTGCTTTGGTAAATGGGTTAAATTATTGAGGGAGCCTACAAACTTCATGTCAATTGCACTTCCTCAGGGATTGGTAAAGAAAAAAAAAAAAAAAGACTCCACCTTCTCCAGAGGGAAATCTTGGGCCATGAGCCATTTATGCAAACACAATTGTAGAAAAGAACCCTAATTTGCACAAAGACATTTATCCTTGTACCTTTCCCACATTAAATCGGTCTCAATGCTAAATGGACCCTTGCAGTTCATTGATTTCTTTCTCTGTTACCTTCAAGGACCAAATTTCCTAGAAACAGGGCTACAAGGAGACTGAACTCTGCAAAATAGATGGAGAATAGCAAATATTCTCCCAGGGGTTAGGCAAGGAAGCGTTTTTCTGGAGCCAGGAGGGTAATCTCACTGGAAACTAAAGGAAACTCAGAGATGTGCCCAGCAGCCTGAAATTCTAAGGACATATTTGACCTCTCTTTGCTCTGCCTCAAATGCCCTTCTTTAACCTCTCCCTCATCTTTTTCAGCTGGAATAACTGCCCATCCTTCGAGGCCCAGCCACATGGATGCTGCCCCTCTAAACCTTGTTGGCTTTATTGGCCAGATAAGGCTAACCTCAGAGAAAAGTTTTTTCCACGAGGATGGATGAATAACCATCTGAAAATGGCGATGAGGATCAAGAGGAAGGCCAATAATCACTCTACACCCCACGGAACAGGACCACCAGACTTCTTTCACCCTTTCCCACCTGGCCATGTGTTCCCAGGGACCAAGGATGTATTTCCAGGACCTCCCACAGAGCCAGGGACATAATAAGCTCTCAGGAAGCTGTTGAATGGGTGAATGATGGAGGCCAACTACCCTTAGCCACAAAGAAAGATGGTCATTGGTGTTCTCTAAATTAGGAACCATTGAGCATGATGGGATCCAGAGGGATTCTGAAGGCAAGAAGCCCTACAAAGGGAAGTGCTGATTGACTCCATGGCTCAGCCACAAATCCTGTGGCATGAGCCACTCTTTGGCAACTAAAGTGTTTTTGACCTGCTTCTTAGAAATACAGAGTCTTCTTTATTTTATCTCTTACTAGTGTCTACCTTCAGCCCTAGGCTCAAAACTGTGCACCCAGCCCTAACCGGTTTGGCTCAGTGGATAGAGCGTCAGCCTGCAGACTCAAGGGTCGCAAGTTCGATTCCAGTCAAGGGCATGTACCTTGGTTGTGGGCACATACCCAGTAGGGAGTGTGCAGGAGGCAGCTGATCGATGTGTCTCTCTCATCGATGTTTCTAACTCTATATCCCTCTCCCTTCCTCTCTGTAAAAAATCAATAAAATATATTTTTTTAATTGTGCACCCAAACAGCTACCCTAAATAAACCACCCACAACACAACTATTACAAGTTGAAAACAAGACCATTAAAATCTGTTTGAGATGCTGACCCTTAACTGGTCTCTTTTTTAAAAATTTATTTAAAAATCTCCAGACGTTCGTGAGTAAGCCTGTGGTACCTTCCTTGTCCCAGTCCCCAATGCACTTCACAGGCTTTGGGTGGCTCCAGCCTGAAACCAGTCTTCTGGACTTCCAGCTCTCTAACCCTATGGGAGAACTTGGACTTTAAGAAAAACTGAAAGAAAAGAACGCTGGTTTTCACAGTCCCCACACTCCTCTCGGGAACTAATGTCCAAGGCAGTGGGGAGAGGAGTAGAAAGAATAAGAGTCTCCTACCTCTCAGCCCTCAGAATAGCTCCCTCTACCTTGTGAAAGTTCTTCCCAACTCGAAGCAGCAGCCACACTATATTTTTCTACTTGGAAAGTTGGGGCAGAGTCACCAGCTCCTTTTGGAATTTAGCAGGTTGACTCCCTCCCACTTTAAATCCGTTTTCCCTTTCCTTTCCTGTCAGGGCTCATGCCTTGGTTGCAAGCTAGATCCCCAGGAGGGGGCAGCCGATCAACATTCTGCTCTCACATGGATGTTTCTCTTTCTCCTCTGCCTCCCTCTCTCTCTTTAAAAATATTTTTTTAATGTGTAAGCCTTCATGGTGCAAGGATAAAAGCACCAAAATTAAAACCAAAGTTCAGATTCTATCTGTGTTCTTAACTGACTCAGTAACCTTGGTCTCATCCCTTCCCAAATCAATTTCCCCATTTGTGCAGGTCCAGGGGTCCTCAAACTACGGCCCGTGGGCCACATGCGGCCCGCCGAGGACATTTATCCGGCCCGCCGGGTGCCACTGCCTGTCCTGCTTAGCAGCCGACTCGTCCCGGGCCCACGGTGTGCCTAGGAATTTGTTCATAGTTTTTTTTTTTAAACTATAGTCCGGCCCTCCAACGGTCTGAGGGACAGTGAACTGGACCCCTGTTTAAAAAGTTTGAGGACCCCTGGTAGATGCTCTCTTTAGCTAGATTTTGCCAGGGTCATCAAATGCTGGTGCCCCAATGTTCCCTGAGATAACCTGACAAGGTCTCCTCTTCTTAGATTCTATAATTCAGGTTGGAGTTTTCTTGTGGTTGCCATTCTCAATTTGAAAGCACGCCTCATGGCTAAGTGCCCATTTCCTCCCTGGTGCTCCCAGTGTTCCTGGTCTTTAATTTTTCTAATCTTTAACTACTGTAACAGAACAACATTTTGATAGATGACCAGGGTGTCCCAGCTCCATACATTTTCTTTATCTATCCACAAATCTGAGGACTCATTCCATGCCAGCTATCTTAGGGGAGGAATCACATAGCCAAATACAGAGAACAGTGAGTCAATTCTTGGCTTTTGAACTGAAAATCTTAAGTTCTGAGTGAATTTAGAGCATAGAAGATACATGACAAAGAGCAAAGCTGGGCTGCCCAGCTGGAGATTTCCTGGAAAGACAGCAGAACTCTTTCTATCCCCTTCCCTTCTCAAAAATCACCCCAAAATAACAAGAAGTGCAGGATACAGAAGCAAAAGCTCCATATTAATGAGGCTGCAAGTGATCTGTAAAACCAAACTGTGACATATAGAAGTGGAGAAGGAAAGAGGAAGGAAAAATGACATGGCAGAGAAAGGTCAACGCCTAGAACCCAGAGAAAAAGATCATGAGAAGCAAACCTGTTCATCCCCTCAGGCCCTCAGCAAGGCAAAAAAAGATGAGAGGCAACAGACACCTTGAAAAGTGGGGCGCTGGAAATGGACTTCTAGAAAACATGTATAAAGGGCACGTAGACCCTGTGATAACCAAGCTCAACAATGGCCCCCCATGATCCCATCTCCTGCCGTTCTCACACTTGTGTTATTTCCTCCCACACTGCACCAGGGTCAGTCTGTGTGACCGATAGAACATGGCAGAAGCAATGTAAGTCATTCCCAAGATCAGATTCTAAAAGACATACTGCAGCTTCCATCTGTCTCTCTCTGTGTGTGTGTGTGTGTGTGTGTGTGTGCGTGTGTGCGTGCGTGTCTTTTTCTCCCCCCACCCTCCCCTCCGCCCTTCCTCTCCCTCATAACTAGCTCTAAGGGCTAGTTTAGAACTTAGCAGCAGCAATATGAAAGCCACAAGACAATAAGTAACCGCTTAGCATTCTGACTGAAATTATTTTCAACCTGAAGTTCTTGCCCTGACCAAGCTATCAATCAAGTGTGAGGCTAGAATAAAGACACTTTCAGACACTCATGGGCTCAAAAAGTTTACCAGCAGGCCCCCCTGTCTGAAGAAAATGCCAGAATCTGTTCTCAGCCAATATGAGGAATCAAGTCATGAAAAACAGAACCAAATGTTTTATTTTACTCAACTTTAATTAATTTAAATAGTTATGCATGGCTAATGGCTACCATATTGGATGGCAGAGTAGAGTGTCATTCCTTAAGTCAGCCTGTCTTTCAATAAATACCCGTGTGTGGTGATGCGGTGCCGGAGTCCTGGCCTCGAGGTCATGTCAGGTGAGGAACCAAGTTATACTTGACCTTAAAGCCACAATATGGCTAAAAGTCAGAGAGAGAAAGATGCCATCTACAAAAGTTCTTCAAAAATTGTAAGCAGGCATTTGGCTTTATGTCCTGAGTTACTCTAAGAGAAGAAAAGATGAGTCATTACCGGGGATGGTTCGATACATACAATAAAGTCCAGATGACTCTCGCCTTGCATGACTGTGGTCAGCTGACCAAGAGACATGAAACTGGCCACGTTCCTTGGTTGGTGTGGCTCAGTGGGTTGAGTGTCACCCCATGCACCAAAAGGTTGCAGTTTCAATTCCAGGTCAGGGTACATGCCAAGGTTTCAGGCTCAATACCTGGTAGGGGGTGTGCAGGAGGCAGCTGATCAATGTTTTGCTCCTTCCCTCTCCCTCTCCTTTTCTCTATCTCTAAAAAAATCAATAATAAAAAATAGTTTAAAAAAATAAACTGGCCAAGTTTATTGAAAAAGCAGCTGCTTCTATGTAACTTCGTCCTGAATGTGTGCAAAATCCTATACACATCTTTGGTGCAATGTATTCTGAAGGTGATTTACATGAACAAACTAAGTTGTAAATGTTGTTCACCTTTACACCACATTTTATAAAATCAGGGCTTAAATACAAAATTAGATAGATAGATAGATAGATAGATAGATAGATAGATATTGCAAATGCATGCATATTAAAGTAAAGGTTCTAAATAGAAGCAACAACATCACTTCAGCTCTACGGAAGTCGTCAGATGCAGCTATAATATTCACTGTCCATTCTCCAGACTTCAATCATTTCCTCCACCACAGGGACCATCGGTCTAGAATCTGATGAGCAGCTATCAGAGAGAATAACAGACCTTGACTCCTAAAATAAGATAATTCTTTTGACACCTCCGAGAATATACCATCCGTTGGTCAAAAATGTATGAAGTCATCTAACTGTATTTCCACGACCCAGTGGGGGTTGATTTAATCACATTTGTTTTAAAGACTTGAAGAGGAGGGGATAAAAGGAGATTGCTGATTCTTAAACCCAGAAAAGTCGTGGTTTTACTACTTGACCGCAGGCTAAGACCATATTCATTTTATTTCAACTGTATGTAAAAAGAGGTTGTCGTGAAAGGTTTAAGTCTTAAATCAAATGTTCTTTGCAATAAGGTCATTAGTGACAGGCTGAAATGTTGCGAGGGATGTATTACATGATGGATGTTTGTCATTTAGTCAAAGGAAAAATGCTACAGTGTGCCGAAAGGGTCATTTCCCAAGCCATGAGGTATTCTCAAGGGTCAAAGCTGCCAAGTGATGAAATCCAAATTGCCCCCCTCCCTCCTCTTGCCACATTAATTACTCCTGCACTCTGCAAGGACAAGCATCCTGCCAGCGCTTCACTGTCTCCCCGCGCTGCCTGGCTAAGCAGCTTAGAGCAGCATGCTTGAACAGATGCTCTTCAGTAGATACCCTAGGAAAGGGAGAAGGAGAGGAACCCTGTGTAGTCAGAGAGGTCCGGAGGCTTTTCCTCAACATGATCTTTAAAGATACTTCTGGATATTTGTATTTGGGGATAACCAAGGTAACCAAGAGCCAAAGTTGGATGTAGATTGAAATTCCACCAGTTGCTACAAGACCTGTCATTGGGCTTCAATAGCAGCGATGATCCAACATTTGCAGAAACCCTACATCTCTACGAAAAATCGAAGGTTACACAAAGCAAAGTTCAAAAACCATGGGTGACTGACAAAGTTGGTTGGAATGCCATCCTGTGCACCAAAAGATTGCAGGTTCCATTCTCAGTCACATCTAAGTTGCAGGTTCGATTCCTGGTCAGAGCTCATATAAGGGGGCAACCAATTGATGTTTCTCTCTCACATCAATGTTTCTCTCCCCCCCACCCCCGCTTCTTCTCTCTTTCTAAAAATCAATAAAAATAAAAAAACAGCCGAAACCGGTTTGGATCAGTGGATAGAGCATCGGCCTGCGGACTGAAAGGTCCCAGGTTCAATTCCGGTCAAGGGCACGTACCTTGGTTGTGGGCACATTCCCAGTGGGAGGTGTGCAGGAGGCAGCTGATCGATGTTTCTCTCTCATTGATGTTTCTAACTCTCTATCCCTCTCCCTTCCTCTCTGTAAAAAATCAATAAAATATATTTTAAAAAAAAACATATCCACGGGTGAGGATTAAAAAAAAAAACACTGGAGAGTTTATGTTTGCATGGGTGTAAGCAAGGTCAAAGCCAGACCCCACCACTTCCAAGCTTGATGAGCAAATATAAATGGTGTAACCAAGTAAACAACCTTCCCCTAGGACCTCCCAGGTCCTCCCAGAATCCTCTCTTTCACCCCCAAAACTGACAGTATCCTCATTGATGAGTAATTATTATAATCAACTAGCAACAGTGGTTGCAATAAGCAGAATAACTCATGGATATATTTATATAGAGAGATAAACGTAGAGATAGACATAGACATAGATATAGATATAGATATAGAACTTTACACTTTGCAAAGCATTTTCAAAACGTTATCTCACACCCTTTCCTGGCAATCTTACACGAAAGGGAAGGAGCACAAGGCTACCTCTGTATGTTATAGAGCAAGAAGCAGAAGCTCAGAGACAGGAAACAACTGACCCAAAACCACACAGCAAAGGAGACGTGCCAGGACTAAGACTGGGAGTTTCTGTCTCCAGCTCCAGTGCACTCTTCCCCTACGAGGTGCAGCCTCCTCACCTAGCACTGAGAAGTGCCCATCAGTTGGCACACACATGGGTACATCACCGTGTACAGTCCTCCAAGAATCCTGCCGTCCGTCTGTGGTCCCAGGAAACGTGGCAGGCCATGCCACACAACTCCCTGGGCTGAGCTTTCTGAGGGCTCGAGAAGACAGATTGATTGGCTCTTGCATAATAGCCAAACCCAATTCCTGAGTACTGCAAACAAGGGTTCATGGATGTCCATAAAAATGGCCATGATGTGGTGATACTGCTGCTCTGGGCTCCTCGGATCACCTATCTTTGACAACATTGAATTTCTGTTCTGAAACTACATGCAAAACTCATTATAAAAGGATAATTCTCCATACTCATAGATTGCCAATAAGGACAAGTCATCTTTGATATCGTATTCAAGTGGCATGTGGTATTGAAAAACTATTTGTAATTCACAAATCTTCCTGAACTGGCAACTTCAAGCTATATTAACAAAGCACAAAATCTGGAGAGAGTCAAATAGCAGGGCAGACACAGAGATAACAGTCTCCCTGCCTGGGTCTTTCCAGGCCCCTGCATTCAGAGGGCGGCATCCCTGGTTTCTAGCAGTCTTGTAAGTGGTCGGCCTTGACTAAGCTTTGGGGCACTCACGTTCCTTTCCCAGAAGACCCCAGGGCTTCCCTGCAAGGAGACACCTTGGAGATGATTTTATCTTACAACCTCTTTTTACAGATGAGAAACCAAGGCTAAAAGAGTTGAAGCCCCTTGCCCAGAGACAGTCAGCAATTTATGGTCTGAGCAAGGACACTGATAGAGAAGACACTGGATAAACCAAAGCAGCAGGTGATGTTCCTAATTGACTGTGAGATAAAATAGTCAACCGGTTTAATTTTTCAGATTAAGCATGACTGCTTTGTACTGCCAGGCCAAGCTCTGTGCCTTACGTGATCCTTACATCAATAGAACCAAAGATACACATTATTAGCCTCCATTTATAGATGAGAACGGTTAGGCTGAGTTGTCCAAGGTCACACAACTACCAAGAAGAGGAACCAGAATCCAAGCGTAGTTTTGCCTGGCTCCAAAGCGCATGCTCCTTCTTCTCCTTCTCACTTGTGGAGTCTATGAGGCACTGACTTGGGTTGGTCTGGAGGCTGGAGCTCACCTGGATTTTGGAAGCAAAGTTCCAGGTAGGCTGCTGAGCATCTCGTCCTTGTTCTCACCACAAAGAACTCTTTCTGCTTAGCTGTCAGTGGAGCCTGCAGCAGCTTGATGCTTACTGCTCACCTGAAGATGCAGGGGTCATTCTCCCAACAGCTGCCCAGAAGGTGCCTTTTATGAATGAGTAGCTTGGAGTCCCCACCTTTAGCCTGTCACCACCATGCCTGAGCCCTAGGTGCACGCCCTGGCCTCCTCTGGCAATAGGAAGCCAACCAACTTCAAAGATTCTGTCAAGAGAAGTAGAAACCTCCTGGGCCAAGAAACAGAGCAAAGGTCTAGGAAGAGCATGCGACTCGCACCCACATGGCTCCTACTGCCACCTGGCATGAACACCCTCCGGACCAGGCAGCATGCCTCCCATGTGCCCCGGGCTCCACGCTTCAGTAGTCTGCCCACTCAGAGGAATGCAGACTGCCTCTCTGTGCTGGTGGGAAAACGAAAGCAATTGATTTTGTTTGGGAGAATTTTATGTTAGTCCTTTTTATTATCTCAAGAAGGGTCATGAAATCCGCTAAAGCAAAATCAATTACAGACGTGCTCCGGGAAGCCAGAGCAGCCCTTCGGCCTGCGAGCACCAGGCAGGGTCTCCAGATGAGAACCCTCAGCTTGGGAGCAGCCGCTGGTCCTCTCCCTGCTGGCGGGGGACACGTGTCACTCTCTGCCCTCTACAGAGCTGTTCTGTCAGCCTATGGGATGGCCCTGCCCCAAGCCCCTTGGTATGTGATGGGGCCAGATAATTAGTCCAAGAGAGACCCAGAGCCCTAAAATTTGCTGCCCCACTGATGTTTTCAATAATTGAGCCAAGAAATTCTTTTTTGGCTTAAGCTACTTTGAGTTGTATTCCATCACTTTTTTAAAAATATGTTTTTATTGATTTCAGAGAGAGGAAGGGAGAGGGAGAGAAGGATAGAAACATCAATGATGAGAGAAAATCATTGGTCAGCTGCCTCCTGCACACCCCACACTGGGATGGAGTCCACAGCCCAGGCATGTGCCCTGACCAGAAATTGAATCATGACCTCCTGGTTTACAGGTCTATGCTCAACCACTGAGCCACACCGACCAGGCTCCATCACTTTTATTTAAGACTAAAGGCCTGGTGCACAAATTCGTGCACCAGTGTGGTCCCTTGGCCTGGCCTGCGGGATTGGGCAGAAACCAGTTCTCTGACATCTCCCAAGGGGTCCTGGATTGTAAGAGGGTGCAGGCCAGGCCAAGGGACCCCACCGGTGCACAATCAGGGCGGGGAGGGACTGTGGGAGGGCTCCAGGACATGTCCAGCCCATCTCACTCAGTCCTGATCAGCCAGACCCCAGCAGCAAGCTAACCTATCGGTCAGAGCATCTGTCCCCTGGTGGTCAGTGCACATCATAGCAACTGGTCAACTGGTCAGCTGTCTGCCCCCTGGTCGTCAGTGCATGTCATAATGACTGGTTGAGCGGCCTTAGCATATCATTAGCATATTATGCTTTGATTGGTTGAACAGCCAACTGGTCAACCAGACACTTAGCATATTATCCTTTTATTATATAGGATTCTTCCCTTGCAAGAAGGACAAGAGCTGGAACAGGGGAAGTACCTGGTATCATGAAAGCTCATAATAGGAGCATCTTTTAGATCACAAGTTATATGAGGAACCTTGTTTTATAATTTATATGTATGTTCTAGATTTCAGTGTTGACTATTGAACATTGATGCTCAAACTGCTGTTGCTGAACATTACTACATTATGATTTCAAAAATGTTTCATGGCCATTGATGCTTGGGAAACATCATACCACAACATACGATTTCTAAGCCCTTGGAAACAGAGAGATGCTCCTGGGGCCTCTGTGTTGCCAGACCCTTAAGAGAACAGCAGGCTGAAGCCCGACAATGGTCCTGGAAGGCAGGAGGGACCCTCCGTCACTGGCAGCTCTGAAGAGCCTGAATTGATCATGAACATTTGGCATCCTGCATCACATCCTTCATCCCAGCAGGACTCAGGCTGGTTCCCTAGCAACCCTGCTCCCTTCCTGTCCACCCACCCAGAATAGCAGTCCATTCTTCCTCCGTAGACTACTGGGATCACTCCCTGATGGTCTGTTTCTCCAAGTCTCAAAGAAACCACCTCTTCCCTCCTTTACTTGCCCTCCACATGTGACGTTTAAACAGCTCTCACTGTTTATAACATGCTGCCACTTTTATTTCTTCATCAGACACTCACTGCCACCCCATGAGGTGGGAATCATTCTCTCCATTTCACACATGAGGAAACTGAGCCTCTCTGAGTAGCTTGCCTAAGGTCACACAGCTAACAAGACAGTTGAAGAAGACACCACCTCATCACAACAGACTGCATTCCACATGATACTCATAGACCAAACACTCTGCTAGCCTGGTTTCTGGACCTTTCCAGATCATTCTATCTTCAGTCTCATTGAAACTTTGTGCCTCCTGTTATTTTAACTGGCATGAGCCCTGATCCTGGATGGGGTTTCCACGTTCTGCCTGTCCCCTTCTGTTTTCCTTCTCACTTATGGATACCTCAGGAGGTCACAGGGGCAGACGCATAGGACAGCAGTTGAAAAGTACCAAATCCAGGAAGCCTTTTGACTTGAAGGTTAGGTGCTCACCCCCTTCCCCCACCCCTCCCACTCCCGAAAGTTATAGCTAACATATAAGGTGACAATAGCAACACACACAATAGTTCAGGGTGTGGCTGACATTTTCAAAATTACTGTGGGCTTTGAAGCAAAGAGAACTTGGCCCCAGCAGGACTCTGCCCTGGCTCCCTGGCTAGGATGGGGGGCACATCCCACCAAAACTGGGCAGTCTTTTGGGGAAACTAGAAGCATAGTAGTTTCTCTGAAGAAGGCACCAAATAAGCAGAGGAGATTGTGCAAACTTGTTCAATTCAATTTATGATTCCGAGAAAAACTCCTGGAGCCGGTCTATCGATGACGTCAGCCACCGCAGTTGTCTGCGGCACGACTGGGTTTTCTGAGCCCGTTTCCAACCCCTAGTAACCAAAGTCTACCTGTGCCAGCAGTACATGTTCACAGGCATGTGTCTACCTGTGCACATGTGCAGTGTTCTAATCGTGGCAGGTAACTCGCTGGTTCTCTAGGTCAATGGGTCAATGTCACCTGGTTTGACTTGATCTTTTGAAAATGGAAAACTCCATATTCGTGGGTGATTTATTCACAACCCTCCTCTGAAGATTTGCTTTTCAGAACGAACAAGCAACTCAAGAGAATGATTTGGTTTTTATTTGGCAGGGGCCTGGGAGAGGCAGGCCTCGATCGCCATCACACCCCGTACCTGTGGGCTCCTGTACCTAGCCGTTGGCCCTCTCAAAGGCATCACCTGCCAGAATCAAGGCAGACCCTCCCATGCTCTGTCTGAACCCATGTGTCCCATCTGCTGGTGAGATGATCCTGTCCTCTGCTCTGTCTCCTGGTCATGGCCCTGGGTACTTCCTCTGCTTCCTGAAGACCTCCAGGACTCAGACCAGCCTGACCTGAGTTCTCACAGTGGACATGGCTTTCCCTGGCTTCTCTCCCCCTCCACAGACCCTCTCGCCTCCCTCAACCCCCTGTTCTGCCCCACCCAGTGCCAGCACACCACAGGATGGCTTTAGAGAATGCTTTTTATTGTCTAGGAAATGTATCACAATGACAATGCTTGTCATGTTTATTCAGGTCTGTTCTCCTAACAATGTGGGCCATCTTGAGAAAACCTCAGGAAGGCGGCATGCTGGGAGCCTCACGACCTTCTTGAGGATCCGGAGACACAGACCTGGGAGACGGCAACCCAGAAGGGAGCAGATCAGCAGAAGAAGGGGCTGCTAAAGGCGGTGAGCCCTGGAAGGCACCGGGAAGAGTCTGCAGGGTCAGATTCACCCCCGGGCCTTTCCAAGAGAAACACCATGAAGTTACACCACCTGAGGTAGGCAATGCGACCCTGGGTTTGGACATCACTGTTGACCATCCTACAGGAGGAAAGTGGGGCTGAGAAGAGGGAAAGGAGGTGGAAGGAAGGAGTCAGGAGACTAATTTTACTGGGCTTTGGGTCCAAAGACAATGGGGACTTATGCGACTCCCTCACTTCTTATGCAACAAGACATTTCACCAAAACAAGGATCCTAAGCATGGTAGAGTTAAATGAAAGGTGCAATATTTGGGACATAGTTATACCAAAAAAAAAAAAAAAAAAAGATTCAGCCGAAACCGGTTTGGCTCAGTGGATAGAGCGTCAGCCTGCGGACTAAAGGGTCCCGGGTTCGATTCCGGTCAAGGGCATGTACCTTGGTTGCGGGCACATCTCCAGTGGGAGGTGTGCAGGAGGCAGCTGATCGATGTTTCTCTCTCATCGATGTTTCTAGCTCTCTATCCCTCTCCCTTCCTCTCTGTAAAATATCAATAAAATATATTAAAAAAAAAATTCATTGTTTACCTGAAATTCAAATTTAATTGGGATCCTGTATTTTATCTGGCACCCCTAGGAAGGTGAGGAAGCTCCTAGAAAGGATACACAATCAACTGCCCAGCCTAGGAGACATGTCCCCCCAACCCCACACTCCTCTCCTCAGAGGCTAAGCCCATACTACTCCTAGCCCAGGTGAGGGACATGCTCACCCTTCTGAGGGAATGCCACAAAGACATCAGGATGGAGCCCAGCCGAAGTGATTCAGTTGGTTGAAGGTCGTCCCATGAACTGAAAGGTCACTGGTTTGATTCCTGATCAGGGCACATGCCCAGGTTGAGGGCTTGATCCCCAGTAGGGGGCGTGCAGGAAGCGGCCAATCAATGTTTCTCTCTCTCTCTCTAAAATCAATAAAAACATATCTTTTAAAAAGGAAGATCCCAGGTTGGATACCCAAAAGAAAAGTGTCAGCTTCCCTCCCAAGCACCTGACTCTGTGCTCCCCAGTTCCTCACACCCAGGTGGGGCTCCAGCCCAGCTCCCACACTAAGGGCCTGGGATTTTCAGTAGCTCCCACACCTCACCCATCCTTGCCAGGAGGTTGTGCACAGATTCAGAGTTGCAATTCTGGTCCCTTCAGCAGCCTTCTTTATGAACAACTGTTTCTTTTCATCTTGACTATGCAAATGATAGATGTGAATGATTATACGAGCGAGTCGCTGTAAAAATATGGAAAATAGAAAAAATTCTAAACGAAAGAACATGACACAATGCTATTATGCTGATATGCTCTCTTGCAGTCTTTGTATAAACCTCTCAACTTCTTTTTACATAGCTGGCATCACATCGAATATTCGAGGGGGTTTCTTGGTGTGTATTTTTTTTCACTCAAGTTGTTTTTTTTTCACTTGACGTCATCCATTCCATTCAACCTGAGTCAATAAATATTTACCAAATGCCTACGATTGGCCCTGCACTGTGTGTAGAACAATAAACAAGCCTGGCATAATCTCTGCTCTGTGCAGCTAACAGTTCGGGATAGGGGTCAGACATTGAACTTGGGAGCTAATGAAATCATCTCCTACAAAGTGTGCGGTATAATTCAATTGTAAATTTTGCTCTTGAGAAAACATGTGCCTAAAAATGCAGAGAGAATATTTTTAAAAGTTATATTTAGCTCGGCTGGTGTGGTTCAGTGGTTGAGTGTCTACCTATGAACCAGAAGGTCATGATTCCTGGTCAGGGCACATGCCCAGATTGTGGGTTTGATCCCCAGTAGGGGGCATGAAGGAGGCAGCCAATTAAGGATTTTCTGTCATCATTGATGTTTCTATCCCTCTCACCCTCTCTCTTCCTATCTGAAATCAATAAAAATATATTTTAAAGGTTATATTTAAGTAAATGTTTTGTGTATGACTAGTGGCAGAACAGTGAAATAAAAATAGATGCTTTGACTCACATGGGACCTGGGGCTCCTACTTAATATAGCCCTATGATGACTGTAGGGCCAAAAAACATCCTTCTACAGCACAATTTTTAGTGGCAGCATAGAATCCCTTTTGTGAATAGGACATAGATTCTCTAGTCCCTTATTGCTAAATATTTAAGTTGATCCTAAATATTTACTTTTACAATAACAGAGCAATGAACACCTTCATGCATGAATATCTGTGTGTGCAAATCTGATTCTGTCTTTGGGTTAAACGCTATAGTTTGACCACTCCAATAATAAGTCTTGGGACAGAGACTGGCTAGTTATGCACAAAAACCCTTTCCTTGTCCTCCTGGGCACATGCTAGACTACATCTCCCAGCAGCCTTTGTAGTTTGGCATGACCATCTGACTCATTTCTGGCCAATGGCATGGAAGTGGGAGTAATGCCTCACACCTCTGGGGCCTGGTCCACAAAACCTCCCTGGCGTGCTCTTCTATGAACTTTCTAAGAGCCCTTAGAAGCCACCTGTTGAAAATAGCAGAGTCACAAGACAGAAGGAGCCTGGGTCCCTGAATCACCACTTGAAGAAGAACTACCTGCTGGCTAGTCAGGATCACCCACTTTGAACATTAAGCCACTGAGATTTAAAGTTACATCTATCATGACAGCTCAAGTTAACTGATACAGGAATCCACCCCCACTTCCCGTACCAGAAACCAGTCCCTATTGGGCATCTCAGGTGGTAGAAATGCCATGTACCCTCCTACACACACACACACACACACACACACACACTCCTCAGTTTTCCTCCTCAGTCACCTGTGCACTGCCCCAATTTCATCAGTCTTGTTTTTGGTCATCTTCCTCCCTGGCCTAAAAGCTTAGCCTCAACTGAAGCTGCCCTACCCAGACACTCACCTGGAAGGACCCCGGGGAAGGCTGCCAGCTTCCTGTCCTGGGACATGCCTTGTAGCCTTTGCCCCTGGAAGGTCAAGCATCACTTTCTTCTCATGGAGCAAAAAGAATCTACCCACATCCCAGGATAAATAACCCCACAGATTACACACAGCCCATTCTCCAGGCTCGCTGGCACTCATCCCATGGCCGGAAACCTCTCTGCCATTTTGCCTCTGTCTCTATCTTCAGAAAACAAGATGGATAATGCAGCCCTGTTCCGGGGAGAGCTGTGGGTTACTGTGAATGGAAGCATCTGAATGCGACTGCCCGGCTGCCTGGGGCTGGGGTCCTCGGGGGATGTCGCTTTGGCGACCCTTTCTCAAAGCCCCTTCCTGCCACTGTGTTGGGGAAGCACCTCTGCAGTTGGGAAGCAGAGCTCAAGTGTTCATTCTCCAGGCTGCAGGCTGGCCCATCATTGTGCTGTGACTGCCATCTAGTGGCAGACAGAGGCGAGGCCGTGGAGCATCTCTGGTAGGCATCAGGAGGACCCCCCAATCTTTCAGCCTCCAAAGAGCACCAGACAATGATGGTCAAGATCAAAGTCGCTTGCCCCCACTCCCTTTCAAAGCCCTTTCTTTTGCCTGGCCAAAAAAAGAAAAGAAAAAGATCCCTGCTTCCTGTTTAGCCTCCTGCAAATCATATGCTTTAGGGATTATCTGCAACTAGTTATTTTTACTTCATTATTATAAAAACTAGAGGACCGGTGCACGAAATCCATGCACGAGGCGGGGCGGGGGGGGGGGGTGTCCCTCAGCCCAGCCTGCACCCTCTCCAATCTGGGACCCCTCAAGGGATGTCCAACTGCCTGTTTAGGCCCGACCCCTTCCCCAGGGTCTTTCCAGGTGTGTGTCTGGGTAGGGCAGCTTCAGTTGAGGCTAAGCTTTTAGGCCAGGGAGGAAGATGACCAAAAACAAGACTGGTGAAAACAGGCAGTTGGACATCCCTCTCACAATCCAGGACTGCTGGCTCCCAACTGCTCACCTTCCTGCCGTCCTGATTGCCCCTAACTGCTTCTGCCTGCCAGCCTGACCACCCCCTAACCACTCCCCTGCCAGCCTGATTGATGCCTAACTGCTCCCCTGCCAGCCTGATTGCCCCTAACTGCCCTCCCCTGCAGGCCTGGTCACCCCTAACTGCCCTCCCCTGCCAGCCTGATTGCCCCTAACTGCCCTCCCCTGCAGACCTGGTCACCCCTAACTGCCCTCCCCTGAAGGCCTGGTCACCCCTAACTGCCCTCCCCTGCAGGCTTGATCACCTCCAACTGCCCTCCCTTGCAGGCCTGGGTCCCTCCCAACTGCCCTCCCCTGCTGGCCATCTTGTGGTGGCCATCTTGTGTCCACATGGGGGCAGCCATCTTTGACCACATGGGGGCAGCCATCTTGTGTGTTGTAGTGATGGTCAATTTGCATATTACTCTTTTATTAGATAAGATGATACGTGCACATCATTTAAAAATTAAAACACTGCTGAAGACTTTAAAGAAGTCAGTCACAAACGACCCTGAAGTCACCACTCAGAAACAGCCAGAGTTGGTACCTGAGAGAAGGCATTGCAGGCAAAGCCCCCACGCCAGCCACGGGCAGAGAAGCTGCATGGCTTCCAGTGGCTCAAGGCTTGGGCTTGAGCACCAGGCGGCAGGGCTTCCTGGCTGGCTCTGCTACTTCCTTGGGGGAGTTACTAACCCTCTGCCTATTTCATTTGCTCATCTTAAAGACAGGGATAACAGTGTTACTGAGAGAACTCAACTCTCAAGTATTTAGTACAGTGTCTGGCCTAAAAGCTTGGGTCCTGGTCCCTGTGGTGAAACTGGGGCAGTGCACAGGTGACCGGGGAGGGAAGCTCAGAGTGTGTGTGTGTGTGTGTGTGTGTGTGTGTGTGTGTGCATGTGCGCACAGTATGGAAAACCTTCGCAGTTAACCACTATTAGAATAGATGAATGAGCAGGCAGATAGCAGATACATAGAGTAGTTAACTGTGCCTATTATGTTTTACATAAAAAAGAGAACTAGCATATATATGATCCAGCAATTCCACTTTTGGGTGTTCATCCAAAAAAAATGGCGGTATATGGACTGCCATGTTCATGGCAGCGTTATTTACAATTGCCAAAATATGGAAACAACCCAAGTGGCCATCAACAGATGGATGGATAAAGAAAATGTGTTATATATTATATACAATGTAATATGATTCAGCCATAACAAAGAAGTCTTCCCATTTGTACAGCATAGATGGACCTTGAGGGCATTATGCTAGGTGAATAAGTCAGACAAAGAATGGCAAATACTGTATGATCTCACTTATATGTGGAATCTACAACAAGCAAATAAACCAAGCTCATAGCTACAGAGAATACCATAGTGGCTGCTATTGGGGGGAGAGGGGGGAAGAATGGGTGAAAGGGGATCAAAATGGTATAAACATTGTTATAAAATAGTTAAGTCATGGGGACAGATATTAACTAGACTTATTGTGGTGATCATGTCACAATGTATATAAATACCGAATCATTGTGTTGCCCACCTGAAACTAACATAATCTTACATGCCAATTATACTTCAGTATTTTTTTAAAAAATGTATGGGCCATGAAAAGAAATGGGATGAGGAGTCCATAATTGGAGAGACTAGGAACTGAGTAGCTAAATCCTCCTGGGTCCATGGGGACCTGGCTGGTCCTCAGGCCCCTGCTGCCAGCGTGCCCCCAGGGATGCTGCCCCAGCAGTAACAGTTCGAGCTTAAGCATTTCCCCCTCAGGAGGAGCAAGGGGTGCTAATAACCAACCAGGGAGAAACAGAATTAGTAGAGAAAGCCCATCCTGCAGCTGGCAACAATCTGTGAGTCCCCGGGGGTGGGGGGAACCAGGTGAATTACATGCCAAATACATGCCACTTACCATACCCATACCTATGAACTTACAGGGATCACAAACTTCTCTGAGCCTGTTTTCTCATCTATAAAAACCAGGATCTCACTTGTAGTGATACTATGCATTAAATTGTGCTCCTCCCTCCAAAAAAATATTGAAGTCCAAACCCCCAGTACCAGAAAATGTTGACCTTATTTGGTAACCAGGTCATTGCAGATGTAATTAGTTAGAATGAGGTAATACTGGAGTGGGATGGACCCTTGATTCACTATGATTGATGTCCTTATAAGGAAAAACACAGGCACCTGAGTGGAGAAGACCACGTGGCAAAGGAAGCAAAGACTGGAGTGACGGCTGTGAGCTGAGGAGCACCAAGCACTGCACAGAGACACTAGGAGGGAGAAAGAGGCCAGGCAGGATGCTCCCCTACAGGGTTCAGGAGGAGTGTGGCCCTGTGAAACCTTGACTTCTATTGTTCTCCCCCCTCCCCCTCCCCCGAGCTTTGTTACCGCTGCCCTGGGAATCAAATACAAAGGAGAGTTCCTACAAATAGGAGGAATGATAAAGGAGGGTTTCCACCTCCTGTACCCCAATTTCTGATCTCCAAGTCCTTTGTCAGCGCTCAGAAGTAACAGCGTTCCAGCTTCAAGGAGCTCAGGGTCCACTGGGGGGTGGCAGGGAAATTCCTTGCAGGGTGAACCATAAAGAAACTCCACGTCCTCAGCCTGGCAACAGCTCTCCAACCAGAGTGGTGTGATCAAAGCCTAACTCTGCCCCTGCAGAGACAGCGGCGACAGTGACACCCCCGCACGGCCACAGCAGCTGTCAGCCCCCCAGAAGGAAGCCTGCACCCTCAGCGGCCGCTCCCCTCCTGCCCACATCGCCAAGGAAAAACACAAAGGCTGGTCAAAGAGAGCTGGTCAGACTTGGAAAATCATTTCAGAAAAGTCATAAAATCTTAAAAGGAACTTTGGGCAATGCCAACTGAATAGGGTGAAAGAGAAAAGAGATACAAAGGCAGGGCAATTTGAACATGAAAAGCGAAGAACTGCTCTGAGAGTGAGTGGAGAATCAACAGGCATTCTCGGGGAATGGGGACTCAAAAGCTCTCTCCTGCCCTAGCCCGTTTGGCTCGGTGGATAGAGAGTTGGCCTGCGGACTGAAGGGTCCCAGGTTCGATTCCGGTCAAGGGCATGTACCTTGGTTGCGGGCACATCCCCAGTGGGGAGTGTGCAGGAGGCAGCTGATCTATGTTTCTAACTCTCTGTTTCTCTCCCTTCCTCTCTGTAAAATACCAATAAAGTAAATTTTAAAAAAATTTAAAGAAAGCTCTCTCCCCACCTGCACCCCTATGTTCATTTCAGCATTACTCACAATAACCAAGATATGGGAGCAACCTACATGGTTGTTAATGGGTAAATGGGTAAGAAAATGTGATTTTACACACACAATGAAATATTGTTCAGCAGAAGGAAATCCTGCCATTTACCACAACCTGGATAGACCTCAAGGAAATTATGCTAAGTGAGATGAGTCAGAGAAAGACAAATACTGTATGATCTCATTTATGTAAGGAATCTAAAAGAGCCAAACTCATAGAAACAGAGACTAGAATGGTGGTTACCAGCGGCTGGAGGTGGAGGAAATGGGGAGAAGTTGGTCAAACTTCAGGGTTTAAGAGAAATGAGTTCTGAGGATCTAATGTGCAGCATGATGATTATACGTAATAATATTGTACGATACACCTAACCGTAACCCTAACCATTAAAAAAGGTCATTGTGGCCAAAACTGGTTTGGCTCAGTGGATAGAGCATCGGCCTGTGGACTGAAGGGTCCCGGGTTTGATTCCGGTCAAGGGCGTGTACCTGGGTTACGGGCACATCCCCAGTGGGAGGTGTGCAGGAGGCAGCTGATCGATGTTTCTCTCTCATCGATGTTTCTAGCTCTCTATCCCTCTCCCTTCCTCTCTCTGTAAAATATCAATAAAATATATTTTTTAAAAAAAGGTCATTATGTGATGTAATAGAGGTGTTAGCAAAAGCTACAGTGATACTCATATTGCTGTATAAGTATCAAATCAGCACATTGTACACCTTAAACTTACAAAAAGTTTTATGTCTATTGGTATAGTGTTATATCTCAATAAATCTGGAAAAAGTATTTTTTTTAAATCATCTTACATTTTTCAGTGCTGAGAAGGCAAAGAGCTCAGAAATCATTTTATGGATGGGGGACTGAGGCCCAACGCCAGGAAGCGCTCCCTGAAACTGTGTAGGTAAGTGCGTAACAGAGGCTGTCTTCCCCAAGGCTGTCACTCCAGTCACTCCCAACAAGTCTGAACCCAGTTCCTTGGCGGGTGCTGGGAGGACAGCCTCGGGGAAGCCCAAGAGCAGATCCGAGAAATAAGGGGTGGGGAGAGGATCCTCTACAAATTCATTGAGTCATTGTGTCTTCACCCAACACATTTTTCACATCTCTGGTTACCATCTGGAATCCCTGTCCTAGATGGCATCCCAGCCCCTGGCATCATAGCCTTGTTCTCAGAGGCCAGCCTGGCCCGAGCTGGATGGAACACTGTCTCTCTTGCGATGCCAGAAAGAAGACTATGGCACCCCAGAGCCCACTGGGGTGTACACGGAAACATAGCCACATTGCCGAAAGAAATAGCAAAAACAGTCACCAACGGAATCATTATGAACCTCGGGATCTAGAAATGGAAGAGGAAACCAGATGGAAAGAGAGATGGAAACCCTTTACACCTCTATCTACCACCAGGTTCAAAATCAAGTTCAAACTCATCAATCAAACTCCTGAGAAGAGCCTGTGGCTGCAAGAAACCCTGCTGGAGTCACCAAGTCCTTCTCCTGCCTCACCTTCCCCGGAGCAGAGGCTCGCCTCAGCCGGGATCCATGGGCCTCCCTGAGCCTTGCAGAAATACTCTCTAAAATTAAAGGATGACGGGAGGGAATAATGGCGGCGGAATAGACAGACGTGTTCCGAGCCTTGGCCCGGAGCAGAAAGAAAGAACAGCTGAGGGTCGCACAAGGAGTGTTTGTTGGCTGGTTGGGAGACAGCTGAATTCCAGAAGGAGGTGGGGGACTGCTGAACAGGGTTCCCCTGACCTGGCAGCACCAACTGCGGCTGGGTCCCCTCCCGGAGCTGCGGGCTTGGACGCGGAGTCTGCGCCATCTTGATCTGGAAAGTGGAGCTTATCTGAAGCCTGAGAATCCACAACTACGGCACCCCAGGAACAGCTGCGAGCCCCAGAACAACGCTCCCCAACTGGCGCAAGCACACGGGTTCAGAGGAGCTCTACACTCCACCACGGAAAGGTCAGATTTCGCCTGGGATAAGGTGAGGTCTCTGGTCCCGGCGGGAGAGAGGAACGCGCGTTTTGCGGGAGCTGGAGGACCAGGGAAGTCTGTGCCTAGAAAAATCCGTGGCTGTAGGGGCTGGCGTGATCTGTGATTGTGGAAAGGGGTCCTCAGAGCTGCTAAGAGAAGGGCACTCTAAAAAGCAACCCATTTTGATCTGAAGTGCAGGGACACCCTAAGAATTTCAGGCAGTCCAGACTTACGCGCAGCCCGTGCGCTCCCTGGGTGCCTGGGCTTACGCGGAGTCCCGGAGTACGCACACTTGGGCTTTTTCCTCTTCAAATCCTTGCTTCTGATTACTAAGCCCAATACATAGGATCACCCAGTTGGGGACACCCTGGGAGACTGCAGGGGAAGGTTGTTTTTCTGGAACCTGGGGATCGGAGCGGGGAGTGACCATCAGAGAGTCAGCTCTGAGGCAGCCACAGGGAAAGAAGGCTCTAACACTGCCTAGAGAGGCCATAGATAGACCCGGAAGTCAATCCAGAAACACTGCCACCCAGGGGCTGAATCACAAATTGACTCTTGTGTAATCAAAAATAAAGAAATACGAGAAATTAAGACACACCGCCTGCTTAAAATCAGGACTGGCTTACAACACCGAAGAGCAGTGGATCGCAGGGAACTGCAATACTGTCTGGACTGAGAAACAGGCGTGCCAAACAGAAAAACAGAGGAAGTGAATGACCTTCACTACTTCACATTTTATTTTTACCTTTTATTTTTTTTATTTTTTTTTTATTTTCATTTTTTGCATCTTTTAATCAAGAAACTTTTTTTTCTTTTTTCATCACTTGATTTTACCTTTTTAATGATTACATTTTTATTTTCAATCCGTATTATCACTACTGCTATTTTATCTTTTTTTTTTTTTTTTTTTTAAAGTGTCATTTTATTTTCTCTTCATTTTATTTTGGGATTAGGGTTCTACATTCTATTTTTTATCTTTCCTTTAGCATCGTTTTACTCTATCTCAACTCTACCTTTAGGCCATCACTCTCTTCCTAACCTCCCCCTTTTCAGTGTCCTGTTTGTCTTACCCTTTTACTGCTTTAGATTTTCCCTATTCTTTCTGTTTACCCCTTGTTAAAATTTCACCCTACTTACATATCTAATCTCCAATCCCCTGCTCCAAGTCCACATACACCTCTCCCTTCACTGTCTGAGCTATCCATAAACTTGTCCTTCTCTCTGTCCTTTTGTTGTTGTTTGCTTGAATGTAGATTATATCCAATTTTTATGCTTTTTTTGTGAGATTGTTTTGCTTATTCTTCTTTTGTTTATTTTTTTGTTTGTTTTGTGCTTCAGCTTTCCCTTGCCTCACTCCATATTAGTTGGTGTTGTAGTTTGTACTAATCCCCAGGCACTTGTTGCTGGCATTTGCTGGGATTAGTGATTGTTCTATTGGAGTTTTATCCCCAATATATATAGTCTGTTCCCCTTTCTCTCTTAGTCACTTTCTTGTCTCTCTTACTTTTTTTTTTTCTCTTTACTTTCCCTTTTCCCAATTTCATTTTCACACTCCTTTTTTCTTTCTTTCTTTCTTTCTTTCTTTCTTTCTTTCTTTCTTTCCTTCTTTTTTCCTCTTCTTCTTTCTCTCCTATCACCTAATTTGCCTTTCTCTGGTGGTCACCTTTATTGGAGGTTATTAATATCGTGAATACATTCCTGTTCAGTGCCTTGTGAGTTGTACCTGGTAGTGCTGTATTTTGTGCCTTTAAATCAACCCAGGAGAGAGAGAACTACATAACCAGACACCCAGAGAAGAGAGACCATGGGGAGACAAAGAAGCAGCCCACATATGAAAGAAAAGCAGGCATCACCAGAAAAGGAAGTAAACGAAATGGAGGCAAGCAACCTTCCAGAAAAAGAATTCAGAGAAATGGTCATAAGGTGGCTGAAAAGAATGGAAGACAAATTCGACAATATGAGCAAGAACCAAGAGGAAATGAAGAAGAACCAAGAAGAAATGAAAAATGACATCGCTGCTGTAAAGAACTCAATAGAAAGCATCAAGAGTAGACTAGAAGAAGCAGAGGACCGCATCAGTGAGCTAGAAGACAAGATGGAAAAAAATACCCAAGAAAAGCAACTTCTAGAAAAAAAAATTAAAAGGCAGGAGGAGAGTCTAAGGGAACTTTGGGACAACACGAAACAAAACAACATCCGCATAATAGGGGTTCCAGAAGGAAAGGAAGCTGAGCAAGGAATAGAAAACCTCTTTGAAGAAATAATGACAGAAAATTTCCCAGATATAGAAAAGAAAAAACCCACACAAATCCAAGAAGCCCACAGAGTCCCAAGCAAAATGAACCCCAAAAGACCGACGCCAAGGCACATTATAATTAAATTGGCAAACACCAACGACAAAGTAAGAATCTTAAAAGCAGCAAGAGAGAGACAGAAAGTTACATACAAAGGAACCCCCATCAGACTAGCAACTGATTTCTCAACAGAAACTCATCAGGCCAGAAGAGAATGGAATGAAATATACAAAGTCATGCAAAGAAAGGGGCTGAATCCAAGAATACTGTACCCAGCAAGGCTGTCAATCAAAATTGAAGGTGAAATCAGGAGCTTCACAGACAAAAAAGGACTAAGGGAATTTATTACCACCAAACCAGCAATGCAAGAAATGCTAAAGGGTCTACTGTAAAAAAAAAAAAAAGAAAGAAAGAAAGAAAGAAAGAAAGAAAGAAAGAAAGAAACAGGAAGCGAAGAAGTAACACAGGGGTAAAGAATAGGAATGGCGACAAATAAGTACCTATCAATAATAACTTTAAATGTAAATGGATTAAATGCCCCAATCAAAAGACATAGGGTAACAGATTGGATAAGAAAACACGACCCATATATCTGCTGTCTACAAGAAACCCACCTCAGAAAAAAAGACGCACACAGACTGAGGGTGAAGGGATGGAAAAAGGTTTTCCAGGCAAATGGAACTGAAAAAAAAGCTGGGGTAGCAATACTTATTTCTGACAAATTAGATCTCAAACTGAAGGACATAACAAGAGATAAGGAAGGCCATTTCATAATACTAAAGGGAGCAATCCAACAAGAAGAAATAACTCTGGTAAACATATATGCACCCAATACAGGAGCACCCAAATACATAAAAAAACTCCTGGAGGATATCAAGGGAGACATTGACAGCAATACAATCATAGTAGGAGACTTTAATACCCCACTATCACCATTGGACAAATCCTCTAAACAAAACATCAGCAAAGAAACATCAATCCTAAATGACTCACTAGACCAGATGGAATTAATTGACATCTTCAGAACATTTCACCCCAAAGCCACAGAATATACATTCTTCTCAAGCGCACATGGGTCATTTTCAAAGATAGACCATATGTTGGGACATAGGCAAAGTCTCTTCAAATTCAAGAAGATAGAAATCATATCAAGCATCTTCTCAGATCACAGTGGCATAAAACTGGAAATCAACTACAATAAAAACAACCCAAAGAAATCAAACACATGGAGACTAAACAGCATGCTATTAAACCATGACTGGGTTACCAGAGAGATCAAAGAAGAAATAAAAAACATCATGACAACAAATGACAATGAAAACACTACAATCCAAAATCTATGGGACACAGCGAAAGCAGTCTTGAGAGGGAAGTTCATAGCTCTACAAGCCTACTGCAAAAAACAAGAAACAGGGTTAATAAATTACCTAACCCAACAACTCAAAGAGTTAGAAAAAGAGCAACAAGAAAAGCCCAGTGTAAGCAGAAGGAAGGAAATAATAAAGATCAGAGCACAGATAAACGACATAGAGACCAAAGAAACAATACAAAAGATCAACAAAACCAAGAGCTGGTTCTTTGAAAGGATAAACAAGATTGATGAACCTCTAGCCAGGCTCACCAAGAAGCAAAGGGAGAGGACCCAAATAAACAAGATCAGAAATGAAAGAGGTGAAATAACAACAGATCCCGCCGAAATACAAAGGATCGTTAAAAAATACTACGAACAACTCTATTCCAACAAACTGGACAACCTGGAGGAAATGGACATATTCCTAGAAAAATATAACCTTCCAAAACTCAATCAGGAAGAATCTAAACAGCTCAACATGCCAGTAACTATGGAAGAAATTGAAGCAGTCATCAAAGAGCTTCCGGCAAACAAAAGCCCGGGGCCAGACGGCTTCACAGGAGAGTTCTACCAAACATTCAAGGAAGAACTAAAACCTATCCTCCTCAGACTATTTCAAAAAATTCAAGAGGAAGGAACACTTCCCAGCTCCTTCTATGAAGCCAGCATCACCCTAATACCAAAACCAGATAAAGACAACACAATGAAGGAGAATTACAGGCCAATATCCCTCATGAATGTAGATGCCAAAATCCTCAATAAAATTCTAGCAAATAGGATCCAGCAGTACATCAGAAAGATCATACACCATGACCAAGTAGGATTTATCCCAGGAATGCAAGGATGGTTCAATATCCGCAAATCAATAAATGTGATACATCACATAAACAAATTGAGAGATAAAAATCACATAGTCATATCAATTGATGCAGAAAAAGCATTTGACAAAATCCAACACCCTTTCTTGATAAAAACTCTCAACAAGGTGGGAATAGAAGGATCATACCTCAACATCATAAAAGCTATATATGATAAACCCACAGCTAACATCATACTCAATGGGCAAAAACTAAAACCATTTCCCCTAAGAACAGGAACAAGACAGGGATGCCCACTCTCACCACTCCTGTTTGACATAGTACTGGAAGTATTAGCCATTGCAATTAGACAAGAAGAAGAAATAAAAGGCATCCAAATTGGAAAAGAAGAAGTAAAGCTGTCCTTATTTGCAGATGACATGATATTGTACATAAAAAACCCGAAAGACTCCATCAAAAAACTAACAGACTTAATAAATGAATTCGGCAATGTAGCAGGATACAAAATTAACACCAAGAAATCTATGGCATTTCTATACACCAACAATGAACTTACAGAAAGAGAGACTAAAAAAGCAATCCCATTTTCCATCGCACCAAAAAAATTAAGATACTTAGGAATAAACCTAACCAAGGAGGTAAAAGACCTATACGCGGAAAACTACAGGACACTGAAAAAAGAGATAGATGAAGACATAAACAGATGGAAGAACATACCATGTTCATGGATTGGTAGAATCAACATCATTAAAATGTCCATACTACCCAAAGCAATCTATAGATTCAATGCACTCCCCATTAAAATACCAACGGCGTATTTCACAGACCTAGAAAGAACTCTCCAAAAATTCATCTGGAATAAAAAAAGACCCCGAATAGCCACAGCAATCCTGAGAAAGAAGAATAAAGTAGGAGGGATCTCAATACCAGATTTCAAGCTGTATTACAAAGCCACTGTCATCAAAACAGCCTGGTACTGGCACAAGAACAGACATATAGATCAATGGAACAGAATAGAGAATCCAGATATCGACCCAAACCAATATGCACATTTAATATTTGACAAAGGAGGCAAGAGCATACAATGGAGTCAAGACAGTCTCTTTAATAAATGGTGTTGGGAAAATTGGACAGATACATGCAAAAAAATGAAACTAGATCACCAACTTACACCATACACAAAAATAAACTCAAAATGGGTACAGGACTTAAATATAAGACGGGAAACCATAAAAATACTAGAGGAATCCACAGGCAGCAAAATCTCAGACATATGCCAAAAGAACTTTTTCAGTGATACTGCCCCTAGGGCAATGGAAGCCAAACAGAAAATAAACAAATGGGACTACATCAAAATAAAAAGCTTTTGCACAGCAAAAGAAACCATCAACAAAACAACAAGAAACCCCACTGTATGGGAGAACATATTTGCAAATGGTATCACTGATAAAGGTTTAATTTCCAACATCTACAGGCAGCTTATACAACTTAATAAAAGGAAGATAAATGATCCAATAAAAAAATGGGCAACGGACCTAAATAGAAGCTTTTCGAAAGAAGACAGAAGGAAGGCCAAGAGACACATGAAAACATGCTCAAAGTCACTAATTATCCGAGAGATGCAAATCAAAACAACAATGAGATACCATCTCACACCTGTCAGAATGGCTATCATCAACAAATCAACAAACGACAAGTGTTGGCGAGGATGCGGAGAAAAAGGAACCCTCGTGCACTGCTGGTGGAAATGCAGACTGGTGCAGCCACTGTGGAGAACAGTATGGAGTTTCCTCAAAAAACTGAAAATGGAACTCCCATTTGACCCAGTAATCCCACTCCTAGGAATATATCCTAAGAAACCAGAAACACCAATCAGAAAGGATATATGCACCCCTATGTTCATAGCAGCACAATTTACAATAGCTAAGATTTGGAAACAGCCTAGGTGCCCATCAGCAGATGACTGGATCAGAAAACTATGGTACATCTACACAATGGAATACTATGCTGCCGTAAAAAAGAAGGAATTACTACCATTTGTAGGCACTTGGATGGAATTAGAGAACATTATGCTAAGTGAAATAAGCCAGTCAATGAAAGAAAAATACCACATGATCCCACTCATTTGGGGATAATGAAAAACATTATAAACTGATGAACAAAATGATAGTTACAGAGGCAGTAAAGCATCAAACAGACTGTCAAATTACAGTGGTAAGGTTAGGGAGAGGTGGGGGAAATAAGAGATCAACTGAAGGACTTATATGCATGTATATAAGAGTAACCAACGGATGCAAAACATTGGGGGGTGAGGGCATGTATGGGAGTGGGGTGGGGGTGGGGGGCAATGGTAAGATATGTACACATATAATACCTTAATAAAAATTTGAAAAAATAAAAAAATAAAAAAAAATAATAAAAATCAAGTGAATAAAAAAAAAAAAAAAAATAAAATAAAATAAAATTAAAGGATGACTTTGGCAGGTCCCTTCTTTTCTTGTTTAGCGGTTGCGTTGGCCAGAAGGGAGGCTAAGCTGCAATGGTCAGGTCCAGTGGCCCGCCCTCAGTCCGGGAAGTCTACGTGTGTGCACCAATCACCGGCAAATTTGTCCCTGCCGCCAAGAGGTTCCCTGCAGCCCGGGGTAGAATGCCCAGGGAGTCAGAGCCAGGGCAGCTGCCATTCCTGCACATGCAGGCAGGGAGGAAGGAACCGACAGAGGAAGTGATCGTCTGCGTTGAGTCGGGATGGCAGGGAGGCAGCATGCATGGGGCGAGTGAGACACACACACAAGTCTGGATTTGCACCTCTGTTCTGCTGGCTGGCACTTGTGTGCTCTTAAAAGCAAGTTACCTCACGGTCTCTGAACTTCCCTCCTCGCCTCCCCAGAAAGATCATGGTGCCTTTCTCCCCGGTGTTCTTTAAGGAGTAAAGATTCTGTGTGTAAAGCGGCCTGTGCCGCAATCAATGAAAGCTGTCCTCATGGACATGGGGCCCTGCCGGGATGCTGATGCTGCACCCCTTCTCCACACCCCAGTTTCAACCCTGCCCAGGCTGCGGCTCTGAACCCCCTGCAGGCTCTGAACCCCCTCACACCCCCGAAAGGCAGCCCCAGGTTGAGAATGCAGCTCAGCACCAAGCCTCCCTTCCTGCTGTCCCACCCTCCTGGGGTTATCACAGCATCAGAGATGGACCTTGACCCTAATGTATGCCTCACAAACCGCTCAGTGTTCTCACTGAAAGTTTACCGGGGACCTAATGACCCAGGTTCCTCCTCACACAGACGTCCTGCCTGGCTCCTGCCTGGCTCTGCTGGCCCCTCTCCCAGAGGCAGAAGCCCCTGTTTGATGGCAGATGCTCTGCTAATTCAGAGAGAGAGAGCTCCGTGCCAATCCTGCAGCTGGACTCCGCCCACTTCAACCTCCACCCCTTCACTCCAGCCCCACCCTCTTTGGGCTGTCTGCCAGAGCTTAGCAGTCATCTTCCTCCTAAGTCTCCTCCTCTGCAGAGTGTGGCTTAGTGGAATAGACACAGACTTTAGAATCAACTGCCCCACACATCTACTGTGTGACCTTAGGCAAGTTCCTTAACCTCTCTGAACCTCGGCTATAAAATGAGGAGAATAACAGCTTCCACGAGCCATGGAGGAAATTTAAGGGATGGTGTGGATCCTGAGCCTACCACAGTATCTGGCACATCGGAATGCTTTCTAAGGGCCAGCTCCCTCCCTCCTGCCTCCTCCCACCCCAGGTGGCCTGTAACTAGTCTTAACTAGCTAAAGCCAAGGATATGCCAGTGGTCATTAAAACAAATTTGTCACTTGATTCTACAGCCAGGTGGCACATGACAGCCATTAATTTTTCACATGAAAAATGGCTCTGCTAATTGAAAAACATCAAAAAGATTGAGGTTTACACAAATGTTCAGCTCTGTTTATTTTTTCTAATTTACTTTTCGGCAATCAGTAAGAACTTAATGACTCTCGTTTATGGCTTCCTCCCTAGTCCTAGATATGAGTGCCTGTAGGGTTCGAGATGTATATACTGAGAGCGTTCAGCCTGGGCTACACGGCCAGCAGGGAACAATAACAACACCCTAGGGAATTCCAGGTTCCTCAAAAGCTTAGCTGACACACTCACTGTTCATTGGGAAAACACCTCATCTAGGACTTTACAGCGGCTGGATTCTGTTTTCCTTTCCTCAGCACAGATTTTTCTGTCTTGGAAGTCTTTGTTATTGTTTCACTTGGTATTACATAAGGATAGGTAATATTTATTGAGCAACTACTCTGTGCCAAGCACTTAGCATGCACTTTAAGTGGATCATCTCCTTTCATGCCCATCAAGACACCATGAGGAAGGTACCATTATTAACCCTGCTCCAGACGAGGGAACTGAGACGTAGAGGGGGATTAGAAATGCAGACACTCAGACATCTGCATTGTGAAGTGGTTACTAAGGTGAAGATCATTAGCACATCTCAATCTTATGTTACCAACTGAACCTATGAGTTCATACAACTCGGAAGTAGCTTAGCCACAAGGGATGTGGTCCCAGGACCCCCTGGGTGGGGGGTGGAAAAGAGCTTTTCCAAGGCGGGGATATTTAGGCTGAGCCCTGAAAGATGAGTAAGCAGGAGTTCACTTGGGGAAGAGCTGGTGATTGTTCCTTCCCAGGAGAAGAAAGCACTTTGCAAGTCTTAAAGTGAGAGAGCCTATGGTGTGGCCATTTGCCTCGCAAACCCCCATTACATGAATGAAAAGAGGACTTTTCCAAAACAATGAATGATCTTGGGCCATATCCATCTAAGGGAGCTCAAGACAAGACTAAGACTCATTCCATTTCCTGGAGGTGTATTCCGAGAGAGAGAGAGAGAGAGAGAGAGAGAGAGAGAGAGAGAGAGAGAGAGAGAGAGAGAGAGAGAGAGAGAGGAAGGAGGAGGAGGAGGAGGAGGAGGAGGAGGAGGAGGAGGAGGAGGAGGAGGAGGAGGGAATGAAGAGAAAGAAGAGGAGGGAAAAGGAGAGGGAATGGGGGGAAAGGAGGGGAGATTTAATCCTTCCCCTTTCCAACATTCCAAAATCCTGTTCTGCAGATCACTAATCATGAGAGACACACCGTAAAAACAGAGCTCTCAGAACAAATAAATTTGAGGAATGCTACATGCTACCTCCCCCTCTTGACAGTTCACACAGCTTTTTAACAATTTAAAGGTCTTGAGGAGTCCTGTGGTGAGGAACCTGGGTTCTCCACTCATTGACTACTTTTTCATGCAATACCTGTTTCGTATTCCACAGCACCTACGTCAGGGAAAGACGGCCATCAATTAATTTCAACAGCCACGTGGAAAGTGCTGACTCTGACATCAGCCCCAGGGACTGAAAGCTCTTTAATAGATCAGTCTATTGCTGCACGTTCCCTATGCAGCCCCATGAGCATCGCCAACGCCTTGGTGAAGCCGCAGGCTTAAGGTTCCCATCCCCAAGACGAGGGGCATGCGGAATGAAGTGCACGCTCCTGTGTGATCCCTGGGAAGAAGGGGGAGGAGGCATGACTGGGGCTGGCTTAACAGAGATTTACTTCCCCGGCATCCTTTGGAATGGATATCCTGCATGATTGAGCCGGGCTTTGTTCAATTCTCAAAGCAATTTGCCAGGAGTGAGAAAGGAGTGCTTAGTAAAGCAAGTTGGTCAGTCCTGGATGATTACTTCTTATTCCAAAACAATTACTATAAAGGTAAAATGGCTTGTGTTGCTGTAAAAAAATATGACTCTCTACAAACAGTGACATGAATTCCCAACCAGAGCCATCAAGGCCACGGCCAAAGGCAGGCCACGCACGGGAAGATGTTTCTGCCCTGTCTCACAGTACTGGTTTCAAACAATTCAAAGGACAAGGAAGGGCTAGATAAGTGGAGGGGGTGGGGACTGATGGGGTGCCCTGGACAGGTACCTGCTTAGCAGTCAAACCCCATCCCTAAAGAGAACACGGGGAGGTAGCTACGGCCTTGTAGCTGCCTTCTTTCACCTGGACCCCCATTTCCATCCGCCCTCCTAAAGGAATAGTGCTAAGCAAGGTTTCTCACCCTCGCCACTACTGACATGGGGCGGGGGGTGGGGGGGAATTCTTTGTTGTGGGGGCTGTCCTGTAGGATGCTTAGCACATCCCTGACCTCTGTCTACCCACTAGATGCCAGTACCAACCCCTCTCCTCCCCCAAATTGTGACAATCGAAACTATCTCCAGGCATTGTCGAAGGTGCCCAGGGGGTAGGAAGTGAGGCAAAATTACTCCTGGTTGAGAACCACCAGATTAAAGCACAATGGGCATGGAGGACAGGTCCCACCAGGCCCCTGGACCCAGTACATCTCCAGGAGAGAACTGCTCTGGCCTGGCCTCTCCCGGGGAGCAAAGGGGAATGCATTCAGAAGCTGTTACTGTCACCCTTTTCTGGGCACTGAGGGAGCAGGGTGGCCTGAGTGCCTGGGCCTGCTGCCCAGTGGCTGGCATCACAGCGATGGGCCTGCCCTGCAGAGGACACCAATATGGGGGGGGGGGGGCAGAAGCCAACAGACATCGGGGAACCTTCCCGACAAGCCCAGGAATCCATTTAGGCTTCTAGACAGCCTCTCCCCCTCCCCTTGCTGGCTCCCAACTGTTCCTCTGCTATTTGAAGGAAGCAGACTTAAAATAGAAAGGTGTCTGGAGTGGCTCAGTGGTTGAGCATCGACCTATGAAGCAGAAGGTCACAGTTCAATTCCCGGGAAGGGCACATGGCTGGGTTGTGGGCTCAATCCTCAGTGTGGGGCGTGCAGGAAGCAGTCAATCAATGATTCTCTCTCATCATTGATGTTTCTGTCTCTCTCCCTTCATCTCTGAAATCAATAAAAATTTATTTTAAAAAATAGAAAGGTATCTTGTAAGACTCAGAGGCTGGTAGTGTTTAAGAACATTTCCTCAGTGTTCCTCCAGTGGCAACCACAGGTGCTGTTGCTATACGAGGACCCAAGTCTATATCCTGCAATTTATCAATAACCTCCATTGATACCCTCCCCTATGGAGGGCAGAGCAGGGAGTGGGGGCGGGGGTGGGGAATGCCTGGCTTGGAGCTGGATGCTGTGGGATAGGCTCCCACGCTAACATCTGCTCAAGGTTGCTTCACTTCCGTGGACCCTGGTTTTCTCTCGACCAGAAAATGAAAACAATGGCAACACCCACCTCGCCAGGTTGTTCCAAAGTTCAAAGTGCGAAGAGGATCATGTTTATAGAAGCACTTTGCCAATGTAGAGCACTGGGCAGATGTGGGTTGTTTTTCTTCACTCAAGAAGAATCACAAAGGCCCTAACCGGTTTGGCTCAGTGGATAGAGCGTCGGCCTGCGGACTCAAGGGTCCCAGGTTTGATTCCGGTCAAGGTCATGTACCTTGGTTGCAGGCACATACCCAGTAGGGAGTGTGCATGAGGCAGCTGATCAATGTTTCTCTCTCATCAATGTTTCTAACTCTCTATCCTTCTCCCTTCATCTCTGTTAAAAATCAATAAAACATATTAAAAAAAAAGAAGAAGAAGAAGAAGAATCACAAAGGTTGCAAAGCAAATCCATTTTAATTCACGAGAAGTAGTTGCCACGCAGACATATCGGAGGAAGGGACTGGGAAGGAATACCTGCTTTGAATTAGTGACTAAGTACAGCTAAAATGGAGGGGAAATCAGGACAGGGTCTTTAAGATTTTAAAAGTGAATATTAAAACACCTCTAATTCTTAGGTACATTGAGGAAAAACAGCATTGCTCTTCACCAAGGTCCTTTCTGTCTCTTTTTTTTTCCAGTTCTTTAGACCTTGAGTTTCTTCCCCCCATCCCCCATTCACCTCATTCCCATTGCTGCTCAGACCCCTCAAGGACTCTTTTTTTTTTTAATTGATTTTAGAGGAAGGGATAGATGGAAACATCAATGATCATTGATTGGCTACCTCCAGCATGCCTCACACTGGGGATTGAGCCCGCAACCTGGGCATGTGCCCTGACCAGGAATCAATCCGGTGACCTACTGGTTCATAGGTCCACACTGAACCACTGAGCCACCCCCGGCTGGGCTTAAGGTCTCTTAATTGTCATTGCCAGCCTCATCCAGAGCCCCTACGAAGCATTTAACCACTCATGGCACCATACCAGCCACTATACTGAGAAAAGCATTTGCTATTGCTGTAGGAGGGAGAGAGGCAAAGGGCCACAGAAGAAGAGGCAGAGGAGTGAACAGCAGGGGAAACTCGGCCTGACCTCCCTGGGGTTTTACATCTCAGACTGGACACACTGTAGCACTTAATCCTCCAACAACCTCATCTCGGTCCACGGGACAGAAAACCGAGGTTCACAAAGATAAGGCATCTGCTCAAGGTAAGGACATAGAAGTTGGATAGAAATCCTTTTGCTTCCCTTTGCCTTTTACATGAAGGTGATGAAAAATGGATGTTTGGGAGCTTCCAGGGAACTAGCAATGCGAGTGGAAGACTCTCATCTCTTCAGCATGGGAAACACTCAGCCCTTCCCATGTTCCAGAAAACCTGGGTGCTGAGAACACTTCTAGAAAGGGAACATTTTTCTAAATGTTTTATTCATTTACTGGGTTCATATACCCAACTCCATCTATGGAAAAAAAATTCACATTATTACCCGGTACACCTAGTAAAACAAGTATCAACAGAAAGAAACATTTTGCCTCATCTGTGGACAAATGCAGAAAAGCACTCTTGGAGTTCGCCTAGGAAATGAGTTTTAGGTTTCCTTTTAATGGCCATTTTTATAAATAAAACGAAAGGAGCTCAACTTCCTGAGATAACAGAGAGGGGATTTTGTAACCAGGACGTCTCGGAAGCCTCGTGGCTCACACAGAACCGAAAGCATCCGAGGCACAGGTTCTGCCTTGTACAAGGCATGATGTTGGTACACGACTGGCATACCAACTGAACGGGGGCCACAAACAGCCCGCTGTGCAGACAAGCTGGGAAAGCAGACATATCCACTGATATTCTGCCTGGCTGCTCCCAGGCTCACACTTCCTTCGGAATGTGTGTGTGTGCTATGTAAGACTCAATCACCCCTAGAAGGGCGAATAATTATAAATCACTCCATCAATTCACTAAAGAACATGGAAGAGGAATTTGCATGTAATGAATGACCCCCTCAACTTTGCACCAAGTACATTAGCTTGTGTAAGGCTCAGCCTGAGAGCTGGGCCCTCACCCACCCGCCTTCACCTGTTTACAGAGGAAAGGGAAACTCTGAGAGGTTAAGCTACCTGTGCAGGACCACACAGCACATCCACGGCCAAGCCAGGATCTCACCTTTGCTCCAAACTTATGCTCATGCTCTGCCTCATGCTACTTCCTAAAGCAGAGAGGAAGGAAAGGAGGAGGCAGCAAACACTTAAGGGTCCCAGCCACAGGCTCGGTGTCTATGCTGGCCACTTGGCACAATTGATGCTTATAGCGTACCTGAAGGCAGATCTTATACTCACTTCACAGATGAGAATTAAAACGAGAAATTGTGCCCTGGCCAGGTGGCTCAGTTGAGTGGAGCATCGTGCTGTACACCAACGGCTCTTGGGTCCGATTCCTGGTCAGGGCACATACCTGGGTTGCAGGTTTGATTCCCAGTCAGGGTGTGTACAGAAGGCAACTGATCAATGTTTCCCTCTCACACCGATGTTTCTTTCTCTCTCTCTCTCTCTCTTCCTTCCTCTCTCTCTAAAAATCAATAAAAACATATCCTCAGGCAAGGATTTAAAAAAATAAAAGAAGGATGAGAAATTGCTGCAAAATCAGTGGCGATCTGAACCAGGCTGTGTCTGATACCAAGTCCTGGGAAATTTGCACCTCACCATCAATACTCATTGACACACTCTGGCCCTCTTTCTCCCCACCCCCACCTCTCTGCTCTCATCCCATCCCTCTCACCCGGCTCCTGACACACTGCTCCAGGGAGGCAGGAAACAGGGACAGCAGCTAGACTGGTCATTGGGGCACCGGTACACAGAGAGGGGTCCAAGGGTGAGTGATTGTCTCCACCAGCAGTGGTGAGAAGTGATGGATTCCCAGCTACAGCAAAAACGCTTTTCATTTATGGCGTGGTACATACACACTGGAGGAAAGGGGCACTTGGGCTAAGGAAAAAGCATGTAATTGTGGCCACTTAGCTTCAGTGGTCCCATCTGGAAAGGGTGGTCAACTCAACCAAGAGTCCCTGAAGGCAATTAACCCTGGAAGGAGATGCTCAAGTTGGAAAAGATAAGGCTTCTAGGGAGAGCAGCACAGTGAGGCAAGCACTTTGAATCCAAAGCCAAAATCATCAAGCACCAAGTGGCCAAAGGACGTTCACATTAGACTGTACAAGTTCACAAGTTCATCTTTTGTACTTGCCTGTCCTACTCCACTCGCCCTCCTCTCTGTTCTCAAAGATCCATGAACGATGTATTATAATCTCCAGTCTGTTTAGTTTTGCCTAGACAGGAACCAATTTGCTTTAATTTTTGTCAGATTGTATTTTGTGATTCCCAGTTTCAGTTCTCTACATCTATATAGGGAAGCATCTTTAGGATGATGAAACACGTTTCTAAGTAAGTGTTTCCAAAATGAGTCTTCATCTTCTTGCAAGAAGCAAGAGGTCTCAGCCTACCTTTCTGTCCTGGCCTGTTTTCCCCTGGATATGTGCACAGCAGGCTGCCTCAGGCCATGACCCCCGTCACAGCAGCCATCCATTTGTTTGTTAATTCCTTCATTCACTAAAATTTGTTACTTAGTATTTATTTAACAATCACCAAGTCACAGATTGTGTTGGTTGCTTGGGAAACAAGGTCACGGATGAGCAAAAAAAAAAACACTGGTCTTCTCCTTGTAGAATTTAAAGTCTAGTGGAGGAGAAAGAAATTAATCACATGCAAAAAAAATATTTACAATTAAAAACCATGATAAGGAACAGTCCACGATGCTTTAAGAGCAAATAACACAAGGACCTGGTTGAAGAAAGTGATGTTTGCTATGAGATCTAAAGGTGGGGTTAGAATGGTTCCAGGACAGCTAGATTTGCATTTCAAGAAGAACCCTGAATCCTGGGCCAGCGGTGTGGCTCAGTGGTTGAGCATTGACCTATGAACCAGGAGGTCACGGTTCAATTCCCGGTCAGGGCACATGCCCAGGTTGCAGGCTCAGTCCCCAGTGTGGGGCGTGCAGGAGGCAGCAGATCAATGATTCTATCATCATTGATGTTTCTATCTGTCTCTCCCTCTCCCTTCCTCTCTGAAATCAATAAAATATATTTATAAAAATAAAAAAAATAAAACACCACCAGCGTCATGTCAAAAGGACTCAGGAGCCAACATGAAGAAGCTTCCACTAGCCAAAGATGGGACAAGTTGAGCTTCAATGATAATAACTGCAATAGATTAAAACCCATCTAATATATGTAAATCCATAGGTTTGTAATGATATTTTTTAAAAAAGATCGGTCACCCTCAGAGGAGGATAGAATGCTAACTTGTCATCTTGGAAACTGGTAGGTAAAGAGAAATAATCCAGCATTTATCCTGCCTTTCCTATAAGACTGTACCACTGGGTAGTCAAATGATAAATGAGAGTATCTCTTCATAAAAGTATTCCAACCAATAAATAGGAAAGTAATGGTAGAATTAGAATTTTACCATTCTGCAATCCCATGAAAAGAAAAGCCACCGGACATCATATACCTCCTATAGTCATACCTAAGACTTACCTATAGTCATACGTAAGGTAATTCCTTGCATGAGAAATTATCCTTTGTAGAAAGTGCAATAGTGTAAAAACTCATTAGTATCTTGTCAGTGATATCATATCTACAATAATAAAAATGTACTATGCTAATTAGACCAGACATCTTCCGGATGACCTTCCTGACAAAGCCAGAGCTGCAAGGGAAGCCCGAGTCCCAGGTGCCAGAGGAAGCTGGTGCCAGCAGCCGGGGGAAGGAAGGCCTACTCTTTCACGAATTTTGGGCATCGGGCCTCTAAGATATATATATATATATCTGAGGTCACAAATCCAGTAAAAGGCAGTCAGAACCACAGGTGTCCTGACTCTGAGTCCGGTGCTATATGTATATTACAATCCCTGTTATAAGCATTAAATGATTCTGCCTTTTCAAATGTATAAACTTAGGATACATCTTATTTCAAATGAGAGGGACTCAAACTAATTCCACTCAATGGACAATTAAGTGAACCCCCAGCTGAAGGCTCGGGGCACCCACTGCATGGATGAACCTTACGGCTTCCTGATCCCTCCTGAGACAGACCTGCATCCCCGCGGCCTCTGAGCGACAGGGAGAGGTCTGGCCCACGGGTTTCAGGAGACTAGCACCAGGCAGAATTCTGACAGGAGGAGGAGGAGCAGCAGGAAGGAGAGAATTTACAGACATGAAAGTCAATCTCCATCGGGCAGATAGATTCCCAAGGGAAATACCACTCATTCCAGAGGGCACTCCGAGAGTGGAAGGAGCACTGGACTCAGAGTCAGGACACCTGGGGTTCTGACTGCCATTTACTGGATTTGTGACCTCAGATCAAGTCATTTAACATTTCTGAACTCAGCCTTCCCAGGGGCTTAAAAGGGTTAATAACACCTGCCCTGCCTACCTGCCAAGGCCGCTGTAGGATCGGATGAGAAAATAATAACAGCTGGCATTTATCGAATGCTTGCCATGTGTCAGGAATGGGCTGCATGCTTTATATGCTGTAGTGCCTCTTAATTCTCCATCAGCCCTTTGCAGTGGCCTCTATTGTCCCTCTTTTACCGGGGAAGAAGCTGAGACTTAGAGAGCAGAATTTGTCCAAGTTAAGGCCAGTGTTTAAAAGCAAGTAGACTGAGCCCTAACCAGTTTGGCTCAGTGGATAGAGCGTTGGCCTGCAGACTGAAGGGTCCCAGGTTCGATTCCGGTCAAGGGCATGTACCTTGGTTGCGGGCACATACCAGCAGGGAGTGTGCAGGAGGCAGCTGATCTATGTTTCTCCCTCATCAGTGTTTCTAACTCTCTATCCCTCTCCCTTCCTCTCTGTAAAAAATCAATAGAATATATTTAAAAAATAAAAGCAAGTAGATTGACTCTGGGTTCTGTGCTCTGAACGAGGATGCTGGACTGCCTCCTGGAGCATGTCGCTAAAAGGACCCCATGTCCTTAAAACTCTACAACAGAAGATGCACAGTAGGTACCAACTGGCACCTACAAGGCAAGGTCTCCACAAGCAAAGCAGAAGGGGTACTTCACGGGCATCTCCAAGCAAAGACTGAAGGAGGTAGGGAGATTCAGGAATATAGATCCTCCAACCCCTCAAGATAGGACAGCCGGGGAGCTAGCAGGAGGCGGCGTTGTATGCTCTTCCCCAGCCCCTCTCTGAGAGACAGTCAGAGATGCTGCTTGGAGAGGAAAGAGTTCCTGGGAGTTGCCAGGGCTGCAGGGAACAGTCCACTTTTTGCAGAGGAGGTAAGAGGGCCTGAGAGCACAGCCTCAAGGCCTTCGTCACCCTTCTGATATAAGAGACAGTGAGGGTCCCCACAGCAAGTGGAGAGCATGCAGTCCTGTCGTAGAAAGAGTATTAACGTGCAAGTCAGGACATTTGGGTTCGAGTATCAAGGCTGGATTTCAAGTCTAGCTCTGACACTGACAAGCTGTGTGACCTTGGACAAATCTCTCCACGGTCGGGACCGGATGGCCTCTAAGTTTCCTACCAAGCATGATTCCTATGGCTCTCCCTCCTCTGCCGAGCCCAGGCCGGGGCCCTGGAAGGGACCCAGCACTTGTGAAGTGCCTATTATGTGCAACATACTGTCAGGGTCTTTTAAAAATAATAATAGTAACATAACATAGGTGAAGACTTTAGTCTGTGCTGGACCCAGTGCTGAAGTGCCTTATAAATATTATGGTAAGAAAATTTACCCAAATCTTGGAAATGAGGTAAAATGATTTCTCCAGGCCCTTTCAAAGTCATATTAGAGGACTGCCGAAGAAGAAAGTGTCACTGTGTCATTCTCTCTCCCCAAACTGAGAGGGGGGAGGGGGCAGAGACATCACGAGAAGAGCGAGGTCCACTGGAGACCCAGGAGCTTCAGAGAGGACCCAGGGTTCCAAATAAAGAGAAGCACTCAGATAGATGCACAGGGCATTGGCACAAGGCATATGCATAACAGGATGGGTAACTTCAGACAGCTCGGTGGAGGGCATGCCTCAGGGAGAAACGGGCGAGGTGGGAGGACAGACTGGGATGGGATGCTCCCGGCTAACTCCTACTCACTCTTCTAAACTCAAGTGAAAGATGGTTTCCTCGGGGAGCCTTCCAGGACACTCCGGGCCAGGTCAAGTTTCTCTGCTCCATGTTCCCAAAGCACTCTGCCCTTCCCCCATGCCACACTTGTTGAACTATCTAATGCGTGACTTCCCCTCCATGAGGGGAGGGACTGGGTCCTGTTCAGGAGTGCTGGGAATCCAGCATGAGCAACATAGTATCTGGCATACTCAGGCACTCAATTGATATTCAGTGGGTGGGTGGGTGGGTGGGTGGATGGATGGATGGATGGATGGATGGATAGGTGGATGGATGGATGGATGGATAGGTGGATGGATGGATAGATAAATGGATGGATGATTTGAAAACCCAGATAAGGGCGGTAGGAGGAAGGTGTTACATTTGAGGAAGCAAGCAAGAGTTTGAGAGAGAACAGAAGCATATAAAAATATCAGTATATCATCTTACTGGAGTTTCTGGGAATTTGATTTCCTTGTACCATGCCTGATTTCTGAAGGAAAATCAGGACTTACAATGAGAGAATTCTATCACCGATTAGCTGTCAATGAGAAAATGCATTTGCTGGCTGCTAGCTGACTCAAAGTTTCATGGTTTATTTTCAACTCATCATCTATTTTAAAAACGACTAACTCGAGTTTTGCCTCTGGCTGCCTACTGTTCATCTTTCCTTGTGCCTCCCTCAGCGTTCCCTCTCAGGCTCTTCTTTACAATTTAACCTCCAAAATAGTCCCAATTCCAAACATTCTGACCTGTATAAGCCATCAAAATACCTCAGAAGTCTGTCATTTCTACATTCATGATGTACCTGAAGTCCCACATCCTCACACATCTAGTCAACCTGTGTATTTTAATGAAGGATTCAGAAAATGTGCTCTTAGTTGTTACCCCATATTTAACCTTTGTTTTCTCTGTTATCAAGTCAGTTCTTTTAAAATATATTTTTATTGATTTCAGAGACAAAGGGAGAGGGATAGAGAGATAGAATCAATGATGAGAGAGAATCATTCATCAGCTGCCTCCTGTACGCCCCACCCTGGGGATTGAGCCCCCAACTCGAGCATGTGCCCTGACCAGGAATAGAACCATGACCTCCTGGCTCATAGGTCAACGTTCAACCACTGAGTCATGCTGGTGGGGCAAGTCAGATTTTTTTAAGCTCATAAAATTTTATATCTTGTATGTGGAGCAAGCATTAAACTAGATGCTGGAGGTACAAAGATGAATAAAATACTAGCAAGAAAAGAAAATGTCAACAAATACTGTCAAGATTGGGAGGGGGAGGGTGATGGGAGGCTGCTTTCCCAGGAAAATGAGTATTAACTTCTCTTATGGAAAATGTGAATCATATAACTTTTGTTGTACTTTTTTCAATGGAAGGAATAAAACTCGAGTACAACCAACTAAAAAGTAATAGATATCATTTTTCACTCCTAGGTTATAAATAGTGGTATCTAGTGGTGACATTTTGTCACTGCTTAGCTGGCATGGCCTCTTTGAAGAACAATTTTTATCAAGTATTTTAATAAAATTTTTCATTGTGTTTATCCAGCAATTCTACTTCCAGATTTCTCCCCCGGAGAAATACGTATGTGTTATTGGCCACATCCTCTATAATAGTACAAGACAGGAAACCACCACATACTATGCAATAGTAACAAAGGATGAGATAAATCTGTATGTACTGCCCTATCTGCTGGATATGTGAAATTAAGTGAAAATACCGAGTTGGAGAATAATACAATTTCAACCCATTGCTGTTAAAAAATGAGACCAAGATAAATTTTTTTAATGCGCGTATGTACCTGTGGTAAGCACGGCTGGTTTTTCCCCGCAGCCATTCCCCACTCCCCCTTCCTCCTTGCAAACAGAATGCCCAGAGTTTTTTCGAGCAATAGCCAGATAGCTATGGGCTCAGGGCCAGCAGGCCCCTGGGATGAAGAGTAATTGGTTTTATGGAAAATTGGTTCTTTTTGCCAAGGAAACATGAGGGGAAGTCTGCAGGGTGACTCCTAGGACAGACTTTCTCCTTTGATCAAAAGGAAAAGCCTTGCTTGGCAGGCGTGGCTCAGTGGTTGAGCATCAACCCATGAACCAGAAGGTCACGGGTTTGATTCTCCGTCAGGGCACATTCCCTAGTTTGGGCTTGATCCCCAGTAGGGGGTGTGCAAGAGGCAGCCAATCCATGTCTCTCTCGTGGATGTTTCTGTCTCTCTCCTTCTCTCCCTTCCTCTCTCTGAAATCCATAAAAACATTTAAAAGAAAATGCAATTTAAAAAAAAAAAAAAAAAAAGGAAAAGCCCTGCCAGGAAAGAAGCTGTTTTTCCCCTTCCCCTTCCTTCCGTGAGGAATGCTCTCATGAAGTGTGAGCATGTGGGACTTGGGGTGCAGCAGCCATCTGTAACCATGAGACACCGGCAAAGAGAACCGCAGAGGTGGTGCATTGTTGAGCCACCAAATGGATTCAGAAGCCGCTCCGCTACCTCTAGACCAGTGGTTCTCAACCTTCCTAATGCCGCAACCCTTTAATACAGTTCTTCATGTTGTGGTGACCCCCAACTATAAAATTATTTTCATTGCTACTTTGTAACTGTAATGTTGCTACTGTTAATGAATCGTAATGTAAATATCTGATATGCAGGATGTATTTTCATTGTTACAAATTGAACATAATTAAAGCATAGTGATTAATCCCAAAAACAATATGTAATTATATATTGTGACATATTTATTTCTAATTACAAATAAATGAAATTTTGTCTTGAAGCATGGTGTAGCATGGGTAACAGTCTTAATATAACAACAGTAAACTGCATTGCTACATTTTGCGACAGTATGCATAAAAAGCCAACGTCAGTGGGAAGGTTGAGATTGCTTCTTTCTCACCAGATCAGAAATTCTTGGGGCAGTCTTTGCAAGAGCACAACGAAGATCATCTTCCACAACAAGTCTACGTCTGTATTTAGACTTGATAACCAACAAGCTGGAAAACCCTGTTTCACAAAGATATGTTGTTGGAAATGGAAGAAGAAGGCGCAACAGAAGAAGAAGTCTCAGACAGAACAGGATATGACTGCAAACACTTGATCCAGAATTTCGTAACTGGCATTGTAGAGAAATCAGTTCTTGCTGCATCGCTGTTAATAAGTTCAATGAACTCCTCTTGTGCTGTCTCAGGAACATCTTCAACTTTGACTGTGAATGGGCTTCTGGAAAGTGCAAATGGGGTGTCAGGTGGATTTGGAAAGTACGGTGAAATTTCGTCTGCAAGCATGTGCAAGTGTTCTTTCACAGAAATTATCATCGTAATCCTTTTGTCTGGTTCAATGTCATGTTCCTCAAAGAAAGCAGATAAGGTAGGCAACATGTACATTTTATTTTCATCCAATTTTTTTTGCCAAAGCTGAAGTTTCATTTGCAATGATCGGATCTTTTCAGACAAATGGAGGCATGTTGCCTTTGGTCCTTGCAGTGATAAATTTAACTCATTCAAGATGGCAAAGATGTCAACCAAGTAAGCTATTTTCTGCAGTTCACTTTTATCACTGAAAAGTGCTTCGAACTGCGGTCTTGCTTTCTTTTTTTTTTTTTTTTTTTTTTTTTTTTTTTTTTTTTTTTAAATAAATCTTTATTCAGATTATTACAATTATTTCTCCTTTTTTCCCCCATATTTCCCCTCCAGCCATTTCCCACCCCACCTTCTGCCCTTACCTACCCCCCACTGTCCTCATCCATAGGTGTATGATTTTTGTCCAGTCTCTTTATGAACCCCCCCATACCCCTTTCCCCCTGAGAATTATCAGTCCACTCCCTTTCTATGCCCCTGATTCTATTGTATTCACCAGATTATTCTGTTCCTCAGGTTTTTAATTCACTTGATTTTTAGGTTCACTTGTTGATAGATATGTATTTGTTGTTCATAATTTTTATCTTTCCTTTTTTCTTCTTCCTCTTCTTTAAGAATACCTTTCAGCATTTCATATAATACTGGTTTGGTGGTGATGAACTCCTTTAGCTTTTTCTTGTCTGTGAAACTCTTTATCTGCCCTTCAATTCTGAATGATAGCTTTGCTGGGTAGAGTAATCTTGGTTGTAGGTTCTTGCTATTCATCACATTGAAAATTTCTTGCCACTCCCGTCTGGCCTGCATAGTTTCCGTTGAAAAGTCAGCTGACAGTCGTATGGGTGCTCCCCTGTAGGTAACTAACTGTTTTTCTCTTGCTGCTTTTAATATTCTCTCTTTGTCTTTTGCTCTTGGCATTTTAATTATGATGTGTCTTGGTGTAGTCCTCTTTGGATTCCTTTTGTTTGGGGTTCTGTGGGCTTCCTGGACTTGTAAGTCTATTTCTTTCACCAGGTGGGGGAAGTTTTCGGTCATTATTTCTTCAAATAGGTTTTCAGTATTTTGCTCTCTCTCTTCTTCTGGCACCCCCATAATTCTGATGTTGGTACGCTTGAAGTTGTCCCAGAGTCTTCTTACATTATCTTCAACTTTTTGGATTTTTTTTTTTGCTTTTTGCTTTTTCGGTTGAGTGTTTTTTGCTTCTTTGTATTTCAATTCTTTGACTTGATTTTTGTGTTCCTCTTGTCTGTTTTTGGGTCTCTGTATAATATTTTTTATTTCAGTCAGTGTATGTTTAATTTCTAGTTGGTCCTTTTTCATCTCTTCGAGGGTCTCGTTATATTTATCGGCCTTTTCTAGGATATTCTTAAAAAGCCTTATAACCGTGGTTTTGAATTCTATATCCAGTCGTTTGTTTTCCTCCATTTCTTTCGTTTGTGATCTGATTCTTAGACGCCGCATTTTCACTGCTTCCCTGAGTTGGTAGATTTGTGTGCTAGGTTTCCAATTTGGCCCAGTGGGTCTGCCTCCCCAGTTAACCTGGGGTGGACACTCTTGGTGTACCCCTTTGTGGACTGTGTGTACAGCCTTGTTGTAATTAAGTCTTTATTGTTGTTGGTATCACTGGGAAGAATTGACCTCCAGGCCAGTTGGCTGTAAGGATCAGCTGTGTCTATGCTGGGAGAAGTCCGGTGCTGGAGACAGCCTTATAGGATTAGACTTGCCAAATTGCAATAGCCTCTGTGCTCTGCTTGGATGGGGTGGAGTCTCAGTCTTGGCTTCCCATCAGCCTTGCCCTTGCTAGCACGTGTGTGCCTTCAGTCCTCTGCCTTCCCGGCTCCCGATTCTCTGCCCGAGAGTCCAGACTCCCCCCACAAGAGCGTGGGTCTCCGGGGGCTCGCCTGGAACTGGGGTTCACTGCAGTCAGAACTGGGGCTCACTTCAGTCAGAACTGGTGTTCGGTGCCGTCAGGAGCCTCTCACTCCCTTCCGCTAGGGAAAGCCTGTGGCAGCCTCCCGCAGCCTTTGTGCGCACTGGCGCGAGCGGACTTTCAGTCTTCCGCCTTCCCCGGCTCCCGAGTCTCCGCCCGAGAGTCCAGACTCCCCCCACAAGAGCGTGGGTCCCCGGGGGCTCGCCTGGAACTGGGGTTCGCTGCAGTCAGAACTGGGGCTCACTTCAGTCAGAACTGGGGTTTTGTGCCGTCAGGAGCCTCTCACTCCCGTCAGGAGCCTCTCACTCCCTTCCGCTAGGGAAAGCCTGTGGCAGCCTCCCGCAGCCTTTGTGCGCACTGGCGCGAGCGGACTTTCAGTCTTCCGCCTTCCCCGGCTCCCGAGTCTCCGCCCGAGAGTCCAGACTCCCCCCACTAGAGCGTGGGTCCCCGGGGGTTCGCCTGGAACTGGGGTTCGCTGCAGTCAGAACTGGGGCTCACTTCAGTCAGAACTGGGGTTTTGTGCCGTCAGGAGCCTCTCACTCCCTTCCGCTAGGGAAAGCCTGTGGCAGCCTCCCGCAGCCTTTGTGCGCACTGGCGCGAGCGGACTTTCAGTCTTCCGCCTTCCCCGGCTCCCGAGTCTCCGCCCGAGAGTCCAGACTCCCCCCACAAGAGCGTGGGTCCCCAGGGGCTCGCCCGGAATAGGTGTTCAGTGCAGTCAGAACTGGGGTTCAGTGCGGTCGGGGGCTCCCTTCCCCCTTCCGCCAGAGAAAGCCAGCCAGGCACTCCGCCGCCCTTCCTCTCTGCGCGCACAAAGACCCTTTGCCGTACCTCCAATTCTCTGTGAGCTTTTCTCCTTCCTTCTAGTTGTAGAATTTTCACTCAGTCAGCTTTCCTGCGGTTCTGGATGGTGTCCGTTCTGTCTTTTAGTTGTAGTTTTGAAATTGTTGTGCGAGGCAGCAGTTTAGGTGTTTACCTATGCCGCCATCTTGGTTTCTCCTCTGCGGTCTTGCTTTCTGATTAAAAAACGTTTTGATTTCATCACGAAGCTCAAAAACATGTTTTAAAACTTTTCCTCTCGACAACCATCTCTCTTCAGTGTGAAATAGCAGAGCATTGTTCGGCGCATCCAACTCGTTGCACAGTTGCGAAAACAGTCGACTGTTTAAAGTGCTCACCTTTACAAAACTGACAGAACTTATGACGCTTTTCATTACTTCTTGTAACTCTTGTGGCAGCATCTTCATTGCTAATATTTGCCGATGAATCATAGAGTGAGTTCCGATGACTTTTGGTGACTCATTCAGTACCAAACGTTGAAATCCATATCAACATCCTAGCATAGCTGGAGCACCATCTGTGCAAACACCTCAAACCTTTTCCCAAGAGATCTTACCCTCTTTCAGAAATGAACCAACTGTGTCAAATACATCACGTGCAGTAGTTGTCGTTTCAAGAGGTTTGCAAAAAAGAAACTCATCTTTAAAGTCACCATCATTAATATACCTCACGTAAACCAGTAACTGAACAGTTTGCAACATCTGTAGATTCATCAAGCTGGATACTAAATATTGGAAGTGGAGCATATTTAATTTCCTAAATTACCTGATCAAGAATATCAGCAGACATGTCATCAATTCTTCTGCGGACAGTGTTGTTAGATAAGGAAATTGCACTCAATTTCGTAACAAATTCGTCTCCGATCATAACTCGAACAATGTCTTTGGCCGCTGGCAACAGTAAATCCTCAGCAATGGTGTGAGGTTTCATAGCTCTGGCGATTCTGAGTGCCACCAAATATGAAGCTTCAATGGCTGCTACGTTTTGTTTGTGGTACTTGCCACCAGTGTCAAGTCTGGCTTTCTTGAGTCCATCAGCTTTGCTTCTAAAATAGTTGGTATCCTTGTCGGCAAAGCTCGGATGCTTGCTATCAAAATGGCGATTTAGTTTGTTCGGCTTCATAGATTCGGCTGATAGAACTTCACAACAAATAACACATTGCGGTTTCTCAATTCCTGCTGTAATTATTGAGGTAAAACCATACTGTAAAAAATCCTCACTATGTTTTCTTTTCTTAACGTTCTTCTCTACACGATCCATTGTCATGGGATGGTTTGCTAATGAAAATAATATATAACAATAGCTTTAATAATACAAAAGATGATACATGGCATAGTTCAGTCAATACAGTTCATTAAAGTTTCCAGTGATTTACCATTCTCTGTGTTGTTGTTTTTTTACATACCTGTTACTATCACAAGGGGGCAGTATTCACATCAACCACAGCTGAATATAAAAAGACCAATCAGCATCCAGATTAAGTTCCCATGGTACAGATTTTTTTTTTTGCAGTAGTTGATGATTTTACAGTACATGATTTTACATTGACCCAGTAATTATAATTCATGAAGTGTCGTTTTACCTCCAATACTGATGCTTTCAACACAGTAGCTGCTTTTAACAGAGTAGCTGCTTTCAACACAGCAGCTGCTTTCTACACAGTAGCTGCTCTCTACACAGTAGCTGCTCTCTACACATGTGTGACTGGTCCGCATAAGTACATTATGGCGCCAACCCTGTCACATACACCTGTATTTGTACGGGTGTATGTGATGGGGTTGGCGCGATGTCATCACGCCGAGTACTTGTATGTGGGCATATCTGCATGAGGGTGGACCTGCCTGGAGATGGATAGAGGAGCGGTGTCTCGGTTCCTAAGACCATCAGAAATATGTGTTTTCCGATGGTCTTAGGCAACCCCTGTGAAAGGGTCGTTTGACCCCCAAAGGGGTCAGGACCCACAGGTTGAGAACTGCTGCTCTAGACTTCTTAAGCAATAAATGTCCTTATGATTTAAGTCACTATTTTCCAGGTTCTGTTTCTTGCATCTGAACACATAATTGACTCAACAACTATGGGAGAGAAAATAAACTACTAACAAGATATACATCAAATTGTTACTAGAGCCCTAGCCGGTTTGGCTCAGTGGATAGAGCGTCGGCCTGCGGACTGAAAGGTCCCAGGTTCGATTCCGGTCAAGGGCATGTACCTTGGTTGCGGGCACATCCCCAGTGGGAGGTGTGCAGGAGGCAACTGATCGATGTTTCTCTCTCATTGATGTTTCTAGCTCTCTATCCCTCTCCCTTCCTCTCTGTAAAATATCAATAAAATATATTTTTTAAAAAATTGTTACTAGAGATCCCATGGAGAAGGAGGGAAAAGAGGACTTTTACTTTCTAAAAAATACATTTTCCCCAATACTATATTTGAGTATTGCTGAGGCCAAAAATGGGGGGAGGGGTGGCGGGGAGAATATACAGCTCAACTTTAGCAACCATGAATATGGCCTACGTATCTGGGTTCTAATTTCCCATTTTCCCCAGGCCCTGGTTCCCGGATATTTTCCCTTTTTACTGTGTTTTGGAAAGCCACTTCAAATCTTACATGGAAAGACAGTATAAGCAAACAATGAGACAAAGGATATAAACCCTATCACAGAAGTGCATCTCAGGCTTGCTAGATGTGCAGAGTTTGAAAGGCACAAAAAGGAAGGCAGGGAGGAAGCATCGAAAAATAAAGTTAAAAAGGGTATACACACCCTTCTGTGAGGACCACTCATCTTCATAAAGATGATGACTTTAAGGTTGGGATGTTCAACCTCTCTGAACTTCGATTTACTTCCCTATAAAAAGGGGGAAAGAACAATGAGAATTTCCTGAGATACCTATATCGTCATATCAGCACAAGTACAGCACCAGGGGCTCATAAATGCTGTTCCAACCCCACATTCTGCCTCCTCCCCACACCTCTGACCCCAGCCCCTGCTTCCTCCAGATAATAACAGAACAGACAATGCTTTTTGTTGTGTGTGACGAATTTGGAAATGAATTCAAGTGACATCCCAAGTAGCTTAAGAGCTGGCTGCAGGTGTAAGAAAGCACTTCATTTTCACAGGCATTTGCCTGCCTCCACCGCATTCCCAAGCTCAAGTGTAAAAATGCTGGTCACAAACCCTACAGCAGGTCACCTCACCCTGTGCAGGCTCAGAAAGGCTTGCATATCCCCATCAGAAACACACACGCAAGAACGCAAGAGACGTCTCACCTGTAATTTGTTCAAAGAAAGTCCGTAGACTAATAATCCGTTAGTTTAATGAATATTAATGGGAATGGGAGGAGAAATGAGTGGGATATGCCCGACTTCAACTTGCCAATTCATCACTCCAAATAAACCCGAGTATAGACTGTGTGGCTCTGGATAGCAAAATATCATCCCGCAGCTCAAGGCAGTCACACACACACACACACATACACACACACACACACACACACACACACACACACACAGATATGAGCTACATTCATGTTAACTTAAGCAACTGCCAACAGAGAATTGTGTAAAGGAGTTCATGATTGTGGTTCTCATCTCTTTGAAGAGTTAACTGAGCACTGGTTACAAAGAAAAGCAATAAGAACCGGACTCAAATTCCCAACTCCCCCAGAGAGTGGGAAAAGAAAACCACTAAAAGATAAGACACAGGATTGGTAGCATCTCTGTCTGTAGAACAAACAGCACGTTTATCTATCCAGGAGATTGAACTTGGCTCTGCCCCTAGGAGAGTATAAAAATGATCCAGGATGTTAGAGTTAAAACTTAAACTCTGCTTCCATCGTTTTCTCTAGAATAACTTCCTATGTAAGTCTTTCAGCTTCTGAAAACCATATGCAGAATAAGCACATGTAAGGCTTGGTGTCCATTTCTGAAACAAACCATCGTTTGGCAGAAGCTAAGACAAGGTGGTAAAATCTACAAAAAGCCTTCTTTGCATTACTTCATAATCCAATGCTGCCCTCTAGCGACTCAAGAGAGAAATAACACTAGCAAGCCAACAGGAGTCAGGAATCTGAAAGGGTTAGGATTAGTATCTACTTTGAAAACCGTTGCTACAAGAGAAAGGGTCTCCACAATTGTCCAGCAATAGCCCATCTCAACAGAAAATTTCCTTTTAGAAAGATGCTGGGATATGTTAACACAATCCGCACCGACTGGGCTTCTCTACTCACTGAAAAGGCCTGAAGACACTGAAGATACCCACCATGACCTGTCTGTCTGAACACAGTTAGGTGGGATTTATTACTTCCCTGGGTAAAGCCGGGTTTTGTCCCTGGAAAAACTTCCTCCTCTCCCCTGACTTCTCCACATTTTAGCAAGGAGGCGGGTTGAAAGCGCTTAGACCTACTTGATACTTCTCACAACCAATACTTCATAAATACTTGTCAGTTTTTCCTAAGAAATGTAGGGACTAGTCTAAAGCAAAGCTATATTACAATTAAAGAATTATGGAATCAATTGTCAACCTTGGAACTCAGAGGAACACTTAAGTCTGGGTAATGAATATTTCCAGGGAGGGGAGTGGCTAATAATGAGTTGGACAAGTGTAACACGTTTCCATGTGCCTCCTCTCCCATGAACAATCACAACCACTTGAAGTGCTAAGTCCAGAAAAGGCTTTCCATTCCCATAATCTCTTTTCCAGGACGACTTGGAAGTTTGAAATTCATTCTATGAGATCTCATCCCTCTCATGTCAAACCAATCAGAGCCTCTGTTAGTTGCTACCTTGAAACATGGAGAGATCTATGCTGGGAAAAGAGGACTTATAAATCAGGGTTAAGTGTGAAATATGAGAACATATGACTTCTGGCTACAGAAAGGTGTTTCCAATTTCTCAGGTTTGGTCTTAAAAGAAACGCATCCAAGTTAGTGCGTCTGTGTGTAGGTGGGGAGGGAAGAACCACATACATTTTTTTTTATCTTTATTGTTTGAAAGTATTACATATGTCCCCTTTTTTCCCTCATTGACCCCTTTTAACCTGCCCCTGCTCTCCCACATACATTTATTTTCAAACGAAAGTTGCCATGTAGCCCTGACCGGTTTGGCTCAGTGGATAGAGCGTCGGCCTGCGGAATGAAGGGTCCTGGGTTCGATTCCGGTCAAGGGCATGTACCTGGGTTGCAGGCACATCCCCAGTGAGAGGTGTGCAGGAGGCAGCTGATTCATGTTTCTCTCTCATCGATGTTTCTAACTATCTATCCTCTCCCTTTCCTCTCTGTAAGAAATCAATAAAATATATTTTTTTAAAAAGTTGCCATGTATTTATTATACATTTCTATTAACTTAAATATGAACATCTGGCTCAAAAAATTATTATCCATACATTATCACACATTCTGGAAAGTTTTTCAGATCTATCAGGATAGGCTTCTCTTGTGACTCAACTGAATCTGAGGAAAGAACAGAAGAAATCACACACCTGATTTATAACTGCTGATCATCAACAAACACGTAAAAAAACAAAGAAACAACATATACTAACAATGTAATTTTCAGTGGCAAGATAGCTGGAGTGCTTCCTTTTCTCCTGCCCCCTGGCTAATGTTTTGCTCAATATTACTCTCCTTTCAAAAATTCTTTCCTCTATTTAAATCTATATGCACTCCCAGTCTCCCCTCAACGTGTTTGAATCTCAAAGATCAAATCAGTCAATTTCAATGAATAGGCCCACTGCAAAGCTCAGCCTCAGAACTACCACCATGTCTCATGTCAAAGGTCAAGCCATGGGAGAAGCAGCATGTCCTACTGTCTTAAATTCTGGGCAGCAAAACTAATGACCAGACATTAACTAGGTCTGTGAAAATCCACTATTAACTAGCTACAGGGCAGCACTTAATAATCTCTCAAGAAACATCCTATATAATAAAAAAGTAATATGCAAATTAGCCATCACTCAGCTACGCCCACCAGCCACGCCCACCAGCCAATCAGGAGCAAATATGCAAATAAACCCAACCAAGATGGCTACGGCCACAGAGAGCAGGAGGGAGGCTTGGGTTTCCCCGGCAATGGAGGAAGCCAAGCTTTCTGCCTGCCCTTGCCGGCCTAGGCCTCCACTCAAGGCTACAAAGTTTCAATTATAGAAGATAAATAAACCCCAACAGAAATGGCTGCCGCCACAGAGCAAGCAGAAGGCTTGGTTCCGCTCCAGGCTACAAAGTTTCAATTACAGAAGATAAATAAACCCCAGATACCAGGGCCTCTGCTTGGGTCGCCAGGGGGCGTGGCCGGCCTGCAAACCACCACAGACCCCTCGCCCAGGCCACCCCACGCCCCAAGGGAACCCTCACCCTGATCCAGGACACCCTTCAGGGCAAACCAGCTGGCCCCCACCCGTGTACCAGGCCTCTATCCTATCTAATAAAAGAGTAATATGCAGATTGACCATCACTCCAACACACAACATGGCTGCCCCCATGTGGTCAAAGATCCTGCCCCCATGTGGACACAAGATGGCCGCCACAAGATGGCCAGCAGGGGAGGGCAGTTGGGAGGGACCAGGCCTGCAGGGGAGGGCAGTTAGGGGTGACCAGGCCTGCAGGGGAGGGCAGTTAGGGGCAAACAGGCTGGCAGGGGAGCGTTAGGCATCAATCAGGCTGGCAGGGGAGTGATTAGGAGGTGATCAGGCTGGCAGGAAGAAGCAGTTAGGGGCAATCAGGAAGGCAGGCAGGCAAGCAGTTGGGAGCCAGCAGTCCTGGATTGTGAGAGGGATGTCCAACTGCCTGGACATCCCTTGAAGGGTCCCAGATTGGAGAGGGTGCAGGCTGGGCTGAGGGACACCTCCCTCCCCCGTGCACAAATTTCATGCACCGGGCCTCTAGTCTATATATATAAAAGCCTAAACAACCATTCAACTGGTAGCTATGATGTGCACTGACCACCAGGGGACAGACGCTCAACACACAGGCATGGAAACATGGAACAGACTGATGAATCTCAGAGGGAAGGGGGAGAGGAGAGGGCGGGAAGAGATTAACGAAAGATCTTATATGCATACTAGAGGCCCAGTGCACAGATTCATGCACCGGTGGGGCCCCTTGGCCTGGCCTGCGCAGACCAAGCTGAGGGACCCCACCAGTGAACAAATCTGTGCACTGGGCCTCTAGTATAGTATAAAATAAGAGGATTTGAAGCTCAGGGAAACTTTCATTTTATCTGAAGATACTTATCTCTCACTGTTCAGTCTATTTTCCTTTGCAGATTAAATGTTCAGTAATTACAACATTAGAGAGCTGACCTCAGAAGAAAAGAACCAGATTGTTGTGATTTGGGATAAGAAATTCTAAAGAATGCTCTGCCAGGGTAGCTCAGGGGTTGAGAATCAACCTATGAACCAAGATCACAGTTCAATTCCCAGTCAAGGGACATACCTGGGTTTTAGACTGAATCCCCAGGGTGGGGCATGCAGAAGGCAGCTGATCAATGATTCTCATCATTGATGTTTCTATGAAATCAATAAAATTATTTTTTTAAGAAAAAAAAGAAATTCCCAAGGAAGATTCAAGTCCAACCAGGCTCTTCCTGATCTACCTTCCATCCCACTCCCCTAAATGAATATATAACAACACAGGGGCAAAGAAACAAAGATCAGCTAATATGGTCCCTCTGCCACTGACAGCAATGGGTGTAACCTTAAAACCTGAAGAAGCAATTTAAAGAATTTTCTCACTTCAAATGATCTCTTTAGAAGTCTGAGTAACGGTGCAACCTGAAAAAGTAAAGGACAAATCATTAAAACAACTTTGTGATAACCCAGAGTATTGTCAATCAGATCACAGAAGGACACTTAGGGATATTTTAAGGGGGGTAAGTGTGTGGAGTATAATCACAATCATTCTCACCAGGCAGCTAGGTTAAGACTTCTCAATCTGACATTTTGAAGGAGTCTAATACTAATACCTCAGATTTTAGATAAAAGTCTTAAGCTTGTCCCAAAGCATCAAATTGGGGTGTAAGAAATACCTGACCAGCCGTACCCCATAGAAATGTTGTCAGTCCAACCTACTTGTTAGAAACTCTCACTAGAGAGCAATGCTCTGGTGAAAACTCTAATGGCCTTTGGAGCTTACTTAAACAAAAGAAAATTTCTGTTATAATAGACCAAAGCTTTGGAAGAGAATTTCTACATGCAACAAGACTCTGTATTCTTTTATTTTTTTATATATATATATTTTGTTGATTTTTACAGAGAGGAAGGGAGAGGGATAGAGAGTTAGAAACATCGATGAGAGAGAAACATCGATCAGCTGCCTCCTGCACACCCCCGACTGGGGATGTGCCCGCAACCAAGGTACATGCCCTTGACCGGAATCGAACCTGGGACCCTTCAGTCCACAGGCTGACGCTTTATCCACTGAGTCAAACCGGTTACGACTGTATTCTTTTATATCATCCAAACTGAAAGAACCACCAAAAATGATCTGACATGAGAATGATGGACTATATCAATTTTCCAGGTATAACCCATTTTCCTTTCAAAGTAAGTTGAACTTGAAGCCATATTATTGTTTGCTATATTCTCTTTTCACAGCTATATCCTCAAAATCAATTTACATGCCTCCTTTTCTTCACTCCAGATTTCATTTTATTTTGAAAACAGACCTTCCCCAAAGCATATAAACATAAACACAGGCTTCTATGCAGCACCCACTCCCAACACAAGGGAGCAAGGCGGCGGGGCTGTGATTTAAGTCGCAGGTCTCCAACTCTGCGGTTCTCCCTGAAGAGCCACCTGTCACCTAAATCTCCTGGCAACAATGCAATTAGATTTCACTTGTTCCTGCTCTATAGCCAAGCGTATTGAGTGCAGAAAAGACCCTGGACAGAGCATAACTTTTGGATATCTTTGTGGTTAACGTCCTTATTTATAGCTTAAAGCTGCAGGAAAAGAAAGCTTTTTTTTTTTTTTAATCTAATGGAGTAAATAGCAAATTGCCAAATCAACAATTTGGCAATTTGCATAAGACAATGGCAATCTTATTAAAGTGGCTACTTTTCCTCGACTTGGCATTCTCAAAATACAGCTTACTCAAAAATAAAATGAAAAAATCCCCAGGGGAACCTTTCTGCTAGAGCCATTTTATGGTTTTATGGTAGAAAAATGCACATTTTGTTAGATAATAGAGATGAGATGTCAAGCTCTACATTCTATAATTTATTAATTAATAACTTATTGTAACTGATTAAAAATTACAGATTTATTAGCATCTCTTCACACTTTCAAAGGAAGATTATAGATATTTCTGACTTTTACACATAAATAATACCTACCTATACAGTAGGGCCCTGCCCTTTTCATTCCCCAAAGCAAAATATCCACTTCTTGGAGAAAAATCCATAGTATGAGCAAGAAAAATATTCTTCTGCTTATAGACTGGGAAGTTTGAAAATACTGTACAGGAAGGAAGGGGAACCTGCAGGAAATAATTAAAACCTTTAAATTCCAACAACTGGGAACTCAACTTTCTAAAATTTTAATCTTCACTCTATCTTTTAGCTGGAACAACAACAAAAATCATTTTGACTGAAGTACACATTAATGTAGCAAATATTCCCAAATTAAAATTTGATTTTCAAATTTGAGAAAGAAGAGAATAAAACGTTTTCTTGATGTTTTTAAAGCTGCATCTAGCATGGTGCCTGGGAGATTCAAATGCTTGCCAAACAGATGAATAAACTAAGTAAATAGAAATACCTGTTAATGCTCTAACTTAATGACCACAGTAAAGAATACAAAAATCTGATACAGGGAATGGCTACCTTAAACATTATGAAGCGTCTGATTTTACATAACTGAAGCCTAGGCAAAGTCATACCACGTGTTCCAATAGCATGTAATTTTATTTTCTTGCTTTTACTTTTCAGCTCTGCAACACATTCTTTGCCTTTTGCAATTTCTATGTGCAAAGTCCCCATTGTAATCTCTCACTGCTTTAGCACATCTTTCCTCAGACCGATGGCCCTACCTGTTAGAATGTGGCTGTGCTCTAACCTCTATGGTTACCTTTATTCAAATATATAATTGAACAATTAATTAAAACCAAACTTCTTTTTTTTATTTTATTGTGTTTTTTATAGAGTGGAAGAGAGAGGGATAAAGAGTTAGTAACATCAATGAGAGAGAAACATTGATCAGCTGCCTCCTGCACAACCCCCACCGGGGATGTGCCCGCAACCAAGGTACATGCCCTTGACCGGAATCAAACCCGGGACCCTTCAGTCTGCAGGCCGACGCTCTATCCACTGAGCCAAACCGATTAGGGCAAACCAAACTTCTTTACTTTAGAAAGCTCCCTTTATCTCCAAACACACTTCTGTCATTACATTTAAGGGCCCAAATATCAAAAGTCAACAAGTAAAGCTCACTCATCCTTAATTTAATAGATAAGAAGTTCTCCAACTTTCTACTACATCCAAGACTACAGATGTAATAACAATTTAACTTCCCAGCCTCTTAATGGCACAGTGCTTTAGATTTATATTCACTGTGCTGTGTTGGGATAACAGAACTGTTTGGATCATTATGAGAATGCATTTAACGATGCTAACATTGTTTCACTGAGATATTCTGAAGTTGCTATGCCTGGCTTCTTTCCATTAGATATTATGGTTGGTTAACATTTAAAAAATGAGATTTGGCTGTTCCTAATGAATTCCTTGTGTGATTTTACCACAATAAAACACCATAAATGCTCTTATGATCACTGAAGCAAACTAGGCAGAACTTACTAGGCATCTTGCAGAATATATTATATCCACATGAGATAGACCCTATGGTTTTATAAAACAATTTACTACCACTGAAATGATCAATGATTAATATGTCCTAGTCCACCACTCCCATTAGAGGAGTGGAGATTTTAAAGCTGACTTGAATTAGAACCTTCTTACTTACCAAATGATTCATTCAACAGAGGCAATAAAACAATGCTGTGTTTTTCAAACATTTTATTCTAGCAGAATCCTTTCCTCCTCAAAGAAAGTGTTACACAGAATGCCCGTATGTACCAGATAAGAGTGAAGCTGCTCTATGTGATACAGGTGGGAGCTGGGCCTCCTTCTTGACCTACATGCCATCTGAAGTCCTGTACACATTCTAGGACTTTGAAGAATTCAGTCAAAAAACAACTAAAGTGCTAGAAAAAAATATGGAATCTAAAGGCACAGTTCTGCCCTTCACTAGCTGTGACTTTGAGTAAGTTAATCCTCTGAGAATTGTTATTTGACTCAAGGTTCTTTGTAGAATTCTCTGTAAATCTTTGTAAACTATATACTATTATACAAAGCTGATGAAGCATGCCAGACTCTTTGCTGAGTGAAAGATAAAAATAACAGTCTGTGAAGTGCTTTCCACCTGGTAGCATACACATAACAACAGCACAATGCAATACCGCCATCCAAAGTTCTGTGCCATCTGTACGCCTAGTGCCTAAAGCGAATAATCATTAAATGAGTGAAGAAATGGATTCTGCTTAAGGGGAAAGAAACTTCACAGACATGCAGGGACATGTAAGCTGAGCTCTGAGATTGGGCAGAAAAGAGTTAACAGAGGAGTGAGGCTGCTCTCCTTAGAAAGGCCCACTACTGGTAAGGGTGGCCCTGAGATGGTGTCTGGGGACTTGACTGGTAAACAGTCCCCTACACTGATCTGAAATTTCTCTAAGTGACCAGGGTGGCGCACTGTGCCTAAACCATAGATACAATGTGGTCTACGCTGAACACCTGTCTTTACTCCTAGGAGCCTAGAATTTTGGTACATGGTGGGCAGAGGGTCCCTACATATGATCAACCCCAATAAGGCACTGAGTCTCTAATGAGCTTCACTAGAAAACACCTAACATATGCTGTCACACCTCACTGGAGGAATTACACGTGTCTGGTGATTCCACCAGGAGAGGATGTTGAAGCCTGGGCCTGGTTTCCTCTGGACTTTGCCCCAGGCCAATTTTGCTCTGTATCCTTTCCCTCTAACAACTCTTAGCCATAAGGACAACTACATACTGAGTCCTGTGGTTCCTTCTACAAAATCACCAAACCTGACTTAATTGGGTCAGAAGGTCACAGTTCTATTCCCAGTCAGGGCACATGCCCAGGATGTGGGCTCAACCCCCCAGTAAGGCGCATGCAGGAGGCAACCAATCAATGATTCTCTCCCTCTCCCTATCTCTCTTAAATAAAATAAATAAATATACATATATGTGTATATATATATATATACACACACATATATACACACACACACATATATATACACACACACACACACACATATATATACACACACACACACACACATATATATACACACACACACACACACACACACACACACATATATATATAAAAATGTGTGCATATGAGAGATCAGACAACCTCTTGACTGGATAGTCAACTCACATCATCCATGAGGAGCAGATAGATATCAGGTGCCTCCAGATGTGATACCTGAAGAGGGACACAGCATCACTTAGTATTCAAGCTGGGGTGCATAATCTAACCATGAAGAAACATCAGAAAACCCCCGAAATGAGGAACTTTCTATTAAACACAAAAACAGGATTGTACCTTCAAAAGTGTCATAAATGACAAAGAAAGGCTGCAAAATATTCCAGATGAAAGGAGACTAAAGAGTTGTGACAACTAAATGAAATACTTGAACCTACATGTGTTCCTGTACTGGAGGAAGAAAAAGAAATGCTATAAAGAACATTATCGAGTCAATTGACAAAATTGGAATATTCATGGTAGATTAGATAAAATATTGTATTGATGTTAAATTACTGAAGTTGACATGTAAGAGAATATTCCTATTCTTAACATTGAACTGTTTAAGAATAAAGGGGTATGATGTGTGCAAACTAGTGTTGAAGAGTTCAGGAAAAAAAAAATTGTGTGTGTGTGTGTGTGTGTGTGTGTGTGTGTGTGTGAAAGCGAGAAAGAGAAAACAAATTATAAAGCAAATGGGGTTGCCATATGGGAAGGGGTTAGGGGGCTGGGTGAAAAGGTGAAGGATTAAGAAGTACAAATTGGTAATTACAAAATAGTCATGGGGATGTAAAGTACAGAATAGGGAATATCGTAAATACTACTGTCATAACTATGTATGGTGCCAGATGGGTACTAGACTTACCAGGGGATCACCTTTTAAGTTATATAAATGTCTAACTATGCTGTACACTTGAAACTAATATAATATTGAATGTCAACTATAATTAAAAATTAAAAATAATAATTTTTAAAATAAACAAATGGGGTAAAATGTTAATAGTAGGTAACCTAGATAAAGAGTATATTGGTGAACTTTGTGCTATTCTATTTCTTGCAGCTTTTCTGGAAGTCTCTTTCTAAATAAAATGAGGGGGGGCGTGTTGTTTTTTTCATGAGTGCTTAGAGAGTTATGCGCTTCACTTACGCTGAATTTCGCATGTTAAGCACTCTGGAGATTTTCTTCTTCCAAGATGAACTGAAGCAGCCAATAGCCTAAGAAATTCAAGCATTAGTGAAAGATAATAAACATCAGGGAAACCAGCAAACGCCATGCCCTGCTCTCTTCTGCCTCCCTCGTCAACCAAGTGCTTTTATGAACCCACACATTCAAGCACACACGTATCGAACAAGAGGTCACCCTGCCCTCAGAGATTTTTTTAACTGGTTCATTCCTCTATCCACGACTTTCCCAAGATATCTGAAAACCCTGAGCTTCTTTGTTCAAGTACCACCTCAAAGGTGACCTATTATTCGGATTGTCAGGGACTAAGGGATTTTCTGGGATATGGGCTTCCAGTGCTAAAACCAGGACAGTCCCTGACAGTTGCCCTTCATTGAGGTTCTGAGTTCTGGGGTCAGATGAAAATTGGATTTCACTCCCGTCACCTACACCATCTCTCTTTTCTCTCCCCCTCACTGACGTAGACCTGGAACTTGGCCCCTGTTTGTGGTGACACCCACCATCTGCCCCAACATGAACACTTCTCTCTCAAGGCAAGGCCAGGCCACTAGGAACCTGCCCACTCCACCAGGAAGCAATGGAGAGGATGAGTTTGGAAAAGACTCCTTGCAGAGAAATGGGGGAAAGTGTGTGCAGGTCCCTGCTCTCTTCCGCTTCTTGCTGCAGCCCAGCGTCAGCCTTAGGAGTAGGGCTTCTTGCGTTGCTGGTTGAATGACTCTGACTCACCACCTGAGGCTTGTTTTTGCTCTTTTTCCATTATAGAAACCTTAACTTGTGAGTCAGGGCGAGAGATAAAAACGTGAGCATCGAATGAGTGGGGCCTGGTCAGGGTTAAGGCTGAGTGGGGAGAAGCAAAGGGGAACATAAGCCCTTATAAACCCCCCACCTTTGCCCGAGAGGGCTTGGCTAGCCAGGAATATGGAGCCCTCTGGCCTCACTGTGGGCTGCAGGGGCAGAGGGAAGACAGAACCTCATCTGGGAGGGAAACTGCCCACACAGCCCTGTGCCTGTGCCAGGCGTGGTGGCTACAGGTCCCTAGAGTCCCTCTAAACCTGCCCAAGTCCTTGAATCCTGAATCAGGTGGGCTGTTCTAAGGGCAACTGTAAATCCTATATAATAAAATCCTAATATGCTAAGTGTCCAGTCAACCCATCAGCCGTTCAACCAATCCAAGTGTAATATGCTAATGATATGCTAAAATGCTCAACTGCTCGCTATGACATGCACCGACCACCAGAGGGCAGACAGCGACCAGTCGCTATGACGTGGACTGACCACCAGGAGGCAAACGCTTGGACTGGTAGTCTCTATCATGCGTAGTCTCTATCATGCACCGGTGGGGTCCCTCAGCCTGCCCTGCACCCTCTTGCAATCCGGGACCCCTCAGGGGATGTCAGAGAGCTGGTTTCGTCCTGATCCTGCAGGCCAGGCTGAGGGACCACACTGGTGCACAAATTCATTCGTGCTCCAGACCTCTAGTTTTAAAATAAGAGGCTTAATTCTCCCAGGTGAGAGGAAGGGGAAAAGGGCTTCCCCCTCTTCTCCCTTTTCTTTCAGAATTTCTTTCTTTGTTCTTTCCAACTGTACTTAAGTCTTTTTCATGGCCATATAAGTCACTTGCCAGTCTTACAACTCAGGACTGTTTCTTCAAGGACCTGGGAGCCACCTTGTTGCAATGTAATCATCGAGGAAGATAAGAACACTCTATCTCCCAGTTTCCTGGGACCCGATGGCCTAAATTGTTACCCGACTCCACCTTGTGGAAACCTACCTAATGTAATCGATTTATTCGTGTAGCAGCATAACAGCGAGATTGTTTTGTCTTTGCAGTCCCTTCAGCAGGTTGCCTGTGATACTCCTCTCACTCTGATTTAATGCTTGTTCAGTAACGTAACTGTTTTCTTGCTTTTCTATCTTTGTGGAGAAATTTGGGGGGTTAGGTGTGGATTTTGTTTTCAGTTATATCCCTCACACTTTGTACAGCATCAGGGACATGAACTTCATGTCAAGGACAAGCGGGAAGACAGGGAAACCTCTCTTAGACCCAACAAAGGCAGTTCAGACCCAGCTCTCTGTGGCTTCTCTCCCAGATTCCTAGCCACTGACTTTTTTATCTGTGGGCTTTGAATCTATGGGGTTTAATCTACGGGAACAGAATTTTGTAAGTAACCTGAGAGGGCTGTTGATGGTCCACATGCTTTGATGCCATCTTCAATTCCATCGCCAACCTGGGAGGCCAGGTGAATGGTATGATTCCTATGACCTGCGGGGCCCCGAGGAGGCATCAAATCCCGTGTTCACTCCTCACTTTGCTGCCTGCCCCTGGCTGTGGCTGTCCCCTCACTCAGCAAGCTAACAAAGTTAAAGAGGCCTTCCCACTGCACAGGACAAGAATCACCTGCCCCAGGATACCCCCTTCCTTCTCACTCACCCAGGGAGGCTCTGCAGGCACACTTACATCTTAACCTCTTTGCTTTTTTGCAAATGTCCACCAAGACCTCATGTTTTGAGATGGAGTTTGGAAGGAGAAGGTGGAGACTAAAGAAGGGTGAATATGGAGAAAGTTGTTTTAGAGCTGAGCATGTAAGTGGAGGGCACCATGGGGGGGGGCGGGTATTTTAGGACATTCGTGGCCCATGCATTAGATGATTAGATGGGAGAGCCATCCGTCTTCAGTAGGACCTTTGGGTTTGGGAATACAGGGCTGGCTCCTCCACCCTATTCTACTCTTCACCTTGATATTGGTGGTCCCCAACCTGTTACCCTTTTGCGGGATACCCGGGCAAATAACATGAAGGGAAGAGACTAAATATACAAATGGGCAATGGCCAGACCAGATATAAAGTAGCAGTTGCAGCAACCAACTCAGGAAGCTGGCGGGCTGTCTGCAAGTCAGACTAGTAGCAAGTCAGACCACTATCTCCAGGACGCTAAACAGTGCCTTCTGCACACCCCCCACTGGAGAGTGAATCCACAACCCCGGCATGGAACCGTGTATGACCTCCTGGTTCATAGGTCCACGCTCAACCACTGAGCCACGCCAGGGGGCCATCCGCAAATTTTCCAATCTCTCACACGAGCCCCTTCACAGAACTCCTGGAACCCGCCCAGGCATGCCCTGCTTCCCACCCCACTCCTCCGCGGCTAGGTTTTCCCCCATTGAGCACTCAGGTCCCGGACTCTCCCCGGCCCTGCCAGGCTTCGGACGCCGTGGGCGGGGCTCCGGGCAGCGCCCCCCCCCCGGAGGCGGGGCCTGCGGCTCTGGGGGCGAGGCCGCCGGGAGACTGTTCCCGCCCCCCAGCCCCCCGTCCGCCAGCGGATCTTATAAAGGGAGCCGACGGCTGCCCGCCTGGCCCGCCTGGCCCGCCTGGCTGGCATCCCCTAGCCGCCTCCGCCGCGGCGCGGACCGATGACCCTCCGCCGACTCCGGAAGCTGCAGCAGGAGAAGGAGGCAGCCACCGCCCGGGCTCCAGCCTCCGAAGTCGCCCCGGCCCGAACCCCGGCCTCCGGCGCCGGCGCTGGGCCCCCGGGGGACGAGATGTACGCGGCGCTGGAGGACTACCACCCCGCCGAGCTGTACCACGCGCTCGCCCTGTCCAGGGGGCACCCTGCCCCGCCCGAAGGTGCGTGCTCCCTCCGCCAGTTCCGAGGACCCCGCTCCGGTGCCTCTACCCCACCCCCAGGGTCCCTTCCTCCTGATCTCAAGGCCGCAACATCCCCACCTGTGCCTGACCCCTGCACCCCCTGCTGACACCCAACAACCCGCAGAGCCCCAACACCCGCCGCTGAGCCCAATACCCGCTGCTGAACCCCAACGCTAGCCGCTGAACCCCAACATTCTGCTCAGGGTTCCCCCAGCCCTCCGCTATGTCCCCCAGCCAGCAACCCCCATGCCAGGTCCAGAACCTGCCGAGTCTCTCCGAAGGTGCCCGCCCCAAGCCCCCGCAGCCCACATCTCCAAGCCGCCCGATCTTGGGGCCCTCCATTCCGCTCTGCCTCGCAGCCGCCCGTCTCGCTCCTCTCCCTCCTGACCCCCCAGCACCCCCTTTTTCTCCTCATCCATCTGGCTGGCACTCTCCGCGCCCTGCCTCCCGGAGCCCAGGTGTCTCGAGACCCCTAGGACCCCTCGCCCGGCTCCTGCGGTTGGAGCGGGGACCAGGCTGGGGTCCCGCCGCTCGCCCTGACCCCTGGAGGGTCCCGGGTGGAGAGGAAGGGCGGCGGGCGTGCTCTCACCCCTCGGAGGGAACCCTGGACGTCTAAGCTGGGGCCTGCCGCCCTGCCATGCGTCTGAGGTGCGGGGTGCGAGGTCACGGCGGCTCCCCGGACCTGGCTGGGCCCGACTGGCTGGACCGGACGCGGTGGGAGGCGTCCCAGGGCGCCCGTGGGGCAGGAAGGATGCGGCTGCACCTGCCCTCTTAGTCTCCCCTCCTCTGCGGGTTCTTCAGACTCTGGCCTGAGGGAAACCCGAGTTCCCAGAAAGGAGTGGGGCAAAGGAGGAGGACATGGCACAAGACCCAGGTTAGGAGAGGGGGCTGATGGTCTTTACTTGCTCGGTCCCCTCCTCCTCCCGTGGCCCTTGGCTCCCCCCACACAATGAACAGCTTGTTGAGAATTTGCATTTTATGAAAATAGGGTGGAAAGGCAAAGGGGTCTCCCTCCAATGATGCCCAGTGCTTCCTCCCTGGCCCATTTGGGAAGTGTCCCCATCCCTGAGGCCTATCTTTGGTTCTGGAGAAAGAGGGTCCCCTTATCTTCCTAGCCTTGGGGAGGCTTGTGAGGAGAGTTAACAAGGGCACCAACCAGGAAAACTGCAGGATCTTGGGCTCATGGGACAATGGCCGGTCTGGGACAGGGCTTCTTCCAAGGATCAATAATTTAGGGAGAGAGAGAGACTGCTTTAATTTCTCAATGGCCCTAAAGAGGCAAGAACCCTGAACTCTGTCATTTCTCCCCACCACCACCACCACCACCACCCCCCAAAAAAAGGAAAATAAAAATCACTCCCAATCTCTCTCCTAAGTATGATGAGACTTAAGGGCTAAGTTTGTTGTTGTTGTTGTTTTGGGGTTTTTTGGTCCCAGAAAGCATCAAATGTATGACAATGTCAAGAGGTCAGGTTGAGCTGGGCACTGCTGGTCCCTGAAACAGTTTGTACTTTGGGGGAGGAGATTGGCCCCTCTGTCCCCTGTCTTCCCACAGGTGGCCTGGGATTGCCCGCCCTCCAGACCTGGGCCCTGAGCCCAGCTCCCCAATGCAGAGGAACTAAGATGATTGGATTCGTAGACTCTTGTGACAGCAGCATCAGTTTAGTAATTTCACACGTTCATTGTTGGGGGCAGCTGGCTTCAAGACTGCTTGGTGGTTAGACCCTGGGCTTCCCTAATCTAGGAAGGTTTTTCTGGAGGCGAAAGACCTTGATCATCCCTGCTTGTTGACTGTAATGTGAGCTCTTTAGGAAACCCTGGATCTTGTCACTGTGGCAAGGTGTGTTCCCTGATGCACTTGCTGGCCATGACAGAAAACCAGCCATTAAAAGCTTGATCCTGGCCGAAACCGGTTTAGCTCAGTGGATAGAGCGTCAGCCTGCGGACTGAAGGGTCCCAGGTTCGATTCCACATACCTTGGTTGCGGGCACATCCCCAGTAGGAGGTGTGCAGGAGGCAGCTGATCGATGTTTCTCTCTCATCGATGTTTCTAACTCTCTATCCCTCTCCCTTCCTCTCTGTAAAATATCAATAAAATATATTTAAAAAAAAAAAAAGTTTGATCCTGTTCCTAGCCTCTGTTGGGTATCAGTAGTCCTTATTAATTGGCTGGTAATTTTGTTTGATTCTAAGAACCTAGCCAACACAGCAGTTTTTCTTTGAATTCCTCATTTCAATACTGGAGCGTATTAGTTCAGGGAAGGTGAATAGCAGTAGTAGTCATAGTAATATTAACCAATACACATGCCCTTCTGAGCTAATCACTCACCTACATTAATTCATTAACTCCTCACAACATTTCCATGAAGTCAGTACTGGTGTTAGTCTTTACAGTTGGGTTAAGTCGCTTTTCCAGGGTTACTGGGTTAGTGGGAAGCAAAGCCAGGACTCGAACTCACACGACCTTCCTAACGTTCAGTCTGGCTGTAGACTCTTGCTTGTAACATTTTTACTACCTTTCTTTAAAGGACCCTGTTTTTTTCTCTGCCAGGGAAGCCTGGAATTGCTCATCAAGACTTAAACTTGAAGAACATCTAGTGAAGAAAAATGGCATGTGCGCCATTGCAGACCTGGGCCTGGCTGTCCATCATGATGCAGTCACTGACACCAACTGACATTGCCCCAAATCAGAGGGTGGGAACCAAATGGTAGGAAGGCCCTGGGCCTCAGCCTTTGCCCTATACCTGTACTGAGTAGTCCACGTGTGTCCTTCCTTGTTGTGCAGAAGGAAGTAAGAGAAGGTCTGTTTATCAGTTGAATCTCAGTGAATTTCACTAAATTGTTCTGCTTTTTCCCTCCCTTTTGACCTGAATGAATGAATGACCCAGGCCCCAAATTGTAAGTCAAGGCCTGAGGTGATCCCCCGATTTGTATCAAGTCGTATTAATTAGCTGAGAGGGACTTTGATGACTATCTAGAATAATTTTCACATTATCTGCAGAATGAAATTTAAGCTCAGCCCATCACTATGGCTACATTTAATGAAGTCCAAGACCCCAGTCTCAGCTAGATATTATATATTGTTAGTGACCCACGGTACAAATACCTCTGCCAAGAAATCAAAACATACTAAAAATAAATCTTCATGGTTAAAAAGTAGAGGTACAAGTAAGAGTAGCCTATGCTACTTCCCAAAGCTATGTTAAAGAATTTAGATTCGAATCCAAAACATGGGAGTTTGCAATAAAAATGCTGATTAATTCCTCATTCCTAAGGAGCTTTTTTGGGATGGTACCCACATTCTGAGGGCTCCCGAGTCAGTACTTGGATTTAAGGAGAGAAGTCATCTTTTCCTATGCGGGATCACGTTTCCTTTGCTGTTGCAGATACATGGCCCCTGAAGTGCTTGATGAAACCATTAACACGAAGCACTTTGACTCCTTTAAATGTGCTGATATCTATGCCCTCGGGCTCCTATATTGGGAGATTGGTCGAAGATGCAATTCTGGAGGTACTTTCCTGCCTTTTCTTGCTCCTGCCTCCCAGTCTAGGATGCTGGATCACCTGAGGATGCTGGTGTTCTACTGCCTCCTTTCTTTCTACAACCTGTGGGATGCCCAGTGACAGACTCCATCAATCACAGCGTTCTCATCAAATATGAGGGAACCTTGGAGGTAGCTGTGCTAAGGGTGTGTTTATTCTTCGGACCAGCTTCTAAAGTCGTGCTTTACATTGTGGTAAACATTCTGGAGGCTTATTTGGCTTTTTTAAATTTTTAAACATATTGTTCTTATTGGTCCTGGAGGTTGTGAAAGTCCTGGCAGGAACAGCATGGGACTACTGCAGGGGTCTCTTTTACACAGGAGGCATTGTATGCTAACACACTGGCTCTCAAGTTGAGGCTCCTGGGGAACATGGGTTTCATTGACAAATTAATAGTGGTAATTTCTCAGTTTGTAGGACAAAGCTTAGCAGTGTGTAGAATTTTCTCAAAATGAGTTTTTCTCTTGTACTTTTTCTTAGATCTTTGGAATTTGCAACTGCTCACTCATGTCAGGATCCAGTAAAAGGTAGTATCAGATTTAGCTGAGAACATTTTTATCATCAGCTTAGTACATCAGTATTTTACAATGACTTTTAAGTATGCTGCCCTCAAGTTCAAGAACCACTAGAGCCCAGCCCTCAGCCATTAAATGTAAGAAATTCCAGGTCAGGGGGAATGAATTAAGTGAAATGAAATGAATTAAAAAGAACTGGTGAGTCTTCCAGCTAGACCCCTTTCTGTGTTACTATCTTTTTCTATCTGTGATATTTTTGGTAAGATCCAAATTATGGAGAAGGCACCCAGGTGTTAGTCATAGAATTGTACATCTAAAATTTTGATCCTTATATACAGAAAACAGATTTAGAAAATCTGGTCACACAGATCTTAAACTAAGTTAATACTTAGAGTGATGGGAGCACAGATGAGGTGCCGAGGGAAGGCCAGGTCCCTGCCCTCAGGGGCTCCCTGGCTGGAACTGATAGTAAATAGATAACTACAATGAACTGAGATAAGTGCTATGATAAGGGTAGGCACAGAATGCTCTGGGAACACAAGACAAACAAGAGGTTGGGGTCTAGAGAGGTGACATCTCATCTATTGTGGAGCAGGCATTGGCCTGCTGATTGAGGAGAGGAGGGAGTTTTAGTCAAAATAAGTGTGTCACCAACAACCACAGATGTTCAGTATGGCTAGTGCTTGTACTAAAAATTAATTAATGATCTTTAACACATTTTTCCTTTCTTTGTACTCTCATCTAATATTTATGTACATGCATTAGTTTTTAATTACCCAATTAACACATGTGCATGCTTGTAAAAGCTCAAAATTGCAAAGTATAGAAGGCAAAAGTTACATAGATGAACACATGCTTAGTTTTTATAGAGTTGCAATTGTATATATGGCTTTATATTTCTATTTGTTTCACTTATTTTGTAAGTACTTTTCCTTATCTTTAATAGTCATTAGTTTCAATGACTGCAAAAGTTCCAATTATTTTGTGTCATACTAATTTAGCTATTCCCCTTTAATTGTATGTTTTTTCATTTTTAACTATTGTGTAATATTGCTATAAATAGAATATGTATAGGTATATGTATATTTCTTCTTTTGAATTATTTTTAGAATATATTTAATTGTAGTGATTTCTTTGCAGAGATGAACAGAAATTATAAATTTACCATTCTATGGAATTTATTGTTTTGCAGATATGGTCTAAAAATGTTTGCAAATCACTGATTGGTTTATAACTCAGGAAAAAATTTTTCTAAACTGATTTTTAGAGAGGGAGGAAGGGAGAGGGAGAGAGTAAAACACTGATCTACTGCCTCCTGCATGTTCCCTACCAGGGATAGAGGCTGAAACCCGGGCATGTACCCTAACCTGGAATCAAAGCAGCGACCCTTGGGTGAATGGGATGATGCCCAACCAACTGAGCCACACCAGCCAGGGCTCAGCAAAAATGTTAATGTCTCTATAGTGATTAAAAATTATATTAAATGCACCCTGGCCAGGTAGCTCAGCTGGTAGAGCATCATCCCGACACACCAAGGTTGCAAGTTCGATCCCTGGTCAGGGCACATACAAGAATCAACCAATGAATGCATGGATGGATGGAACAACAAAATGATCTCTCTCTCTCTCTCTCTCTCTCTCTCTCTCTCTCTCTCTTTCTCTCAAATCAATAAATTAAAAAATTACATTAAATGTATTTTTCCCTTTCAGAATTTATAATTTGGGTGGGCATGCTAGTCAATTTCCCCTTGGAAAGATAATGCAAGTCAGCAAATGAATTCCAAATTTTAAAATTCAGCTGTTAAGGGTGATATGTGAGCATGAACTACATGTTAAGCAATGTGATAAATGCTTTACCTGCGTTGTTTTACTTAATTCTTGAAAGAGCCCTATAAAATAGCTCCATTCTGCAGATGAAGTGAAGTTTTTTCAGTGTTGCACAGCTAGCAAAGGATTGGAGATGAAATGCAGGCTCCAGAGCCTGTGCTCTTAACCATTCAGGCTACTTGGGGGGAGGATGGTCTGAGAGTCTTCTCAATATCAATTATCTCTTAATGGAAGGTATTTGTTTTACAACCTATATCTGAAAAGAGCTTGAGAAAAAGAAAAACAAAACTGGATACAACCTTATCAACAGATGAGGATCTGGTCTGGAGAAATTTCCTTTCAACATGGTTGCTTATAATCAAATGCCTTTTAATAAGTAATTGTGCTGAGTGATGTGCCTTCCAGCCAAACCAAGCGAACAGAATCTGTGTCCTCTAGAGACTAAGCCATGTGACTCTGCAGAGGACGTGGATGTTTGAGCAGTGACCCAGGAACACGTGCATTAAAAGGCAAGATAAAATATTTACCCTGTATCAAAGCACCGAACTTTTCTAGTCCACCAGAGTGAGCTTGGCAGGAAAGAGAAGTCTTCCTGGAGTAAATGGGAGACCAAAGGGAAGAATGGGCAGGTGATGGATGTTGCTTTGGGTTTAACCTGAGAGACCAAAGATAGATGGATCTGACACATGGACTTATGCCAACCCAAGTCTAATTTGGCCTTCTTCCCAGGACTGTGTCTAACTCACCAATCAGAGGGCAGCCTCTTGCTCCACCCAATGTCAGTCATTTAATATAGACATATCTTCTACCCAGCAGGCCTGCCCACTGGCCCTGGGTGTTCCACTGTCCTGAGGCTCAGAGTGGCTATGTTGCAAGTTCTTCCTTTGATGGGCATAAAAGATGGATCCTCTTATCTCCTGGCAAAAGTCCTTTGTTCAGACCTCCCCATGTCCTTCCCATGTCCCCATGTCAAAAAGGCATGAAGCCTGCCTTGTGATGGTAGAGCTCTTTCCTAGCAGCATTCTAGAGGAAAATTCCATCAGTGCCTTTTAGGTACCAATCTGTCCTCTTGGCTTTACCCAGTCTCCTTAATATACAGTAACTAATCTATAATATTCCAACAGTAAGTTCCACTGCCAACAACTCCATTCTCTGGCTTATGTTTTGCTGCAGTGTGTGTAATCATGGGCTCTATTCTTAGGCTCAGAGAGATGTACAAAAGTCACTTCCCTCGCAACTTACTGTATTTATCCAACATTTATATAATCACTAATCATGTACCAGGCACCATTTCCTATTATATGTTTTCCTATTATATTAACTCATTTAATCTTCATAACAATTCCATGAGGCATTATTTCCATGTGGCAGCTGAGGCTACAGAGAAGCTAAGCAATTTGCCTGATGATATACAGCTAGTAATTGGCAAAGCTGAGGTTCATACCTCCAGAGTCCTGACTCCTAACCACGGAGCCATGCTATCTCCAGGAGAACTTCCTAGTGACCCCTGATGGATGTCTGTTATCATATGAGAAAGGCATAAAGCTCAAAGCAAGATAGGAGGTTACAGCTTCAGAAATATAGCTGATCAGGAGATAGAGAGGGGCTGTCAAAAGAAACTTGCATTGCCTGGGAGGTACACACTGGCATGTTGGACACCCCTCCCACTTTAGTGATAGCTGAGTTCAGTAGAGCAAATACTGTTAGTCTGGCACTGTACCAAATGCTGGGCATGCATTATTTTATTTATTCTTCCCAACCACAGGTAGGCATTCATATCATTGCCATGTTACAGAAGAAGGGGCAGGCTTGGATAAGTAAAAGATCTTACTCAGGATCACATAACTATTAGGTGATGGACTCTGGATTCAAACCCAATTTGTCAGTAGCTCTTAACTGCTGCAGCAGACCACACGGGTTCTCCTAGGAAGAAGGGGAATTGGTATTGCATACATTTTATTTCCTTTAAAAATGTATTATGTAATATTTCAGATAGAAAAAAAAGGCACCTTATGCATGGATAGGCTTTATTCATTCTCCCCACCCCCTCCCCTGTGCATGTCCCACTGAGCACTGTCCTAACATTAGGGATATAGCAACAAATTACTTCAGATGTAAGGGGGGGTCAAGAGGAAATTAAGGCAGTGTTAGAAAAATCAGAGTTTTTTGTTGTTGTTTTGTTTTTATCCAGTGCCACCTATGTGTGCAGCACTACGCTGGGCAAGCTCAACAAAGAGAAATATCGGAAGTCCCTACCTAAGTAAACCACAGGAAGTCACTTAGTTTGACTACCAAAAAAAAATGAATCTGTTTAAACACACAGACGAAAAGCATCTTATTTAGCCGAAACCGGTTTGGCTCAGTGGATAGAGCGTCGGCCTGCGGACTGAAAGGTCCCGGGTTCGATTCTGGTCAAGGGCATGTACCTTGGTTGCGGGCACATCCTCAGTGGGAGGTGTGCAGGAGGCAGCTGATCGATGTTTCTCTCTCATCGATGTTTCTAGCTCTCTATCCCTCTCCCTTCCTCTCTGTAAAAAATCAATAAAATATATTTAAAAAAAAGAAAAAGAAAAAGAAAAGCATCTTATTTAGAATGGTATTTTATAATGCAAAAAGCAAGCAGCCAGGGTGGTGGGCTTTGGGAAGTGGAAAGGGCTCGATCCGGAAGCCATCATCCTTTACTCAATCAAGCATTACCTGAGGCCTATCTCCCATAAAGTGGGGATACAGCCGAAAATTTGGCAAACAGGTCGCTGCCCTTCTGGAGTTTATAGTGTGGTGAGAATATTCCCATCTTGAGTCACTGCCAACCTCCAGCTATGTTACTTTGGATAAGGAACTTATGCCCCTATTTTGTAAAATCAATGGGGTCAGACTAGCAGATTTGCCACACAAATTCGCAGCTCAAAACGTGACGCAAGCATCTGTGCCCAGCAGAGTGTAGGGGTGGCTCCCCGGCTCCCCGGCTCTGCGCCGCCGCGGGGAGGCGGGAACACGGCTTAAATCGGCACAGCGTTCGCTTTCGCGTTCTGAAAGCACTTGTCCCTCGCGGCGCCCCGTCAACCCCGCCGCCGCCGCCGCTGCCGCCGCTGCTCGCGGAGCCGGAGGAGGCGGAGCTGGCTGTGTCCCGGCTCTGGAGCGGGTTAGCAGCGGAGAAGGCGGCGCGGCAGGCCCGGGTGGCCCAGGCTCGGGCGGGGCAGCGGGGGAGGCTGGCAGGCAGCGCGGGGAGAGCGGTGCCTTGGGGTGGGCGCTCCCAGCGAGAGGAGTCCGCTCCATGCATGCGGGCCGAGCCCGGCCCCTACGAGCCGCCGACATGAAGAAAGACGTGCGGATCCTGCTGGTGGGAGAACGTGAGTCCGCGCACCCGGGCTGGCGGCGGCCACCGCAGCCCCTGCTGCCCCGGGCCTTCTCGCCCCTCCCCGCCCCGCGTTCCTCCCTGCGCGCCCCCAATGCTCCGTGCACCTTAACGCTTCCCTTTGGGCTGTCTGCAGGAGGCTCTCCACCTCCTCTCTCCCCTGGGCCCTCCAAAGACCCCCTTTCCTGTCCCCCATTCGCCCTCCCAAGCCGTGTCCCCATTAGTCTCTGGCCGCCCGGCCTCATCCCTCCGAAGGTCCTCTCCGCCTTTTCCTCTGCGAATCCTCACCTCCTGGGCCTCGGCGGTTCCAGGCCGCCTCCCTTCAGACCCTCTCGCCTTGCGCGGAGATTCCCTCACCGCTAGGCAGGTGCTGGGACAGGCAGCCTGACCAATTGGGATGGCGGGAGCGGCTCCCGGGAAAGCTAGGGGGAGGGGTGCAGAACTATTCGACTGGTGGACAAGGTCAGGTTTCTGCCTTTTCCCCCCACACACGCAATCTCTCTCTCAGCATTGACATGAAGATATGGAGCGTTTTTAGTGATTCTTTGTATTTTGCATTGGCATAACTCTGGGTACACTTGCTCATTCCTCAAAAATGTACTCTCCAAGTTATACAAGGGCTCAATGAATGAATAATTCTCTGGGGAGGGTCCGTTGGTTGAGAGAATTATTGTTACCCGAAAACCTACTTTCCCCGGTCTTTTTAGGCATTCTTTATTCCGTAGCTACTGGGTAATTAATTTATAAATAACGACAGGCACGCAGGAGACCCAGCGTACACACATACACACGAGACCCTTCACCTTTTGAACATATAATGGAGGAGAAATGCCTTCTGTTCCCGGCCTTGGGGACAGGACAGCAGAGACTTCTTGATAACACTGTACAAGTTCCATGACTCAGGTGGTGGGACTGAAATAAGAGAGTGGGCTGGCGGGACTGGGCTGCTCGTTTTCAAGCACAGTGGTTAAAGCGTTGCCATTGCTGTTTTGAAGCGTTCTGTTCTGAACCCCACTCGCTTCTAGAGTAGCCCCTCCAGGTCCCTGCGATATTCTCCCAAGGAAGAAAGTACCTACCCTCTTCTGTAGTGTGTTTTGCTGTTCATTGAAATCTCTGTTCACCTGCTGTTTGGAGAAATCTTCCGTTAGAATTAGAAGTTGGAAGTAAACTTAGCCAGCTTACTTTTTGACTTGCAGTTGTGAATTTTAATCTTTAACTATATCTTTCTTTCTTTCTTTCTTTTCTTTTCTTTTTTTTTTTTTTTTTTTTTTTTTTTTTCTGTGAGAGAGAGAAACATGGATCGGTTGCCTCTCTCGAGGGCCCAGACTGGGAATGGAAGCGGCAACGGAGGTATATGTCCTGACTGGGAATCCATCCCATTGGTGATTGGGATGATGCTCAAACCAACTGAGCCACACTGGCCAGGGCTATAACCATATCTTAATCTGTATTTTGCATGGACTTCCTTGACAAAGTTCAGGAAGGTGTTATTTAACATGATTCATGCTGATGTATTTGGAAAAACAAGGTAGGAAAAGAGCGTAGATGATCTACTTAGAAACTGATCCTGACTGTATCAGCAAATGGTTTTAGGGTATATTCACTTTTTTTCTTTTCTCTAATATATTCATCTTTAACACTGATTTTTAAAAAGCAAAAATCCCAGGTTTAATTAGTTTTAAACATAGGAAAAGTTACATCTAATCAGTCTGTAAAACACCTAATAGGAATACTATACATATATAAAATATATTGTCAGCCTTAAGACATTTAAAGGAAAAACAATAACAAAACAACAGAAATTAAAAAAGACATTTAAGTTCTGCAAAAATGAAAGCAAATAAGAGAGTTGACAAAAGTATACGTGCAAGAGTTTTTTGGTCAGAGGGAGAAACCTGACACGAGAAAGCCTTAGGTTTTGAGGAAGACATTTTTCTTAAAAAGTGTGGTACCAAAAACTTCAGGCCAGCTACCATACCATTATATACTTTCTTTTCACATTTAAAAATATTAGATAGAGGTATATTTATTTGAAACATTTAGTTATTTTAAAGGGTAGTGTTTTGGAGGTGAGGGGGAATGTTTGAAGCATTACTTTTGAGATTTAATGTAAATACTTGATAGCTGTTAGCCTAGCTCAGTGGTCGGCAAACTCATTAGTCAACAGAGCCAAATATCAACATTACAACGATTGAAATTTCTTTTGAGAGCCAAATTTTTTAAACTTAAACTTCTTCTAACGCCACTTCTTCAAAATAGACTTGCCCGGGCTGTGGTATTTTGTGGACGGGCCACACTCAAGGGGCCAAAGAGCCGCATGTGGCTCGCGAGCCGCGGTTTGCCGACCACTGGCCTAGCTGTAGCACTTTAGATACTAGGTACATATAAGTGTGACCAAGACTATTTTAAAAAGTACTGCTCTGAAATGTGGATTTATCAGGAAAACCACTTTTTTTAGGAAAAAGTGGTAGTAATTCAGTTGTAGTTTTAAGATGTTAACTAAGGGAAATGGGAAAAAGCAAAGGAAAAGGGACATCATATCTGGTATTGTAAAGCCTATTTTTTTTCCCATCACTTCAGTGCATTTTATTGATGTTAGTGTGTGTCCCTGCACCACACAGCAGCAGCTTCATTCATTGAAGCTCCTAAATAGTTATGAATGGTTTCAACACTCTCTTGCCAAACTTATACTGTCCTCTGAAGGTGAAATGGACCTTTTCTTGGCCCATCTGGATTCTGACCCATCCAGGCTTTATTGCTAACTAATTGCTTCATATTTATTTGGTGATTAGATCAGAGAAGTTAGGCTGAACATAAATTTTAAGGTGTTTATTTGCAGAGAAAGCCAAAGTCTTTTAAATATCACCTGCACCTTATCTTAATTATTGAACATATTAAACACCATTCAGGCCAAAGGAAAAGTTAATTACCATCTTTAAACAAAACAAAATGTTAAAAATCTTTAAAAATGCAACCACACAAAACTTAGTTCTTCAGGTTATAGCTTTTCATGGTCAGATTTGTTGGCCAAAATTTGTATTTAACTAGATTTGCATGCTAAACAAATGTCCTTATTACAATAAAATTAGCATGGGCCTTATTACCCTTTATCTGAATTATGTAGCTACATTAAAAGTATACCAGGTAGTTTTAGTTTACTAAGGCCTTGCTTATAAATTAACTTGAGATGTAGTTGTTTTCTACTGATCAGATTATTAAGAGAGTAGAATTGTTATTCTCTTTTTTAAATGAATCTAGTAGCTCTTACCCTATTTGTCTAATTGATTAGTTTATCAGCGGAACCTTTGACAAACTAGTTCAAGGTTGGCCTAGGGCTAGGCCTTTGTAATACCGTGTCTCCTTAACTGGTCTCCCTGCTTCTAATTTTGTTCATTCTCTATGTAGCAGATAGCCTCATCTTTAAAAAGTATCTCAGATCCTGTTACCCATTTTTAAAATTCCCAGATGATATCTGCTTTCACTTAGAATAAAGTCCAAACTTTTTAATGGAGGCTTAGAAAGTCCTTCACAATCTGGCCCTTGCTTTACTCTTGTTTCTTTTTTTCTGGTTTATTTCTTGTTTCCTTGGGCTAGAAAGTAAGCTTCATGAGGGTAGGGAATTGGTCTTGTTTATTTAGATATCCCCGGTGCCTAGAATAGACTTGGCACAAAGTAGGCACTCAGATAGTTGTTGAAAGAATGAATGAGTTCGGGTTAGTTCCATTTATTTAGACTTAACTTGTTTTCCAAACCATTCCTCTCAGTCATAAAAATTTGATCATTCTCCTTTCTTAAATCCAGTCTGCTGTGGTGATTGGTAGGATCTGAAAAGGCAGCATTCATCCCGTCTCTTGTCCCATGTCCTTAGCTCTGTTTTGTCTGGGAGATTCCTGTATTCTGGCAATAAAGTAGACCAGTGACTGACACTGACAATGCATGTCTGTTCCATGTCTTGGCTGCCAGGAATTATTGTCCTCGCCAAACGAAGTCAGCTTCTCTTTGAGACACCAGAGTTTCATCTTAGAGATTTGAAGGGGTTGGGGAACGGTTCTTTAGGTATAGGCTAGGGATAAGAGTTAAAGAGACTTCAAGAATTAAGCCAATAGTTATTTTAGGAAAACAAAAAACTTTCTGTGGTCCTTTTAAAGCCATATAGCTTTCCATTCTGGTCTTTGTTAGAATGATATTTGAGGATTAAACTGCTCAGTTTCAAATAGACTGTGTTTACTACCTGATTTTCTGATCAAGGAAGTTGAAGTGTCCTTTCTCCACTGTCTCTTGTTCTTCTGGCACCATTGGGCCCTGGTGTGGATCAGGTATGAAGGAGAGGGATAGACCACAGCATTGGTCCTTCTGCGGGCCCGCATCGTCTGCATATGGTCAATAATATTTTCCTTTGGAATGATGCTCAGCTATTTTCCCAAATGCTCAAGTTTTCCACTTAAAGATATACTTTCATAGTCACCCTTCCCCTCCCTGTGTATTCTAATTACAATAACTTAGGAAGAGCCAACACGGCTTCTTAATAGACACAAAAAATGAGGAGTAGGTCCCTTTGAAGCATACAGTGTTTGTTGTCAAGAAAAATAGCCAATATGGCTGGTAGGGCGGTAATTGGACCCAGAACATATTATTTCCGCTTCATGAATATTAGGAATTTGCCGTCATTTAGAACTAGATGTTCAAAAGATGTGATGAGAAGACAAAGAAATTTTTAGCCTGGATCTATAAATCTAGATAATTTGTTCTATAGTGATGAATGATGTTCCCATGGATGACCTACTTAGAAGCATGGAGTCTCAGCCTGTGGCATGTTGTGTTGAAGTGAATCAGAAGGCCTTCTGTCCTTCAGAATAATTGTGGCCATGCTTTTTGTTTTTATAGAATACTTCAATACTTCTCAGGCAGAATAGAGGGAAGAGAGATCATCAGATGGCTGGCTAACAGGATATTTTTGTCCTTCATATTAATATTTATATGAAATACTGTATACTTATCTTTTCATATATAATTTTAAATGAAAGTCATTGATGTTTATTTGTTATAAAACAGTAGTATATAAAATATCTATACTTTATTTTATAGTAAATATAAAATTAAATTCATACAGTAATTAGAGAGGAGCTTGAGATTTTGTTTCTTTTATGGAAATAATTTTTATTTTGTTATCAGTAAAAATGTGTAGTGTTTATACTCATATCTGCCATTTTTAAGGGATCTTTTCGAATGTAGGCTTATATAAATATTTTTAAAATATAAAATATTTTTAAAATGTTTTCCTTATCTTCAAGGCACTCATTCATTTCTCAATTAGCTTGAAATTTTAATTTTAAACCTGCTTTATTATTATTATTGTTATTTTTTGGTAGTCTCACTCAAGATTAGGTAGGCAGGCACAAGGGGAGCAAAAAGCCCTAGATTAGTTTCACTTAAACATTTCTTAACTAAATCGCATCTATGTAATCCTTTATTAGTTAAAGTATCTGTCATCTCACTGCTCTTCTGAAAGGAAACCCAAAATGATACTAATGAAAACATGCTCATTTTCTCCCAAGTTCACTAATCTGTCTCTTTCTCTGATTTTGAACTTATTTTTAAAAAGGAAATTGCCCTCGGATTTTTATGAGGAAATGATTTATGTTCTTTGATTTTTAGAAGGTCTTACCTCTGGAACTAGATGGAATTGTTTTATTGTTGTGAGTGCTAAACTGCCTCGTATTCTCCAACTAATGAGAGAAGATATGAATGGATAAATAAATAAATTGACACTCTAAAAGATAATATTCAAATAAATAAATTGAAGTATTCCCATCTTGGTACCACTGTCTTGTACGTCTATACGAGCAAACATAAGTAAGGCCCTTTACTTGTAGTCTTTACAAAACCTCCTGTCTTGCCAAGGTGTTTCCTTTCCCGCCTCTGGGGCCTGCCCTGTTGGAATAGACCTACTGGCAGGTTTGTACTTTGGCAGGAGCCTGCTGCTGGGTAGGCAGCCAGAATTGCCTGCTGAGCTGAGCTGTGAAGAAATTTGAATTTCCTTTGAATGTTGGTCCTTCTCTTCTGAGAATATCTCTGGAGGTGTAGGGGATCTGTGGAAAAGCACAAGGGACTATGGCCAGGAAAGGGTTGTTCTGAGCTTTTAAGAAGTGAGATGAGGGAGAATTGTAAGGGTTATGGTGAGGGAGGGGACTTTAAGTTAACACAGAACACTTGTCAAAGGCCTGAATTTTGCTAAGGGATTCTCAGTGAGTCTAATTAAGGAGAACAAGTCCTTAACTTTCCTGAAAACTAATAGGCTTTTTGATGTTGGTGATTGACTTAATTTCGATCATTTTGTTTTAACATTGTGAATTGTTAAAAGTTAGGTAGGGTTCTTCTGGTGAGGGCCTTGGAGTGGTGGGATGTAAGTGAAATTTTTAAATGGTAATTCTAAAAAGGGGATTATGAGAAGGATCAAAGGCTTAACGGTATTAAGGTAGACAGAATTCTCAAGGACCAAGCAAGAGTGAGATTTGTTTTCCTTTTGATTACCAAGGAGCATCAGAGTTATTGAGTATCAAATTCATTTTTCCCGCTCCTAACATGGAAGGTAAGGATAAGAATATAGAGATATATAAGGTATCCAGGAGAGTTCTTCAGAAATGGAAATGTTTCTGGGAACATCAGTGTTGGTGGGAGTTTTGTGACTTCGGAGACACTAGGGGAAAAACAGACATCTCCACTGCGGCCAGAAAAACCCAGACGTTCAAAGGTCCCAGGAATTGTACAGCCATTGGATCTTCTAAAATGTTTGGTTTAAGCACCTGAAGTTATACTGCCTGCTAAAAGAAATTGCATGAAGTACAAGGCCCCATGGACTTGACTGGACTTCACAGCAGAGGCATTCTCCTGCCTGGTGATCCACAGGGAGCGCTGCAATCAGAGTGGTGATTACTCTTTGCAAGGAGCCTTATTAGGGCTCTCTCCCAAACATATTCTTGCTCTGCAGCATCACTCGCTAAGAGAAAAAAATAGTTAGGTGGTCCGAGTTCTAGTTTTCCTGATGCTGGATAATCGCTCATTTTAAATAAGGTAACTTTTGCCTCCATTGTGCATAATGATGTGGAATTAGGGTAGACGACTTATGGATGTTGAGGTGAATATTACCTTGAGCTAGTTGAAGGTTTGAGGTTGCAAAGACCCTAAACAAGGCCAGGATTAAAAGGACTTATTTAAGGAAAAAGTTATGAAATGCTGAATATAAGTCAAGTTCTAGAAGTTCCTGGACCCCATGTTGGCTTAGCGAGTCCCACTTGTTTTTATAGATTAACTAGTGGCCCATTGCATGGATTCGTGCATATTGAAAGGAAATTAATTAGAAGAAATATTTTAATATTGCTATGCACACTTTCTTTATAATAGAAGTGTCAAGCAAACTCACAATCGACAATGATAGATGGAAACACACACGTGATTGGTGCCAGCGAGAGCTTTATATGTATTGCGCATGCGCGAGTCAACTTAGCCTTTTATAGATATAGAATAAACTTGCTTAATTAGACCTGCTTTCTGATTTAGCTAAACTTTTTCCAGCCCAATGAAGCACCCCAACTTCTCTTTCAGATAATTGTCAGCAACACAGCAGTAAATATCAACACGAAGCAGATTATTATTGTAGATCACGCAGGGAGAACAAAGGGTAAAATACTTAACTGCAGCAGTGTCTGACTATATTCTGTGCAGTGAGAAAACCTGAAGTCATTTTCAAGGTCCACCATTTCTTACTTCTTTTCAGTCGGGTCAAGTTTCTAAACCTCCATTTTCTGGCTAATGAAAAGAAAATAGGATTCCACCGAATCTCCAATCTACCTACTCCAGGACTTCTGTGAGGATCAAATGAAATGAGGCACGGGAAAACACTTCACAGACATTTGGTTAAAGTGTGAAATATTTCCACCTGGCTATAAAGCAAGTCATGTTCCTGGGCTGAAGAACTGCAAGGAGGCTAGTCGTCGCTAGGGAGAGAAAGCCGGGTGTTGCTCCATGACATCCTTACCTGGATGGTCAGACACTTAGCATATTAGCCTTTTATATATATAGATGTTTCTGCCAATCACTTTCCCATACGCAATTAACCAGATAACAGATACAATTTGGAGATCTGTCTGCATTTTTAGGCTATTAATGGGTCTGTGACCTAATATAACTTGTATTTTTTTCATCTATTATAGGCCTGTTTTCTAAGTGTACTACTATAGGATAGTTTATATTAATCATAGAATATAAGCATTGATACCATCTAATCTTTTTTTTTTTTTTTTTTTTAACTGATGAGGAAATTGAGGCCCAGAGAGAGTCAGTGACAACTCAGGGTCACAGTGTTAATGACAAAGCTGGTTCCCAAATCCACATTTTCTGGCCCAATTCCTGTGCTCCCTTAACTCCTTTAATTCACACTCATCATCATCATCACCACAACTACCATATGTGTGTCAGATATTGTCTAAGCCATTATACATCTGTCATCTTAATTCTCCTAACCAATTCAATGAAGCTTTTCAGCATCATATTTTATAGATGAACAAACTGAGGCTTGATGACTTGCCTTAGGAAACACAATTAGTAAGTGCTGAAACTAAGATTTCAGTTCAATTCTGTCTGATTCCAAAGGCTGTATTTTTTTTGAGGGGGGGGGGAATATTTATTTAAAAGGTATAAAGACTAATACAACAAATGCCTATCACCCGACTTAAGAAATAAAACATAACCAATAAGGTGAAGCCCCTCCCCATTGCATTTCCCTCTCTCCCTCAAAAGTAGCCAAACACAGAATTTCAAATCTGTACCCTTAACCACTAAGCCATACAGTCCATTTACTAAGTACATTTGCTAGGAGCTAGGGATTCAGTGGACAAGAAAGACATGTTTTCTGTTATTTCCTGTGGGTGACAGAGAAATACTTGTTCCTTAGTCTTTCTGGAGATGTTCAGTAGCTGGTAGGAAATACCAGGTTTTCACCAAGCACAGCTAGGGAGTCCTTTGGGAAACCATTGGTGGTATTCTGGAAGGTTGCCTGGGTATTACACAGGCACAATACTGTCTTAAGAACACATGCGCCTTAAGTGATTATTCATTTTAAATTTCCTGCTATGTTTCCAGACCTCTGGGAGAAGTAGATAATCCCTTCTTCTGAGCTTTCCTGCCCCCACTTCCTTTCTTTAAATAGAGTGATTGAACATGGCACTTGACCCATACCTCTTATGTGGCAATTTTGTCTATCTTGTTTAATATATTTTCCATATTATCCCCACTTAAGACTTGGTCCAAGTAGGTGGCAAATAAATCTGAGTAGAACTCACATTCTTGGATAGAAGATCTATTACAGTGCTTCTCGGTTTTTTGAGTCATCATCACTTTCTTTTATAAATACAAAACTCTCATGCTCGCTGCATTCTAACAATTTTCAGACACTAACTGGGTCTCCTACAATTCAATTTATTTTTTAAAAAATATATTTTTATTAATTTCAGAGAGGAAGGGAGAGGGAAAGAGAGAGATAGAAACATCCATGATGACAGAATTATTGATCGGCTGCCTCCTGCATGCCCCCTACTGGAAATTGAGCCCACAACCTGGGCATGTGCCCTTGACTGGAATCGAACCTGGGACCTTTCAGTCTGCAGGCTGGTGCTCTATCCACTGAGCCAAACCAGCTAGGGCTGAATTCAATTTTCACACTAACTATCCTGAGCTAACATCATATCCTACAAGTTAAAGGTCAGTGTTTCTGATAAGATTACCCTTTATATTATTTTTTTTAAATCCTCACCCGAGGAATTTTTTCCATTGATTTTTTTTTTTAGAGAGAGAGAGGAAGGGCAGGAGGGGAGGGGATGAGAGAGAAACATCAAAATGAGAGAGACACATTGATTGGTTGCCTCCTGTTAATGCCCCCACCCAGTGGGGATCAAACCTGCAACAAGGTACGTGCCCTTGGTGGGGAATCGAACCTGCGATCCTTGGGTCTGAGGGCCATTGCTCTAACCACTGAGCAACCAGCCAGGGCAAGATTACCCTTACTTTATTTATTTTTTTTTAGTTGTATTTTTATAATTTCCCCAGTTTATTTTGAAGTCTTTTCTAACATGTAGCCATATGAATTTTAGATTAGTTATCTGAAAGAACATAGAAATTACCTATAAATTAACCAATGAAGAATACGTATCACCACATCAATATTTAAGCATTCCAACATAAAATTTTTCCAACTCTTACCAACCACAGATAAAGCAGCTAACAAGTGTCCTTTCTGGATATAATTGTGGCTCAAATGGGACAAATAAGCTGACTCCCTTATGCTACAAGCTAGACAGAAACTAGGAAGGATTGTTATTCCATGAACCTTTCTTTCCTACAAACACCCGGTGTGAATGAACACACTCCTCGGCTGTGAGCCCCGTGGGAGGGCCCTACTGCCCGGGGAAGCGAGTGCCGGGGACAGGGCGCTCCTTCTCATGTCGTCCAGACTCGGGGAAGAGGGAGGGCACATGACTTACGAGGCTCACATGCTGACAGAGGGATTAGGTTGTTCTACGATTTCATCTGTAACGGGAGCAAAGTGGGAGGCCCCACTGGTGTAAGAACACTTCATGTGCCCCATAAACTGTCTGAGTCAAAGATATTTATTCTTTTGCCAAACAGAACCACTGATTTCCATCTACAATTATTTTTAAAATAAGAAACAGCAAGTGGACATAAGAACCAGCACTGGCCTTGAGCTACGGTCGTGACCCTCGGCTGGGACGCGGGGCCGGGCACCAGCGGGCTCAGGGATGGATGCACTAGTGGGCCTTCTCCAGGAAGGCCCTGCAGCACCTCAGACACTGCTGGTACATGGTCTCAAAGTCGGACTCATTCCCGTAATAGGGGTCCTCAATAATGAGCTGTTCCCAAGCAGTTCAATTTTAGCTTTGATGTTATTGACTTGATGACTTTTTCGAGTCAAATCTCAGATTGCTCTCATCCATACACAGCATATAATCGAATGTGACAAAGTCTTCTTTAGTAACCTGCCAGGCAACATGATTCATGGGGACACCATGCTTCTTCATGCAATTCTGCCCTCGATAATCAGGAGGGTTTCCTACTTCGTACGTGGAGGTCGCTGCACTGTCTATCCTCCACTTATCTGAAACGTTTTGATCAGTTACAAGTTTTCTGAGAACCACCTCAGCAATGGGTGATCGACAGATGTTACCCAGACACACTAACAGCACCGACTTCGGTACCTGCTCAGCCATCTTTGCGTGCAAACACCAAGATTACCCTTACTTTGGACACCAGCTGCAAAGTGGAGTCCCCAGACTACCCACACTTCTTCCTGGATGACTACATATTTGGGGCTTCCCAAAACCCCCTCGGGTTCTATAATTCACTAGAATGACTCAGAACTTAGGGAAAGTCTATACTTAACGATTACACAAATGAGCAGCCAAGTGAGGTGCACAGGACAAAGTCTGAAAGGGTACTGAGCACAGAAGCTTTTGTTCCTGTGGAGTCAGAGTGCACTACCTTCCTGGTACATCAATATTCACCAACTAGGAAGCTCCCCTGAGCTTGAATGTCCGGAGTTTTTATATGAGGCTTCATTATGTAGGCATGATTGATTAAATCATTGGCCATGTGACTGCACTCGATCTCTAGCACCTACCCTTTCCCTGGAGGTTTTGGGGTAGGGCTGAAAGTTCCAACTCTGTAATAACATGGTTGGTTTTTCTGGCTGCCAACCTCCATCCTGAAGCTATCTCAGCCCTCTCTTAGCCCCAGTGCGTCATTCCATGGGGATAAACTCAAGTATGGTTGAAAGGGACTAACAAAAGACACTCCTATCATTGAGGCAATTCCAAGGGATTTTGAAGTTCTGTGCCAGGAACTGCGGATAAAGACCAGGTGTATTCTTTTTCCTTTTTAATATATTTTTATTGATTTCAGAGGAAAGGAGAAAGAGAGAGAGAGAAACTTCAATGATGAGAGAGAATCATGGATCGGCTGCCTCCTGCGCACCCCCTAGTGGGGATCAAGCCTGCAACCTGGGCATGTGCCCTGACTGGGAATCGAACCCTGACCTCCTGGTTCATAGGTCGATGCTCAACCACTTAGCCACGCTGGCCAGGCCAGGTGTATTCTTTATTATATCATACCCTCCTTTAATATTATTTGAAATTGCAACACTATTTAATTTTTACTAGAAACAAGTTGAACAAAGTAATTTTAAAAATGAAATTCCATTTACTATACTACTCCCAGCTCTTCATTTGCTCTTAAGAAAAGCTTTGAAAGGGAGAGTTCAGAATCTCTAGGAGGTGGGACTAGTCTCCCCAATGGCAGTGCTGAAGCTTCCAAATACTGCTGTGTTTGGGGAGGTGAAGTCAAGTGAAACAGTGCATTCAGTCTGGTTGATATGCTAGAGGTCCTTCCATATAAAATCAAGAAAATTTGATTCATTATCCAGTGTTTTCAAATACATGGTTATTGTGTTAGTGTAAATTCATGCATATTAGGTATGTACTTTATATTCATAATAGTTTGATGCAAGTTATGTGTCACAGTTATAGTTCAAAGGAGGATGGGGAGGACTATAGTAGCCCTGGGATGTCTTTAGAGTTTAGATAGAATTTGAGATGTCCTTGAGCGATGGTTAATATTTGGAGCTGTAGAGGGGATAGGGGAAATGGCATTTTAGGTGAAGATAAGAAACAACCCTGTGGGGAAGCAGGATTCATCATGGCTTGTTTGTACTTATACAGAGCAGAATGGCCTATTTGAGCAAATCGTGTATGTGGGGAATAGTGGGAAATGAGATTACATAGATGAGCTGTGTTAAATTTTGTATGATTTTCAAAGGCAAGTAGAATAGTTTCACCTTGATGTGGTAGGTAATTGAGAGTCATGGAAGGCTTTTTTTGATCAGGTGAGTTAGAAAGTGAAAAGAATGTGTGAGAAACATGGACTGGGATTTGTATTGTTGATAAATTAATAAGAGGAGAGATAGGAGGAAGGGATAGAAAGTTGGGAACTGGGAGGCGTTTCAGTAAAAGTACCGTAGGGAAAGTAGGAACTGAGAAGAAGAAATGAATATTAAAAATTTCAAAGAAAAATTTGACATAATTTGAAGGCTAAGTGCAGAGGAAGGGTGAATCAAGATAGCCACAGTTTTTGAGTTGTGCTTTTTATGCTGATTTGTAGAAAGAGTGTTCTTTATTGGTGAAAAATTTATAAGTCTGTTGGATTATAATCTCCATGAAAGTTTAAAAAGTAGAGAAGACCTCGATGAATGGTACCCGCAGTACCTGGAATAGTGCCTGGCAGAGAGAAATGCTCAAAATATTTATTGAAGGGATGAAAGCATGCATTTTACATGTCAACCTTTAGGTAAATTTCAGTTGCCATCTGTAAATTTAAAATATGCCAATTTTGACTACCAAAAATAGTACTTGTTGACCTTTTTCTAGTAGCAAAAGTTATGTTTATTTTAGAAAATTGGGAAAATATAGAAAAGCACAAAGGAAGTTACAATCACATTTACTTCAGAGTGAACCACTGTTGGTATATATATCCTTCCAGGTGTAGTTTTTTTTCTATGCAAATAAATATTTTAAAAATAAAATGGGATCATGCTGATTTATACTTACATAAATGTCATTTAAAAAGTAAATTGGGAAGAAACCAAGATGGCAACATAGGTAAACACCTGAACTGCTGCCTCACACAACAATTTCAAAACTACAACTAAAAGACAAAACAGACACCATCCAGGACCACAGGAAGGCTGGCTGAGTGGAAATTCTACAACTAGAAGGAAAGAGAAAAGCACACTGAGACTCACAGGAGCTGTGGAAGGCAGAGGTACTAAGGCGTGCGTGCGTGCACTGGCTTTCTCAATCGGGAGGGAGACAAAAGCTCCCGACTGCTCTGAACTCCAGTTCCGGGCGAGACTCTGGGGACCCAGACTCATACGGGGAGAAATTGGACTGTCTGGCAGCGGGTGAAACTCGAGGGCGGCTTTCTCAGAGGTGCTTGCAGCGATTACCACAGGACACTGGGATCCAGGGGCCTCTTAGGGCAGGGCTGACGGGAAGCCATTGCTCTTTGCTCTGCCCTGAGACTCCGCTCCATCCAAGCTGAGCACAGAGGCTTTTGCATATGAATGGCCTGGTCCTTTGAATTCTAAACTTACCTAACAAACTGCAGCTGAGTCAGTGAGACCCAGAACATCCAAAAGAAGGCCCACGGTCCCACAGCAGCTTGCATTGCTTCACAGCTGGACCTCATTTGGGCACCTCCAAAACCCAAACAAAGAAGAGGAATCTGCAGATCTCTCCGTAGCTCCTGCTGGGTGGCCTCAGGCAGAGGCTAAATTAGCACCTCCTTGGAGATCCAAGAGCCAGTGTACCCAAGGGTCAGAGTGGGACCATCCAGATTACAACACAGATCTATAAGGGACGCACTCAGGGGGCAGACTCAGTGAGGACCAAAGCCCCACTGAAGCAAGTCTTGCCCCATAAGGGTGTCTCCAGCACAGAAGTTCTCCAATCGCAGACACAGCTGATCCTCACAGCCAGTTGGCCTGGAGGTCAATTCCTCCCAGTGATACCAACAGCAATCAAGGCTTAACTGCAACGAGACTGTGCACAAAGGGGTGCACCAAGAGTGTCCACCTCAGGTAACTGGGGAGGCTGAGCCACTGGGCCCTATAGGACACCTACCACACAAAGCCACTCTATCAACTCAGGGAAGCAGCCAGAATGCAGAGACAAAGAAACAGATCACAAATGAAAGAAATGGAGGAAAGCAAATGACTGGATATAGAGTTCAAAACCACGGTTATAAGTTTTTTTCAAGAATTTTCTAGAAAAGGCCGATAAATTTAGCGAGACCCTCGAGAATATGAAAAAGGACCAACTAGAAATTAAGCATACACTGACTGAAATAAAAAATAATATACAGAGATCTAACAGCAGACTAGAGGATCACAAGAATCAAGTCAAAGATTTTGAAATACAAAGAAGCAAAAAACACCCAACTGGAAAAGAAAAAAGAATCCCAAAATATGAAGATAGTGTAAGGAGCCTCTGGGACAACTTCAAGCATACCAACATCTGAATTATGGGGGTGCCAGAAGAAGAGAGAGAGCAAGATACTGAAAACCTATTTGAAGAAATAATGACCGAAAACTTCCTCCACCTGGTGAAAGAAATAGACTTACAAGTCCAGGAAGCACAGAGAATCCCAAACAAAAGGAATCCAAAGAGGACCACACCACCACACATCATAATATGCCAAGAGCAAAAGACAAAGAGAATATTAAAAGCAGCAAGAGAAAAACAGTTACCTACAAGGGAGCACCCATAGGATTGTCAGCTGATTTCTCAACAGAAACTATGCAGGCCAGACGGGAGTGGCAAGAAATATTCAAAGTGATGAATAGCAAGAACCTACAACCAAGATTACCCAGCAAAGCTATCATTCAGAATTGAAGGTCTGATAAAGAGCTTCACAGATAAGAAAAAGCTAAAGGAGTTCATCACCGCCAAACCATTATTATATGAAATGCTGAAAGGTATTCTTTAAGAAGAGAAAGAAGAAGAAAAAGGTAAAGATAAAAATTATGAACAACAAATACATATCTATCAACAAATGAATCTGAAAATCAAGTGAATAAAAAATCTGATGAACAGAATAAACTGGTGAATATAATAGAACCAGGGGCATAGAAAGGGAGTGGACTGACAATTCTCAGGGCGGCGGGGGGAAGAGACTGGATAAAAATCGTACACCTATGGATGAGGACAATGGAGGGGGGTAAGGGCATAGGGTGGGGTGGGAACCGGGTGGAGGGGAGCTGTGGGGGGGAAAAAAGAGGAACAATTGTAATAATCTGAACAATAAAGATTTATTAAAAACAAAAAAAATAAGTAAATTGGAACAATTGGAGCCTCCAAATAGTGACAATAACAGCTTATAAACCATAGAATAATCCATGAGAGCATGCTAATATGAATCAGAAGGGAAGTTTTTTTCTTATAGTAGAATGCAAAGTAATGTAGAAGGTTTGATAGAAACAAAATTTAAGCATCATGAATGGCTGCTAAAACCAGTGGGCAAAAGTTTAATGAGAAACAGGATATTAACATAGTCCAAAGTATCTCCTCCTAAGATACATATTAATTACAATAGGAAAAATAACATTATAGTGGCAGACACCACCTCCTCCAAGTGATGACAGCCAACATCACCAGTAATGGGACAAAATTGACACCATCTCCTTCCTGCTGTGATGCACTGAAGAGGGTGCAATATCACTTTTAGGATATTCCTACCAAAAATGCAAAACCTGAACTTAATCATGAGATAACATCATACAAACCCAACTGAGGGATAGTTTACAAATTCAATGGCTTGTATTCTTCAAAAAGTTAAGGTCATGATAGATTGAGGAACTAAAGATTAAAGGGGACTAAAGAGACTGACACCAAATGCAATATTTAATCTTGGTCAGAAAAACAAAGAGTTTTCTTTGCTATAAAAGATGATAGTGGGATGAATGTGAGGTCTGATAAAGTCTATAGATTAGATTATAGTGTTTATTTGTGTTAATTCCCTGATCTTGACAATGCACTGTGGTTATGTACGAGAATGATCTTGTCTTTTTATATATTTTTTTTTTATTGATTTTTTTTAAAGAGGAAGGGAGAGGGATAGAGAGTTGGAAACATCGATGAGAGAGAAACATCCATCAGCTGCCTCCTGCACACTTCCTACTGGGGATGTGCCCGCAACCAAGGTACATGCCCTTGACCGGAATCGAACCTAGGACCTTTCAGTCCGCAGGCTGACGCTCTATCCACTGAGCCAAACCGGTTAGGGCTGATCTTGTCTTTAGGAAATGTATACTACGATGCTTTGCGCAGTGGTCCGCAAACTGCGGCTCACGAGCCACATGTGGCTCTTTGGCCCGTTGAGTGTGGCTCTTCCACAAAATACCATGTGCGGGCGCGCACGTACAATGCGATTGAAACTTCATGGCCCATGCGCAGAAGTCGGTTTTCGGCTCTCAAAAGAAATTTCAGTCGTTGTACTGTTGATATTTGGCTCTGTTGACTAATGAGTTTGCCGACCACTGCTTTAGCGTAAGGGGTCATCATGTCTGCAACTTACTCTCACTGGTTTAAAAAAAAATTTAAGTATATATATTTAGAGAGAATGATAATGCAAATGTGGTTAAATGTTAACATATATGGAATTTGGTTAAAGGACAGACCTAGCTCCTTTGTACTATTTTTTTTTTTTTTATTTTATTGATTTTTTACAGAGAGGAAGGGAGAGGGATAGAGAGTTAGAAACATCGATGAGAGAGAAACATCGATCAGCTGCCTCCTACACACCTCCCACTGGGGATGTGCCCGCAACCCAGGTACATGCCCTTGACCGGAATCGAACCCGGGACCCTTCAGTCCGCAGGCCGACGCTCTATCCACTGAGCCAAACCGGTTTTGGCTCCTTTGTACTATTTTTGCAGTTTTTGTAAGTCTGAGATTTTCTCAAAATAAGTTTTAAAAAAATTTGAGCCAGAGCTGCTGAATTAGTCACCAATGAATCAGTGAGTATTTTAATTAACTTATGTAGTATTTGTGTATGCAATGTTTGCTGACTTTAGGGGGTCACCATTCCTTTTCTGTATTTTTAACTTGTGTTAACATTTTTTAATGTTTGGCATAAGAAAGAAAGAACACTGACTTAGCCATCAAAAGATGGGTTATTCTCTTAGGCAGGCGTCCTCAAACTTTTTAAACAGGGGGGCAGGTCACTGTCCCTCAGACCGTTGGAGGGCCGGACTATAGTTTTAAAAAAAAAACTATGAACAAATTCCTATGTGCACTGCGGGCCCGGGACGAGTCGGCTACTAAGCAGGACAGGCAGCGGCACCCGGCGGGCCAGATAAATGTCCTTGGCGGGCCGCATGTGGCCCGCAGGCTGTAGTTTGAGGACGCCTGCTCTTAGGTGTGCAACTAATCTTTTAGTGAGACCTTGAGAAAATCACTGTCTCTGGGTCCTACTTTCTTTATCAGAACATATTTAGGGGGAGCTGGATCAGCTGACATTGATGACTAGGTTCTAGCAGTTCTGTGATGTTGGGCTGAGTTCACTGACACAGTCAGAACTCAGTGACAGTGTTTACTCTCAGCCACTTGGAAAAGGTCCAAGCATTCTCACACAAGTCAGTTGAACCGAGGAAATCAGAGCTAGAAGGCACCTGTTAGACCATCTAATTTGTCCCTCACCCGGTAGACCTCACTTGTTCACAGCACACCCTCTATGTTTTTGACCAGTACTCTCCAGCCATTCATTATTTTTCCAGAGACTTGACTTGGGTTTTCAGTTCATCCTTTCTTTTAGTCGTTTAAAAAAAAAGAATGTGACTTCTTTTAACTTCAAAATTTTCCAGTTATTTTATATTTAGACTTTACTTTTGGAAACTGTAATTTGCTAGTATGGCAGAGATTATTAGGCAGGTGGACCGTTTTCCTCGAGAATAACAAAAGGATTTAGTTGATAAGCAGTTGGATGTCTAATGGTAGCAATTATATGATCAGAAAGTGATGGGAATGCAAGGCACATTTCAGAATGAAAATTAAGATTTTAAGCTTGTGCGTTAAAAAATTTTTCTAGGTTAGAAAATGTAACAGGAAAGTTTCTTTGCTTTTATTAACCCTTTAAATATGATGCCCTAAAAAAGAAAGGGTGTACAGAAATATGCACTCGATGACAGTTTATTGGTAAGGATGTAAATTGGTTTATTCTTTTTTTGGAGGTAATTTAACACTATCTATTAAAAACATAAAAGATTATGCATGCTAACTTGAGTTCCACTTCTAGAAATTTATCCTTTAAAAATAATCATTGTAGCATTGTTTATAAAAGTGAAAATCTCAACAATGTTCATTGTTATATTAATTATGACACATCATACAATTGCTTCTTATACAACTATCCAAAACTAATGTAAGAAGCTTTTTAAATGTTAATATAAAATGGATTTATGATTGCTATTTTTTTAAATTATGATAAAATATACAAAACATAATATTTAATATTTTAACCATTTGTAAATGTACAATTTAGAAGCATTCAATACAGTCATAATTTTGTGTAACCATCACCACTGTCTAGATCTAAAACTTTGTCATCCTTAACAAAAATTCTGTATCCATTAAATAATACAGAATTCCTTCCCTCTCCCAGGAGATTTTTATATAGATCATGGAATACTGCCCAGATACATAATTAAATAAAAAAAGAATGTTGTGCCGAAACCGGTTTGGCTCAGTGGATAGAGCGTCGGCCTGCGGACTCAAGGGTTCCAGGTTCGATTCCGGTCAAGGGCATGTACCTTGGTTGCGGGCACATTCCCAGTGGGGGATGTGCAGGAGGCAGCTGATCGATGTTTCTCTCTCATCGATGTTTCTAGCTCTCTATCCCTCTCCCTTCCTCTCTCTGAAATATCAATAAAATATATTTAAAAAAAAAAAAGAATGTTGTAAAATAGTAGGAATATTATGATTCCACTGTGGTAAATTATTATATTAACATGAGTGTAGAAAAAATCTGGGAGACTGTCTATATTAAACTATTAATGAGGACATTATGGGAGAATTTTACTTTTATATAATAAACTTTGATAACTTTTTCTTTTAAACAATGAGTATGTGTAACTTCCTAAGCAGAAGAAAAAGAGATATACTTGAAGTATTGTACTAAAATGTGGTAATTTGGATGCCTCTGGTTTTAGCTAACAAATAACAGACTTTCTATGTGGTTGCTGAATTATGAGCTCATGAACCTGAACACTCTATTAAAGTAATGATTTTTCTTTCCACAGCTAGAGTTGGGAAGACATCACTGATTATGTCTCTAGTCAGTGAAGAATTCCCAGAGGAGGTAAACATTTTTATTTCTTTGCTATTTTTAAAATGTTTTAAATTTCTCAAAGTTGAGCTAAAATGAAACAAATTCTGCCTTTTTTGCATGTGCTTCCTTTCTGACAGTTGTGATTTTTGAAAAAGCTCATATTGTTTTATACAAGACATCCCTGAAATACGGTGTAGGAGAAAGAGTCACGCTAGATCTGAGTTCAACTCAGTCCTTTGCATTTCCTATACTTTTGACCTTGGCTGGGATATTGTCATCTCTGTGCCTTATTAGTCTCATATGTAAAATGGGAGCTGAAAGGGATAATAGAAGTCATCTAATCTGTGTAATCCTTTCATTTGTGTGTGTGTGTGTGTGTGTGTGTGAGAGAGAGAGAGAGAGAGAGAGAGAGAGAGAGAGAGAGAGAGAGAGAGAGAGAGAGAGAAATTGTTTCTTAAACATAAAATGTTGCTCATAAAACAGATGGATATTCCTTTCGTTGAAGTTAGGGCAAAAGGGCTGAATCCCCACCTGCCTTCCACCTGACACCTTCTAGTCTTTGAGGCATTAGATCTACTAGGATTCTGGCACACATATTTGAAACCCTTTAATATTACCCACCTCCATCATTTTACAAATAGAGAAACTAATTCATTCTGCCTTTGCCTACTTACCTCAAAAGGATTATTGTGGGTCTCAATTGAGATAAGCTTAATAATGGGAGTGCTACTAAAAGTAAAGTTGGTTTTATTATTACTGGCAATATATTTGTTTACATTTTGGAAGTTCCAGTATGGGGGATTGCTGGTTAAGGCCTTATGTAAAATCAGGATATTGTTATGGGGAATGGGATCAATGCATATGGTATGAAAATTATTTCTTTTTATTTTCTTTCTTTACATTGCAGGTGTTATTAGTGCCACAATTTACATTTACCCCCCCCCTTTTTTTTAACTCTTACTTAGGTAGGAATATCTGTATAATTTCATTATTTAGACAGGAATATGATGTATGATATAATAGTGTTTTCAACAGTGGCCATATGACCATTCATTGTTTCTTCTGCTTTTTTCCCCTCTTAAGTAACATGGTTAAATAACTACTGCATAATTTATGAAGTGAAGTGTATTTTCTTGTGTGGTTTACAGAATTAGCAACATTAATTATGATCACCCAGGATGTAATACCTAAAAGTTTTCTATGATAGTTTAACTTAGTTTAGAATTATCATTTTAGCATAGTCCTCTTGAGTGTGCATAAGGGATTTTTAATTGATTAAAAATCAGTATTTCTAAAAAATGGGATCATTAAACATAGGCTTATTCTGTTGCCAATTAGTTATCTTCCAGAAGAAATTAATTTTGATAACATTATTTTATTTGAGGATTATTTTAGATTAACATAGTTCTTCATTTGTACATTATGTCAAGCTTTCAACAAAATAGAATAAAAACATTAGATTTTACAATGTACAATTTAGGGGCATTAAATACATTCACAATTTTGTGTAGCCAACATCACTTTCTACATCTAAAACTTTTTTATCCTCAACATTTAAAAACCTAATGTTTAAAACACCAAATTAATTTAAGTACTGCATTAGGCTACATCAGATCTGAAGTATATCTTATATGTCCGGTGCCCACACAGGAAGAAATGTGCTTTTTTTAAAAAGTGGTTTATCATATACCATTAATATATATTTGCATTTGTAGTAAAACACAAAAATAAGCATTTAAAAGTACAACAAATACCTGTAAGAATAGGTATGGATGAAAGGGGCTAATAAATAAATACATTTACTATCTGTTAACAATTTTAATCCTATCCAAAGGTGGCTTATTTTTCTTCTATATTTGTTTTCAAATTAAGGTTCCTCCTCGGGCAGAAGAAATCACTATTCCAGCTGATGTCACCCCTGAGAGAGTTCCAACACACATCGTAGATTACTCAGGTAATGAATGACCTATTGTAGGTAAAGATGTAGGGTTAGTTCAGTAATCCGAAAAAAGGTACTTACTGAGGTTTAAATAAGAGTGGTCCTTTTTCTCTAGCAGTAAATGATCATTCATCATTCTTGTTTCATTTATATCTTCCTGTCAGTTCCTACCCCAGACCCACCTACAGCCTCTATCTTGCAGTTCTCTTCCCTAATTTACTAAGGTGGGTTCCATAATGATGAAAAGGAAGGAGGAATGGTAAATGACAAGAAGTAGATAAGTCATTACCCTCCTTGAATTGGCATGTTTGCAGAGAGAAGGTCTGGGATAATTTGTTATCAGGCATGCTCTGATGATTTGGAAAAAGTTCTAAATTTCAGAATTTGTTGATTTCTAAATTTGTTCTTTAATTTTTCAGCCTCTGTCTTAAATAAAATAATAGTTAAAATAGTCGTCAAGTTGCTTACATTATATGATAGCACATCTGTATTGCTTCTTATAATTTAAATTTTTTTCTATACACTACTACTTTTTAATCATTAAATTATTGTGCTTTGTTCTGGGACTTTTTTTTTTTTTTAAAGAGTCAGTTGTAACATGTACCACTCTGATGGGTGATGTTGACAGTGGGGAAGCTATATGGAGGCAGGAGGTAGATGGGAAATCTCTGTACCCTTTACTCAGTTTTGCTGTGAACCTAAAACTGGTCTAAACAATAAAGTCTGTTTTTTAAAATGGATATAACTACATTGTAATACTTTGTTTTGCCAAACTGGTATCTCATATAGCCTAAAAAATAAATGTTAGTACTGTGCAGTCAGAAACATGTGACTATTTGAACACTTGAAGTTTGGCTAGTCTAAATTGAAGTGTGCTCTAAGTGTACAATACACTGAATTTAGAAGATTTAGTATGAAGCCAGAATATAAAATAGCTCATTAGTACTTTTTCTGAGTATATATTGAAATTTTAATATTTTTGATATTTTGGGTTAAGTAAAAGAGTAATTTTACCTGTTACTTTTCTTAAGGTGATTACTAGCAAATTGAAAATTACATATATATGCTTGCATTATATTTCTACTGGACAGCACTGTGCTATATTAGAAGCTGAGGGGGTTGGATACTTTCTGCTACAGTCTCATAACTGTAGCTTAACTTACAGAATAATTTTTTTAGGTAAGTGTAGGCATATAATTAGATTCACTTCAGTATTAGAATTGGAGCCATAACCCATTGATTATTCAACATATGAAAAGATATTAAAAATGGCCAGTTATTTTAGCATAGTGTAAAGTGCAATTGAACTTACATATGATATTAGTTTGTATGTCAGAAGTAACAGGCATTTTGGGGGAAAACATTTAATGTAAGATGTTCTGAACTAATATGTCAATAATGGCTTTGCTCTTCATTCGTGTGCTTCCCCCTCCTACCTGTATCATGCATATCTCATGTATCTTGGGGTTATAGGCACATCTACCCATTAAGACCAGTTCTGGCCAGAGATACGCACTAGAGAGGGAATTCTTGACTCATCATTATCATGCTCTAGTTTTGCTTCTGGGGACTGGTTAATATTACTCATATCTGCTATCTAGACCTTAAGCTTGTATTGTCCAGATTCTCATATGGCCTTTTAACCTGTGTGGATAGATGCTTTGTCTGGGCTTCTGACTTTTCAGCACCCAGTCTTCTAGCTTGGATTTCTGATCTCTTTTGCCTGACCCTGTCAACTCTGGGTCAGATGCCGGCCTAGATTTATAACACAGTGCCTTTTGCTCTTCTGTGTCTGAGTTAGCCTCTTGTAAACCTGTCTTTCAGTGACAGCCAGCTTCCTCATCACCCTTCCCTTCCCCTGGCCTGCCCTTGTCTTTGCCCCCTAGTCTGGCACTATACCATGACTTAAGGAATAAGGGACGTTTAAGGGGATGTTAGATGGGTGTTGCATAGATTTTAGCCTGGCCATTAGTTTTTATGGATATGAGTAAAATATGAAACTATTTTTTACATTGTCATTTGTAGAAGCAGAACAGAGTGATGAACAACTTCATCAAGAAATATCACAGGTGAGTGCCCTGGCCTGTGTGGGTCAGTGGTTAGTGGTTAGAACGTCGGCCCGTGTACTGAAGGGTTGCAGGTTTGATTCCGGTCAAGGGCATGTACCTGGGTTGTAGGTTTGATCCCGGCCCTGATCGGGGCACACACAGGAGGCAACCAATCGATGTGTCTATTTCTCCCACTCTCCCTCCCTCCCTTCCACTCTCTCTAAAAATCAATGGAAAGCCGAAACCGGTTTGGCTCAGTGGATAGAGCGTCGACCTGCGGACTGGAGGGTCCCGGGTTCGATTCCGGTCGGGGGCATGTACCTTGGTTGTGGGCACATCTCCAGTGGGAGGTGTGCAGGAGGCAGCTGATCGATGTTTCTAGCTCTCTGTCCCTCTCCCTTCCTCTCTGTAAAAATATCAATAAAATATATTTAAAAAATAAATAAATAAAATAAAATCAATGGAAAAAAATACCCTCAGGTGAGGATTAATTAAAAAAACCCAAAATCACAGATGAGTTAAAAAATAGTAGTAGATTTTTGTGGGAAAACAGTTACGATTCTAAGTCTTATTTTTTTATTCTCTCACTTATTTTGTTGTTATTGCTGAGTTTGAGTATGTATTTTTGCTGTAAGTCCTTAGGAACTTCTTCCTCTTAGAGGCGTGCTAAGTTTTTCTTACTATTACAAAAATACTATTAATTTGTTCATTTTTCTTGTAGGCTAATGTCATCTGCATAGTTTATGCTGTTAACAACAAGCATTCTATTGATAAGGTATGACTATATGACTTTTTTCACCATATTTAGTTAAATTTCAGTGGGGGCACTTTCAAAATTGATCCCCAATTTAGAATTTTAGGGATCTAAGGGTCGGGTATTTTTCAAAGAAGATCCTCATATGGCTTAGCTCTTGTTAATTTTCATTTTAGGTAACAAGTCGATGGATTCCTCTCATAAATGAAAGAACAGACAAAGACAGCAGGTATTTTTTCTCTCTCCAACTTTGTATATTGAAAAATTTCAAACTTACAGAAAAGTTGCAAGAAGTAGTATAATAAACATCTATAAACACTTCACTTAAATCCACCAGTTGTTAACATTTTGCCACATTTGTTTTATCTATAGGTCTATCTACCTGTTTGCATACACACTCCTTTTTTGGAAGAAATGATTTGAGGCAACACAAATATTTGAGAGCAAAGTACAGAATAGAGCTCTGATTCATAATTTCAGACATTAAATATTTTGATAATTAATCTTGCATTTCTCTTTCTCAAACCAATGCTTGAAAAGTCTCAGCTTTAGAATTCCTCTTGAACTGCACTGTATGTGCCACTCACTTAGATGCCCATTTTATGAGGAATGACACTCTCCCTTGTCATTGATTGCTCATTGCGTGGGTATGTAAGAGCATGGGACTTGGAGGAAACGACCTTTGAAAATGAACGACCTTTGAAATCTGGTTTGGCTGCTTATGGGCTTTAAGACTTTGACTTCAGCCCTGGCTGGCATTGGTCAGTGGGTAGAGCGTCAGCCTGTGCACCAGAGGGTCTTGTGTTCAATTCCCAGTCAAGGGCACATACCTGGGTTGCAGATTTGATCCTGGCCTCCTACGGGAGGCAACTAGTTGATGTGTCTCTCTCACATGGGTGTTTCTCTCTCTCCCTTCCACTCTCTCTAAAAATCAGTGGAGAAAATATCCTGGGGTGAGGATTAACAAAACAAAACAAAAAAGACTTTGACTTCATTGAGCCTGTTTCCTAAACTGTAAGCAGAGATGAGGATAATACTTGTGGTTATTTTAAGAATCCAATGAAATAATGTATATGTGAGTGCTTTATAAGTTCTCTGAAAAACTAGGGATCTTCATTTATAATTTCTGCAGAGAGATTTCTTTGAAATTCTTTGGAAGGTATTTTCCCATTGATTTTTAGAGTGGAAAGGAGGGGAAGAGAGAGAAACATCAATGTGAGAGAGACACATTGATTGGTTGCTTCCCTCAAGTGCCCCGACCAGGGCTGGGGACCAAGCTTGCAACCGAGGCACTTGCCCTTGGTTGGAATTGAACCCTAAGGCTGATGCTCTGTCTATGGAAACCAAACCAGCTAGGGCTCTGCTTCTTAAAGAATACTTTCAGTCTTTTCTGTCTCAGGAGATCTACCCATTTTATCTAGCTAAACACCTATGTCTTTTATTTTTATTTTTATTTTTTGCCTTTTCCTCAACCTCCATATCTAATCTAACAGCAGAATCATACCATATCACCCTATAAATATTTCACTATGTATCTCTAAAGATAACAAATGACTGCATTTTAAAAGGTCCATCAGATCATGTCATTACCCCAGTAGCTTCCCATTTTACATTTACAATAAAACCTACTCTCCTCACTACATCTGTAAGTCCTTATGTGTCTGATCTTTACTCCTCTCCCCAACCCCATTTCATACCTCTTTTGCTTGGGATTCTCCAGCCACTCTCATTGTTTTTGTTTTTTGGACTAAACAAGATGTTTTTTTAGTTTGGGGTCTTTGTACATGCTGTCCCTTCTTACCGCCCAGCTCTTCCCTGGCTCTTCATATGGCAGATTCCATTTCATCCTTCACTCCTTGACTCAACTGCCACCTTGTCAGAAAGATTTTCCCTGATTATCACATATAATTAGTTCCCTTTCATTACTCTAGCCCATATCCCCCTATTTATTTTCTTCATAGCACTTAACAGAATTGGAAATTGTCTTGTTTGTTTATTTGCTTATTGTCCATTTCCTAGTTACACTATTAGAATGGGGATGGACTTTGCCTTATGTCCTTAATGCCTACAACAGTACCTGGCTTATCATAGGTACTCCATAAGTATTTGTTGAATATGCTTTCTAGTGGGCTGAGCTGACTACAGTAGAGGGTTCATATTGGGGAGCTTAAGTAAATCTTATTAGTTAGAATGGGTTAATGTACATTAAAATATAAATCTAACGTATGTTGTCTTCCTTAGTATTACAGTGTGCCCTGTTTATTTCAGGTTGCCTTTGATATTGGTTGGGAACAAATCTGATCTAGTGGAATATAGTAGTATGGAGACCATCCTTCCTATTATGAACCAGTACACCGAAATAGAAACCTGTGTGGAGGTATGCCTTGTTTGATTTTGAAATTTACTGTTGGGGAATTCTCACTAAATTGAGGTTGGGAATAGGAGGCTGGGGAGATGTGGGATGGAATAAATTTCCTGCTGTTTGTGAAGTCATGTAAACCAAATAAAACAGAGAACTTGAAGTTGGCCTCTTAGCTCTTTGTAGACAACCATCTTGTGATATCCACTAAATATCCACTAAGAAAAATGCTTTTTCAGTTTCTTCAGGGAATTTTATTACTTTATATTGGTGGTTTTAACTCTCATAATTGCTTCCAGATTGTAAAATTTCAAACTTTTTTTTTTTAGTGCTCAGCAAAAAATCTGAAGAACATATCAGAGCTCTTTTATTATGCCCAGAAAGCTGTTCTTCATCCTACAGGGCCCTTGTACTGCCCAGAGGAGAAAGAGGTAACCTTTTTCTCCACCCCCACCCCCAACTCCCCAGTTTGTGTTAGTAGGGGCTGGAATGTGTAGGTACTAACTCTAATGTGGTAGTGATTTTTAGTAACTCTTAAGTATTGTTGTAAACTTCTGTGATTTAAATGTATTGTTTATTATACTTACATTTTCTAGGTATTTTTCTTCAAAGATATTTACATTAAATACTCAGAAAAATATTCCAGATAAAATACTATTTCAGGAAATGCCGTTAGAACAAACAGGAGAATTGGCAATAATAACAGCAAAAAGTCCAAAGACTTAGCTAATGGTCTAGTTGCTTTGCTACTATAAAGTCCATAAACTTAAAAACATACACAAAGAAAGAACTTGTGTAGTTATTTGACATGGGTACAACATGTAATAAAACTTGAATACTCCCTTTTGTTTCATAGCTAAGAAATTCAGTAATTCCTTAATGAAATATCTAAAATTGAATAATATTTTGCCATGTACTTTTTAAATTAATCATTTTTTATTTAAAATTCACATACCATAAAATTTACCCCTTTAAAGTGTGCAATTCAATGGTTTTATTATATTCACACAGTTGTGTGTTCATTACCACTGTCTAATTCCAGAACATTTCATCACCCCAAAAAGAAACCCTGTACCCATTAGTAGTTACCCAGCCCTGGGCAATCTACTTTCTATCTGTATGGATTTGCTTTTTGTGGACATTTCATATAAATGGACTCATACAGCATGTGGTCTTTCTGTTTGACTTCTTTCACATAGCATAGTAATGTTTACAGGGTACATCCATGTTGTAGCATGTATTAGCATTTCATTTCTTTAATGGCTAAACAATACTGTATTGTATGGATATGTTTCACATTTTGTTTATCCACTTATCTGTTGATGGACTTTTGGGTTGTTTTACATTTTATGGCTATCTATCTATATATATAAAAGCCTAAGCGACTGTTCAACCAGTAGCTATGACTTGCACTGACCACCAGGGGGCAGATGCTCAATGCAGGAGCTGCCCCCTGGTGGTCAGTGCACTCCCACAATGGAAGGGCTGCTCAGCTGACCAGCAGGCATGCGGTTCATGTCTCCCAGTCCCGGCATCAGGACTGACTGGGCGCGAGGAGCGAGGAGCAAGGCTATGATGACAAACAGTGACTGTGCAGTCATGGGCGTGCCAGTATCACCCTAAGACGGGCGCGTGGAGACCGCAGCGAAGCAGCAGCGAGCCTACTGGGCAGCGGCAGCAGGCGCAGTGGGGCCAGGATGAGCGGGAGCAACGCGGTGCCCGGCCCCGGCTCAGGCTCCTCCCTGGCCACCTGCCACTTCTTGCACTACTTGGTGCTGTTCAGGATCGACAGGGACAGCGGGCTGAAGCCCGACAAGCTGGCGGGTAAGGCCAGGCTGCAGCAACACAGAAGTCCACTGATCCCCTCAGGCCAGGCCAAGGGATCCCACCGATACACGAATCTGTGCACCGGGCCTCTAGTTGTGAATATATCTGCTATAACATTAACACACAAGTTTGAACATCTGTTTTCAATTCCTTTGTATAATTAGGAATGAAGTTGCTAGATCACATGGTAATTCTATGTTTAACTTCTTGAGGAACCACTAAATTGTATGAAGGTTCTAGTTTCTTCACCTCTTTGCCAACACTTGTTATTCCTTCCCCTCCACCCACTTTTTTTATATATTATTACTAGAGGCCCGGTGCATGAAATTCATGCACTCAGGGGCGGGGGCGTCCCTCAGCCTGGCCTGTGCCCTCTTGCAGTCCGGGAGCCCTTGGGAGATGTCCAACTGACAGTTTCGGCCCGCTCCCCGCCACCGCCGCTGCACTCGCCAGCCGTGAGCCTGGCTTCTGGCTGAGCAGCGCTCCCCCTATGGGAGCACACTGACCACCAGGGGGCAGCTCCTGCATTGAGCATCTGCCCCCTGGTGGTCAGTGTACATCATAGCAACCGGTTGTTCCACTGTTCAGTTGATTTGCTTATTAGCCTTTTATTATATAGGATAGTCATAGTGGATGTGAGTGGTATCTCACTTGTTTTGATTTGCATTTCCCTGATGGGTAATGATGTTGTTCAGCTTTTCTTGTGGTTATTTTGCCATTTGTATATCTTCTTTGGAGAAATCTGTTTAAGTCTTTTGGCTATTTCTTGAGTTATTTGTCTTTTTACTGTTGAGTATTTAAGAAATTAAAAGTTGTAGATATTTTCAGGAAAAGTTTATAGTATAGATGAGTGGTTGGCTGCTTTGACCAGTGAGCCACATTTGGTCTGCCCCTTGTTTTTTGTATAACCTATGAGCTAAATACATTTTACATTTTCACTAGTATTATCTCTTTTTTTTTTTCTTTTTGGTTTTTAGAGAGAGTGGAAGGGAAGGGGAGAGACAGAGTGAGAGAAACATCAATGTGAGAGAGACACATTGATTGGTTGCCTTCCTGGACGGCGATTGAGCCTGCAACGGAGATATGTGCCCTTTTAGTCCATAGGCCGATGCTCTAACCACTGAGCAACTGGCCAGGGCCAGGGCCAGGGCTGCATTTTTAAATGACTGAAAAAAAAAGTCAAAAGGAGTAATATTTTGTGACATGGGAAAATTATGTGACATTATTCATTTTCATGACTAATGTTTTATTGCAGCACAGCCTTCCTCATTCCTTTATGTTTGTCTGTGGCTACTTTCCTGCCACAAAGGCAGAGTTGAGTAGTTGCAGCAGAGCTTGTATGTGGTACTCACACTTCTCAGTGCCGAGTGCTGCTTGGCGCACTGCTAATTGCACTGGCACAGCTATAACTTGACAGTGTTTCAATACCACGTGTATCACTGTACTGTGTTTTATTTTGTTATCAGTGCTTTACCTATCCTGCCAAAACAAGAAAAGAAAAAAGTCAATTTTTAGTTGGAAAAGCAGTTGTATGTTCTAAGCTCAAACTACAGTTCCAGCATTACTTTTTTTGAGGGGGGGTGGTTACCTCAGTGTAAGCACGAAAGAAATTTCCACATTTTATACTTCATTTGACTCTGCAGTTGAGGAGCTTCCACCCAGTCTTCAATCGGGACTCACTAAGCTGCAGTATAATGACATGCTAGCAGGTGAAAATCAAGAAGAGAATCCTATCTAATAAAGAGGGAATATGCTAATTGACCATCACTCCATCACAAAGATGGCTGCACCCACAGCTGAAGCCAAGTTCCCATAAGGAGCCTTAACGAGCAATCAGCAGGGACCTGAGGCTATGCCCTCCCCCGCCCTGTAGGGCTTGACAGGGGACTTCAGGCCTCATCCCCCACCTGGCAGGGCTTGACAGGGGACCTCAGGCTGCGCCCCCCCGCCCCGGTGTCAGGCTTGGGGACCTCAGGCCAAGCCCCCTGCCCCGGCACCAGGCCAGGGGACCTGCAGCCATGGCCCCTGCCCGGCGGGGCTTGACGGGGGACCTCAAGATGCGCTTCCCGTCCTGGTGCTGGGCTAGGGGACCTCAGGCTGCTCCCCCTGCCCCAGTGCCAGGCTGGGGGACCTCAAGCCATGCCCCCCACCATAGCACCAGGCCTGGGGACCTCAGACCACACCCCCCACCCAGCGGGGCTTGACAGGGGGGGCCTCAGGCCATGCCCCCCACCCCAGCACCAGGCCAGGGGACCTCAGACCGCAACCCCTGCCTGGTGGGGCTTGACGGGGGACCTCAGGCCATGCCCCCCGCCCCAGCACTGGGCCAGGGGACCTGAGGCTGCACCCCTCTGCCTGGCTGGGCTTCACAGGGGACCTCAGGCCACACCTCCCGCCTTGGCACCAGGCCGGGGGACCTCAGGCCATGCCCCCCGCCCCGGCGCCAAGCCAGGGGACCTGAGGCCATGCTCCCTGCCCAGCGGAGCTTGATGGGGGACCTCAAGGTGCGCTTCCCGTCCTGGTGCTGGGCTAGAGGACCTCAGGCTGCTCCCCCCGCCCCAGCGGCAGGCTGGGGGACCTCAGGCCGTGCCCCCCACCCAGCGGGGCTTGACGGGGGACCTCAAGGTGCATCCCCAGTGCTGGGTCAGGGGACCTCAGACCACGGACCCCGCCCAGCGGGGCTTGACGGGGGACCTGAGGCTGCACACACCCCTGCCGGTGGGGTTTGAGGGGGGACCTGAGGCTGTCCCCCCATCCCGGTGCTGGGCTGGGGGACCTGAGGCTGTGCCCCTTCTGCCTGGTGAGGCTTGGCAGGGGACCTCAAGCCATGCCCCCCACCCAGTGGGGCTTGACAGGGGATCTCAGGCCATGTCCCCCACCTGGCGGGGCTTGACGGGGGACCTCAAAGCATGCCTCCTGCCCCAGTCTGGGCTGGGGAACTTCATGCCGTGCCCCCCGTCCTGGCACCGGGCCAAGGGATGTGAGGCTACGTCCCCTGCCTGGCAGGGCTTGACAAGGGTGGGACTGGCCAGGTCTGGATCTAGCCCAATGGGGGCGGGGCCGGCTGGGTCTGGGTCTCACGCGATTTTGAGGTGCATGTGGGTGGGCAGGGACTTGACCCTGGGTCCCATGGTGCGCCCCAGACTCTGACAGGAGGAAGGTTTTCATATACATTTTACTAATTTTCTTTCATCTCTGACACTTATATTATAGAGAAAGGGCAAATAGCAATATTAAATTATTTCCTCTAAATAATTCCCTTTTGTGCACGAATTTTGTGCACCGGGCCACTAGTCTAATATAATTCTACAAGCACTTTCCAAGCAATGCATGTGCCCAATTAAAATTATAGGTGTACGGCCCTAACAGGTTTGGCTCAGTGGATAGAGCGTCGGCCTGTGGACTGAAAGGTCCCAGGTTCGATTCCAGTCAAGGGCATGTACCTTGGTTGCGGGCACATCCCCAGTAGAGGGTGTGCAGGAGGCAGCTGATTGATGTTTCTCTCTCATCAATGTTTCTAACTCTCTATCCCTCTTCCTTCCTCTCTGCAAAAAATCAATAAAATATATTTTTTAAAAATTTTACAGATCAACATTAACAGATAAACATTGCAATCAATTTTTATGATAGGGAACACTAATTTTGAACCCCAGCTTAGCAAAAAGTTAACTCTTTTAGAAGATTTTCATTCTTCTCATTAGTAGACCTGTATAGCAAATTTATACTGTTACTATTATATTCTGAATTTCATCAATAAAAATGTTGTGGAAATTTTATTCTCTCTTGCTATATAAGTACTTCCATGACATTCTTGATTTTTCCTGTTGGTTATTTGCTTTGTAGCCCTTTACAGAAAAAGTGCTGACCTCTGGTATAAATAATTAATCTGAGTTATCATTAATCTGACCCTGATTTACTTTTCCTTAATCCTGGTTTACTGTTCCTTAATTGGAATGCTTCTTTCTAATTTACTCGTAATCCAGAATTTCCCAAATTCACTTGATCGTAGTCACTAGACATACTTGTTAAAAACACAGACTACATATTGTTTCAGCCAGGAAATTTGATCTTATGATCAAGGAAATTTGGAAAGCAGTCTCATACTATAGAGATTTATCTCTGAGCCCTTAGCCTACTTGTACATTAAATCGCCTCTGTTAGTTCTCAGTTCTTTAATTGCTTTTTACTTAGGCCTATTAGTCCTGCTAATCACCCCCACCCCTGCCCCTTCCCCAATTACCTGAATAAAATACCACCATCTGTTATTCATTTCATAGGTGGATCTGCTTGAAGTCAAATCTGCAAATTTGGAGACTATCCCTTGTTTTACACAAGAACAAGCATTGAGTCTAAGCTATACCAGAAGCTTTTATTTAGACAATAACAACCTTTAACACAGATTGGGATCAACAAAAAGATCATATTAAAAATTAAGCCTGCCGAAGCCGGTTTGGCTCAGTGGATAGAGTGTTGGCCTGCGGATTGAAGGGTCCTGGGTTCGATTCCAGTCGGGGGCATGTACCTTGGTTGCGGGCACATCCCCAGTGGGAGGTGTGGAGGAGGCAGCTGATCGATGTTTCTCTCTCATCGATGTTTCTGGCTCTCTATCCCTCTCCCTTCCTCTCTGTAAAATATCAATAAAATATATTTTAAAAAATAAAATAAAATAATAAAAATAAAAATTAAGCCTGCCCCTGGCCAGGTGGCTCAGTTGGTTGGAGCATCGTTGGTACCCCAAAGGGTTATGAGCTGGATTCCTGGTCAGGGCACATACAGAGATTGCAGGTTTGATCCTAGTCGCATACGGGAGGCAACCTCCCATGCCGGCCCTGCTCCCAATCAGCCCCCCACCCTCACCCCAAAGGGGGCGGGGCTGGCCAGCCAACCTCCCTCGGCCCCTTCCCTTGGCCAGGCCAGCTAGACCCCACCCGTGCAAGAATTCGTGCACCAGGTCTCTAGTATATAGATATGACTGGAAGAATGAATATTCTCTAAAGATGTACTTCTCTTGCCTATCCTTGGAGGATTTGTGGTCATTGAGGGGGGGCATTTGATCATTCCAAATATTGGTCCTCATTTACTTAAAAAGGTTTGAGTATAAAAATAAACGGCTTTGCTTTAGTTCATTTTTCACGCTGGTTGTATTTGCTGTTACGTATTTGATGGTGAGAACAATCAGAATTATTCTTAGCCTTCCTTATGAAAATCATATTTAAAAATCCAAGCTATTTTAATTAAAACAATTGTTTCTTTTCTCACTGACTTCTAGATGAAGCCAGCCTGTATAAAAGCCCTTACTCGTATATTTAAAATATCTGATCAAGACAATGATGGCACTCTCAATGATGCTGAACTCAACTTCTTTCAGGTAACCTTCCTCTTTTTCTGGTGCTTGTGTACCTTGCTTTGTGTGTTTGCGGGGAGGGGGTGGCTGAGAAAAGCTATCAGAATTTATTAGTTTAAACAGTGATATGTTGATAAACTTGAGTCTGTTTCATGTAAAAAGGATCTTTCATATCAAGCTATTTAAGTCTTTGCTTAGGGCTGTGGTCAGCAACTGCGGCTCACGAGCCACATGCGGCTCTTTGGCCCCTTGAGTGTGGCTCTTCCACAAAATACCACGGCCTCGGCGAGTCTATTTTGAAGAAGTGGAGTTAGAAGAAGTTTAAGTTTTAAAAATTTGGCTCTCAAAAGAAATTTCAATCGTTGTACTGTTGATATTTGGCTCTGCTGACTAATGAGTTTGCCGACCACTGGCTTAGGGTATAAAACTCTCTTATGCATAGGAATCAAGGATAATCTTTGATAGCGTTATTTCATGTTACACAATGGATGTGTATTAAGGATGACGAACTCTTGAGTTATTTTTCTTTCTTGGTTTTGTATAACATAGCTTCACAAAGAGCCCTGTGTTTTAGAAATGTGATGGGGAGAGTAGGGGAGGTTTCTTTCCTTCTAAGTGACATATTTTACATAAATAATACAAGGCAGAGACCATCCTAATTTATAATTTGTTTCTTTTGGTTGCAACTCATTGATTTAATATTGCTTTTTAGACTAATGTTTTTATATATTGTATATTTAATGCTGATTTTTGTTGTGTGTTTTGTTTGTTTGTTTGTTTTGCTAGAGAATTTGTTTCAACACTCCATTAGCTCCTCAAGCTCTAGAAGATGTCAAGAATGTAGTCAGAAAACATATAAGTGATGGTGTGGCTGATAGTGGATTGACACTGAAAGGTGAGTGAATGGTGTTCTTTCACTTTTTGAACTCAATTAATTTCAAAATTTGGTATAAGGTCTTTATAGCATTATTTATACTTTAAGGAAATGTTAGTTTTACTCATATATCTGAAACCTAACTTGGACATGTAGGAGTTGGAATAGACAGGCAATTTGGTGGGGATAGTTATCTTCACTGTCAGCATAAATTAGAGGAAGGGAAGTTGGTGGGATCTCAGGAATGCTGATGTCCATCTGAAGGAAAAAGATTTCTGGAACAAACAAATTTATCTTAAAGTTCTTCTGATTCATAAGCATCCTTTAAGTAGAAATTATTTTTAGGGAAGACATTTTGCCTATCAGTCAGATTTACCAAGTATACAATGTTCCCTGTAGAATGTGTGATAGAACCACAGTAAAATAAGAAATGAAATTTAAAACCAGAACTTTTCATTATAAAAGGCAAAGATCCATAGCACAATTTCCTTTGTTTTTATCACCTAACTTTGTGAATGTCAGTGTATTCCTTGGGCTATGTTTTGGCCCTTTCTTCTGTGCCATCTCTTGCTGACCTGGGTATATATATGAAATGATTCTGAAGTCAGCTCTGTTTTTATTGAGACACTTGTGGATTTTGTTTCGATTTGACCTTCAGTATGCAAAACTATTAAGCCTAGGTTAATGAATGTAGTGCTAGCCATTATGTGTTGTATGCTTTTCTCCCATGTGAGTCTGTGCCCTTTTTCATATCAGCTGTGCTTACTAATTCATTTTATTTCAGGTTTTCTTTTTTTACACACACTTTTTATCCAGAGAGGGAGACATGAAACTACTTGGACTGTGCTTCGACGATTTGGTTATGATGATGACCTGGATTTGACACCTGAGTATTTATTCCCCTTGTATGTACCTTTGGCTTTCTAATTGATTTTACTTGCCAAAGTAAAATTGATTTTATTTAGCACATAGGTAGGCTTTGGGGTACTCAGGAATAATTTAGATTTATAGAGAAATTTGAAACAGAGATTCTCAACCTCGGCTCTATTGACATTTTGGTCTGGATGATTCTTTGCTGTAGAGTCTGTCCAATGCATTATAAGATTTTTAGCACATCCTTAGATGCCAGTAACACCTCCTCCCCCAACTGTAACAAGTGAAAATGTCTAGCATCTCTAGAAGTCGCCAAATGTTCCCTCAGGAGTGAAATTATCCCCAGTGGAGAGCCACTGATTTATAGAATGGCTCAGACTTTCCTTTTCTTCTCGTGGAGAATACAAGTGTTTTTATTTTTTATTTCTTTAATATATCTTTATTGATTTCAGAGAGGAAGGGAAGGGAAAGGGGGAGATATATATATATCATCAATGGCGAAATTGACCAGCTGCCTGCCTCCTGCATGCCACACACTGGGGATCGAGCCTGCAACCCGGGCATGTGCCCTGACCGGAAATCGAACTGTGACCTCCTGGTTCATAGATGGACGCTCAACCACTGAGCCACGCCGGCCAGTCTACAAGTATTTTTAAAAATATATTCTACTGAGAAAAAAAGATAAAAGATGCTAGACAAACTGTTTTTGAAGTCAATAGATGAGAGGTATATTGGTTAACTTTTTTTTTATTCATTAGTCCTTCTCCTTCCTAAGGTTTTTAGCCTGTTCTTAGCTCAGGATAAAATAAGTATTTTTTCCTAAACAAGCAGTCTATTTGTGGTTATTTTTCTTTAAATAGTGCTGTGTTTACTTCTGTTTGTTTAAAAATGGACCCCAGCCCATCTGGAGTGGCTCAGTCAGTTGAGCATCGTCCCATGCACCAAAAGGTTGCCAGTTCGATTCCTGGTCAGGGCAAATATCTGGGTTGCGGTTTGGTCCCCAGTTGGGGCATATATGGAAAGGCAACCGATCAATGTTTCTCTCTCTCTCTCTCTCTCTCCTTCCCACTCTTCCTCTCTCTAAGCATGTCCTTGGGTGAGACTTAAAAATAATGATAAATAAATAAAAATGGGCCCAGTGTCACCCCAAAACAGAAGACTGCCTTGCTGTAGGATGCCACTCCTGTAACAGCGAAGTGACTTCCCAGGATCTGGCCTTCGAAGCTTTGGCCTTTCTTCTTCACTTTTTCAGCAGCATGTAATCTTCATGTTGTCCTTTTTCATTTTAGCATAGCACCCCATGCTAAAATAAAATATGCAGAACTAGTATATAAGGGTTCAGAAGGACTTTGTCATTTGTTTCTTCCCCTATCATTAAGGAAGCAAAGTTCTTTCTGGTTGGATTCCTGGTCCATTAATCAGTTCTAACTTGAAACCTCTCTTGTCAAAGTTATTAAATTAAATTTTGGCTCCAGTAATTTTCCAGCTTTTTCAATAAATCTATATTGAATGAATGAATGAATTTGTACATGACGTTTTCGTCAAGATTTCTGTACCATTTATGTGGGTAGATAAATTCTACAAGGGGTTGCTTATTGCTTTCTTAAGTATGACAGTGAGAAAACTCCCATCTCTTATGGCTCTGTGGCTCTATTATCTCTTTCAATGTCTTTATTTCTCTGCCTTGAATTTAGAGCCACCACTTGAATTTTTCTAGCTTTCTTATTAAACTCTGCCTCTGTCCTTCACACTGTTGCTAGATTGAATAGGTATATAAATACAGATGTGACCTTGTCACTTCCCTTCAAGACAGAATAAAGCCCAAGCTTCTTAACATGGTACATGAGGTCATTCCTGATCCGCTCATGCTCACTCCCTGCCTTCATTCTAGAAGTAAATACGAAACTATTTATAGTCCACCAATCATATTTTCTACCCATGGTATTTCCACTCTCTCCCTCTCTGTCCCCTCAACCTAATTAATTCCTCTTATCCTTCAAGTCTCAATTCATTTGACAGTGTCTCTCAGCAGCGCTGACACCTTCCCATCCCCAGGCCAGAGACGTTCCAATTCACGCGGGCTTCCCGAGCATCCTTCGCTTGCCCATACTTGTCCCATTCTGTTGCAATAGTGAAGTTATCTGTGGTCCATCTCCCACTTGAATGCGGTTACTTAGAGGGGAAGAAGCCTGTCTTGTTTTTGTATCCCTAGTACCTAGCTCAGTGCATTTGATAAATGTTTATTGAACTAAATTTAGAGTGAATCAAAAAGGTCAAATCAGGCAGAAATAACATCTCTTTACATCATTTTCAGCTCATTACCGTGTTGACACAATTATGACTCACAATTTGTTTATAGAGGAGGAACAAACCTGTTATGGTTTAATCAGTATTATTTATAAAAATTTTTATTTCAACCTACCCTTCAGATATTTAAGAATACTTTACATGTCAACTCGGAATGAGCATTATTTTGACCCTGAGGCTTGCCAGGCCACTCTAGTGACTTTCCCTGGGAAAGTCCACCTGTCTCCGGCAAGGATATTGTGTGAGTGGTGTTACCCACAAAAAGACTTGTTGCAGTTTTATATTCATTTCTTAAGTTAAATTTCAATATTTGATTAATGATTTGTTTTACTCTTAAATTTTTTCATCAACAGGCTAAAAATACCTCCTGATTGCACTACTGAATTAAATCATCATGCGTATTTGTTTCTCCAAAGCACCTTTGACAAACATGATTTGGTAAGCTCTTAGCTATAATTTTCCATGATAAAATATTTTTCAGTAAGTGATTTAACTCTGTTCCCTTAGCTTTGGGGTACTCATGTCACGTAGCCAAAAATTGCTTAAACTCTCTTAAGTTAAACTAGCAAAAATACTCTTATTTTTATTGTTTTCTCAAGATAAAAAAGTCTAGTTTATAGACTCTTGTATAAGTTTTCTTATAAACATGTAAGACATTTTCTTGATAAAATGTAAAATTTCTTTTCATATGTTAGTTTTTTAGAAGCATAGTTTTACTAGATGAGGGGCTTTCGTGTTTGGGAATTATTCTCTTAGATATCTAAACATTATGTATACTTCCTTGTGTATCTTCAGGATAGAGACTGTGCTTTGTCACCTGATGAGCTTAAAGATTTGTTTAAAGTTTTCCCTTACATACCTTGGGGGCCAGATGTGAATAACACAGTTTGTACAAATGAAAGAGGTTGGATAACCTACCAGGGATTCCTTTCCCAGTGGACGTGAGTATAGAGCTCACCTGTTTGCTCTAGAATTATCACTACTTTAAAATTATGTTGCATTAAGTTAATCATTTTGTAAGTTTTTCAGATCTTACTAGGTGTTTCAATCATAATAAGCAGGATTGATAGTGAAGGGATCTGTTTGCTTTTGAATGATGTACATGGAAACAGTAATAAATCTTATATCAAAAGTGAGCTAAATTTTAATCCTTTTTTATTAAGAGAATTGGAAACATCATTGCTATTGCAAAATTCTTTACACCTTAAGAATGTGGGAAGAGCATATTTTACTTGGCACTGAAGACTTAAGGGTTTTCATTGTTTGTCACGCACTCTTAGTGAGGGTTTGTCTACAGTCTGGGTATAGCCTAGTAGACATTGTATTTAGGGTGCTAAGGAAATCTTCTGGTCATATATGAGGACATAATTACTTTAATCTTGGTGAGACTAACTTTTCTTAATACCAGAATCTATTTTTTTTTCAAATCATAAAAAGACTACCTAATTTCAAGTAATTAGGTAAGGATGTCGTGTGAGTAGTATTATCCCACAAAAAGACTTGTACCTTTTAGTTATTTTTGCTCTATTCACAAACCTTTTCAGGTTAATTATCACTAAGTGCTCAACTAGCCAGTATTTGCAGAGTACTATGTAACTTGGGAAGCAAATTGTTTTCAAAAATCCCTGCTCTAGATTTACCAGCAGCTCACTGCTCATCTATGTGGCCTTGCTCTCTGTGGGCAGGTGAGATATGGAATCCCCCCACACCTTGCATTCTCCTCCCTTCCCTGTCTTAAGAATGCATTGTAGAAAGAGCCATGGCTGGGCCCATGGGAAATTAAAGCAGCCTGACAAAACTCATCTGCACCTGGTGGTAAAATTATTTGAGCTATTGGAATTTTTTTTCCTATAAATGTTCATTGAGGAACTTTTCACATTTTAAACACTTCTGTTTCTTAGGCTCACGACCTATTTAGATGTACAGCGGTGCCTGGAGTATTTGGGCTACTTAGGCTATTCAATATTGACTGAACAAGAGTCTCAAGCTTCAGCCATTACAGGTAAGTAAATATAATTAGTAAAAAAAGTTAGAGATATTTTGAAGGTTCCACTTTCATATGTAAAAAGAGTGAACATAAATATATCTTTGCTAGTCTTCCATGTCTACACTCTTATTTCTTTTCCCTGTGATTTGATCATTCCTTTTGAGTTAAGATGCTTGGTTTTATTGTTTATCAAAAGAGAAAGCATAGGTTTTACTTCTAGTTTACCCCTGAGGCTACTCCACTGATGAAAATCAGGGGGAGCCACAGGCATTAAAAATATAGTTTGTCCTGTGTTTTAATTTTCTTCGAACATTAAAACAATGCATATTAATACATGAACCTGATATTGAACTGATTGTACAGCTCTCAGCTTTGTAACCATTTTCCACATTCATAAATTTTTCACAGATCTTATAATTCTTGCCAAGCAATGTCCTCCACTTAAAGAAAACCCATAGGAATGAAAATAACACATTAGGACACTGATATTTCAAGAGTTTCTTATATCCCAACTAGAGGCCTGGTGCATGAAAATTCATGCACTGGAGGAGGGGTCCCTCAGCCCAGCCTGCCCCCTCTCACAGTCTAGGAGCCCTCAGGGGCAGGAGGCGACCTGGCGATCAGGGGAAGGTGATGCCCCATCACACCTCTGCTGCTGCCACTGCCGGCAGCGCAAGCCTCGGCCGGCCCTGGTTTCCTGAGCCCTGGGCGGCTAGGCAGCCACCATCCGAGGCTTGCCTGCACCTCGGGCCGGCCCTGGGCAGCTGGGCAGCTGCCATCCCAGGCTTGCCTATGCCTCGGGCCAGCCTGGGCAGCTGGGCAACTGCCATCCGAGGCTTGCCTGCACCTCAGGCCGGCCCTGGGCCGCTGAGCAGCCACCATCCGAGTCTTGACTGCACCTCGGGCCGGCCCTGGGCAGCTGGGCAGCTGCCATCCCAGGCTTGCCTATGCCTCGGGCCAGCCTGGGCAGCTGGGCAACTGCCATCCGAGGCTTGCCTGCACCTCGGGCCGGCCCTGGGCCGCTGAGCAGCCACCATCCGAGTCTTGACTGCACCTCGGGCCGGCCCTGGGCAGCTGGGCAGCTGCCATCCCAGGCTTGCCTATGCCTCGGGCCAGCCTGGGCAGCTGGGCAACTGCCATCCGAGGCTTGCCTGCACCTCGGGCCGGCCCTGGGCCGCTGAGCAGCCACCATCCGAGTCTTGACTGCACCTCGAGCCGGCCCTGGGCAGCTGGGCAGCTGCCATCCCAGGCTTGCCTATGCCTCGGGCCAGCCTGGGCAGCTGGGCAACTGCCATCTGAGGCTTGCCTGCACCTCAGGCCGGCCCTGGGCCGCTGAGCAGCCACCATCCGAGTCTTGACTGCACCTCGGGCCGGCCCTGGGCAGCTGGGCAGCTGCCATCCCAGGCTTGCCTATGCCTCGGGCCAGCCTGGGCAGCTGGGCAACTGCCATCCGAGGCTTGCCTGCACCTCAGGCCGGCCCTGGGCCGCTGAGCAGCCGCCATCCGAGTCTTGACTGCACCTCGGGCCGGCCCTGGGCAGCTGGGCAGCCGCCATCCCAGGCTTGCCTGCACCTCGGGCCGGCCCTGGGCGGCTGGGGGCCTGAGGGGACTGGGGGACTCTGGAGGCAGGTGCACAGAGCAGCCTGGCCTTGCCACACACCTGCCGCCCCGGCAGGGCTGAGGAGACTGGGCACTGCCATCTTGTGACTGTGGGCACCTTCATCTTTGAGGGTGTGGCAGTCAATTAGCATATCCCCTCCTTATTCGCTATGGGCACCACCATCTTTGCAATGGCATGAGTGTCAATTAGCATATTCCCTTTTTATTATATAGGATTGGGGGGGAGGGGGGAATGCCGTATCTTACAGGAAGCCCCAGCACAAGAAGACAGCCCATCTTAAATTGACGGAGCCCTTTAACATCATCCTTAACCAATTAACAGTAGTTTAGTTCATCGTCAAAGAGTAAGGAACTAATTGCTAACCAGCATGAGGTTTTTTTCATGCAACAAAATACTGTGGACATCTTTCTATATCACTAATCGACTTTTATATATCTTTGATGCTAAATAATGTGTCATATGGATATTCTATAACTTATTTAACCCATAACTAATGTGTGTTTTTTATCATTTTCAGTTTTTTGCCTCTGGTGAGCTTTGTTGCAATTGAATCTTTAGCTATAGCTTAAGGTCTCTTTACCTCAAGAAGAGATGCCCCATTTCTCTGCTGATACAGCATTGCTTCCTGGCCTGCCTCTTGTACAGATTTCCATTGGAAAGGCCAGTTAACCCCAGAGTGCATATCCCTTTACCACTCATAGATCCAAGGGAGTGCAGATTCCAGAGAGCATCTTTTAGCTTGCAACTCGTTATGACAATAACTTATCACAGAAAAAAAGATAGGTGAGATATAATGTTGGCTATATTTATTGTAATTTTAATTCATTTTTAAGATATCATTTTCCTTATGAAATGTATTATTTTATTATTAAACTAGAGGCCCAATGCACGACTTTGTGCACTGGTGGGGTCCAGTCGGCCTGCCCCAGTGGGGGCTGATTGAGGGCGGGGCTGGCCAGGTCAGGGGGCTGCAGTTGTTCCGGTCATTCGGTCGTTCTGCCATTTGGTCGCTGGGCTTTCATTATATAGGATAAATTTCATTTGGTTACTAGAAGTTCACTTTGCAGCCAACTTTTCAGAAATGCATCTTTTCTACTAAGTGAAGCCCTTCTGTATCATATTTAGTACTTTATTTCACACAGAGCTTGACTGTTGTACAGTATGTTTATTTATTGATAAGGGAAAAGTAGCAATACCCTATTTTGCAGAAGGTAAATGAACTTCAGTGAGTCTAAGTGGTACATAATTAGTTTTTTTTTTCTTTTTAGTAACAAGAGATAAAAAGATAGACCTTCAGAAAAAACAGACTCAAAGAAATGTGTTCAGATGTAATGTCATTGGGATGAAAAACTGTGGGAAAAGTGGAGTTCTTCAGGCCCTTCTTGGAAGAAACTTAATGGTGAGAAAAATACAATTTTATCCTACAAATTTTTATAGTCATGAGTTTACATAATTTTTATAGGTATTAACCTTTTTAGATAATTATATAACTCAGTGACCTATGTACAGTATATTAGTATAATCTAAAGTGTAACAATAGCCCTAACTGGTTTGGCTCAGTGGATAGAGTGTCAGCCTGCAGACTGAAGGGTCCCAGGTTCAATTCCAGCCAAGGGCATGTGTCTTGGTTGCGGGCACATCCCCAGTGGGGGGTGTGCAGGAGGCGGCTGATCGATGTTTCCCTCTCATTGATGTTTCTAACTCTCTATCCCTCTCCCTTCCTCTGTAAAAAATCAATAAAATTTTTTCTTTAAAAAATAAATTGTAACAATAATTCTGTTGAACTGGCTTTATTTTTGCTTGTTCATTTATTTATTTTCAATATACTTTTTTCTTTTTTATTGAATTTATTGGGGTGACATTGGTTAATACAATTATATAGGTTTCAGGTGTACAATTGTATTTAATACGTTATCTGTATATTGTATTATTGTTCACCAACCTATCTTTGGTTTTTTATGTTGGCTATCATTTTTCTTTTTCTTTTTAACCAGTGTTTAGATGAGAATTAAATGAATGTACTTGTGAAAGTCCTAACAGTGCTTGGCATGAAGTAAATATACAATAAAGACTTAGAATGGAATGCTGAAATCCCATTCTGACTGCTGCTTTGAGTAAGGAGATTGACATATTTCCAGATGAGTCTCATATCAGATAAAATTATAGTATAATGAGAAGTGCCAGCAGGCGGCCCTGGAATACAGTTTCAATAATGTAGTTTACTTCCTTTTCAGGCACTGCCTTCACTTAGTGCTGAGCAAATGCATCTTTTGTTTTAGACCTTAAGAACTAAGAAACATAAAGTCAATACCTCCTTTGTACTGAAAAATAATACATAGTGCAGGGAAGAATGCCCTTTTATTTGACAGACCCACAGGTATGTGTATTGATGACAACTAGTTGCTGTAATATCTTACTATAAATATTAAAATTTTTGGTTGTTTTCAGAGGCAGAAGAAAATTCGTGATGATCATAAATCCTACTATGCGATTAACACTGTTTATGTATATGGACAAGAGAAATACTTATTGGTAAGAAGTTTTCTGGTATATAAAGATTATTAATTATTACATATATTTTTAAAAGACTTTGGAAACTAATTGGGTTTAATTTAATGGCTGTATGTGGAACTTTCATGTGATTTTTTTTCCCCACCTGGCTTACTCATTGGAATTAATTTTAATTCCCTTGATATGTATGGTGATTACAAGGGTATAGCTATAAGTAAAAATTCATCTATTTGTGTGTTTAATTGTATGTTATATTACAGTAAGAAAGTAAAAATATTAACTCTTCTTTACTTTTTCTTGCCCTTTTATTTTAAAATACCATCCTCTACTGTTAATTAGAAATTAATATGAAAACCTTAGTGCAGGTGCTTGATAGTATATCTATAATCAGAATTGAGTTTTATCTGTTCAGCAGGGAAGGAGTATATTTAACAAATGTGTGAGCCTAAGAAAAATGAATGAAAGAAGGATATAAGTGAAAAGATACTATGAAATGCAGTAGAAAGAGATTATATGTTCTCTTTTGACCCAGTCAGATTTCATTTTGAACGCTGGTTGACCATTGATTAGCTGTGTTACCTCAGGCAAGTGGCTTACTCTCTCTGAGCCTGAATTTCTTAAGTTAGCTAATATTAGAAACTGCTAACAGATTCTGCCAGACGAATGATCACTTGAATTTTACTCTATGATAAAAGTTTTTTGCCAGTTTCTCATTAAACCTTATTTATCTCCTATTCTTTACCTACTGTGTACTCAGCAAATATTGCTGACTGTTAATTTTCCTGTTTTTATTCTTACAGTATTATTTGTAAATTAGCATCTTTCACATCTGAATGTTCATGTTATCATAGTGTTTTATTTAGAGTATATTGAGTCACTTGTGACTCTACACTTCCCCTTTCAACTCCTCAACAAAGAGGCACTATCTTCTATAACTCAGTCCTGAATTTTACTTTGTTGGATTATTATCATATCATAGATATTGCTTTAGAAGTTTTATAGTTAACATTAAAAAAGTGCAGGCAATAAAGTAGAACAAGTGGAGCATAGTGTGAAAAGTTCTTTGCTTTGTGTTTTTGATTGGTGGGGAGAAAAGGTAGTATGGTAGAATGAAAATAGACTTTGAATCATATCTATGTTGAAATTTTGGTGTAATGATTTGTTAGAAGTGTTATTTTAAGCAGTTGACTTAATCTCATAGCCTGTCGTCTTATCTATAGAATGTAGAGAATGCAGGTAAAGGGTCTGCCCAGTACTTTAGTCACTCAGTAAATGTTAGCTTTTGTAAATCCTAATCACCATTTTTAATTCACAAAATCAGAAGATACTTATTCGCACTTCCCACTTCTAAAAATGGTCTGAAAATTTATGCTTAACTAGTATCTTTTATTTAGGAAGTTAAGTTAAACAAATAGTAAAACATCATGACTTTAATTATTCATTGATATTATGATATTTATGTTTCTCATTTTTTTCTTTTTACAAGTTGCATGATATCTCAGAATCGGAATTTCTAACTGAGGCTGAGATCATTTGTGATGTTGTATGCCTTGTATATGATGTCAGTAATCCCAAATCCTTTGAATACTGTGCCAGGATTTTTAAGGTTTGTTACTCTTTTGATGTATAACTAAGTTTAACTTTATATGGAGTTTAATGGAATTGTAATGTGGTGTTTTCTAACCAAGAAAATCATTTGTGGAGCTTTTAAAAAGTATATACATCTGTGTCCTATCCTTAAAGGTTCTGGTTTTGTTCTGAGGTAGTAAGGTCCCAGACATCCGTATTTTTAAAAACATTTTTTCCATGCATGACTCTGATGTGCATTCCTGGTTAAGACCCCCTTTATCAATCGAAGGTCTTCTTGGCTGTTAGGGAGGCACATGGATTGTATATTGCCATGTCCATCATGAATAATAACAGAGCAAGGGGGAAAACCAGAGGCTTGAGAAGTTATTAGTCAGAGATTTTAACAAGATTTAATTCTTTTGTACATAAAACTATAGGTACAAAGGAATTCTAGCATTATTTTTAATAGCAAAAAACTAGAAATAATTTAGATGTCTAAGAATAGGAGAGGATACTTTACCAAATTAAGATAAAATAATCCAGTGGTCTATTAAACAGAAACAATGGTTTTGAATTCTGAAAACATGGGAGATTCGGTATTATATATTTTTAAATGTTTATATCCAGCATGACGGCCACTATATAAACATGTAGTATATAAATGCATGTGCTTAAGGACTGAAGGTAGCCCTAGCCAGTTTGGCTCAGTGGATACAGCGTCGACCTTCGGACTGAAGGGTCCTGGGTTTGATTCCGGCCAAGGGCACATGCCCAGGTTGCGGGCTCGATCCCCAGTGTGGGGCATGCAGGAGGCAACCAATCCATGATTCTCTCTCATCATTGATGTTTCTATCTTTCCCTCTCCCTTCCTCTTTGAAGTCAATAAAAATATATGGTTTTTTTTAAAAAAAGGACTGAAGGTAATACGAAAAAAGAAAATAGTGTGTTTTAGGATAGAGGACTTTATGTGGATTTCTTTTATTTCAAAATACGTCTTTTTCATTTAAAAAAATTCAAATTCGATGAATCTGAAGAAGCATTATAGGTTTATATTGTTACCAGCATTAGAAAAGTGGCCCTGGTCGTATTACAAGACTGACCTGGACCACTATTGTTGCTTTGCCTATCCAGAGAAAAATTTTAGTATACATTTAATTAAACAGAGTAATTTTTTAACTTGTCATCAGATTTTTGTTTCATTTTTTATTCCATAGCAACACTTTATGGACAGCAGAATACCTTGCTTAATCATAGCTGCAAAGTCAGACCTGCATGAAGTTAAACAAGAGTATAGTATTTCACCTGCTGATTTCTGCAGGAAACACAAAATGCCTCCACCACAAGCCTTCACTTGCAATACCACTGAGGCACCCAGTAAAGATATCTTTGTTAAATTGACAACAATGGCCATGTACCCGTAAGTACTTACTCTGCCATCATTTTCATGTTGCATGGTTCATAACGACATTGCATGCCATTATTAGCCATGAGGGTGGAACCTTTGTCCATAGAAGTTGTTCAGCAACAGAAAGAGATTATAATGAGAAGGTTCAAATTTGAGAAAATGCAAGTTTGGTTTGGGTGCCATAATAAATTTATATAAACAGTGCTGACAGTATTTGAATATATTTGAGCATGCTGTAACTATCTTAATTAGGGTAGTATAATAAAACTAAGCTCCCCACCCAGCATTAAAAAACAACAGTCTTACTGCAATAACGTGGGGTTGGCACATGTTGCTTTATGCTTGTAAGGTATTTCCATATGAACAGAAAGTTCATTTTTATATTTTTCTGTTGATTAATTGACCTTGAGTGTGTGAGGGATACTAAAATCTTTTATGAAATTAAATTATGGGTATGTTTGAGTTCAGGATATGATGTCTTTTTTAAGTGCTGTAAAAAGTAGTTGGAATTCCTGCTATATAAATGTTTTACATTATGTTATACCACATTTATGTACATTTATTGTATATCTATACATGCATATGCACAAGCACATAACTGTGGTCATCTTCATAGTTTACTAACTGCCTTAAAATTGCATGGTTCTTAATGGCATTCTCCTCGAGCACTATGTATAAATTCTGTTTTGTAACAAGATAGTTTTCAGGCAGTGCGTTTCTCGGGACTTTATAGTTTATTCTAATTATAATTATTATAATTATTCTAATCTAAATTATTCTTATGAAAACTACAGTATGAAAGAGTAATCAAACATTGCTATAAGCTGATTTTTTTTTTCAGAAAGTTGTTCATTTGTTACAGATTTTTCAAGTCAGAGTTAACTTTACTGCTATTCCATTAACTAATTAATACTTTCTAAAAAATGCAGTAAACCCTTGCAGTTCTATTTATGTTGGAAGACAAGTCATTTCTATTACTATAAGATAAGCACAGCCTTATTTATGTTTTACCTTTGCTTTAAAACTCTCATATATGTATCTACAGAGAGGATCATTACAGAGACAGACTCTCCCGAGACATGGGCAACACTGATAGAATAGAGAATTTGAGAAAAGTCTGGGTCTTTCTAAAAACTGCTTTGTAAGTTACTTTTTCTTTATGGCTTCTGTGGGATTTTGTTGACATTTTCTTATAGATGAGCAAGTCTCCTTTCTTGCCATAATTAAGATTTAGTAATTATCCAGAAACGCACTGCTTGGTCAGGCTTACTGCCTAACTGTGTATTATGGTGTCCTTTGTTTACTGTGTAAATGCACTATTTTAATCTTGTAAATAACTGCACCTTTTAGATCTGTACCTTTTAATATTTTACTGCACTTTGTGTGTGTGTGTGTGTGTATGATAAATGTACATACTTGGACACTTGTTTATATGGTTAATCCCAAACTCCTTCTCATGAAGCATCTCCCTGTTGCTAAGCATACTTTGCACCCTTCCTTTTTGGTGGGTGGAGCCGGTGTATGTTGAACAGTCTGACTCAGTTTATAAAATAAAAGATGGATTCCAGTATGACAGCTGGCAGTGACTTAGTAGCAGTGATATGTTCATCATCACAAGTCAAGTTTTGAATTAATTCTTGTTTTTCTTCATGTTGGGAATTAGGCATTATTGGGATGCTGCTAAATCTTCACAACCATGCCACTGTGCCTTGTGGTCTCATCCGATCTCACAAGCTAAGCCAACTCAGATTGGGCCAGTCCTTTGACTGAGAAGCCTTTCAAAAATGTTCAGGTGTTACAGGAAGTGATGGCATTGATTCATCAGGTGGTGCTCTTCTGTGGGGTTCTGCACCAGTGCCTCTTCAGGGTAGTGTGATTCAGGCTTTGTGTGTCTGATGGCTCTGACCACTGAGCAGTCATTGGAGACCCCCTACTTTGGTTGTTAGGGCGGAGGTGAAATGGGTTGCCCCATGTGCCTGTACCAACTAGTATAACTCCACTCAACCAGAAAGGAATCAGAAAGCCTCCCTAAATTTCATATCTAATACCAGTTGGATCATTGTTGATTTTCATATCCTTACCCAGAATTTCATAGTAGCAGATGAAATTAACCTTATATTTTGTTCAAGATGAAGCTCTTTGATTTCCTTTGGGAATCAAGGTGCTTAATATTTCAAAGATGATGTTCATATCTCCTCAGGGTTTGAAATTACTCGTCTTTTGATTTTTGTGTGTATTTGTCACTCTTCTTCTTCCTGGTTTTCAGGCATGTGTGTATGCTGAGGGAAGAGGAGGAGGAGGAGGGAATGGTTATTTAAATGTTAGTAAATTTTGTCCGTTTGGTGGGTGCTATGGCTTACTCAGTTTTTCTTTTTAATTTAGATGAGGGTGCCAGCTATTGCTGTGCATATTTATTCCACTAAAACTCCTGTAATAATAATTCCATCTCCCTTGTCCTTAGATTTTCTATAGGGAGGGAGGAGGGAGCTATAGCTGTTTACTATATTTTTTATATACGTGGAATTCTGCACAACTTTAGCATGCCCCACACTATCCTTTTCCTTAGTGTTGCTTATGCCTAAATTTTTTTTAAGTTGGCACACCCTGACTTGTGCCATATTTGTAAGTAAGAACTCAACTCCTGTCCTTCTGTGTGTTTTCGCAGCCATGCCCGGTTACGCTGTATGTGCACCTGCAACAGGTGTACGTTTTGCATCTGTCAGAACTTCCTCAACTCAGACTTGCTGCAATCTATAAAGAACAAAATCTTCACTGCAGTTCTTAACAGGTTCTTAACTTTATTTACTGGGTACCAGGCATTCTGTTAAAATACAAAAGGAAATAGTGGATAACTATTTATTACACTGATACTTACTTACAAAGACAATGAGCTGACTGATGCCCAGCTAACTTCCATTATAATTCTCACCGTGGTGACAATATTTAGATTTGGAATCATTCTTAGTAATGTCTCTAAATTCATAGATATATTTAGGGGACTATAAAATTTTAGTGTTTTTTTTTTTTATTAAGGAAGCTAAAGTATCTTTCATATTAGAGGATAATATGTACAAGGAGATTAAAAGCTTTTGGCTGAGAGTTGTAGAAATAGATTAGGACATTCGTAGTAAGGAAAAGACACATTGATCCCAAGTGTTATAATGTATTTAGCATACATTCAAATAATACAATTTATTAAACCCATACCAATGTGAACAATACCTTGGGTTTGAACAAATTATCTAGTTTAAATGCCTGGAATGTTTATTTGAAAGAGCATCATTTTTGGAAATGAGGATAGTAACCAACTTTAAGGATTCAAAGGAATATGGAAAAGAAAAAGATCTATAGTACTAGTTTTTGAGGTCTTTATAATTGAGTCCAAAACATGACATATGCCTAGAAAGTAATATACTTTGAAAAACGAAAGAAAAGTAGGATATATACATTCCCTCAAAGCAATAAACTTGGAAGGTTATATTCTTATTCTGGTCATGCTACCTTTGTTCAGATTTATTTTACATTTTGTGAGCATTTAAGAGCCTATGTAATATTAATTTGTATCTAATGTTAAATTTTTATGTGTCTGAGGATGAATTAGGATTTTGAACTCATTCAGATGTCATTGGGAACTGGCCTTGATTAAGACAGATGATCAAGCTCAGTAGACTTTGATGAGAAATGGGTCAGTTATTTTGTTTACCATTGGACTCTTGCTGAGGGCTCGGCTCTGACTGTACCAGATGAGCAGGATAGTTTGTGTCTACCAGCAATATAGTAGGTGTGGCTGTGAAACAGGGAGACTGTAGCCTATGTGAGCCAGAAACGGACTTTGAAATCTTTCAAAATGAGCTTTGGGGAGGCTTTGAGCACTAGCAGCTCTGGAATAAGAATGCAGCCATCTCAGGTGCCTGCTTTGAAGGGATCCACACCCATTTGGTTGTCAAGTTCTGCCTCTGTCCCGTGAATGGCACCTCCTAAAGTAGCGGTGCAGATCCTCTCATGGCGCCTGTCTGAGAAACTGCAGGCTAGTTCAAACCACAACGTTCAGGAGCTCTGATTTGGACATGGTAGAGTTGGAAGGGATTCTAATATTCTTCTGACATAACCTCCCATTAGGATGCCTTTCTGCAAGTCTTCCTGAGAGAGTGCTATTTGTCTGCTGGTGGCTTTCCTCGTTGGAGAGGATTTTTTGCTTTTTATTTTATTTTATTTTAAACTAAAATGATTTCCCTATAACTTTCTTTCCTTTAGTTTTAGTTCTGCCCTTTAGAACAACATACGACTATTCTACTCCCTCTTCAACATAGCAATCCTTCAGACATTTGAAGACGACCATCATGTCTCCCCTAATTTTCTCTTCTCCAGGTAGAACATCCCCATTTCTTTCAGCCTTTTCTTAAATTAGATGGTTTAGTGACTTCATCATTCCTGGTTGTCCTCATCTCAAAGCCCCTAGGTTTTTTAGAGTACCTCTTAAAAGGTGCCACTGGAATGGAGACCAGCGCTCCAGGTGTGACCTGACTAGTCCGGAACAGTGGTCAGTCGTGTTCCATGGTTAGGACAGCACCTGTCTATGGCATGAATTAACGTTTTAGCAGCCCCATCCCACTGTTGATGCATTTTAATCTTGGGGTTAATTGAAATCAGATTTTTTTTTTCATATAGCGTGCTATTAAGGCAGTGTCCCCTACTCTCTAATTGTGTATTTGCCATTTTTAGTTGACTCTTTGAATCTAATTGCAGATACATATGTATCTCTATTAAATGTCATATTCTTTTTTATTCATTTGGTCTAGCTCAGTCATTTCAAACATTATTTTGTCATTTGTCCCATTGTATGTATCTCTCAACATTGTGTTATTTGCAAATTTTGTAGATATGTCTTCATTATCTTTCCAGTTGTTGATAAAAAATAATGTCCAATACCCAGAGAGAGAGAGCTAAAAAATAAAAAAAGCGTGCAAGCCTAAAGCACTCTACTGGAGGACTCTTCTCAGTGACATAGGTTCAGAATTCTTGGGGAAAGATTATTTTGGAGTTAAAAATATTTTATTATCCAATCTATAGTTTATCTTATGAGAGATTTCATGGAGGGCTTTTTTAAAATAAACATACACTCTCTACCACATTCCTCTCATCTACCCGCATGGTAATTTCATCTAAATAGGAAGTGACATCTTTTTGGTGTTTTATTCTTGGTGAACCACCTTGGCACCTAGTAACTGCTGATCACAAACCATCTATTTTATTTATTCTAGAAATCCTTGATTGTCCAGAATTGCTGATTAATTTATTGTCTGCACCTTAATGACAATTTTATTCTTAGATCAGTTTAGTCAGCTTCCAAATAAAATAGGTTGGGTGTGCATTATTGGATAAGCCTGCTCATAGTATATTACTTTATACAGTGATCCTCAAGCAGAAATCAGTACATTTTGTCATATTTATTTATAAACTAGAAATAACTTAATGGTAATGTTGAGATACATCACTGATATCTGACAATCAAGAATGGAAGGAATGGAAAAGAAGAGGAGGAAAACCTTTAAAGAACTCCTTCCTGATCCCTGGTAGTATTTCAATAATTTATTTCATAGAAGTACAGTGGAAATTTAAAAGTTGTATATTAAAGTTTCTTCTAGTTTACAAAAGGATGTAAATCAAGTTGGTGGGAATGGAGGCCCAAATTAAATGCCTACAGGATCTGGATAGAAAATGTAAATGAATGAAGGTGGCTAAGTTTAAGAAATAAGAGAGGTGGGGACTATGAGAGCCCCTGTCTAAAAGAGGCCCCCACAACTCAGCTCTGGACTTTTGTTATTGCACTGACTTGGTGTTGCCAGGTGTTCTGATTCTATGAGACTAGAAATCAGGGTTTTTATGTGAAATTTTCTGTTATTTAAATAGTAAATTTTAGAAGTACAAATCAGAAAAAACAAAACCTGTTTACAGGCCACCAGTTTGCAACCTCAGTCTTAAGATAGGGCTTACAATTGTAAAAATGTAGGTATACACACAACAAAGTACACCTAAGAAATGAAAATGTCTTTTAACCCTTCTTCCCCTTCCCCATTTTACTCCTTTCTCATGAAAAAATTGAAAAAGTTGCAGGGCAATGGGGTGAGAATGGAATCGCCTTATCCTAGTATTTCTCAGGTTTTGGCATCTTTGGTGGTTGGTCACCATTGGTTTGCCAGGCTAGATATATCTTAATGTTACATAATGATTAATTGAATACAAGTCATTTAAGAATTTTTCACTGTAATTTAGTAGGGATTCTCACTTAATACTAACTCTTAAGTCTTTGGTTTTATAACTCTGCCATGCCTAGTTTTTTATTTAGAACTTGGAAAAAAACAGTTTTAAATTTTTGATTTAATCAAAAAGTTTCATCAAATTTCTGCAAAGAAATTGGTAGACAAATATTGGTACATATAGGTTGATCTCAAGTTAGCACGGTTTTATTGTGCATATAAAAATTTTGATCCCTGAACTAGAAATAACTTCCAGAGATAACGCATGTTTGAGACCACATACTCCCTTTATCTCAAACCCCTCCTTTTGATTTATTTATTTAAATAGTTAATTTAAGTACCTGCTTTGGATAGGATCTGCTGTGAGCTGGGGCAAAATATGAAGATGAGGAAAATAATGGACCTACCTTTAAGTACCTTTCTTTCTAAATATTATGTTGTTCAAATTTTTTTTCTTTGAACTTTGGTTACGTAGTCCCATGCCAAAAAAGGAAGTGCTAGAACCTCACCATGAAAGGATTTAAGCCTATTATTTTATACTTAAGCAAGTTTAATAGATTCATTTCTGAAATTGTCCATCTTTTCCCTAGCTATATATATGTTTTTGACCAGTAAAGATTGTCTTTTTTGGACCTTATTAACTGGCAATACAGATTTGAAGTAGAAAATAGTAATAAAATTTTTTTTACCAATTTAATTGAATGTATAGTGATTTCAACATTTGAGACAAGTGTTAAACTATGTGTTTGACATGTAACTTGGGTAATTACAGGCTCACCCTTCAGATGTGGATAAATTTATGTTTTTCTTTAGAATAATTTATGAATAACTAGAATTATTTTGATTTAAATACATTTGGAGCATGATTAATGTGGTCATGTTATTTTAATCTTTGGTAATGCTTTCATATCAGTGTAAATCATGTTACTGGGGGAAAATGTCTTTTGATTATATTTTTATTTTTAAATACCTTTGTAAGTATTAAAATGATTATGTAGGGGTGAGCTTGATTGTTGGTTTGAACTACCCAGGATTTTAGTTTATTATTTTTCTGACTTCAGACGCTCCTATACTATAGAGTGCTCTGAACTTTAATTTGTCCCTTCCTTTAGGTGTTCATTTTCATTTGTTTGTCGGTGCCATTTAGTCATTTTTTTAACTCTTCTCAATCTTTTTCCCAGCTAGTTTTCTGTGTATACCCACTCATCCTACCCTATAATTCAACCAAAATGGTTTATTTTACAATTTATTATTTTGATGAGATTTTCTTTGATATTTACTTTGGATTTAGGATTTCTTTTATTCCATTTTATTATTTGCACTAGCCATCTAAATTATTTATTCATGTTACTTCTTTTTTTAAAAAATATATATTGATTTCAGAGAGGAAGGGAGAGGGAGAAAGAGATAGAAACATCAATGATGAGAGAGGATCATCGATCGGCTGCCTCCTCCTGCACGCCCCCTACTGGGGATCGAGCCCAAAATCCAGGCATGTGTCCTTGACTGGAATCGAACCAGGGACCCTTCAGTCCACAGGCCAATACTCTATTCACTGAGCCAAACCAGCTAGGGCTCAGTAGCAGCATTTTACTTTAAGCTCAGTAGCAGTATTTTACTTTAGCAACCAAGAGGATAGTTCACACTGAGTATTTCCAGAGACTCAAAGATATGATGGACAGTCATATTCATTGTATTTTTTGCCCTATTTTTAATATATTTTTAAAATTGGATGTATATGACACTTAAGCCATTCGTTAATGACTTACTTCATTTGCCCATATTGCTTTAATAATCACCTAATTTCTTCTTTTACATAGTTTTAGATCATGTTATTTAATGTAATAGCCTCCCCTTTTTAAAAAATAATTTTACTTTCGTCATACCAAAATGAACTACCTTTTCATAGGATTGCTTTATGAAAAGGATAGGTTCCTAGAAATCTTAATATTTTAGAGATTCTGTTGGGATTATAAGAATTCTTAGGATATTATGTTATAGTAACATATTGTATGAAAGGAAGTCTGTCCTGCATTTAGTTTTATATGAAACTTGCATATTCCTTTGTATGAAAGTCCTTACAAGGCTTTTCTTTGGATTTGGATACTTAGCATAGTTTAAAATTATACAGGAGATCGTGTTATAGATTCTCATGAAGTAAGCTGCTACTGCATATAATATAAAATATTTTTGCCATTTGGTTAGTATATTAAAGGGCATACAAGGTGGAGTTTGCCTAATCTAATCTTTAAGTATCAGTAGTTATCATATATATTATGTTTCCCATGGCATATTCCCATGTACCTATGATCATCTAAATTTTTATTCTAATGCTTGGCAAAGCATTTTTTTTACATTGATGCACACCTATGTCCTTTTCCAAAGTGTGTTATTATTTAGGCATGCTCAGTTAACAGTTTTCTTATGACTTTTGTGTTGTACTTCATCTTCGTTGGATACATACTATATTTTGATTTTTTAACCTATTTTGAGAAATATCTTATTAGAATATTCATGCCTACTAATTCAATTAGGAAAATTGTCATTATTAAAATTATTATTAACAATACAAGCATTTTTATTAGAAATAAATATTTAAAAAATACTTCACCAGGAAGAAGCATTTAGAGGAATAAAAGCAGGAGGTTTGGATTTTTTTTATGTGACTTATTAAAAACAAAACTTAATTATAGTTTTGGTGACCTCAATACAGATTTTAACTTGGGCTAGGTAATTGAAATAGCAAAAAGCTATATATGATACGTATGAGCCCTAGTAACTTTAGGTTACATGCATGACCATTATATAGGCTGTTTCAAAGTATTAACTTAAAACTTCATACCTGAGATACATAGATGGATAGAATTATAAAATTAGAAGATCATTCACATTAGTGCATTTGTACACCTCTGAGTTGTGTTTGGAAAGGATAAAATGATGAGTGACAAAAATTAAAAATAGGAAATTCAAATTTGTTTCTGACAAGCTTTAGGGGAGGCCTGATAAAAAGTCTGGGTAGAACTACTTTTCCTACAGTCTCTTAGCTTTGTCGCTTTTCCGTATGTTCTACTATACTTTTCTGTCCTCTGCATAATAGCTTGCAACCTAAGACATGGTTAATCGTTATCTGGATCTCACTGAATACTCCCCCTTCCACACATTCTAATTTTTGCAGATTTTTAGATCTCTTTATTTTTTTTAATTTAATAAATCTTTATTGTTCAGATTATTACAATTGTTCCTCTTTTATTCCCCCATACTCCCCTCCACCCAGTACACACCCTACCCTCTGCCCTTACCTCCCCCGCACTGTCCTCATCCATAGGTGTACAATTTTTGTCCAGTCTCTTCCCGCACCCCCCACACCCTTTTCCCCCCGAGAATTGTCAGTCCACTCTCTATGCCCCTGATTCTATTATATTCACCAGTTTATTCTGTTCATCAGATTTTTTATTCACTTGATTTTTAGATTCACTTGTTGATAGATATGTATTTGTTGTTCATAATTTTTATCTTTACCTTTTTCTTCTTCTTCCTCTTCTTAAAGAATACCTTTCAGCATTTTATATAATACTGGTTTGGTGGTGATGAATTCCTTTAGCTTTTCCTTATCTGTGAAGCTCTTTATCTGACCTTCAATTCTGAATGATAGCTTTGCTGGGTAGAGTAATCTTGGTTGTAGGTTCTTGCTGTTCATCACTTTGAATATTTCTTGCCACTCCTGTCTGGCCTGCATAGTTTCTGTTGAGAAATCAGCTGACAATCATATGGGTGCTCCCTTGTAGGTAACTAAATGTTTTTCTCTTGCTGCTTTTAATATCTCTTTGTCTTTTGCTCTTGGCATATTAATTATGATGTGTCTTGGTGTGGTCCTCTTTGGATTCCTTTTGTTTGGGATTCTCTGTGCTTCCTGGACTTGTAAGTCTATTTCTTTCACCAGGTGGGGGAAGTTTTCAGTCATTATTTCTTCAAATAGGTTTTCAGTATCTTGCTCTCTCTTCTTCTGGCACCCCCATAATTCTGATGTTGGTACGCTTGAGGTTGTCCCAGAGGCTCCTTACACTGTCTTCATATTTTTGGGTTCTTTTTGCTTTTTGCTTTTCCAGTTGAGTGTTTTTTGCTTCTTTGTATTTCAAATCTTTGACTTGATTCTTGCGGTCCTCTAGTCTGCTATTGGGTCTCTGTATAATATTTTTTATTTCAGTCAGTGTATGTTTAATTTCTAGTTGGTCCTTTTTTTATATCCTCGAGGGTCTCACTAAATTTATCGGCCTTTTCTAGGAAATTCTTGAAAAACCTTATAACCGTGGTTTTGAACTCTATATCCAGTTGTTTCCTCCATTTCTTTTATTTGTGATCTGTTTCTTTGTCTCCACATTTTCACTGCTTCCCTGAGTTGGTGGAGTAGCTTTGTGTGGTAGGTGTCCTCTAGGGCACAGTGGCTTAGCCTCCCCAGTTACCTGAGGTGGACACTCTTGGTGCACCCTTTGTGGACTGTGTGCTCAGCCTTGTTGTAGTTAAGCCTTGATTGTTGTTGGTATCACTGGGAGGAATTGACCTCCAGGCCAATTGGCTGTGAGGATCAGCTGTGTCTACGATGGGAGAACTTCTGTGCTGGAGACACCCTTATGAGACAAGACTTGCAAAATTGCAAAAGCCTCTGTGCTCAGCTTGGATGGGGCGGAGTTTCAGGGAGGAGCCGACAGCCTTAGCTTCCCGTCAGCCCTGCCCTATGAGGCCCCTGGGTCTCAGTGTCCCTCAGTAATCGCTGCAAGCACCTCTGAGAGAAAGCCACCCTCGAGTTTCACCCGCAGCCAGACAGTCCAATTTCTCCCCGAATGAGTCTGGGTCCCCAGAGTCTCGCCCAGAACTGGAGTTCAGCGCAGTCGGGAACTTCCGTCTCCCTCCCGCTTTAGAAAGCCAGCTGTGCACTCAGCCGCCCATGCATTCAGCAGTCAGTCCTCTATGCGCGCACGCGCCTCCAGACCTCTGCCTTCCACAGCTCCCAAGTCTCAGTGTGCTTTCTCTTTTCCTGACAGTCTAGATTCCCCCCGAATGAATCTGGTTTCCCAGAGTCTCGCCCGGGACTGGAGTTCAGCGCAGTTGGGAGCTTCCGTCTCCCTCCCGCTTTAGAAAGCCAGCTGCGCACTCATCCGCCTGTGCATTCAGCCACCCGTCCTCTCCGCGCGCGCGTCTCTGTACCTCAGCCTTTTGCAGCTCCTCTGAGTCTCAATGTGCTTTCCTCTTTCCTTCTAGTTGTAGTATTTCCACTCAGCCACCTTCCCTGTGGTTCTGGATGGTGTCCGTTTTGCCTTTTAGTTGTAGTTTTGAAATTGTTGTACAAGGCAGCAGTTTAGGTGTTTACCTATGCCGCCATCTTGGTTTCTCCTAGATCTCTTTAATATAGTTTCCATATCCCAGATATATAGTCCTGTGACACCTAATAAAAAAATTAAACATATCCTATTTGAGAGTAGCTAAAATGGGTTTAATGCCATTGAACCCTTTGGGTTTTTATTATTTTATGTTTTGAAACATTGCAGTTGATAACATTCCCTTTTTTTATTATTTGTTCAATACATTTAACCAATAAAGATTTTGAGTCATGTTCTTATATATACCATAAATTGCAGAGTTAATCAAAAGCATCTTGTATGCCTGCTTTAAGGCATTCTGTGCAGAGGTACTTGGGAATTTTGGTCACTCTTTTATATGCCTGGTGTGACTCTTCACAAAGAGAATTCTTTATTTTTTTTTTTTTAATCCTCACTCAAGGATATTTTTTTCATTGATCTTTTAGAGAGAGTGGGAGAGAGAGGGAAAGACAGAGAGAAACATCAATGTGAGAGATACACATCAATTGGTTGCCTCCTGCACGTGCCCCAACCAGGGCCCGGGCTAGGGAGGAGCCTTCAACCAAGGTACATGCCCTTGACCGGAATCAAACCCAGGACCCTTTGGTCCACAGGCTGACACTCTGTCCACTGAGCCAAACCAGCTAGGGCCACAAAGAAAATTCTTAATTTAACTCTTTATTGCCTGAATTTTGAAACATTTCCTTCTCTCTGCCTTATTAAGTAGCAGCCTTAATAATACCCAAGCCCAAATATAGTGATCGGCTCCCACATCTGTGTCAAGAAGTGTTTGTCATCTGATGGACATATGTGCCTTCAGCACTTCTCAGACACAAAGCCAGCATCCAACTACAAACTTAAAAGCTCTAATAAGGTTCAGTTGATTGATTAAGGTTATATTTCAGCAGTTAGTCATCATTTCTTATGTTATGAAAGAGATACTGCTAAACTAAATTATCTTATTCCAAATAGAGTAGGAAAATGTAATGATTCTGGCATAGCAATAGATTTTTTTTTTTTTAAAGAACCATTATACACACACTTGCACACACACATTTTTTAACCCTGTAATATTCATCTTGGGAAACTATCTTAAGGAAACTATTCCAAATATAGAGAGAAATCTTATATAAAAAGTTATTCATCACTTTAGTTATAGTCACCAGTAAGTCAAGAATAGCCACCATTAGGATAATGGAATATAATGTAGCTATTTAAAATTATGTTTCTATAATGTATGGGAAAGTCCTTACATAATAGTTTTTAAAAGGATATAAAATTATATAAATTACACACATTGTGTTTGCAGCTGTGTAAGAAATACATAGAGCCTGACCGGCGTGGCCCAGTGATGAGTCTCGATCTATGAACCAGGAGGTCACGGTTCGATTCCTGGACAGGGCATATGCCCAGGTTGCAAGCTCGATCCCCAGTGTGGGGTGTGCAAGAGGCAGCTGATCAGTGATTCTCTTTCATCGTTGTTTCTCTCTCCCCATCTCCCTTCCTCTCTGAAATCAATAAAAATATATTTTTTAAATAAATACATAGAAAAAGTCTAAAAAGAAATGCCCCAAATTTTAATTAGTTGCCTTAGGTGATAGGACTGTCGGTGATTTTTTCCCCTACTTTATTTTGCACATATCTTACAATGAGCATATATTACCTTTTTAATACTAAAATACTTTAAGAAGAAAGAAAAAATATGCAATAAGATACTATATGTTATAATTCTAAGATGATATTTTATGTGAGTCATTTTGAAAGAATTATACTTTGGAATTATGGAAGAATTATTTTTGCTTGAATTTAGAAATGAATTGGGAGGCAGCTTTATGAAACTGTTATTCTGCTTCTACTTGAGACCTAAAATGAGAAGCATGACTCAGTTCTTAATACTTATGAAATACAATTAAGATGGCACTCTTCTTTTTTTGTTTGTTTTTTCATATGTTAATCCTCACCTAAGGATTTGTTTTTCATTGATGAGAGAGAGAGAGAGAGAGAGAGAGAGAGAGAGAGAGAGAGAGAGAGAGAGAATCATCAATGTGAGAGAAAAATCATCCATCAGTTACCTCACATACACACCTCAACCAGGGATCGAACCTGCGACCCTTCGGTTCACAGGGTGACACTAACCACTGAGCACGCCATCTAGCACAAGATGGCACTATTCTTTATTCAGATGTTTCAGTTACCTAAGCAACAACAAATGTGCCATCCATTAGAAATGCTTTCTGTTCTGTAAATAGAGCCTAGTTGGTGCTGCTTTTAAATGCACATGGCAAAGGCATGAAATAGTTCTCCAAGTAGCTTTCTGTGTCTAGAAGTGTGGTTTTCCATGACTAAAAGTGCCTGAAACAACTACTGTAACATTAATGGAATCATTAAAATATATTTGGAGTTAATAGTTGCCTTCAGTTTTTAACTAGCTATATCTTGAGCATGTGTCTATGTTGTTTGTATATAAATATGAACTGTTTTGCCTATTGAAGGTTATACTACAGCTTGGGGAAAATAATTACTATCTGAAAATACAAAAGAAAACCAAGCAATAAAGTTAGTCAGAATACATTATTTTTTTAATGGTATTACTTTCTTAAAATACAATAAAAGGAGCTGTGTGTATAAGCTTCCATACTTGAATATTTATGAGAAATTATTTTGACTGATTTTAATGTGATTGTAGCCAGCTTTAATCCTAGTCCCTTTCTCTCCCTAAGTTAAAAAATAAATGTAAAAATTTTTAGAAAAATCCTCCATCAGTGAAAATGCACAAAAATCACACAGACACCAAAGCTCGAAGCAATCTCTAATGCACGTTTAACCTGTGTTCTCACTTTAAATTCTGTACATCTCTATTGACTTGGAATTGTAAACTTTGAAACCATCATCATAAGATCATAACAGTCTATGAATTTGGGGTGTTGGACTCAGTTTTTCACAGATGTGTTTTGTAGGTTTTGGTAGTCTGAAATTAGAAACATTTATAAACCTTCTGATTAATAGTTGTTAGCCTCATTTTGAATGAATACTTATGGTCACCACATGTTGTCAGGTACTGCTTAGGGCAGCGGTTGCCAACCTTTGGACCTCACGGACCACCAGTGGTCCATGGACCACTGGTTGGTGACCGCTGGCTTAGGTATTGGTTTCAAGAGCTTCTTCCCTTAGTGTTTTGGATATACCAAGACCAGCCTCTGAGGGATATGTAAAGAATGTATATTACAGCCTTGGGTTTCCTTGCCTATTATGCGAGTGTTTTAAAGAGTACATATAGATTTTTTTTAAGTTTTGCAATTTGCTATAGAATACATTTATTTTAAATATAGAAAGCATAAGATGTATCATATAGGGTGGCAACTCAATTTCTGTGTGGGCTGTTTAATTGAGAGACGTTATTTTCAGTCCCCTTCTTCTGTGAGCTCTGCTGTGAATTGCAAACTGTGTGCATGTGTATAAAAGGTTAAGAGCCCGGGTAGCTGAGTGGGGTGCCATGCTGTTAGCAGACGACGAAGGCAGTATTACTCACCAGGTGCACGCCGTCAGCTCTGTTGAAGATTCCATCTTCATGGAGTCATCTCATGGTCCACTTTTTCTTGAAGCCAGGTAACATTTCCCACAAGCAGTGGGTTGTTGGCCTTGTTGGAGTTTTTCCAGCTGGAAAAACTCAAACCTAAGTAGTCTCCTCCCTAACTTTAAACAAACAAATCAATAAATAAAACATTGCCTGTTGAAAGGACTAATTCGAAAGGTGGAATGAATCTGTGTTATCACGTTGCTTTGTAAAATAATAATTATGTAAGGAGTGATTTTTTTTTTAATAGAAACTGGGGAGGATAAGAAACCGGAGTGCTGAGTGTTGTTTTTCCAGGGTGCCAAGCATGGAGCACTCTGGATTGTAGTATAGTCTTGTTTCCAGGAATGCACAGATTGCATTTTGTGATAACTAATCTGATCACTCTTTGACTATTACTGAGGCACAGTAGTTTTACACAATTTCTATTCTTGGCTCTTAACTCTTTTGCATGTGTCAGTCAGTGTCTTGGTCTTTTAATGATGTGTGATTTTTGCTTCAAATCTGTTTGTTTAACTTAGTTGTAAAATAACCTGAACTAGACAGTCTCTCTAAGCTCTTAATTCTACATCACCTCAATTGTGTTCACTTAACTAAAACTTCAGAGCTGCTTGAATAAAATGTCCCAACCTTTGCTTTAAAGCTTTATCCTCTTCATGGTAAGCTGTCATACTTGAGACTCTTGAGGGTGCTTAGCAGTGTTATTAACTGAGCATGCTCACAAACTCAGTTTGTGGTACAGGCTGTCCCTGTTCTTGTCATGCATAATATGGCTTTTTTTTTTTTTTTACATCATTTACTTTTCATTCCATCATATTACACTATGTCCTTTAGTTGATACCATTGTCACTGCCTGTCTAACTAATATCAAGGTTTGTTTGTTTGTTTGTTTGTTTTCCTTTCTTTAAATCAGCATTAACCAAATTAATGCATACTGGTAAATCTTCCCCACCCCACCCCCTTTGCTATTTTTTGGGTAAATTTTTATGGGGCTCAATATTTCCAAAGTTGACTTTAAGCATTGCTCTTAGAAAAGTATTGTCACTTGTCGCTTAACTGCTTACAAGATAGCTTTCAATTCCTGGGGACTCAAGATTGCACATTAAGTTCCTTGAAATTGACTCTCAAAATTGTGAGATTCCAGTCTTCCCTTTCATTTTGAAGGACCATGGTGGTATTAAAAAGTGGTACATGATTTGTCTAAGTTCTCCATTTCCCATGTGAAGAAAATGTATAAAAATTTAAATGTTGTTTACTCTCAGATTGTAGTTCATTGTAAAGACAGTTATTTTTATTGATGTCCACATTGTAAGATAATGATCATCTAAGCATTGTACATGTGGCTATACTGATAAATGTTTTTGGTTAAGCATTACTGTATGCAATTAGCCTGACAAGTGTGCTAATACTTCCCTAAAAGTAGACTGTTAATGCCGTTGTTTTCATACTAGTCATATTTTAAACATTAATTATATTTTCTGACTACAGGCACGTGACACAAGCTGACCTCAAGAGCTCCACGTTTTGGCTTCGAGCAAGTTTTGGTGCTACTGTTTTTGCCGTTTTGGGCTTTGCCATGTACAAGGCATTATTGAAACAGCGATGATTTAAAACAAAAAAATACTGGCCCCTACCAAAAACAAATACTTTTATGTACATTCTGAATGCTTTAAATTCCGCTAGAAATATTGGCATATTTGTACATGCAGAGTTACTTTATTAATTATTTGTAAGTCGTGCATAAGAGTATTTTAACGATAGTTGTAACTGCAGTATTGGCTAGCATATGGAAAGAAACAGCTTAACAGCCAGACTAAAGTGGCTAAATTCCAGAGGCCAAAAGGGAATGTTTTGTAAATAATGTACATATTCAGGCAAGATATGGTCTCCCAAACTGAGTTCTAGAAATGATATTTCTAGATGTTTCTACATGGTATTGTTAGTGCTCAGTTGGCTCACTCTCCTAGGCTTAAGTCAGCTCAGAGATTGTATTTACTCATGGATCACTTATTTATTTCACATTTACTCAGAATGATCTTTGGGTCCTTCAGGTACCCAAGGCACAATTTACCACTTTCTCTCCGTTTCTAAAAACAAACAAGTCATTGTCAGCTTACCAGCACAACCTTCTTTCAGTCACTTGGGTAGGCCTGCCTTGAAGCCACCGTGCTAGCTAGACAATTGTATAGCTGAGTGTGAGGCTCACCTTTAAGGAAGCAGGAGCTAAAGGCAATTAGAGGTGTTACCTACATGATTATGTTGCCTCCTTTGTCAGGATGTTGAATTTTATAGCCCTTTCAATCAAATGAGAAAAAATAGATTTGTATATTATCAATGTTTTTAGTTCAAATAAACAGTCACCACTACAACAATTGAATTTCCTCCCAAAGTGTAAATCATTCTACAAGGGCTGTGTCTGTCCTAGTGATTTCAGCAGCTGCATGTATCATGAAGTGTTCTATGTCTGGCTGGGATAACCTAGAAGCAGCACTTTTTTAAATGGTAAAATAAGTCTAATGAATATAAACTCTCATGATAAACCTATTTTTTCCATCATTGACCTTTTCAAATATTTAAATAAATAACCACTGTGTACTGTGATCCTGGGTTTTGTGTCTTATAAAGTAAATATTACTGTATAGACGTAAGTGAAATCCTGTGCTTTCTATCTTCTTACCTTGAAAGTTATTTTTATACAAAAATATAATACTCATTAGGAAAGAAGACAAGTATGGTTTGTATGTATAATAGGAAATCAAAGACTAGATTGTTTTCCTCTGCACATACTTCACTAGTGTTGTTTCTCCTATGATTCACATGTTTATTTTCTCCTTTAGCATGGACTTTCACCCTTTGCTCTTCTGAGAAATGTTTTCTTATAAGATCACACTTCTCTTTTTTTTTAAATCTTTATTATTGAAAGTATCACATAGGTCTAGGTCCTTCTTTTTCTCCCATTAACCTCCCCCAGGCCCTCACAACCCCTTTGTCTGTGTCCACAGGTTATGCATATATGCATACAAGTTCATTGATCTCACCCTCTCCTGCCTTCCCTCTGAAGGACACACTTCTTGAGCAGCTACTAGCAGCATAATTTACTGGCTGTAACCTTGTAAATAATATGTGCCCTCTGTACTTGTGTATTTCCCGGTCTCCCCTCCCCCATTTTATTCCCAACTTGAGGAAAAGTAAAATTAAGTAAAATCTGGCAACTCCTCATTTGCATTATTTTCTGAGAGAATTCCATTTACCAAATAAATTTGTCAGTTACACAGCTTCCAGTGACAGTTAATTCTTCCCTTTCAAGTTCTTCCCTGTTCAGACTAAACTATGAATATTTCTTATAAATTATTGCATTTGTGAGAAACAGGGTCAAAAAGGTAGTTTGCCAAGAGGTAGGAAGTGTTGTATTACTCATTTAGATTTTTCTCTCTCAGTCTTTTTATTTGCAAGTTTAAATGTCCGATTCACAGAAGACAGGCAGGCAGTGCCCTAGGTCTCCCCTGCTGCTCCTGACAGGTCTCCCCGCTCAGCCTGGCAGCCTCCTCTGCTTCAGTTAGGCCAGACGGGGCAGGTTTGCAGAGGGAATGCTCACCGGTGTCTCCTCTTTAACCTACAGGCTCATGCGGATATTTTTCATTTCACATCCACTTTAGAGACTCGGTAATGCAGGGAGTTGCGTGAATAAATACAGTAATAGGATTCTTCCAGCTTTAACATTTACTCAGAGTATGCAAGCTGTAGGAGTACTAAGGAAATGGAAACTTGAAGATAGGAGATCTTTCACTTTGCACCAATTACATTATCTTTTAAATGGACAATTCTGAGGCTGTTTGCCATAACATTTTACTGAATAGTGAGGCAGTCATGTGAAGAAACATCGCTTTGAAGGTTTGCAGTCCTGTGGCATAATGGAATAGCTTAGCCTTACTGAGGACATCAAATGTCTGCCCGTTCTTTCCATTCATATAGCTTTCTCTTTCACATTTGACCAAAAACAGCAATAGCCCACATTGTGGGGCTTAGAAATGCTGCAGTGGGAGTAGGTTCTGCTGTCAGGGGCTTGGGGAGCATATAACCATTCTGACATGGCCTCTGGAGGAAGCGGCAGGAGGGCTGTGGGTTTCTCTGTGCACGTGTGTGCATCACCTGTCAGGGGCAGGCACCAAATGGACAATGGACTGATGGGCCAGTTTTCTGACCTCAGGGAAGGCAACCGAACAATGAATAGCAGGGAGGAAACGGATAAGGACTCAGACTCTGGATGGAGCATAAATCTTCCTTAAATAGGCCCTCAGAATTGACCTGGTGTTAGCTTTGATGCCCTTTTGTTTGATTTGACCTAATAATAGTCAATATAAAAAATATGCACAACTCTTCAAAATGAGTATGTGACCTAGTTTTCAGTAACATTTATTTGGCATCATTCTTTCATTTTTATTTCATTTTTTTATTGGTTGACTTTAGGAAGAGAGAAACTTGGATTTTTGTTCCACTTATAAATGCATTCATTGGTTGGTTCTCATCCTTTAAATGTTTTTAAGTATATTTTTATTTTTATTGATTTCAGAGAGGAAGGGAGAAAGCTAGAAACATCCATGATGAGAGAGAATCATTGATTTTCTATATCCTGCATGCCCTCTACTCGGGATCAAGCCCACAACCCAGGCATGTGCCCTTAACTGAAATCGAACCCAGGACCCTTCAGTCCGCAGGCTGACGCTCTATCCAACGAGCAAAACCAGCTAGGGCTCATCCTTTAATTTTTAATAGTCCCATGTGTTTTTAGGAAATTGATTGGAGGCTAGATACTTTTTGAGAAATATCACATGTCAAGAGGCTAAATTTATTTATGTTTAGAGTATGAGAATGCTCCACACAGGTAGCCTCACTCCAAAAACCTCGACCCCCAGATTCACAGCCCCAGTAGCCCACTTATTAAACATATAAGCTTGCAAGTAATTCTTATAACGCTATCAAAAGTCTCCATCAGTGAGAGCAAATGTCTGTTAACCTGTCTGGCCCTCCGCTCTATGGAAGTCTCCACCTGTGAGTATCACAGTAGTGTATGTCGATTTCTCTAGTACGTCCCAAATTCAAAAACTGTCCCCTTAGCCTCCATGGCACACCCACACTTGTCAGACCATTTGTTCCAGTTATTTTTTATTTGGAAAGTGTGGGCACCTTATGAGAAGGCGAGATGTTGACATCCTTAGGAAACACTAACTGTATAGGGCCGTCTGGTTCCTAGCTGTATTTTCCAATGATAGTGTTTGGTCTGTTGATTTTATTTTCTCCTTTAGCAGAGACACTTGCAGAAGTCAGACAGTGAAACAGACATTGTCATTCCTTCTGGGTTTGGAAGCTGCCTATTGATGCACACCCAAGAGGAATTGACAGTGTTGTCTTCATACACTGAAAAACCCAAATGCCACAAAAACATGTTTTCCTCTTTCAGCATTTTCCTATTCCTGGTTTACATGTAAGTCTTTTATAATCAAATAATCCTTGCAAATGTTTATTGGAATGATATGGGTATATATGCTGTAATGTAGTAACTTATGGGTTGCGGACTTTCTCTGTAAAGGGTCAGAGAGTAAACATTAGAGACTTGCAGCTACTCAATTCTGTCCGTGAGAAAGACACCATGTAAGCAAATAAGTTTGACTGCATTCTTTTTTTTTAATTGATTTTTTTTAATTTTATTTTTTTAATAATTCTTTATTGTTGAAAGTATTACATATGTCTCTCTTTTCCCCCCATTGACCTCCTCCAGCCCACCCTCTTTTTAATTGATTTTTAGAGAGAGAGGAAGGGAGAGGGAGAGTGAAACGTCGATCGGCTGCCTCCTGCATGCCCTGCATCCTGGGCATGTACCCTGACTGGGAATCAAACCGGCAACATTTCAGTGGACAGGATGACACCCAGCCAACTGAGCCATACCAGCGCCTGACTGCATTTCAATAAAACTTTACTTATAAGCACTGAATTTTGAATGTCATGTAATTTCCACTTGTAACAGTATAGTCTTATTTTGATTTTTTTGAAATATTTTTTTTTATTTTTTTTTAATTCAACCTTGTTTGAAAGTAGCCCACAGGTGACAAGCACTGTGAGGCCAGCTTCACGATTACTTTTCCTCCTCTGCGACCACCAAGATCGGTGTTCAGATCTGATGGGAAAGGGAACCGGAGGGTTGAAATATTTTTTTATTGATTTCAGAGAGGAAGGGAGAGAGAGAAACATCAATGATGAGAGAGAATCATTGATCAGCTGCCTCCTGCACCCCCCTACTGGGGATCAATCCCACAGCCCGGGCATGTGCCCTGACCAGGAATGGAACTGTGACCTGGTTCATAGGTCAACGCTTAACCACTGAGTCACACGGCAGGACCATAAGCATAATTTTTATTTTTTTAAAAAAGAACAAACTAATGTCTTCCCCTTTCCACTTATAAATCTTTCAATTTTATTATATGTGCTGTCAAAACGAGCACCAAAACTTAAATCTTAAGGTGGTTTACAGGACCCTGCAGACCAGCCCCAGAATTTCTTTGTTGCCAAATCTGCACTCTCCCATATACTACACTCTAGTCAAGTCTTTCGGCCCTAAAGATGCACCTTGTTCACTCTATTGAGCGCCTTGTAGATGCTCCCTTGGTCTTAAACCCTCTCCTCCCAACTCCTCTCCTCTGGGTCTCAGGAGATCAAGGCCAGGCTGCCAGTTTCCAGGAGCTGCATCTTGGTGTTTAGGCTGCACCTGTCCACTTCATGCCCCTGTTCTCAGCATGGCATTCCTGCCCTCACCTGTGCTTTGTCCAGAGACCATCTTCTTGACTCTAGAGATTCCATTAAAGGTTTGTAAATAGAAGGATGACATACAAGGCAGGTCTTGGCAAATTGTCCTTTCCCCTGCCCTGAAAAAATTGAACCTAGGGTAGCCGACCAGTCTCCATCCTGCCTGGCTGTGCCTTACTGAGGCTCAGATCTTTGCCTCACCTGCCACAGTCCTGCCTCAAGGACCGGGGGGCGGGGTGGTTACATAGCTATCTTGCTTGTGTCTAACTTGATTTTCTTGATTTATGCAACCCTTTCTTGAGAAGCAACTAGACTCAGTCACTGCAGCCATTGTGGAAACACTGGCTAGCAGCCCTGAAAACTAAGTGATCTCTTAGTGGTATTGGGAATTCACTGCGTTACAGGTAGAGAAGAAACACGTGGACTTGAGCTAAAACCCAAGTTTGAATCCCAACTTGGCCACATTCGCTGTGCAAATTACTTGATTTTTCTGGCTCTGTTTTTCTCTTTATAGAATGAAGAGTAGGATTATTGTGCACATTCACCGAGCTCTGTCCTTGGAGGGTGTTATTTCACCTTCCTCCTTCCCCAGAATAGGAACTTTGTCCCACCGCACACACCACAGGGTAGCACGCTTCTACCCCTTCTATACTTGAGCAGAGCTGCACCATTGCATCTGGGCAAGCTGGAGAGACATGGGTGACAGCCAGGGTTTTCTTTTCCCCAGGTGTTTGAAAAAAATGCCTTGATTAAGCTGTCTTGAGTATTGGGGCCAATAAAATGTCCCTCACCCCATTGTCTTGGCAGGCAGCACAAGTCGCTGAATTTCCTATCCTGCTGCCTACTTTCTCAGTCTCTTCCTGGCTGTTCTACCTCTGCTCAACCTATGAAGTGTCGGCACACCCCAGGGTTCTGTTCTGAGTTTTCTTATCCTCTATTTTAATTTTTATTGATTTCAGAGAGGGAGAGAGAGATTGAAACATCAATGATGAGAAAGAATCACTGATTGGCTGCCTCCTGCACGCCCCCTACTGGGGATTGAGCCCACAACCCAGGCATGTGCCCTTGACTGAAATCGAATCCAGGACGCTTCAGTCCGCAGGCCAACGCTCTGTCCATTGAGCCAAACCAGTTAGGGCTTGGCTATTATAAATAATGCAGTGAACATAGGGGTGTATATATATTTTCAAGTTAGTGGTTTCATTTTCCTTTGGATAAATACCCAGAAGTGGAAATATATATATATATACATATACATATATATATATATATACATATACATATATATATATATATATATATATATATATAATTATTGATTTCAGAGAGGAAGGGAGAGGGAGAGATAGAAACATGATGAGAGAGAATCCTAGATCAGCTGCCTCATGCATGCCCCCTACTGAGGATCGAGCTTGACCAGAATCGAACCCAGGACTCCTCAGTCCATAGGCTGACGCTCTATCCACTGAGCCACATTAGCCAGGGCTCCATAAGTGGAATTTCTAGACCATGTGGTAGTTCTAGTTTGAATTTATTAAGGAACCTCCTTACTGTTTTCCATAGTAGCTGCACCACTTACAGTCCCACCATCAATGTACTAGTACAAGGATTCCCTTTTCTCCACTTCCTTGCCAACATTTGTTATTTCTTATCTTTTTTATATTAGCCATTTTAATAGGTGTGAGGTGATACCTCATTGAGGTCTTGATTTGCATTTTCTTGATGATTAGTGAAATTGAGCATCTTTTCATGTACCTGTTGGCCATATGTATGTCTTCTTTGGAAAAATGTTTGTTCAGCTCTTCTGCTCATTTTTAAATTAGTGTTTGTGGGGTTTTTTGTTTTTGTTTGTTTTTGCTATTGAATTACATGAGTTCTTTATATATTTTGGATATTAACCCATTATCAGATACATGATTTGCAAAGATTTTCCCCCATTCAGTGGGTTGCCTTTTCATTTTCTTGGTGATTTTTTTGTTGTTGCTCTGCATAAAGTTTTTAGTTTGATGTAGTCCCACTTGCTTATTTTTGCTTTGTTGCCTTTGATTTTGGTGTCAGATTTAAAAATCCGCACCAAGACTAATGTCAGGTATCTGATTCCTCTGTACTTAGTGCCTATAGCAATACTTGGTGTATAGTTGGTGCTCAATAAATATTTCTGAATGAATGAATGAATGAATGAATGAACAGGCAAATAAATGAACTTAAGGCTATTTGTCTTAAAACTCTATGGAAATCAGTGCAGCTTATTGGATTGAGTGAGGATATACTAGTAAAACTCAAGTGAAACCCAAATATTCTGTAATGAGATACCTCTTGACAGCTGAGCTATGGCCTCAGCAAAATCAACTGCAGAATGACAGGGACTAAGATAATTCTGATCCAGTGATCATAGGCCTCTGAACTTTTCTTCTAGTTATCTGGTCGACAAGACTCTTTGGTCTGAAGTCAATGATTTCTTTCCTACTGCTACTAAGGAGGATTCTATACTGCTTGGTCATTCAGAAACGCATATTTGGAAGCTCCTGTGTATAAAGTGCTGGGCTGGGTGTCATGAGAAATAAAAATGAAATAGTTATGGTGGGGGAGTGTGCTATATAGGAAGATTTTTATCTTCTAAGAGGTAATATGTAAATAAGTGTCTACTATTTAGGTGGAAAAGGATAAGAACTATAAGAGATGAAATCAAATATAATGGGAAATCAAGCAAAGGGCAATGTTCTCAGATTGAGGAACTCCCAAAAAGCTTTATGGAAGAGGTTCTGTTCAACTTGGACCTTGAACAATTCATACATAAGTATTTAGTTAGTTTCCCTTGAAGGAATTCAGGTGCCTATGTGCCTTGTACTACTGTGGCTGGAGATCAGCAATCACTTCCTCGAAGAAATTTCCTCCAGTGTTGTGTGTAAAAACTTAGACACACACTTCCATAAAAAAACGTCAAAGTAGGCCCTAGCTGGTTTTGCTCAGTGGATAGAGCATCGACCTGTGGACTGAAGAGTTCTGGATTCGATTCTGGTCAAGGGCACATGCCCAGGTTGCGGGTTCAGTTCCCAGAAGGGGGCGTGCAGGAGGCAGCCAATCAATGATTCTCATCATTGATGTTTCTATCTCTCTCTCCCTCTCCCTTCCTCTCTGAAATCAATAAAAATATTTTTTTTTAATGTCAAAATAGCAGCTGAATTTGAAATGGACTTAGAACAGGGGTTCACCTCAAGCATCATGAAAACTGTGTTCACCTGTTAGGTAGAAGTGGCCGTGGAAACATGTACCCGATTATAAGTTGAAGGCAGATGGAGCATCTTACATCACAATCTAGGACCCTGCAACATTTTGGGATTCACATTTTGGGAGTGGGAGTTCCTATTTACCAGAAGTGACTTTCAAAGCCCAAATTGAGCAGCTCTGCCTGCCCAGCAATTGGTGAGAAAGAATGAAGAGAAGCATGTCACTGGCCAGAGAGAGCCTTTCTATGTGGCCAGGGCAGTGGAGACCCCACAACAAGGGACCTGGAAAGCCGGCCAAGGCCGCTTGCCCTCCGGTGTCTCTGGCTGGTCTCTCTCTCTGCCAGGGGAGCCACCTATCTTTAGAGCGCCCTGCTGCACTGTCTTGGCTGAGCTTATATTTGTGCTGAATCAAATTTTTAAATGTAGTTTCTCTTTGTGAATCATACCTTTTAGGACAGGACATGTGTGGTTCTGGAAGGCGTGAGAGACAGGGACAGCTGCAGTTGCTTCACTGGGTGCTGCTTTAGAGAAGGAAGACACTGTCTTTTGGTCACCAACCCAAGCTGGTTTCTGGTCTTGAAGCTGCATTCCTAGAAGGGTTAGTGTTCACCTGCTATGTCCAGGGGACAGTCCAAGTGCTGCTTACAGTGTATTTTAACTAAAGATCTCAAGAACATAAGGAGCCCTGATTGGGTAAGTCAGTTGGTTAGAGTGTTACACCGATACGCCAATGTTGTGGGTTCGATCCCTGGTCCAGGCACATACAAGAATCAACCAATGAATGCATAAGTGGGTGGAACAACAAATTGATGTTTCTCTGTTTTCTTTCTCTCTTCCCTCCCACCCTCCCTCTCTGAAATTAATTTTTAAAAATTAAAAAAAATGGACATAAAAGAAATCCCTAGATTCTGACACCCAAGCAAATCTAGGTCTGGGGCATTGACAGATAAGGATTTAGGGGAGCAGGCACTCACCTCACGTCAGTTCACATGTGCAGGGATGCTTGGTGGGTGGTAGCCATTTCTTTCCTCTTTGTATGAGATTTCAGAGGTGCTTTACCCACTCAGCCATATTCGTTCTTAAATTCCCAACCAGCAGCTTGAATTCCCATTTATTTTGTAGGCAGGATGGCTCTATTAGGGTGCCCCTTCTCAAAAAATAGCAACAACAAAAAAGGCAACAAATCCTTCCGAGAGAGGGCATGGGGTTATAGCAGACAAGGGTAAAATGCTTGTCACAAAGATAACCTATTTTGCTTATTAATGAGTCACCTATCCTTTGACTTCTCAAGGTCCTGGAGTAACAGAAGCCTGGCTGGCAGTGAGCTGGGGTTGGGGGGAGCCCTACATGTGCTTCAAGCAGTGAGCAGTTTGGAATGGAGACCAAGGTAGTGATCCCTTGATTAAGAAATGATTCCTGCTCTAGCTGGTTTGGCTCAGTGGATAGAGAGAGCATTGGCCTGCGGACTGAAGGGTCCCAGGTTTTATTCCAGTCACCGGGTTGCAGGCTCGATTCCCAGTAGGGGAAGTACAGGAAGCAGCCGATCAGTGATTCTCTCATCATTGATGTTTCTATCTCTCCCTCTCCCTTCCTCTCTGGAATCAATAAAAATATATTTGTTAAAAAAGAAAATAAGCATAGCTCTGTTTTCCCCAGTATGCCTCTCTAAAATAAACAAAATCTTAAAAAAAAAAAATAAGAAAGAAAGAAAGAAAGAAAGAAAGAAAGAAAGAAAGAAAGAAAGAAAGAAATAAATGATTCCTGGTAGAGGAGGGTAAAGGGGGATAAATGGTGATGGAAGGAGACTTGACTTGGGGTGGTGACTGTATAATACAATATACTGATGATGTGTTATAGACTTGTACACCTGAAACCTGTATCATTTTACTAACCAATAAATTCAAAGAAAGGTAAAAATAAAAGAGAAAGAAAGGGGAGGGAGGGAGGAAGGGAGGGAGGGAGGGAGGGAGGGAGAGAGGGAGGGTGGGGGAAGAGAAAAGATTCCCAAGCCTTGCAGAGGGCAGTACAGCACAGGAAATCCTGGTTTGCAAGATGAAAGGTCTGTGTGCCCGTGTGCTTCCGCCTTTAGGGTGCAGTCCAAGGACCTCCAGCCTTTTGACCTGTTGCCAGGACGATGGAGAAGTGTTTAGAAGCACCAGGATTTGTTAGGTGTCAGGTTTCCCTGCCCCATACACAAAGCCCCAGAAGGAAAGAGCAACTTAATTAACCCCTATCAGCAATACTGAAGAATACCCCCAATACACACGCGCCTCAGGATCACCCACCTGCAGCCTCTATGGGAATCCTGACCCTCGGAGGAAAACTGCTGACCTACAACTACACCCATTCCCCCAGAATGCAGCTTTGATTAAACAAATCAATCCTTTGGGACCTGTTCTTCCAGCTCCATTTTCCTTCCCTTCCTCTATTTCTAGAATCCTGAGAGCTGCGCTGTTCACTGTTTCTACCCATCATTATTAAGGGAGCGATATGGAAACATTCCCATGGTAACAGTTTCATCTCAAAATATCTGAATGCTATTAGCTGCCTCCCCACTCCAGGGAAAAGACTTGTTTCTCAGTCTTCACCAGTTGACAGGTCCTCTCCTCGCTGCAGGAGGCCTGCCCAGATCAGGAGCAGAGATGGGAAGGCTCCTAGAGCCAGGTTTGTTTCTTAGCTGACCTTACTTTCCAAAGTGGGAACATTTCACAAACGTGAAAGGACGGGACTCTCACATTGACCAGCTGGGAGCACCGAAGATTTCTCTGGAGGAATCGTCCCAGGAGCTGGGCCAGCACAGCCGGTTCAGAGCCCGCATGCCGCACTCTTACTGCAGAGCAACGCGCGGTTCGAGCAAATTCAGATGTATGCGCTGATCACCTCTGGCAGGCAGGGAGAGACAATGGGACAGGGAGGCATTGTATTTTATATTCATGGTGTGCGTTGTGTTTGCCAGGGGACTTTTCATAATGTAATGGGAAGATGGGGACTTTTTATAATGAAATGGGTGTGGCTCAGTGGTTGAGCATCGACCTATGAACCAGGAGGTCACGGTTCAATTCCCGGTCAGGGCACATGCCCAGGTTGCGGGCTCGATCCCCAGTGTGGGGCCTGCAGGAGGCAGCCGATCAATGATTCTCTCTCATCGTTGATGTTTCTATCTCTCTCTTCCTCTCTGAAATCAATAAAAATGTATTTTTTAAAAAAGAAATGGGAAGATGGGGGGATAGGACACATTTGTCTTACACAAGTGTATTATCTCATGGTTTCAGTGGGTCAGAAATTTGGGGGCAGTTTAGTTGGGTGGTTCTGGTTCAGGGTCTCTCATGAGGTTGCAGCCAAACTGCCAGCCGTGGCTACAGTCATCTGAAAACTTGACCAGGGCTTTAGGGTCCCTCTCCAAGATGTCTCGCTCACATGGCCTGTTGGCTAGAGGCCTCGGTTCTCCCCACAGGGGCCTCGCTCCATCAGGCTGCTTGAGGGGCATGGCAGTTCCCTTCACCCCAGAGATGGAGGACAGGGAGGAAGCCGCATTGTCTTTTATGTCCTAGTCTCAGAGGACACACATTGCTTCTGCTATATTCTACTGGTTAGAAGTGAGTCACGCCCGGGCCGTGTGGCTCAGTTGGTTGGAGTGTGGTCCCATGCACCAAAAGCTTGCGGGTTCGGTTCCGAGTCAGGGAGCTTATGGGAGGCACCTGGTTGATGTTTCTCTCTCTCTCTCTCTCTCTCTCTCTCTCTCTCTCTCTCTCTCTCTTTCTCTCTCTCTCTCTCTCTCTCTTTCTCTCTCTCTCTCTCTCTCTCTTTCTCTCTCACTTTTCCCTTCCCTTCTCTCTAAAATCAATAAAAACATATCCTCAGATGAAGATTAAGGGGGGGAAAAATGAGTCACTAAATCCAGCCCATACTTAAGGGGGAGAGAATCAAACTCCACCTCTTTTTCTTAAAAAAAAAAATATATATATATATATATATATATTTATTTATTTATTTTTATTGATTTCAGAGAGGAAGGGAGAGGGAGAGAGATAGAACATCAATGATGAGAGTGAATCATCCATCGGCTGCCTCCCAAACATCCCCCACCCAGAATCGAGCCCAAAACCCAGGCACGTGCCCCGACTGGAATCGAACCGGCAACCCTTCAGTGCACAGGACAACGCTCAACCACCTGAGCCACACCAGCGGGGGCAACTTGGCCATCATTTTCCACTCATCAGGAGCATTTGGCACATTTGCTTCCTTTTTGAAACACACTCTCTTCATGGCTCCTACACTCTTTAATTTTCTTTCTGCCTCACTGGCCACTCTCTCCTTTGCTGGATTCTCCTCCTCTATCCAATCATTTAATAACAGAGGGCGCCAGGGTTGCATCCTTGATATTTTTCTATCTTTTCTCAGACTTCTTGGTGATATCATTTGCTTCCCTGAATTTAAACACCAGCTGTACGCTGAAGACTTTCAAATTTGGATTCTCTCTCTTTATCTCTGGATTCATATGTCTACTGTCTACTGGACGTCACGTGGATGTTGAATGCACATCTCAGACTTAACATGTCCAAAAGCCAACTTTTGATCTGTCCCACCAAAACCTGCTGCTCCCACCATCTTCCCCATCACCATTAACTGCAACTGTATCCTTCCAGTTGTTCAGACCAAAAATCTTGGAGTCATCCTTCTTGGCTCCTTTCCTTCTCTCCCTCCCTCCCCATTCCCTGGCCTTTCTCCAGCTGGGATTGTTGTAACAGCTTCTGACTGAGCTCCCTGCCTCCCCCTTTGCCTTCCTTCGGTGTGTTCTCAATGCAGCAACCACCTGAGAATTTTATCGTGCACAGATGTTGAATTTTGTCAGATGATTTTCTGCATCTATTTGAGATTATTATTTATTTTTCTTTTTTTGTCTGGTAATGTGGTAAAATGACATTGATTTTCAAATGTTAGACCAGCTTTGTCTTCCTGGGATTAACCTCATTTGGTCATGTTGCATTATCCTTCTCATATATGTTAGAGTTGATTTGCCAACATTTTAAGAATCAGCCAACCTGCCCTGGCAGTGTATTCAGTGGTTAGAGCGTTGATCTACACACGGAAGGGTTGCAGGTTCGATCCCTGGCCCTGGTTGGGGCACATGAGGCAACCAGTTGATGTGTCTCTTTCACATCAATGTTTCTCTCTCTCTCTCTCTCTCTCTCTCTCTCTCTCTCTCTCTCTCCTTCCCTCCCTTCCACTCTCTCTGGTGAGGATTGACAACAACAACAAAAATGTGCGAACCTATATTCATGAAGGATATTGGGGTATAATTTTTTTCTTACAATTCATTTTTCTGGTTTTGGTCAGGGTAATACTGGGCTCTTAGAATTAGTTGAAAAGTGTTCCTTCCTCTTCAATTATCTGAAAATAAAATATGTAGAATTGATATTTACTTTTAGCCTGCCTTTATATTTGAAGTAAATTTCTTATAGATAGCATATAATTGGGTTGTAGGTTTTTTTTATCAAATCTAACAATATTTCTTTGCTTTAATTTACTGGTTGCTTTAGGCTTTATAGTATATATCTTTAGCTTATCTGCATCTGTCTTTAAGTGATATTATATACCACTTCACATATTATATTATACTAGAGGCCCGGTACACGAAATTCATGCACGGGTAGGGTCCCTAGGCCTGGCTGGCGATCAGGGCCAATCTGTGGGGTGACTGGCAGGGCAATCGGGGGCCCCCCTCCACTGGCACCTGCCTTGGCCGGCCTGGCATCGCCCACTCGCTGGCCCCACCCCCTGCCACCACTGCCGGTCGCCTCCCTCTGTGGGGCAACCGACAGGGTGATGCGGGCGGGGAGGGGGGAGGAACTCTGCTGGCACCCGCTTTGGCTGGCCTGAGGCCTGTGGGCTGGGGGCAGCTCCTGCATTGAGCGTCTGCCCCCTGGTGGTCAGTGCACGTCATAGGGACCAGTCGTTGCACCAGTCGTTCCTCCGTTCAGTCGCTTTGCATATTAGGCTTTTATTATATCGGATAAGAGTCTTACAACTGTATACTTCCATTTCTCCCCTCCCGGCCTTTGGGCTATTGTCATCATATATTTTACTTTCACATGTAATAAGCCTCATGATTCATTATTATTATTTTTGTTTTAAGAAATTGATTATCTTTTAAAGGTATTTAAGTAAGAAAAAAGACCCATACTTAAGTGCCCATCTGTTATTCCTGGTGTTCTCTGTTCCTTTGTATAAGAGCCATATTTCTATTTGATATCATTCTCCTTCTGTCTGAATGTCTTCTTTTAACATGTCCCAGGGTGCAGGTCTGCTGGTGATGAATTCTTTCAGCTTTTGTATATCTCGAAAGTCTTTATGTCGCCTTCTGTTCTAGTGTCAGTGTGTTTGTTTTTCAGAATTGTAAAGATCTTGCTCCACCACCTCCTGGTTTGCACTATTTCTGTTTATAACTCTGCTGTCGTCTTATTTTTATTTCAATGTACATAATGTGTCTTTTCCCACAAGCTGCTTTTATGATTTTCTCTTTATAACTGGTTTTAATTTATCTGATTAGGAAGTACCTTTGTGTCTTTTTCTTCATATTTCTTGCACTTGGGATTCATGGAGGTTCTTGTGCATTTACAGTTTTCAGCAAATTTAGAATTTTAACCATTATTCCTTCCAATATTTTTTCTGTTCCCCACTTTTCCTGAGACTATATATGCTTGATGTCTTTCCACTGCTCACTGATACTCTATTAATGTTTTCATTTTCCCCTCTGTATTACATTTTAGCTCCTATTACTGTCTTCAAGTTCAGTCACTTTTTTTCTTTTTCTTATGTTAATGCTACCCAGTATATTGCTCATCTAGACATTGTAGTTTTTATCTCTAGAAATTAAATTCAGGATGTGTTGTTTTTTTTATATCTTCAAAGCCTCCCTTCTTTCACCTTGCCCATGTTGAGGCTTTTCTCAACACAGCCAGACTGGTTCTGTTAAAATGTCACTTGCTATATTCCCTGGCTCAGAACTTCCCAGTGGCTTCTCATCTCATTTAGATAAAAAGCCATAGTTTTAAAAAAGACTGACAAGGCCCTGCATGACTTCATCCATTACTTCTCTGGTTTTATCTCCTACCCTCACTTCTCTCTATCTACTGTGATACCCTTCTGTTCCTGGAATGTGTGCGGTATGCTTCCACCCAGGGCCTTTCCACTTGCTTTTAGCTCTGCCAGAAATGCTCATCTCCCACATCTCCACATGCCTTACCCCTTATCTCCTTCAGGGTCTTCCTCCAATGTCACCTTCTCAACGAGGTCTTCCCTTTTACCGCATTTAAAACTTCCATCTCTGCTCATACAGGTACTTCCTCTCCTGCGTCCTTGCTTTAATTTTCTCTACAGCTCTTCTCACCATCTTACATACTGTACTCTTTCATATAATTACTTTTGTTGTCCTTCATCTCTTCAACACTGTAAGCTCTATGAGGGCAGGATTTTGGTCTGTTCTTTTTCACTGCTTTACTCTTAGCTCTTAGCAGAGTACCTGGCACATGGTAACCACTCAGATATTTATTGAGGGAATGCATAAGTAAGAGCCTGTTGGTGGGTGGGAGAGTGTAATAAAAAAGGGGGAAATCAGCGCATTTTATAGAGCCATTTCCAAAGTCCCGTTCACATATTTAATGATCATAACCAAAACGTGTGGTATGACCATCATTCCCATTTTTAAATATAACATCTATGGCTAAAGGAGTTTGAATAACCAGCCACAGACCCAGCTAAGTAGCAGGAGTGAGACTTGAACCCACGCCCTCTGCCAGATGCCATGATTGAGGTTAGTACCCAGTCAGCAACGGCCTTAAGGGACCGACCTTAAGCTCCTTTCTGCTTTGACTTTGCTTATGACCATTTCCCAAGGGACGGAGCAGAGCTTCTGCCACGGACTCGGTGCAAGCAACCCCACATTTCTGAGTTAGAGCATCCTAAGAAAACTCTAGCAGCACACCACCTGCAGATGCCCAGGAGAGCCTGGGACTTATTTTTAGCCAGAAAGGGAAAAGCGCCGCATATCTTCTAGGAGAGTTGGCAGCTGGCGGGTTGCTGATACAGCTGTGCTTATGTAAGCGGGTGGCAGAGGAGAGCATGAGGTTAGAAAGGAGGCAGGAGGTGCTGAGTCCACCTATGCACTTGCTGATGCGCTCTGATGTCCAAAGCCTTCTGTTGGGCAGTTGTGAGTCAGCAGGTATGGCTAAGGAGAGAGGTCATGCAGATAGTGTGGAGATCGCAGAGAGCATGGGAGCAACGGAATCCCCCGAGTCAAAGTGGTCCCTTAGAAGATCTGCCCACTAGTTCTTGGCCTCTTCCCACCCTACTACCAAGGAGAAAAGAATAGCACACAAGCTCATTCAAAGGGTACAGCTATAAAGCATATTCATCTGATTTGGCCATATTGCTCAGGTGTGCCAGTGAAAGCAATCCCTGACACATCTTACGGTACTACAGAAGTTGTCAAATAATGGGATCCCGTTTTCTCATAAAGGCAACAGAATTTGTTTTTGTTAATCCTCACTTGAGGATATTTTTCCCACTGATTTTTAGAGAGACTGGGGGATAGAGAGACAGAGAGAGACAGAGAAACATCAAAGTGAGAGAGACACATTGATTGGTTGCCTCACCCATGCCCCCCGACTGGGGATGGGGATTGAACTTGCAACCCAGGTATGGGAATGGAACCCAAGACCCTTTGGCTAACGGGCTGATGCTCTAACCATTGAGCACACCAGCCAGAGCAGAATAAAGCTTTCAAAGGAGTCAGCTGTGGGCTCTCTTTTTTTAGTAGATTTTTTTTACATTTAACTATTAAATTTAAAATATAAGCAAAAGTAAAGCCCTTAGTATAATGAGTCCTCATATGCCCATCACCCAGCTTCAACAGTGACCCACATGGTCAGTCCTGTTTCATCTGCTCCCCCGCCCACTCAAATTATTTTGAAATCTTAGCACATCATTTCATTTGAAAATATTTTAGTGCATGCCTCTAAAATAGAGGGAATCTTTATAAAATTAACAAGCATAATATCATCTTCACAGTAAAAAAAAAAATTCTTAAGGTCAAATATACAGTGTTCAGATTTTCCTAATTGACTAAACAAGTGTTTTTTTTTTTCCCCCCTCTTCATTTTAATCAGGATCCAAAAGAAAGTTTATCTCTTCCCCTCTCTCCTTGGCAATTTATCGCTGAAGAAACCGGTCATTTGTCTTGTAGAGTTTTCCACAGTCTGGATTTTTCTAATCGCATCCCTGTAGTGTTGTTCAACATATTCCTCTATAAATTTATTTCTGTTAACCAGTACCAATTTGTGTCCTGTAAATTGGTGGTTAGATCTAGAGACTTAATCGGACTCAGTTTCAAGTCTTTGACAAAAATACTTCATCACTGGTGCTGTGTACTTCCCTCGGAGGTGGTGAATGCCTGGTTTCTCTTTGTGATGTTAGCGGCCTGAGATCATTGCCTAGACCCCATTAATTGACTGATGCCTAATGAATTTTAAGAAACAAATGTGGCTGCAATGGCTAACACATTCAGAAAAGCATTTCTTGAAAAGTGTATTGTTTGTTGTTTCCCAGTCATGACCACAGCCCTGGAAGTCTGCCCTGGTGGCTGCACCCTGGGCTGGTCCAGGGCACTTCAGGGAACCAGTGCCCCCTGGGCTTTGTGTATCTGGCAGCGCTGCGGGGTGTTGTGGTGGTTATTGACCACTAGAGGACACTGTGGCTCCAGGACGTCATGTGGTTCCCAGCCAGTCCTGCAACTCCAAGGCCACTCTGAAGGCCAAGCCTTCCTTGTGCATTAAGGCGCCAACTGTGTGCCTCTTATATGGAGGGGAGTGATGGAACAGGTCAGATACAAAGTCCTGTGCCGCCACTGCTTCCCAAGGGAGTTTCTTTGTATTTTCCTTTAAAAATCAACAGAGGTCCTCCTCCAGCTGTTGGAAACCACGTTAGCCTCCTGCTGTAAACGACCAATTTGGTTATTTGGTGTTAGATTAAAAAAAAAAAAACACACAGCTGCAATATATGGGCCTTTTGGAATGTAAATGTATCCAAGAAAGATGCCAAAGTGTATTCATTTCTGAAATAATTTATTCATTTATTCAACACTGTACTGAGTATCCGGGGAAAAGGGAGGGGAACTGATATTACCCAAAGCTACTATCTGCCAGGCACTGTCCCATCCTTTCACCTACATCCTAGCAAGATGTGTCATAATTAGCCTCATTTAAATCCAAGGAAACTGAGTCTTGTTGAGCCTAAGTGGACTGCAGGTTATCTTGCCAGATGCAAATGGAGGTCTGCATGAGTAAATATGTGTGTTTTCCACTAAACCCTCATTGCCACACTGACAGCATGGTCCTAGGAAATAGAGAAAGTGAGGCGATTACAGAGGCATCCTATCCTTATGGCGGTCATGACTTGACACGGAAGTTTCAACAAATGGACAGATAATTACAGGCCCCTAATGCGTGCGCCCCCTCAGGACACACAGCCTGCTGCTGCCGCTGGGATGCTGTCCCTCGGAAGGGCAGGGGGCACTGACCACTAGTAACAGGGCATCACTGGGGCTCTGCAGGAGCGGTATCTTTATGTTGACTGTCCACTCCCCCTCAGCCTACCTGCCCTATGACCAAGGCTTTTAGGGGCATCTGGGTGGCTCAAGCTATGACCACCAATCCACCTGGAGTCCGTGGCAAAGCCAAGCCAGACGTAGCCCCCACCACTCGCGATCTGTGGTTTCCAGGAGGAAGACAAAGGCAGACACGTTGGTTGTCAGGCAAAAACAATGAGTTTTTTAAAATTCTGTAGCTAATAATTTTAAATGCCCTTCCAGTTATTTATATTTTCGAACCCACTCCCAGCCTCCTTCCTATTGCCTCCTAGCTCAGCCCTGGGGACACAATAGCATGCACATAAGAGCCCACGCTGTATAATTGACTAAGTGCGGTCAGTTACATTCAGGGGAGAGAATGACAGCTGGCAGCTGGGAGAATGGACTAATCGGCTTCAGCTGGGAAAGAAGACACAGGTGGCAGGTGTCTAAAGAAGCAAAGCTAGGAGTGTTTGGGGAGATCCAATCCTGAACACGACTTCAACCTCAGGCAATCACAGTGTCAAGGTTCTGGGAAGAGGACAGGCGTGGGTGGGTGTGCTTCAAGCCGCCGCCCTCCTCCGAACGAGCCCAGGATAATGAATTAGCCTTCAGGGGATGGCTTTACTCTCCAGTGAGAGGCCATCCCTCTGCAAATACAGTCATGCCCCGAGAGCCATCTGACAAATGTGACCGTCCTTTTAGCATTTCTGGTATTTTCCTGACTCGCAGCCCCTTTTTCCGGGATATAAATTGTTGCAGCAAGCCAAGACAGCAGAAAGCTACCGGCCCTTCACAGGCTTTCCCTAAGCCTGGTTAACCCCATGGTTCTCAGCCTATGAGACTGCTCTCAGCTAATGGATGTCTTGGATGTATGCGTTTCTCCTCTCTGCTGTTCACGTGTATACTGGAGTATGCAGAGCAGGCGTGTGGGCTGCAGACCAGAGCTGCAGCAACCACATCGAGAGGCCGGGGGGAAAGCACATTTCCGTTGCAGGATGTCCTTCACGGAGAAGGGACAGGTTAACTCCACTTCTCTGCAGAGGACTTGGACAGCTCCCCAAGGAGCCACACGGGCCGCCACAGCTGTAGGAGAGACCACGTGTCTGACCACACACAGGAGGATGCTCAGCAAACCCAGACTGCCCACGCCAGCCAGCCGCCCGCTGGACCCCACCCTGCACAAAGCCACGTTCCTCCTCTGACTCAGCCTAATGATGTACAAGGCTGGAGAATTTGGGGTCACCTTGGGGTGACCTGAGACAGCCCTCGATTTCCAGACTGCTTCACTGATATTAACTCAGAGAACAGATAAAAGCAGGAGATGGGAAGGGAGACACCTGTTAGTCTCTCATCTGCTTGGTGATATGCTTTATGGACAGGGAGGCCGGGAAGAGCCATCAACCATCAGCTCCCTTACCTCCATCCAGGGAGAACTGGATTGCTCCTAAGGGGTGGGAGAGGAAACAGTCAGTGCAAAGACCCCCAAATGTCACCATCGCCCTAATAAGGCACGGGCAGTTTCTCTGCAGCTTCACACAATTCCCACTTCCCTGCCTAAGTACATGCAGCTCCCTCTGACTTGAATACATGAAGCCTCATCCACCTGGTGAACTCCTACTTGGTCTTTTAGGGTTCAGCTCCAGCACCAACTACTTGGACACCCCTCTCTGCCACATGCTTTGCATACATCTCTACTCAACTCAGAGCCTATCATATTGTACCTGCAGGTGTTTTTAATTTATTTTTTATTGATTTCAGAGAGGAAGGGAGAGGGAGAGATAGAAACATCAATGATGAGAGGGAATCATTGATCGGCGCCTCTTGCACGCCCCACACTATGGATCGAGCCCACAACCCAGGCATGTGCCCTGACCAGGAATTGAACCATGACCTCCTGGTTCATAGGTCAATGCTCAAACACTGAGCCACACCGGCTGGGCTACCTGCAGGTTTTTAAAGCATGTCTCCACCTGAGCTCATTGAGGGCAGAGACTGTGTCTCATTCACCTCAGTCCGTACAGATATTTATCGGCAGTGTTTTGTAAGGGAAGATTGGAGATCGTGGGATTTAGAGATTAGTCTCCTACTGAAATCTCCTAGTCCCACCTAGTTTTATACTAGACAGGACTGAGGTTAGGAAACAGTGCCTTGCCCAGGATCACACGGCTAAATCGTGGCCGAGTTTGGACAGGAACCCAGGTCTGACATCCTGGTCTGGTTCCTCAATCCAGCCTCAGTGGAAGGGCTGATGGGAAACGAATGGGCTCTGGGCCAGTGGCAGGAAGGAGAAGGGTCAGAACGATGCCAAGGGGGTGTTAGAGCTGGAGGAGATGTCTCGGCCATCTAGTCCAACCTCTGCATTTGCAGATAAGAAAATGGAGGTCCAGAGGGTTGAGGTACTTTGCCCAAGGTCACACAGCAAGCGGGGGGCAGAATGAGGCCTCCTCATTCCCCAGGAAGGTGATGGCCATGTCCTCCGGACCAGCTGCTATCAGAGGAGCAGGTCTCTGGAGTCCTGGCTCTTCCAGGCTTCTCTTTCCCTTTCCTGGTGGCACTTAAGTAGGGTGCCTTCTGCATCAATAATAAAGCATGTTTCCCTCCCAGGGAGGAAGGCCGCATCTGGGCAGGCGGTGTGACAGATGGTATTTACAATGTGCACCCAGAAGTTCTCACAGCCTCGCTCGGGCTGTGTGGCTGGGAGGTGGAAGTAGCAGATTTGAGTGCCCGCTGCCTCACTCCTCTGCCTGGCGCTCCCAGGCAGCTTCTGCTGCTGTTGCTCCTGCTGCCGCATTTCTGCTCAGGGCTGGCTCCCTGGCGCTGGTTGCCACTTGCCACACTGGAGATGGAGCTCCAGGATACTTGCTGCTGCTGCTGTGTGTCCTCCTCGTCTGAAAGCCTGCCTCGGGGACCCCCAGGCATTCTTCCCCGTGGCCCCTCACGGAGCAGGTGCTGGATTAACTGACATTCTTCCCCAAAAGGCGGTCCCAAGGAAGCCCTATCGGGCAAGATGCTGAGGCTTCCGGAATTCTGACCTCTGGGCCTGGAGAGGAGAAATAGAACAGGTCTGTTCACTGAGCAACCACTTTTTGGGAACCTTCATGTGCCAAGAACAGTCCTAGGAGTCAAAGACACTGCTGTAAGCAAACAAAACCAAGGCATTGCCCTCGCGGAGTGTCCATTCTAGAGGAGAGGTTAACCACAAGCCTCGTGGCAAGTTGCCCATGGCCCTCCCAGACGCTCTTTGGTTCTCTCATTCCACACGGCTTTGTGAACACCCTCGTGCAGGGCCCCAAAGTGGTGAATGAAAGCTAACTGTTCACCCTCCTTCTAGGGTCACTGATTGCACATGTAGCTTAAGAGAAACAAAGCAAATAAACAGACTAAAGCCAGAGACAGCGCCCCCCTTTCTGGCTCACACCAGCCTGCAGCGGGCAAGCCCCACTTGGGGGCGCTGGTTTAGCCTGCTGGTGACCCAGGGAGAAAGCCGCTGCAGGCCGAGCTCAGGGCCTCGGGCACTCACGCATCAAGGACTGTTGTCTTTCACCCTTAAGATAAGAAATTTGATGACAATAGAGAGTCACACCTCCTCTGGGCCCAGGGAGTTTAGTGTCCCCATTTGTAACATGAAGGCTATTGTACCTATTCTGCGTGCCTCACACAGGCTGGCTTTTTGAGGATGAGCTGCAATGACACGCGGAAGTGCTTTGTAATAAAGACAGCAGCCGCACAGTTGTATTTTTAATATGCAGAAGAACCCTTTCTCCATAACGTGAAACTTGTTTCTTGCAAGGGGCCAAGAGTAATAACTATGTAATTAGACTTCATGTCGCATCAAGAGAGAATGCTCTGTTTTTCATGAAACAGACATTTGTTCAGCTCCTGTGTGTATTACCATGGATGCAAAATCGAATAGGCCAGCCCTGGATGGTTTGGCTCAGTGGACAGAGCGTCGGCCCGTGGACTAAAGGGTCCCAGGTTTGATTCCAGTCAAGGGCACATACCTCGGTTGCAGGCTCTACCCCAGCCCTGGTCGGGCCCTTGGGGGAGTCAACCAATCGATGTGTCTCTGTCACATCAATGTTTCTGTCTCTCCCCATCCCTTCTACTCTCTCTAAAAATCAATGGGAAAATATCCTCAAGTGAGGATTAACAAAAAAAAATTTTTTTGAATAGGCCATATCTCTCCTTCTAGGCATATACATTTGCATCTAAAGGATCTAAAACTTAGATAATGCAAGATCTAATGAAAATAGTGATCAGAGGTAGGCGTGGTCTCTTTGGAGTGGAGAGTTGAGGGAAGGCTTGGCAGAGGAGTAGGGTTTAGCAGAGTGATGCGCATGATCTAACAGACTGTTTACTGAGGAGACAGGACCTACCTGTAGCATAACCCAAGATCGCAGAGTGTTGGAGGATCCAAACATGAGACCCCGGGAACCAGCCAAGCCCCAGGGAGATGACAGAGAAGGAAGATGAGACCCAACGAAACAGCTGATAGTTTCCCAGAACATGTGATTGGCTCCACACTGAACCTGGGAAAGTTTCCTCTGTACTTTCCTAAGCTGCTTTTTTGGGTGCCCGCGCCTCTCTTTGAAAAGGTTTGGTGTCTGTGAACCTAGACGTCTCTCAGTCATGATTTAAGTTATTCAGAAAATTGGGGGCCCTGGGGTGACAAAGGAAGAGACGAAAGGAAGGGGGGGTGTTCTGTTCAGCAGCGTGTGCCGTTTGATCTTGAAGACAGTGGGGAGAATGGAGGAATGCCGGGGCTGGGCATGGAGGCTGGTTGGATTCCAAGCGCGGTCTTCTCCACTGTTTGGACTTGCAGACTTCAAACATGACTGGGGATTCCTGGAAGACAAAAGAATTCAGGGCCGAGGCTTGGATCTCAGTCAAAAATAGCTCATGTCTTCATCTCAGGCCGGCAAGGCGGCAGCTTGGGGCTGTTTGCAGGCTTCTCGGAGACTGGAGCTCCACGTGGGGAGAGGGGACTGTAAGGGTCAGTTTAGGGTTTGCTTCAGGGAGAGAAAGGGCCCTGAAGGGTGTGGGCCAGGCTGAGGGAGACATCAAAATGGGATACGCTTGTTGAAAAAGGACCAAGAGGGAGAGGTTCTGGAGGAAATGTATCTCTCTCTCTCTCTCTCTCTCTCTCTCTCTCTCTCTCTCTCTCTTTCTCTCTCTCTCTCTCTCTCTCTTCCTTTCTCTCTCTCTCTCTCTCTCTCTCTCTCTCTCTCACACACACACACACACACACACACACACACACACACACACGCTCACCACTGTTTAGGGAGCCATAATTACAGCCCTTAATGTTTCTTCCCTGGCTTCTCATTAGCTCACATTGTCCACAAACAAACTCCTCCGCTCCCCACACCGCCCCCTCCCTCTCCCAGCGGCTCCTTCTGGCTTTCCTTTTCCTGGTTCACCAATGGCAGCCCCAGGTTCAGAACATCAGATCCTAAAAAAACAACACAAAACCCACTCTGTACTGTGGTGGGTGCATCTTAGAGACTCAGCCCCAAACAGCGGGCCCCTCCCTCCATCCCTCCCACTGGACTGAAATTAGAGGATTATCTCATTTTCTCCCCAGAGGCCAGGGCCCGGGTCTCACTCCCTTTGTATTCTCAGCCCCTCAGCCAGGGGCTGGCAAATAATGGGCACTCGCAATGTGTCAGTTAAATTGCAATCCTGAGCCACTGCCAACTTAATCTTCCTAAAATGCTGCTCCGGTGAGAAGCTGCCGCTCCTCCATCGCCCACCGAGTGAGGTCCAATCTCCTGCGACGGGCACTCAAGGACTTTTGCGACACGGTCCTTAGCCACTAGGCCAGTGGTCGGCAAACTCATTCGTCAACAGAGTGGCAAACCGCGGCTCACAAGCTGCATGTGGCTCGCGAGCCGCAGTTTGCCGACCACTGCACTAGGTAGGCCATCTCCACTTTTGCTCACTCACTTCGCTGTTCCCACCCCAGTCGCGCTGTCCTATCTTGGTGCCCTTGCTGCAGTGTTTCCCTCCACCCAGAAACCCCTCCACACTCTCCACACAGCTCCTGTCTTTTAAGATTCATGCTCCTGTACAACACCCCTCCCCCCCCCCACCACTGCATTTGACCCTTCGGAGTTTGAACTGCTCCCCCAGGCTCTTGGCCTGCTCTTCATTGATTTAGAGTGTCTTGTCAGGAACTTTCAAAGAGGTCAAGGGTGAGAGCGCCTACATAATGAAGAGCAGGGTATAAATGCCAATCAGCCCTTGCTGGCTGTCCCTCCCACTAGACCCAGGGTTCTGTAGGGCCCCACAAGTGAGGGTGAGGAGGCTCCATGCCCATTCCCTCCTCTGTCCTCTGTCTCTGATATGGCACAGAACGGCTGGTCCGCAGGTTGGAGTGGGACTAAAGCTATCCAACAGCCTGGCCACTCGTACCCCTCAGAGGCCTGCTAGGGAGTGGGTTGTGCTGCAAATTCCCCAGGGGCCCGAAGGGTGGGAAGAGGCTGAGGCAACACTGAATGCAGAAGGTGGGAGTGTGGCCTCAGGGTCACGGAGGATGCTGGCTATCACAACTGTCTCCAAGTCCAGATGACCTCCTCCTCCCAGCAGGAGCCAGAGAAAGGGACATAGTCTCCTGAACAGAGGCTTCGGTGAGAGGCCGGGAATTCTTTCCTAGGAGACTTGTGGAAACACTGTCTGCCAAGGCGGGGTGAGCTATTCCTAGGGCAGATGGAGGAACGAGATGGCCTTCTGGATGCTTCTCAGATCCTCACTCCTTTATTCCAACTGCTGCTGCCCTGGTGATCTCTTACTTGGACGGCATCTCCATCTCCCTATGGTCAGGCCAGCTTACCTCCTCTCTCTCTCCTGCACTACAGCCCAAGGGATCTTCTTAAATATTACTCTCTTGCTCACAATCCTTCGATGACTCCCCATTGCCCAGCCTCTGCCCATGCCATTCTCTTACCTGGAATGCCTCCCCTCCAGCTTCCCCACTTTGCCTGGTTCTGGGGGCATATTCTTTAGGAAGCTCTTTTGGACCTGCAGGGACCCCCTCCTTTGGGTTTCTCTATGCCTGGACTTTCCTGGCCGTCAACCCCAGTTAAACAGTGTCTGCAGGGCAGGGTGCAGACCTTATTCACCCCTGTATTCCCAAAGCTCTGTCACTGGGACATCATAGGAGCACAATACATGTTCAGGGACTGAACTGAGCCTGCTGAGGTCCCCTCCGCCAGAGGGATGACAGCAGGGAAGGTATGGATAAGAGCTGTCCTTGGGCTGGAGAAGAGGCAGAATCTAAAGGGAAGCTGGGGCCCCATCTGGTTTGGCTCAGTGGATAGTGCATCAGCCTGCGGACTGAAGGGTTTGATTCCGGTCAAGAGCACATGCCTGGGTTGCGGGCTCCATCCCCGTAGGGGGCGTGCAGGAGGCAGCCAATCAATGATTCTCTCTCATCACTGATGTTTCTATCTCTCTCTCCCTCTCCCTTCCTCTCTGAAATCAATAAAAATATGTCTTAAAACATAAAGTAAAGGACAGCTGGGGTCAGAGCACAGAGTGGCCAAGGAGCCCTTCTTCCCCTCCCCTGCAACCACCCGCTCCCTGGCCCGCTTCTCCAGCCAGCATCCCAGGGGTCACGCACATGAAATCAGGAAGTGGGGGGAGGCAGTGACAGGACCGGGGCCCCAAGCCGCCTCTCCTCTTTTGGGGCTTCACTCCGCAAAGGAGTCAGCCTCTCTTCTGTCCCCCGAAGGCTGTTTTCAAAATCACACCCTAAGCAGACAGTTTTATTTACAAGGAAAATCTTGGCAGGATCTTGACTTGTTAGTAGAGTAGAGATGGGGGAGGGTGGTGAGAAACAAAAATAGTTGAGATGATCACACTTGCTGAAACCGAGATGAATATGGGTGTCTGTAGCAAACTCACCTAATTAGAACGAAATTAATTTCCTTTTCCATGTTTAAGGGGAGCAGTCATTGTCAGGGAGATGGTCACAGGTTGGATGTGGGGGTGCTGGGGTTATGTGTTTGCTTTGGGGACATGAGCACATTAGTTGCAATTTTCATTATTGGAGAAGAGCCTGTTTCTGAGAGGGAGCAAGGGCCGGAGTGAGTGGGTGGGTGGGTGAGAAGAAGGAGGAAGAGGAGTGGAAGGGGACAGCCTCCGTGTGGGCTGGGGGCTGACTGTGAGACATCACCAGGAATGAGTCCTCCTGGGAGAAGTGGGCACCATCCCAGCCAGCACTGGCCCCTGGCACGGTTTCCAGGCAGAGCCTCTGCTTGGGGGAGACAGTCTCTCCTGGCAGGTCTTTCCTGCAGAGGAAACGGCACCAATATTTTTTTTTTCTTTAAAATATCCCCTATTCCTTTGCTCTAACTTCATTCCTGCTTGCTTTAGTTTACCTCCCCTTTCCCAGTTGGAGCATTTCCCTGGGCTTCCCTTTGTCCACCTGGTCAAATGAAGCCAGGGCACTGTCCTATAGCGCTGGATGGAGGGAGGGCAAGGCTTAGGGTGGGGATCCGGGGCTTCCCTATCTGACTTCTCCCATCCCTAAATGATGGGCATACCTGGACCTCCCAGAGTCTGAGCCCTCAGTGAAGAGTCAGAGTGATGGGATCGCCTCCTCTCAGCATCCGTCCCCCAGTTCACTTTCCGTTAACCCTGGCGTTGCCAACTTAGTGAAACGTCCTGCCTCCTTCACGCATCTACTGCCTCCAACTAACCGTTAGCCCGGTGGGTCTAGGGACGCGGGCCCTGCACCCGGCCTCGGCCCCGGCTCCATGCAGAGTCGAACCGGACCCGGGGTGGAGGCGGGTGGTGAGGGGCCCAGGGACAGCGCAGCCCCATTTCCGCCCCGGGAGGTGCAGCCACTGCCAGCCAACCCCGCCGCAGCCCTCCGCCCTCCCGCGCCGCGGCGCTCTAACCCATTTGGCCCGAGTGGCGGCGTCCAGGGAAGAGGGTGGGCAACGGCGGTCCCCGGAGCAGCCCCGCCCCCGCCTGCGCACCGCCCGCGAGGAGTCCGTGGGGAGGAGGAGACTCCGGCGCAGAGCGGGGGCCGCGGGAAACGGGAAGGGAGCGCGGGGAGCCGGGGGCTGGGCCGGCCCAAGGGCGCCCTCGCTTCGGAGCCTGGAGCGGAGGCCGGCGGGCCGCTAGCGCGGAGAAGTTTGGCGGCCAAGGGGCGGGCGTTCCGGGTCGCGAGGCGGCGGTGCGGGGCCATGCGGGCGGGGGCGGGCGCGGAGGCGGCGCGGCGCGCACCGAGTCCCCGGAGCGGCGCGGCCGCCGCGGCGCAAAGTTAACCTGGCGCCCGGGACGAAACCACAGCCACCAGCCGCCCCCGGACCCCGCTCCGGCATGGGTGAGCACCCCAGCCCGGGCCCCGCGGTGGCCGCCTGCGCCGAGGCGGAGCGCATCGAGGAGCTGGGACCCGAGGCCGACGAGCGGCCGCCGGTGGCGCCCGAGGACGTGAGTGCCCCCTCCCCTGCCCGGGCAAACTTTCTGGGGGGCACTCGGAGGAGAGCTGCCCCGACTCGCCTCCATGGGGCAACTTGGAGGTTTCAAGGTGACGCGGGAGCGCCCCGGATTGGCCGGGTCCCCGCGGGCGGGAGGGGGCGGAGGGACCGGTCTCCCCAAAAGCGCGAGCGCCACCCCCCCTCGGGCTCCCCCGGCTTCCCTGCGGGACGCAGCCCGCACCGCTGCGCTGGGGACCGTCGGCCGCCGGGGCCCCTTCCCCGCGGCTGGTGCAGTGCCCGGGACGCGGCGTTTTCCCGCAGAGGCGGCCGCGTCACGGCAGTGACTCCCCCTCCCCTCCCACTGGCGACCTGCGGGTTCTCCGGGCCCGGGAAGGGGCGGGCGCCGCAGGGTCCCCAGAACCCGGCACCGCTAGCCGGCCTGAGGACCCCCTTGTTCGTCCACGGATCAGCCCCTGCCGGCACCTGCGGTGTCGCGACACTGATTGAAATTCAAGCTGGCCCCGTCCCTGCACCGGGAGGAGGGAGAGGAGTGCGGAGAGCCCGTCGCTCCTGAAGGGGGCTCCGGAGTCCGGGACGCGTCGGTACCAGGACGGCCCCCGGCGGGGTTGCGGAGGGGCTTCCCCAAGGGCTTCCCCGCATCTGCAGCTCGAGCCCCCCTCCCCTGGGTCCCGGAAGTCACCTGCGTTGCCGGCACTGGGAGGTCCTGGGAACTGGGGTTTCCTAAGCTTCTCCCTCCGGGGTTAACCTGCACCTAGAGAGGCAGACCTTTGGCCCTGCCCCGGCACTCAAAGTGGGGGATTCGGAAGTGAAGCCAGGTCCCCCTCCCAACCTACCAAACCTAAGCCGAAAGTCTGGATGGCCGGGGGGGTTGGCGGGGGGGAGCGTAACACCTTCCCTCCCTTTGGCTCCTATAGTTAAACCTCTCACTTGCTTCTGGCCCCAAAGCCCTGGTAGAATCTCACGTTCTCCCCTCTGGGACTCAGCCTGGAAGAGACTGGGTAAATTTCAGCACATGGGGGAGCCCCTTCCTCCCAACCAGCAGCGCCTGTGCGGGGGAGGGGGGGGTTTCCTGAGTAAGGGGTCTCTGCCCCCAGCAGGTGGAGGCCACTGCCACTGGTCTGATGGAAGGGCACCTGGGTATGCATTCCCTGGCTGGGGAGCAGAAGCGGATACAAGAGTTATAGTTACTGGAAGTTATTGGAGGCCCTTGGGCAGAGTCCGACGCCTTTATTGAGTCATCGTTGCAAATCCCCCTTGTTCTGCGCATCCCACTGCCTGGCTGTCTGGGAAAGAGGGACACTCCTCCCGCCTCCCCCTCCTGAGTTCCCTCCCTTTGCTCAGTACCGACTCACCTGGGGAGATCTTCCCAGGTTTTCACTGGTCTCTGGTGGTGGGTCCCTGAACCTGGGGAGCAGCTGGGAGGCTATGTGAGAAATATTAGGGGGCTACAGAAGCCTTGGTGATAAGTGTGTGTTTCTTTCTTTCTCTCCTCTTCCTCCTCTCCTGCATGGCCTTCCTCTCTACCAGCACTGGAAAGTCCTGTTTGATCAGGTATGTGAGCAGTTAAATTCCCCCCCTCTTCCTTCCAACCCTCCCCCAAATCAGAGAACTGAAGATGGTGACGTGGGGTGGGGGTGTGGCCTAGTGCATCGCTGGGACAGAAGACACTGCTCCCCAGGTTTCAGGAGGCGGGGGCTCCCCTGAGACATCCTCCCCTCCCTGGGTCCTCCTCCCAGCTCACTTCATCAGAGCTGGATCTACTATGTAGAGACTGGACAGTACATATTGAAAGTCAGGGATGGTGTCTGTATGCCAGGGGATTGCAGTTGGGCCTGGGGAGGCGGGGAAAAGGCTTAGGTTAACGTCCCCTCTTCTTCTCTAACCCACGATCAAAGCTCTGTGGCCACCAATGAAGTCAAATCTCTGCCATCCTTGGAGTGTGACTCACAATACGGGCTCTTTTGAAAGCTAACTGATTTTCTGGCAGGAATGGAGGGAGGGGTGTAGGGAAAATAGTATGTGATTGTTTGCAATGCCTAGAGTCTAGGCTGGGGAATGGAACAGGGTTAGGGATGCCAACTTTGAAACCCAGAGATGGACAACTGACCTTCAGCCAGGATATGGTTCTCTTTGCTTGGTACTCACGTTGGGTGCTGTTGTGATTGTCCTTCTCCCACTTCGTCCCATGAAGCAGCAGGAGAGGAGGCAGGAGCTATCCCAGTGTTGGGGGAATAGTGAGCACTGCAGTCCTGGGATGACAATGACTGTGCCATGAACTTCGTGCAGGAATATGTTTTATTGGCGAGGGAGACAGAGCTGAAAAGTTAGCTTGGACCAGACCATGTCCTGTTGTAGGCAGGGGAAGCCTTGGAGCGTTTTTTAGCAGGTTTGTTACGGGATCCAAGCCATGCTTTGGGAAGATTCTGCATGACAGTGGGGTGGGGGTGGATGGACTGCAGCGGTGAGTGACACTACTAGGAGCCTGCGGCCGTGCATGGACCCAGGCATTGACTTGGAGGAAGACAGTAAGAATGGAAAGAGGGACATGGCGATGAGAGACTCAGCAGATCTCACTAGACTGAATAGATGAGGTGAACCGCATATATAACTGACATTCTGAATCCAGGGGGGAAAGGGAAAATCAGGGTTGGGATTGGGGGGAGTGGGGTTGGCACAAAGGACAATTTTGGTTTCGGACAAGTTCAATTTGAAGAGCCAGCTCATTGCAGATGCCCAGGTGGGAGCAAAGACATGAAATTGCAGCTTGAAAAACATGGCGGGCCTGGGATGGGGATATGGGGTGTCATCCACATTAACACGAGGCCTGGCTGTGGTTTGGGGAGCGTCTAGTAGCTCCTGTCCCCGTGGAGTAGCACATGTCTCCCTCTGCTCCTAAGTGCCACCCACTCTTCCTCCGGCTCCTAAGCGTACAGCAGCTGCTGGCCTGATGTCCTGAGGCGGGAGTGAGCCGTTTGCTGCCACTAGTTCCCAGCCAGCAAGCTGCCAGCCCTTCACACTTCTTGTCAGATTTAGAATCAGAACCTAGAACACCGTGTATCATTCTGGTCGGCTCTGTCTGTGTCTTTCTCATTTGATTAATTTCCTTTGCTGGTCCCTGGGTGTGTGTTTACACTTTAAAACAAACTATTTGGATGAATGGAGGAAAACTTTTAGTAGAAGGAATTTGGAACTGGAGGGAGCAGGGAGAATGTGTAGTACCTGATATTAGTGGGTGGTCTATGCAATTCAGTTTCGGCCGCTGGAGGGAGGTCCTGAGTGTCAGAAAGACCATCCCCCTGCTTCGGGGAAGGCCCACCCAGAAACCATTGTGGACTGGCAAAATTATCCTAGGAAAGAAACTCCCAAAACATACTCTGGGCAAACAATCTTTTTCTCACAAGTTCTGCCTATCTACTCCCATCCCTCACGTGGCAATGAAGGCCAATTTTTGTCATCCTTCCTAACGGTGCTTCTTTAAATTTTTTAAAATATATTTTTATTGATTTCAAAGAGGAAGGGAGAGGGAGGGAGATAGAAACATCAGTGATGAGAGAGAATCATTGATTGGCTGCCTCTTGCACGCCCCACACTGGGGATCGAGAGCCCACAATCCGGGCATGTACCCTGACCTGGAATCCACCGTGACCTCCTGGTTCATAGGTCAATGCTCAACCACTGAGCCACGCCAGCCGGGCCTGTCAGTGCTTTGTGTTGAAGGACAGGGTTTGACCTCTGGCACATACCCAGTCCCTCTGCGTTCGTCCCCTTGCTTTGCAAAGCCAACCCTGGACCATTCCCCTGATAGGGCTAAATGAAGAGTAGGTCTAGAGCTTCACAAACGGACACCAGCTTCAGAAGGACGCCAGGTTATTCAGAACGCTGAAGTGTTTTATCCTTCCTGCCTCTTCCTCTGGGCTGCTTAAAGGTAGGATTCGGTGAGGGTGCCCTTGGTGCCCTTAGGAAAGAACATTGGCTGGGGATTGCAGGCAGCCTCCCTGCCGTCTCATAGACAGCCCCAACGGGTCAACCTCTGGTGAATGGGGGGAAGGGGGGACTCACACCACACCTGTCAGAGTTCCGGCAAGCTGATGTGGCCCTACAGTTCATTTCTCAGAGGTCAATGGGATGGGAGGCTGGCCAGTCAGTTCTCCTTCCCTCCTGGATCAAGGGGATACCAGTGGTCAGCTGGTTTCAAACTAGGATCTGCTGGGACCTTTTTCTAGGTGTTAGGAATGAAATTGGACCAGTTCCTCTATGCTGTCTAGTTCTTCAGCACATAGAGTAGCTTTGACTCAGCATGAAACTAATTGGACCTCAAAGGCTGGAAGCCATGACCTTGGCCTTCTGGTCTTAAAGGCTTCAAGCCATGACCTTGGCCTTCTGGTCTTAAAGGCTGCAAGCCATGACCTTGGCCTTCTGGTCTTAAAGGCTGCAAGCCATAACCTTGGCCTTCTGGTCTTAAAGGCTGGAAACCATGACCTTGGCCTTTTGGTCTTATGTGGTCACCCCTCAACTAAATGGCCAGAATGCCTTTTGTGGGAGCTGGAGGTGAAAGAAACAGGTGAACCGAGACCCTTGAAAGTTTATCCAGTGCCCCCCACACACACCCCCTGGCATTCTGGGCATTTGTCTGGCCTGCTCAAGCTGGCTTATTGCATGATATCCATCCTCACCCCTTCCTCAGTTTTTCCCATCGATCCCAGAAGTTACAGCAGTCAGGAAGCCTGAAGATCATCACCCCCTCTCCACTACCTCCCACATGTCCCATGTTTTTGTTTCCTATTTTAACTTCTGCTTGAAGGAATTGTCTTCTCATATTCTTGGGATCTTAATGGTTCTCCTAAATACTAGATTTTAAAGTTACCATAAATATTGATCTGTTGTTATAGTATCACTAGAGGCCCAGTGCACAGATTCGTGCACTGGGGTTGGGGGGGAGGTGAGAGTGTCCCTCAGCTCCATCTGGACCCTCTTGCAGTCCAGGGCTCTCACAGTCCAGGACCCCTCGCTCCTTATCGCCCGTCCGCCTGCAGCGGAGGTGGGAGAGGATCCCACCACCGCCACTGCGCTCACCAGCCGTGAGTCTACTCAGCCAGAAGCCAGGCTCGCTGCTCCTTAGCGCTGCCTTGGAGGCAGGAGAGGCTCCCGCCACTACTGCTGCGCTCGCCAGCTGTGAGCCTAGCCTCTGGCTAAGCGGCACTCCCCCTGTGGGAGCACACTGACCACCAGGGGGCAGTTCCTGTGTTGAGCGTCTGCCCCCTGGTGGTCAGTGAGCATCATAGCAACTGGTCGTTCCACCGTTCAATTTGCAATTTAGGGTTTTATTATATAGGATATTAGGGTTTTATTATATAGGGTGATAAAAAAAATGTCTTATTTTTCTATAGTTGAATCTGTTGGGCTTTTGCTTCACAATTTCTTCTATTGCTTCAGGCCTGAGACAGTTTTTATCCCTTTTCAGATTTCATAAATATATGCTGCTATTTCCTACTACTTCTATGATTTAGAAAAAATAGTATCTAGCCCTTTACTCTATCCAGATCTTATTCCTGTCGACTTACACCAACATCACCTATTAAGAAACACTTTCTGGCCCGGTCGGCATGGCTCAGTGGTTGAGTGTCGACCTTTGAACCAAGAGGTCAGGGTTTGGTTCCCGGTCAGGGCACATGCCCAGGTTGTGGGCTTGATCCCCAGTGTAGGGCGTGCAGGAGGCAGCTGATCAATAATTCTCTCTCATCGATGTTTCTCTCTCGCTCTCTTCCTCTCTGAAATCAATAAAAATATTTTTTTAAAAAACACTTCCTGCCCTGGCCAGTGTTGCAAAGTGATTAGAGTTTCGGCCCATGCACCGAAGGGTTTCGGGTTCGATTTCTGGTCAAGGGCACGTACCTGGGCTGCAAGTTCAAGCCCAGTTCAGGAGGCAACCAATCAGTGTGTCTCTTTCACACTGATGTTTCTCTCTTTCTCTCCCCCTTTCCTTACCTCCCTCCCTTCCACTCTCTAAAAATCAATGGAAAAAATATCCTCAGGTTAGAATTTTTTAAAAAAGAACAAACACTTCCTTTATACATTGTTTGAGAAATGTTATCATTTGGAAAATTTCTTCAGGTGGTTAGGTATATTTCAGGTTTTTCTCTGTTCCACTGATATTTACAATTTCACTCAGGTAATGTACCTTTTAGTTATTGCTTTATATGTGTCCTATAGCTTTCCTACGAGCTCCTCTTTTTAAGGTTATTCTTTGATAGTCTTACTCCCAGTCCCTTCCTGAACTCTAGGGAGGTGCCCTCAAGGATCCAAGGTCAAATAGCAGGTCAGTGGCAGATGTGGGACCAGAGCCCAGTTAACCCCTAAAGGGGTTGGAAAACCATTTCCAGGTTACCCTTAAAAATGCTTTCAAGATCTGTAAGTGTTTAATGAGCAGAAGGGTTCCTAGCAGAGTTCTGTTAATTTACACAACACAATTGCTTTCAGGCTCAAACAAGCAAGAGGGAAAAGAAGAATTGAAAGTGACTTGATTGTGTCTCTCTTTTTCCCTTCCCAAGGGAAGCATGCATTTCCCAGACCCCCAAAAAAGACCCCCAACTTTGCTGATCTCCCAGAAGGAAAGCGGACAGTCTTAATTATGCCACCACAATTACAAATCTATATATATACTAGTAAAACCCTAATATGCAAATAGACCAAACGGGGGAACAACCAAACAACCAGTTGCTATGACGTGCGCTGAACATCAGGGGGTGCACATGGAATATGGCGGGCATGGGCCGCAGCAGGATGGTGGAGCAGGTGAGCAGGGGCGCCAGACCAAGGCAGGGCGCTGGTCGCTGTTATTGGGGCGCGAGCCTCTGGTGGTTACTGAAAATTCTTTGCTCCCGTGTGCTGTGGTCCTGCCCAGCACTTGCACCTGCTGCCTGCGCCAGCCCCACTCGCACCCGCTGCTGGCACCCAGCGCAGGCCCTGATCGCTCAGTACTGTCAGCAGGTGCAAGCGGTGGCTGTCAGCCCCAATTGCCCCTCAGGGCCTCTCCACCTCCCCCTGCTCCTGGTCAGCAGGTGCAAGCGGGGCCGGCGCCATCAGCATGTGGCAGCGGGAGCAGGGTTGCTGGCAGACAGGGGACGGGGGAGAGGGGTCCTCGGCCGGAGGGGCTGGGCGGGTGCAGAGGATGGGCCGAGACCCACCCCTGTGCCCACCGCAGCCTCTCAGCCCACAGTTCCTTTCAGGGTGCATGAACTCATGCACTGGGCCCCTAGTGCGAATTATAAATGTGTAACTACCAGAGCACAGTGCTGCTTAGATGGGCTGCCCAGGACAGAACCCTGGATTTGGAGTCAGATAGACCTGAGTTCAGGCCTTACTGACTTTGTGATGGGGAGCAAATGACATTAGCTCTCTGAGCCTCAATTTTCTCCCCTTAAATGGAGATGATCATCTTTAACTCCAGGGGTGCCTGTGGGAATTAAGAGAAAGCTGAAACTCTCTTCCCAGTGCCTGATAACCAGTAGTCAGCCCCTCACACCCACTTCCCCCTCTCCCTGCCTGCGGCTCCCCTGGGACTCCTGCATTATGGCTGTGACTCGGCTTCAGTCCCCAGGCAGCTGGGACATGTGACAGCTGGCCCTGGATGAGTCAGCATGGGCATTATTACTGCTGCTCTTCGAGACCCAAGAGGCCTGGCTTCGAGTCACAGCCCCCAGCTGTCATCTCAGAGTCTGAACCTCCAAGGGCTTCTGTGGGGAGAGGACTCTGGAGGAGGAGAAGCAGGGTGGAGAGGGACAGTCTGGTGGAAAGGTGGCCCTCTCCCCCATTGCCCACCCAACCCCAACTTCCTATATTCTAGGGGAAGTCTGAGCTCTTCTTCCCCTCGAGGCCCAGGTGAGGAAAGAGCTGGGGAGCCCGAATGTCCAGCTGCCTGAATTCGGGTCAGGAAGCTTGATTCTCTGCTGAAGGAAGGGGGTTCTAGCTTCTCCCCTTCTGGGAGAAGCCCCTTGAGAGGGATGAGCTGCCCCCCTGCGGACTCCCCACGTGGCTAAAAGAACAGAAATAATGTAGCTGGGAATCCTGGAGTCACCATTCCAGCCCCAGCTGGGAGCAGGCCAGGTGGTGCCCCATTCTACTCTCCGGGAGTGCCTTTGGCCAAGTCACTGGTCTCTGCCCCCCTTAGTTTCTGTATCTGTTAAATGGGACTAATCACATTTACTGTAGGATTGGAGTGAGACTAGAAGTGACAAAATACACGCCCTAGCCGGGTTGGCTCAGTGGACAGGATTTGGCGCGTCGGCCTGTGGACCAAAGGGTCCCAGGTTCGATTCCGGTCAAGTGAATGTACCTCTTTTGCAGGCTCCTTCCTGGCCCAGGCCCTGGTTAGGGCGCGTGCAGGAGGCAACCAATCAATGTGTTTCTCTCACATCAATGTTTCTCTCTGTCTTTCCCTCTCTATTCCACTCTCTGGAAAAATCAATGGAAAAATATCCTCAGGTGAGGATTTAAAAAAATAAAAATACTTGTGAAAATCAGTATTTCTGAATCAGGGGGAAAGTCAGAGGATTGGTGGGAAGTGGTTTTCTCTCAGAGGTGAATTACCATCCTCATTGGCAGGGAAGGAAAACGGGAAGAGAAAGGGGCTAGTCCCATAACCTCGCCTCCTGACGCCTGACCCCGGCAGCTGCAGGCCTGGATGTCCTTTATGGGGCTGTAAATATCCGTGAATGGGCCAGAGTTCCCGGGCTCTGGCTGTTGGGTGGGATGCTCTGCTGAGCCATAAACCCCTGGGCAGCCTCGTTAATTCTGCTCTGCTCAGAAGCCGGCTAATGAGGCAAGGAGCCAGCAGATGAGCCACAGTGACCCCCCACCCCAGGTGGAGAGGGCAGCTGCCTGCACCTTGCCATGTCCCAGCACACATGCCCTGGAGTCATTTCCTAGGGCTCGTTCTGGTTCTGGTGGACAGAGGAGAGAGAGTGTGGCTGCGGATGGGAGACTTCTGAGACTCTAGGTCCCAACCTTCCAGACCCAAGACTCCTTCACCACGATGGCACCACAGGTGCTGCCTTTGGGGTCCTTGAAAGTGCCCACACCCCTCATTCAAATCGAGGGCCTCTCTAGATGAGGGACAGGGAGAGGGTCCTCCCAGGAGGGCGATGAGGATTCAAGTGTTGGGAGCTGGGACCAGATGTGTTGTTGTCCTGGAAATGCAGTTTGGGTACCTCACACATGCAGGAGAGATATAAAATAGGTATGTTCCTTTCTCTTCGGCTTCTCTGCTGCTGGGTAAATTCTAAAGCCTTGGCCGGCTGGCTGGCCTTGGCGGGAGGCGAGATGGTGCCGCTGTCCTGGGTGCTGAGCAGGCAGATCCCAGCTGGTGCGGGCTGTTCCCTGGGAGCCGATCAGCGGCCCATTGGGCCAGTCCAGGCAGTCGGCCAGTCGCTGATTCCTCGGCCTCTCCTGGGCTGGCATTCCCCTCCACCCTCTGGCTGGGACCGGGGTCTAACTTTGCTGGAGGAGCCCAGACACAGTGTCAGCTGCTGTGAGGGCCTGTGCCACTCGGGAGATGGAGGCAGAGGCTGATTTGGAACCACCAGCCAAGGGTGGGGGAAATGCCTCTACTGTGGACGCATGCATTTCCCCAGAGTGCTCCATGGAGTGTTTCTGTGAAAAAAAATACTGTGATCCAACACGTTTGGGAAATGCTGGGCTGAGCAAAATCAGACAGGTTTCCCCATTGCAAACCTTCCAGAGCCCTTGATTTGGTTTCTGCATCATGCCCTTCCAAGAGGGTTTCCCAAACTTACGAAGCCACAGAACCCTTATTTCATGCACCGTCTTGGGCCTGGTGTCCCACAAAACACACATTGGGAAACCCTGTGCCAGTTGTACTTCTTATAACTGAACAGGGCAGAGGAAAACAAGGAAGAGCAAGGCTGGAACCCCCAACCCCCAAGGAGGAACCCTGAATTGTCTTCATTTTGAGCAGTAACTCACTTTGTGATGTTGAGCTAGTTTCTTTTGCCCTCTGCTCTTGTGTGTCCATCCATAGCATGAGCGTGATGCCTGGCATGTAGTCAGTTCCAAGTAAGTATCTGTGAAATGAAATAACGAGAGGATTGAACTGGTGTCCCCCAAACTCTTTAGCTGTAGCGCCCTAAGGATGGGGCAGTGCAGCCTCTGGGCCCCTGCACCTGGGTGTCCATCCATCTGCATGTCCTGCTGTCCACACTTGGCCATCTCGGCTCTCCATGCCCCATTTTTCTCCCCTGTGAAATGGAGCCCACAATAGCATCTACCTCATAGGGCTGTGGAGGGGTTTAAAAGGGGGGGCGGGGGACTATATAATTTATCATCCAGATTGGGGCCATTTTGAGAGGGAAAGGGGCACTGTGAATAATCACGCACAGACAGTAGGGACAAGCCAGGACCGTCCCAGGCCCACCGGGACACAGGGTGAGGCGAGGGTGCGATGAGGCGGTGCCTGTTGTCCAGCGGGCGTTCCGTACGTACAGCGCCGCCTGTGCTGTCCAACCAGGTGGCATGCAGGAGGCCAGCACACAGAACACTCACAGTGGGGCTGCCCTAGCTGGGAGGGGGCTGCTCAGACCCCTTCTCCACTCCTATATGCCTCAGAGGTCCCGCAGCCCCCAGAACCCTGCAGAGTAGCTTGAAAACTCCCTGGATCAGGGATGAGGAGGGTCCTCCTGGGAGACAGAAGGAAATTCAAGTGCAGACACGGAGTTGTCCTGGAAATGCAGTTTGTGCAGATCACACACAGGATGGTTCCTTTCGGCCCTTCCGGACCAGGGCTTATGGTTCCCTGACCTGCTGCCCCTCTCCCCAATGTCACCAGGTGACAACAGACCTCACGTAGAGCTGCCTGGTCCTAATTCCACATTTCCCATCACCCCTGACTGAGCAAGGATGCAGAATAGATCCGCTGCCCCTATGGGCTGGATGGGGTGTGATGGGCCCCCTACATCCCCTGGAGAAGGCAGAGCTCCTACCACATGATCGATGGAGAAGCAGAGGCAGTGTGCCTAGGGATCTGCCCAAGATGGCACCGCGTGGGAGGAGGGGTTCCTTCTGGGACTCCCCCAACTCCTTGCCCCAGAGAGAGGGAAAGAGCCCAAAGTGGCCATAGTACAGAGGGAGCCCTAGACGGTTTGGCTCAGTGGATGGAGTGTAGGCCTGCAGACTGAAAGGTCCCAGGTTCGATTCCAGCCAAGGGCACATGCCTGGGTTACGGGCTCGATCCCCAGTAGGGGGCCTGTAGGAGGCAGCCGACCAATGATTCTCATCATTGATGTTTCTAGCTCTCTCTCCCCATCCCTTACTCTCTGAAGTCAATAATAACAATAATGCAGAGGGAATTTGGTGGGTCCTTTTCCCAGCCTAGGTCATAAGTGCACTAGGAAGGGGTCCAGGTGGGAGTTGGGATGCATGGCAGGCACAGACTGTGAGGCCCCAGGCTGGGGAAAACTGGCGACTTAGAGGATTAAGGGGGCAGAGGGCTGGGTGCTGGTGGGATTAAAGTTCCCTGGAGCCTCTCCCCACAGCAGCTCTTTTCAAGGCTGAGGCAGGTGGGTGGGAGCGGTGGGAGGGGCCCCTCACTGTCTCTCCCTCTGCCGGCCAGCATCCTCCGCTCAGACTGAATGTGGGCTTGGCTTCCCCCGCCCTCCACAGCACTGGGCCCTATTCAGGAGGCAGCTGCCAGGATGCTCCCCACTCCTGACTTCCTGCTGGGCCCCTGCCTGCGGTCCATGCACAGCCTCACTCACCAGCCCCAGTCAGGCTGCCTCCAACCCTCAGCCCAGACAGACTCATCCCCAGAGCACCCCGCTGCCATAAGTAGGTGAATGCAGGGCCTGGGACTCCTGGGACAGAGAGCTTTGGGGCCTTGAGCGCACTGTCAACAAGGAAATTTCATTTGTAGGGTGTGTATCCCCAAACGCTCCAAGCCACGGGACTGGTATGTTCTCATCACCCATAGCTTGCCTTGAAGGAGAAGTGCTCCCTGCTTTGCTGTGAATGGGGCAGTTGGAGCTGGATATTGAGTCCATGTGACCCTGGGTCCTGGAGAGCGTTGGCCTGCGTTTGTGTCAACCCACCATGACCCGAGGGGATGTGACCCTGCTTGACAGATAGGTGATTATGGCTCCAGCAGGTTACCCTAAAGTACACAAACCGGTTGGTTAGTGGCAGAGACAAGAGTGGGATTTTGCCTTGCTCCTTGCAGCCTCTTAAGAAGCTCTGAACTGCCTTCCTGGGCAATGGGACCTACCTCCTTCCTTTACACATCCTCTCTCTCAGGCTTTCTCTGTGTCTCTTCTCCCTTCGTCTCCCTCTCTCTGCCTCCTACCTGCCCCTGTGCCCCATGCCCACTGTCAGCCTCTGCTCTTGTCCTCATCGTCCCTGGTTCTTGGCGGGGGGTGGGGGGTGGGGGGAGTTGGAAGGTGCTCTGTGTACATTTGTGGAGCCCAGGCAGCCGCCCCACCCTTGCCTCTCCCTCCCCTCTAGTCAGCCTCCTGCATCCCTGAGGCCTCATTATTAGGGTAGTGATGACCCCATTGTCTGGCCTGTCTGGCCCTGGCACTGAAAGGTAGGGTTTTGGCAGAGAAGGGAGGCTGGGCCTGATTCCAGCTCATCCTCTGCAGTCTGGAGCCTGTAATGTGCTTGGGGCAGGACTGGCAGGCCTCGGTGGGGGGTGGGGGCTTGGGGAGCCCTAGGGCAGCCCCTGTCACTAGGACAACAGCAGGGAGCCCTGGAGGGGGAGGGGGAGAGGGAGCAGGTGGTCCTTTGTCTGAAGCTGGAATGAAGGAGAAAGGCCCTTGTCTGATCTCAGCCCCTTCACCCCACTGCCCCCCCACCCCCCCGCAAGCCTATAGGCAGCCCTTGAGAAGGGATTGGTATCTGCTTCCATGAAATGCAAGGCCATTGGGCTTCCTCCCCCTCAGCTGAGGCAGGAGACTCCATGCTGTGTGCAGACCACTGCCCCCCTGCAGTGCTCATGGCGTTGGAGTGGAGGATGGATTTTCCCAGGACTCAGGCCTGCTTCTGAACCCCACTGTCATCCCCCATCAGCCCACCCAGCTTGGGAGGCATGTGGAGCCAGGCCAGGCTGGCCAGTGAGACCCCCAGGCTGGCCAAGGAGGCACTCCCTGGCCGACATTGCCACTTTGCCTCTCTAAGCTTTACTTTCCTGTCTGAGCAATAAGAAAGTCAGAACTGTTACTTTTTTTAAAATATATATTTTTTATTGATTTCAGAGAGGAAGGGCGAGGGAGAGAGAGAGAGAGAAACATCAATGATGAGAGAGAATCAATCAGCTGCCTCCTACACGCTCCCCTGGTGCTTAGCATCCCTGACACACACACACACACACACACTGGGGATCAAGCCCACAACCAGGGCATGTGCCCTGACCTGGAATCGAACCATGACCTCTTGGTTCATAGGTCCATGCTCAACCACTGAGCCACGCCAGGCCTGGCAGAACTGTTGCTTTTTGAGGCTCCTTCCTGCCTTAAAAGTCTCTGTTTAGAGTGGGCCTGTGAGACTCCTAGAGCCCCTCCCCTCTTGGGTCAGCACTCACCTCTTTGATCCTTAAATTTTGCTTCTGAGCAGCAGGGCAGCTCTGGGGGTTGAAGGTCATTGGTGACCAGTGGTGAATAGAGGCAACACTAAGCTGCCTGGGTGTGGAGCCCTGGCTCTGCTGACTGCTGGCACTGTGCTCATTTTCCTGTGCCTCTGTTTCCTCATCTGTAATATGGCGATAATAATAGGACCTATTTCATACAGTTGTAGGAAGTCCAAGAAATGATATACATAAAGTGCTTACAACTGTATTTGGCCCCATGAAAACACTCAACACAAATTAGGTATGTTTATTTTTTCCTTTTAAATTGATTTTAGAGAGAAAAGCATGGATTTGTTGTTCCACTTACTTATACATTCATTGGTTGTTTGTGGAATGTGCCCTGACCAGGAGACTGAACCCGCAACCTTGCCATTCAATCTAACCAATTGAGCTACGCGGCCAGGGCCTAGGTATTTTTATTCTTAAAGGTCTTTATGGGGCTGGGGTAGCTGAGTTTTCTGAAATGCTCTGTCGTGGGAACCACATTGGTGTCATCTCTGAAAGCTGGTGTTTGGGCTGAGGGTGGGGACCCACACTGTTAGGCAGGCCTCCTTCGGCAGGTCCTCTCTCGCTGAGTTCTGGGAGAACTGAACTGGCCCATGACTGTGACTCTTGGCTGTTTCTCCTGGATTGCCTGAGAGATGCTGCCCTGAGAATCAGCCTTCCTAAGATGGTCTTCATTGACCTTATCTAGAAAAGGGGAAACGTGGATCTGGTCTTCTGGGTTCCTCTCTCTCTCTCTCTCTCCACACACTCATGGCGGAGTCTGATTGCCTTCAACAATCTCAGTAACCCATGCAGCATCTCCAGGATGCAGTGAGCTCGTGTGGGGAAGTGCTTGTGAACAGGCAAGCTCTCAGCAGGGTTAGCCTCAGTTCCTAGCAGGGTGGGTGCTGTGGGGGCAGGAGGGGGGGAGGGGGGACACTGGGTGGGTTCTTCGAGGAAAGGGGGGCTTTGGAAGAGGGGCAGAAAGGTTATGGGTTTCTCTGGGAGAGATGAATAAAATCCTTTTCTAACTGAACTGATGAGACTGCCCTTGGAAAATTAGCACCCATCTCTTCATCCGGACCTCCCCTGTGCATTCACCGAACAAATCTTTATTGAGTGCCGATTCCGCCGGCTCGATGCTAAGCACGGGGATATGTGGTGACGCTGCCGTGGGGGAACCGGCAGTCCAGCAAGGAGTCGAAAGTAGACGATTACAGAGCTGTGCGGGGTGGGGGCTGGAGGTCTGTCCGAGGTGCAGACGTGTCTAAGAGGAGCCTTTCCGGATAGGGGACATCCAATGAGCTGGGAAGGGTGAGGCGGAGGCCCTCAGGAAGATGAGGGAGAAAGGAATCCTGGGCGGAGGGATCCACGTGTGCAAAGCTACAGAGGGCAAAAGGGTGATGCCAACAGACAAAACACAGAGCACAGTGCCTTTGGGGAGCCCTGTTCTGGTGGCGGGGGGGGGGGGCGGGGGGGGGGCGGGAGGGTGTTTGACACGGAGGGAGCCAGCAGCCACATGCAGGATTGGCAGGCTGTGCTCCCTGCTCCCAGGCCTCGAGGATTCCCCACTGGAGTCCCTCTGGCCCAGGCCCCGGAAGTTCCTCATCTTCCTCTGCTCATCTTTTCATTCCTGCTTTCCTCTTCCTAGAGTCAGAAGTAAGGGCGGAGGGAAGGGAATTTAACCTCTCTGAGCCTCAGATTCCTTATCCGCACACCAGACGCTTGGATTAGTGGATCTCGAAGGTCTCCAGGGCCTTCCAGGATTTTACGTGATTGTCCAAGCTTGGTTTGGATGTTTCCCTCCGGGCCTTGCAAACATCCCAGACACCGCCCAGGCCACGTGTTGATGAAGATGGGGCACCTGTGGTAGAGCCGAGAGGGGGCCAGAGCCCACTGACACGCCCCCCCGACGCCCCTCTCCCTGGCTTGTCTGTGCTTCTCCTGTAGTGTGACCCTGGGAACACCGGCTACATCAGCTCAGGCAAGTTCCGCAGCCTCCTGGAGAGCCACAGCTCCAAGCTGGACCCGCACAAAAGGGAGGTGCTCCTGGCTCTGGCCGACAGCCACGCCGATGGGCAGATCTGCTACCAGGACTTTGTCAACCTGGTGAGCGCTCTGGGGCCCTTGCTGTTGGGAGGGGCCTGTCCAGGGATTGTGGTTTAGCCGACCCTTTTGGACAATTAAAGGGATCTCTTGGCCCAGAGCATTGAAAAAGTCCAGGCTTCAGCCGGGTATCACCGAGGACCTGGTTTCTCTTTGCCTCTCAGCTCTGCCTTCTCATCCTCTGAGAAGCTGCTGGCAATTCCAGCCCCTTCCGTTGTGGCAGCAAAGTGGCTGCCGTTCCAGCCCTCACACCCTCAGGCCTCACCACGCAGGAGAGGAGAGGGACTCCTGGTGGTAGCTCCTACACGGGATTTATTTCCTCCCTTCCATGGGCCCAGATTGGGTCAGTGGGGATGTGTTGACTGACTCCAACCAATCAGGGCCCACCTCTGGAGCTGGAAGTGGGCTCCATGCCACCGAAACCAAGTGCTGGGAGTGGGAGGCAGGAGGTCGTCATTGGCAGGAGAGGAACTGGGGAGCAGGTGTGGGGAGGATCACGCCAGACCTCTCCAGGAGCCGTGGGGCACAGGAGCTCATCAGACCTGCTGGCAGACGCCCTGGCTTGTTGGGGGGACTGGAGACAGGGTGCCCGTGAATCCTGCCCACTGCTCTGACTTAGAGTAGGGACTCCCTCCTCACTGCGGGTTACTGCTGTGTTACTACTGGGGTGAAACTGGAATGGGGTTCAGTGGGATTAAGCAGGAAGCATTTTACCTGCCACGAGATGGTTGGAATATCAGTAGACTCTACATGAACTAACAGGATGAATCCAAGGCTGGAGTCTGACCTTGGTTTCCCTATTGAAATGGGTGGGGCCAGTCACCTCTCTTCTGTCACGCATGGAGGGGTGAGACAGTGTCCTCTCTCCTGTCACCTGCTGGTGTCAGTGATGGGGGAGCCAGTCCCACTCACACCTGTCCTGTGCCAGGTGGGCTCTCCGATGTGGATACCCAGCTTTGGACTTGCTTGAATTGCCTCTTGGCTGAGGGCCTGCCTTTGCCCAGTGATTACAGGGGGCAGCAGTAGGGCTCTCGGGTTCTACTGCTGTTCAGAATGGACCCAGGGAGCAGGCCTTATAGAGGGCAGGGGTCAGAGCTGAGCCACAGGCGGAGGGGCAGCCGGGATTCATGGGGCAGGCGGTGGAGGTGAGCCCTGGGACTCAGAGCCCAGCTGTGCCAGCCAAGACCAGGCCACGGACTTGAGCCGGCACAGGCTCCTCCACCGCCCAGCGCAAGCACGTCTGCTGCAGCCCCCGCTCAGTCCAGGGCAGCATGAGGGCCCGGCTGGGCCCGGCAGGTGCTTCTCTCCAGCAAGGGGTGCGGGGGGGTCCTCTGTGAACTCGCAGGCACAGGGGCTTTGTCACCGTTGGGATTTCTGTCAGTTCGGAGCTGGAGCAGCCAGCTGGAGCCTGGATTCGTGGGAGCTGGGCTGCCCTGGGGACCAGGACTAAGAGGAGGTCACCAGCAGGGAATCTCTGGAGTCAGGCAGACCTGGCTCCCTCTTCTGGCTCTGCCTGTGCCACGCAGAGGGAAAGATCTTCTGAGCCTGGATTTTACCTCCTTCGGGGTCATTGCAAGGATTCAACAAGGTGAAATATATGAAAGACTTGGTTGTCTGTAGTATTCTTCCAGCAGGTAAACTCTGCCTCCTTCGTGAGCCCTTCCTCATCCCAACCCCCGCAGTGCTTTGCCAAGTCTCTCTCTCTTTTTTTAAAATATATTTTATTGATTTTTTTACAGAGAGGAAGGGAGAGGGATAAAGAGTTAGAAACATCCATGAGAGAGAGACATCGATCAGCTGCCTCCTGCACACCTCCTACTGGGGATGTACCCGCAACCAAGGTATATGCCCTTGATGGAAATCGAACCTGGGACCTTTCAGTCTGCAGGCTGACGCTCTATCCACTGAGCCAAACCGGTTACGGGCAGTGGTCGGCAAACTCATTAGTCAGCAGAGCCAAATATCAACAGTACAACGATTGAAATTTCTTTTGAGAGCCAAATTTTTTAAACTTAAACTTCTTCTAACGCCACTTCTTCAAAATAGACTCACCCAGGCCGTGGTATTTTGTGGAAGAGCCACACTCAAGGGGCCAAAGACCCGCATGTGGCTCGTGAGCCGCAGTTTGCTGACCACTGGGTTAGGGCAACCAGGTCTCTTGATTGATTGATTGATTGATTGATTGATTGATTAAAGAGAGAGAAACATCGAACTGCTGCTCCACTTATGTATGCATTCATTGGTTGATTCTTGTATGTGCCCTGACTGGGGATTGAACCCGCAACCTTGGCTTATGGGGACGATGCTCCAACCAAGTGACCTACCCAGCCAGGGCGCCAGACTTCCCTTATAGCACAGACCACATTATGTTACAGCTGAGAGGCCAGGGTTGTCACGTGAGGGCGTGCAGGTTGTGTCTGTACAGGATGCCTGGCAGAGGGGGGAGTGGGGACTGGAATCTGGCCTGGGCTTTGTTCCCCCAGGCCTGGAAGGGGTGCATCCACCTGGAGGGAGAGGATCCCTATCTACTTGGCAGGAAAGTGCCAACTAGCTGGATTCCAGAGGCAGGCAGATCTGGATATGAATCCTGACTCTGATTTCCTAACGATGGGTCTTTGAGAAATTACTCTCCAAGCTCTGGTCCCCATCTTTATGACGTGGGGATAATCCTAGGCACCAAATAACTAAGATGACACCCTCTTTTGCTGCTGTTTATACATCTGTCTCTCCTTATAAGTTCCGTGAGGCCCAAGACCATGGTTACTCCTGCGCCCAACACAGTGCTAGGCACACCAAGCGTGCAGGTGAGTGATGAGTATGGGCTCACCGTGCTTCTGTACTCAGTGCTGAGCCCGACCCCACACGGGTTGTCAGAGTGTGACTGCGGGTGTGTTTGTGAGTGTGCATGCAGGGCACGCCCGTGTGCATATTCACACTTGGAGATGGGAAGAGAGGATGGTAAGTGTGGCTACAAAATACTTCATGCTGGGGTCCTGTCTGGGGCTTACCGTGTACCTGGAGCGCCAAGCCCTGCCTGCATTTACAGAGCTCCTGAGCCAGTAGGAAGGACCAGACCCAAGCTTTGTAGGTATGGAGGGGAGGAGAATAGGGAATCTTTGGAAGGGCTTCCTCTGGGAAGGCCTGCTGGGGCTTTAAGCCAGATTTTAAAGGGGAGAGCCAGCAGAATCCAGAAGGGGAAAGGCTGCAGAGGGAGGCTTATCCCATCCATTTGGTCTGAATGCAGATCCTCTCAGCTACCTTCCCCAGACAGGGCTCCAAACCGCTGTGCCTTGGTCTGCCTGGTGCACCTGGCCAGCCCTCTCTGGACTCCTGCCTCCGGGTTTAGCCTATTGCCCACCGCTGGGCCCACAGTCCCAGGAATACGTTGATAAGCCCCAGCCCAGCTACGGTGGAACAGCCACCCAGGCAGTACTGTGGGCTCTGGGGTTGGGAAGACTCGGTCTCTAGGACATCTCCCCATAATCAAGGTCTAGAATGTGGTCATGGAGGGCAGGTGGGAGGCGACGGAGGCCTCGGGGCTGGAAGTCAGCAGGCTGCTCTGATCTCTGGGAGCCAGGCTGACTGCTGGGTGAACAGCCAGGGCTCTGCTGTGTCGGGCAGCCTCAGTCTGCCAAGACAGGGTCAGCCCTGAGGCAGGGTTCAGTGGCCAGTCACTGGAAGGTACTCAGGAGTAGTGACCTTCCACAGGCACAGCTCTGGGTTCTGGGAAAGTCAGCAAGGGCTGCCCAACCCTTCCCAAGCTAACGTTTGTGAGGATGCTGAGTCCTACTCACCCTCCAGCTCTCACTCAGATATCACCTCCTCCAGGAAGCACTCCCTGACCACCTCGAGACCAGGTTGGGCTCCCTCCCGTGTGCTCCTGCAGCAGACTTGACTCTGACCTGTGATTGCTGGTTACTCATCTGTCTCGAGCACCACTGTATCCCCTGTGCCTGGCAATGTGCCTGACACGTAGTAGTTGCTCAGGAAATTGTGATGGATGGATGAGAGATGGGTGGATGGAAGGAAGGTACTGTGAATATACGAATACAGGCTCAAGAGCCTTACGGGGTTTGAACTTGATGAGTCCTTAAAACTCTCTGTGCTTTGGTTTCCACATCTAGCAACATGGGGATATTCATAGACCTTATGTAACAGGTAGACTGCTTATAGCAAATGAACCAACAAATTGTGAAGTGCTTAGAACAGCCCCTGACATGTAAGAGCTCAGTGAATATTGCTTCTGGTGAGCTATTGTAGAACAATAAGAGAGGTGGGATCAGGCCTGGTTAAGTCTAAGGATTGTGCTGCCTGGGAAATGGGTCGGGGCTCCCGAGACCCTGGTTCTGACCCTGCCCGCCCTGTTCCCTGTGCAGATGAGCAATAAGCGGTCCAACAGCTTCCGCCAGGCCATCCTGCAGGGGAACCGCCGGCTCTGCAGCAAGGCCCTGCTGGAGGAGAAAGGGCTGAACCTCTCCCAGCGGCTCATCCGCCACGTGGCCTACGAGACCCTGCCCCGGGAGATTGACCGGAAGTGGTACTACGACAGCTACACCTGCTGCCCCCCACCCTGGTTCATGATCACCATCACCCTGCTGGAGGCAAGGACAAGGGTGGGGAAGGGCCACTCGGCCTTAGCACAGCCAGGGCAAGAGGATGTCTGAGATGGTGAGGGGCAGAGCAGCATCTTCTCCACCCAAAGGCGATGGTTGAGGGAGGAGCCAGTAGCAGTTGTCATTGCAAGCCCAGCCCCAGGACAGGCCATGCAGGGGTCCTGTTTCCTGGACCCCAAAGATATTCCCAAGATTCTTACTTCAAGCAATAGTCACTGCAGCAAAATCCCCATGGGACCACCCCACCTAAACAGTAACAACCAAAACAATGTAATAAGTTCACCGATCTGGGGGAGTTAGGCTAACTCACTAAAACCAATTTATTTGAGTTCCTCCCTGAGTGAGTCATGTGGACAGGTCATTTGCCCCCTGCCTCTCCGCCGGGACTCCATCCTCCGCCTAGGAAGCAAGAATAAGCAGATAAGCAAGCCTGCCCTCCTTCTCCCATAGCCCCCTCCCCCCACTTTAGCCAGAGAATGGAACACAAAAGCCTCCCACAAATGCATATGGGAGGGAGTGTTTCTGAACAGGTAAATGTGGACTTAACACATTTTGAAAGAACATTCTCCCCTTAGGGAATCATCCAGACCCACTGTTATTCTAAGAGTCTCCTGCTTCGATATCAACAGAATCTAAAGGTACCCCTTTCTGAATCAGGGCCCGTGCACGAGGAACTCTGAATTCTGTGGGCTGTTCCGCCTAAGAACCCGTGGGCCCCTCCACCCCTAAATGGATGCTCGGCTCCCCTTTGGCGTTTTATAATCTTCACTGGTTTCTCCTCCAGAACCACGGGCCTAATTACCACCCCTGCATATGTTCTTGCAAAGTTCCTAATCAGACGGCAGGATCAGGATCGTTAAGCTTCATGGCATTCTTTTTTTCCTAAATGAGAATAGCTGGTCTGCAGGCCCATAGCTTCTTCCAAGTTCACGTTGAAATTGCGATTTTTCTGAGATATTCTTGGACTCCTTCTTCAAATGCTTACGGTGTTGGTCTATTATATTAACTTCTATTTGAGGACCAATAATAACGAGCTGCCTTGGAAGCTGTATTTGTTGCCAGGCCACCCGCATCCTGTTAGGTGGACAGAACGGCTCCCCAGAGAGCCCAGGGGAGTCGAGCTGCTGGCGGGCCTGAGCCAGTCCAGGCTCCACCCAGGAAGCCCTAACCCGACGCTAATTACAGCTGCCTTCCCGAATCGCATGCCGGGTACCCGGCGGGGCCTCCTGTATTTTATCTCATCACTACCCTGGAAGTGCAGGCATTCATATCCCCATTTCCAGGTCAGGACATCGAGAACAAGAAAATTCAAATCATTTGTCCAAGGTTATCCAGAGAAGCCAGATTTTGTGTCCAGATTCATTTCAAATTTCCATAAGCCTCAGCTATGTAAACTCAAACCACCATCCTAGAAGAAAATGTTGAAATAACTGTTTCAAAGTCCTTGTACAAAAGCCCAAGGCTTTTTGTTTTAAATACAATTCTAGATACCCAGTTTTCTGATTCCATAACAGAGAAAATAGAAGGGACCCACTATTAACCAGCAATAAAAAGTAAGAACCTGACCTGGCTGGTTTGGCTCAGTGGATAGAGTGTCGGCCTGGGGACTGAAGGGTCCCAGGTTCAATTCCAGTCACGGGCACATGCCCAGGTTGTGGGCTCAATCCCCAGTAAGGGGTGTGCAGGAGGCAGCTGATCAATGATTCTCTATCATTGATGTTTCTATTCCTCTTTCCCTCTCCCTTTCTCTCTCTGAAATCAATTTAAAGTAAACCTGAGGGGTTTTTTTTGTTCATTTGTTTTTTGTTAATCCTCGCCTGAGGATATTTTTCCATTGATTTTTAGGGAGAGTGGAAGAGAGAGGGAAAGACAGAGAGAAACATCAATGTGAGAGACATCAATTGGTTGCCTCCTGCACGAGCCCCGACCAGGGCCCAGGCCAGGGCCTGGGCCAGAGAGGAATCAAACCCAAGACCTTTTGGTCTGCAGGCTGACGCTCTATCCACTGAGCCAAACCGGCTAGGGCTAAACCTGAGTCTTAAACACAAGAATTTGGGGCCATTTAGTTGTAGGAGGGAAGCCCCATCAATTGCTGGAGAAGACATCACTCCCGGTGCCCAGCTCAGTACCTGAGGCACCCTTAAGAGATTATGCACATACCTGATTAAGAACATAGGGACATGAATGATGCATTTTAGAAAGAGTTCCAGAAAAAAGTAGTTTACCCTTTTAGGGCTTAAATTAGTGTGCTTTAGTCATTTGCATAGTCTGCTTATGTGGGGTGGTGGTGAGGATGCAGAGAATTTGGGACCCTTGTGCCCTGTTGGCGGGAGTATAAAATGGTGCAGCTGCTATGGGAAATAGTATGGCGATTACTCAGAAAATTAAACATAGAATTACCACATGATCCAGCAATTCCACTTCTGTGTACATACCCAAAATAAATTGAAAGCAGGGACTCAAGGAGGTATTTGTACACCCATGTTCATAACAGCATTATTCACAGTAGTGAAAATGTGAAGCAACCCAAATGTTCATCAACAGATGAAAGATAAACAAAATGTGGCTTATACATACAATGGGAATGTTACTCATGCTTAGAAAAGGAAGGACATTTTGGCCTAATCAACAACATGGATGAACCTTGGTGACATCATACTAAGTGAAATAAGTAGAAGTCGAGTTACCTAGAGTAGCCAAAGTCATACAGACAGAAAGTAGAATGGTGGTTGCCAGAGATGGGGAAAGGAGAATGAGAAGCTAACGCTGCATGGCTACAGAGTTTCAGTTTTGCAAGGGGAAAAGACTTCTGTGGTGGTGATGGTTGCCTAACAATTTAAATGAACTTCATGCCACTGAGTTGCACACTTAAAACTGATTTTGATGATAACTTGTATTTCTATGTATTTTACCATAGATTGTTGTGGGGTTTTTTTGGTTTTTTTGTGTTTTTTTTTTAAATATATTTTATTGGTTTTTTTACAGAGAGGAAGGGAGAGGGATAGAGAGTCAGAAACATCGATGAGAGAGACATCGATCAGCTGCCTCCTGCACGCCCCCTACTGGGGATGTGCCTGCAACCCAGGTACATGCCCTTGACCGGAATCGAACCTGGGACCCTTCAGTCCGCAGGCCGACGCTCTATCCACTGTGCCAAACCAGTTAGGGCTGTTGTGTTTTTTTTAATCAACTTATGTGGCATTGCCTTATCCCCCAAATGGGTATGTTCTTTATTATTGGGGTTAAAGTTTAAAATCCTCCAAACCCTTCCTGCTTAGCCCCAAGGAAGTATGGGCAGAGATCATGTGACCATGCTGTGAATAGTTAACGCAAAATAATCAAACAGAAGTGGGGTAGAGATGGTTGAAGATGCTGAGTGCTGGCCACGGGGGAGCCCCTCGTTCTCTGAGAAGGAAAGATGACAACTTCCAGCAAGGATTCCGGGTGTTAGCACAAGAGGGTTCCTGGCAGCTTTGTACTTGGTAATGGGACCCCTCCATCCTGTGCTTTCCCCCAGGTGGCCTTCTTCCTCTACAATGGAGTGTCGCTGGATCAGTTTGTGCTGCAGGTGACCCACCCACGGTACCTGCAGAACGCACTGGTGTACCACCCACAGCTCCGAGCGCAGGCGTGGCGCTACCTGACGTACATCTTCACGCACGCGGGGTGAGTGCCTGTCTTCTTTCCCTCTATCAAGAGTCCCTATGGAAAAATAAGTAGTCCCGATAGCCTGGATTGAAATAAATTTTTTAGTTTGTCTCCCTGGACACAGGATTTGAGGTGACTTCTTGAAACTCTTCTCATACCAAAATATATGAGTTATTGGGAGTATATGGGAAATGGAAAATGCAGGGAGTAAAATGCTCACATCCCACAGTGAAATCAGCACAAACATCCATAGCACGTGAGTCTATGTACTTGCTAGAGGTAGGTTATAAACTGCTTCTGAGCTTCCTAGTGGCCAAAGCAAAGAGGGAAATATGGTCAGCTACCACGTTCATTGTCCATAAACTGTGTTGTGTGTGAGTGCCCCCATCAGTGAAATAAAGGACAGATTTCTTGAAGCTGCCTTCTTCCCAAAGTGCTCTCCATACATGGTGAGGGTCTTCGTGAGGAATTTGGCAATACTTACTGTTCTGTTTACAGAGCCTTGTGGCCTCGTTTAGGGCTGGAGCACAGTCAGTTCTCACTGGTGCCTCTTACCCAGGATCAGGCCAGGTGACTACCCAGGTCCAATTCCCTTGAAAAGCACTGTCTTGGCTGGAGACCATTTTTACATAGTAGAAGTGCTGAGTTGGAAAAGCGGAGTCCCTGGACCCCCTACCTCTGTGGTATCTTCTACAGCCTCTCTAGGGAGAGAAGCAAAGGGGCTCACTGTTAGTCTGGTGCAGCCCTGGGGCGGGGGGTGCCTGTCCCTGGGGTTGGACATGGGAAGAGGATCACTCTGGCCCCTGAGGCTCCATCATTCTCGTTCTTTGGCAGAAAGACCTACAGTAGCCAAGAGGGAGCCCCGCTGTGAGCCTCCCTTCCTGCTGAGCCTCTAAATGGCACAAACGCCAACCCCTAATTGGATGCACCTGCTGGGGAGGGCTTGGGTGAGGAGACATTCTGATGGACGCCTCCACGCTGAGCTGAGCCGGAGGAGACTGTGCCACAGGCTGTTTGCCTTGCCTGCTGTCCCAGGCTTTGATCTCACAGGGCTAAGAAGCAGAGGGAGGGAGGCGTGTCATTGTATCAGTCTTCTCGTGAGTCAAGATTAGGAGGCAACAGGAAGCAGGGACTTCCCTGGCTAGGCTGCCCAAGCCCGTGGGTGCACGTGGGTTGAGACTATCTGCCTTATTTGTAGGACTGCCCTCTGGCCTTCCCTGATCCTGTGAGGTAAAGAGGGAGAATGGACAATGTCTCTAAGGCTTCCTTGTCCATTCTTTGCCTCCCAGAGCTGAAAGCCGGAGTGGCCAGAGCACAGATGCTCTCCCCAGAGGCACAGGGGCAGCCTCAAGCCTTTCTCTGGCCGTTGCTTCTCCTGGAGCTATGCCTGTCAGGAAGAGCCCTGGGAGGATTCTCTAGGTCTGTGACCTTGAGGGAGGGGCTCCTGGCTGGTGCCACAGTAGACAGGTGATAGGAAGAGCTGGCCAGCATCTAGGGAAAGCCCGTAGGGTGACGCATTACTCAGGGACACACTCTAGGCCAGTGAATTCAGAAGTCACTGTGGTTGAGCCTGGCTGGCATGACTCAGTGGTTGAGCGTTGACCTATGAACCAGGAGGTCACTGTTTGATTCTTGGTCAGAGCACATGGCCGGGTTGCAGGCTTGATCCCCAGTGTGGGGCGTGCAGGAGGCAGCTGATCAATGACTCTCTCATCATTGATGTTTCTCTCTCTCTCTCTCTCTCTCTCCCCCCCCCCTCCCTCCCTCCCTCTCCCTTCCTCTCTCCACTTTTTAAAAAAGAAATCACTGAAGAAAGAGGTTGGCTGGGGAGGCAGGAGCTCTGGATTCCCCTCACCTAGCCCCTTCTAGTCTCAAGTTCTAAGCTGTAAACGAAGGAGACAGGAGCAGAAAACCTCTGAGGTCTCCCTGTGAGTCTGAGGCTACCACCCAGCTCCTTTTCAGTAAATTTTTCTGACATTTCTAATCTAGGATCCTTTGGCTGGCACAGTTGGGGTGTTGGGGTGGGGAGCCAGAGATTGCAGGGATGGTGGGAATTGGGGACAGAGCCTGACCTGAGTCATGTGCTACCTCACAGGCACCCTCCTGGATCAGCAGGTACCCGAGCCCTGCAGGCCAGGCCAGCATCCAGACCCTTGTTCCATGCTCTGTTACCCTATAACTTACGCTTCCCCAGGGAGCTGTCCAGCTGCTCAGTTTATGTGAGATAATGGATGTTAAAGTGCTTTGTAAACTTGAAAGCGCACACCAATGTAATAATAGTAATGTTACGATATTTTCTAGTAACATGCACTCAGCTAGACACCATTTAGCAACAAGATCTGGTCACATGATAGCGTAAAAAATAAGGTATTCTCAGGGCAAGAAACCCCAACCCTGAGAGTTTCAGGCAGAATGGGTCCCTGCACACCAGGAGGGAGAGGCCTTCCTCGTGAGATGTTAAGTGACAACTGAATTAGTAAGCTCCGAGACGCATCTCTAACACTTGCACTTGTTTTGAAAACATCTCTCTCTCTTTATTTTTATTTTTTAATGTATTTTTATTGTTTTCAGAGAGGAAGGGAGAGGAAGAGATAGAAACATCAATGATGAGAAAGAATCATTGATTGGCTGCCTCCTGCACGCCCCACACTGGGGATCCAACCCGCATCCCAGGGATGTGCCCTGACTGGGAATCGAACCGTGACCTCCTGGTTCATAGGTCAACGCTCAACCACTGAGCCACGCCGGCTGGGCAACATCTGTCTCTTTAAATATCAGTAGCTCTTACAGATACAATGGCAAGCCAGCGTGCCCTCGGGACCTGGTGAATGGAGCAGGGCCTGCACATCAGAGATCTGGGTTGTGGGTCTGGCCACGAACCAGCTGAGTGACTCTGAGCTGGTCAGTGCCCCTCTCTGAGCCTTGGCTTTTCACATGTTAGCCAATGGGGTTGCTGGGTCTTGACCACAGCCTCTCCCTGTGGCCAGTGCAGCACTGTCAGTTACCGCCCAGGCCCTGCACGTGTTCTTGTCTCAGGTGGTGGGAAAGATGTGGAAGGAACGCTCTTTCCAAGAGGATCTGTCTCTTTTGTGATTCCTGCCCCCACCATCCCAGACCATGAGTTCCTCAAAGGCAGGTATAGGGTCTTGCTCACTGTTGGATCCCCAGCATCTGGGCACTCAGTGTTTGTCGAATAAACGAATGGATAACTGGATTAATGAATGGAGTGTGGTCTCTCCATACAGGATAGAACACCTGGGCCTCAATGTGGTGCTGCAGCTCCTGGTGGGGGTGCCCTTGGAGATGGTGCATGGAGCGACCCGCATTGGGCTGGTCTACGTGGCTGGTGTGGTGGCAGGTAGGCAGGTGGGCCCTCTGTCTATAGGAAAAACCTCCCCAGGGTGGCTGGGACTCCCCATGGGGTCATGCAAGCCCCAGGCTTTCAGGGGGCCCAGGACCCTCATCACCAAAGCTCCTGACTATTAGGCTTTTTCTCCAGGCAAATCTCCCCACCTCCTTGGAGAATCTAGAAAGGGGACTGCCACCCAGAGAAGGAGGCATGTGATGGCAAAGGAGAGGAGAGCACAGGATTTGGAACACCGTGTTGCAGCTGTGTGAGCTTGGGGAAATTCCTTAACCTCTCTGGCCCCATTAAGCATTAAACGTGAACTAATAAGATCTGCCTGCAGGGCGTTAGGATGGTGGAGTGAGGTGACACGTGGAGTGACAGTGTTATATAAATTGTGCAAGGGCACACACAGAGATCCCTGTAGGGGCATCTAAGGGGTGGGGGAAGCCAGGTGCCTCCCTGGCCAGTCTAGTCCCTGTCCCCAAAGGGACATCTTGCCTCTGCCCAGCTGGCCACTGTCCCCTTGATTGACTCACCACTGACAGGAGAGAGTCTGGCCTGAAAGGTGGTAAGCATCCGTGCCAGCCCAGCCAGAGGAGTCCGGGCCCCCGCTGACTTGGCTCACGTGGCAGGTGATCATGGCCTTGAGCACAGGGCAGCCTGAATGCCCCCTTCCCTCCACAGTGTGGGGTGAGACGGCCGGGGTGAGCTGGGGAGAGCAGAGCAGGCTGTGCAGGAAGAGTCTGCACTAGCCAGGCCTCCGAACAGAGGAATTTCTCTCATGAAGTTTCCAACATCATTGCCGGATTTTTTATAACAAGGTTTGCTGCCTCAGCTCTTCACCTTGACAGCTGAGCCCAAGGGAGCTTTGTGTGTGTGTTTAAGTAAGATTTTAATCCTTCCTGAGGAGCATTAAGCTTATCATCAGGAGAGTGGGGCACCGTCAGCCTTGTAAACAACAGGTAGGCAGGGACCCTGGGAATAACTGAAGTGGCTTCAGGCATCGAAAGGGGAAGGGTCCCACGCCTGCCAGGCAGGGCCGGTCTGCTGGTTCCTGAACCCTCAGCCTGGATGTTGGTCCAGTGCCGGCTCCTTCGCTCCTCTGTGGGCTAAGGTTAAAGCCTTGGGTACCTTGGACAGCACCCATGCCCGCTTGTCCCAGAATCCAGCACCTCCCACATCCTTGTGGGAAGGTCTAATGAGCATCTCTGTGTGCTAGACTCACTCAGCCACCCACGCACCCCCCCTCCACCAGTCTCTTGACATCTGGGGATTTATAGCCACACTTTCCAGACCTAGTGCTCAGAGACCCAGATGGTTAATGGTGAGGAACAGGAAAGACACTCAGACACTCGCAGTCAGTAGTCGAGGAGATGGGAGAGCCAATAACCCAGAAGACAGAAATAAGATTCCAAATGACTCAGGCCCCAGCAAGATCAGACGATGCACAGTGGGGAGACAGTGCAGGTATCTTCGCAGCGATGTCCCTGCAGAGCGGGACGGTGCACAGACAGAGGGGGAGCTCGCCAGCTAAATACGGGGGTGTGGGGCTGTCACCAAGCAATGATGTGTGCTGTACTGTGTGAGTCATCGCTCAGGCTCAAGGGCACTCTCGTCACAGCAGATCATGCCATTTATCTCCTAGATTGAGTTGACTGATCTGCCCGCACCCCTCCCTTCCTCTCCGCTCAGAGAGGCGACCCATTCACAGACAGCTAGACCCTGACTGGACAGCCAGTAATCAAGTGCCTGCCCTGCAGGCCATATTTTATTCAGTCCTCACAAAAACTCCGTGAGGCAGGTACTATTACTCTTCGCCTGTTCCGGATACGGAAACCGAGGCTTAGAAAGCCTAAGTGACTTACCCAGGAAGACACAGTAGAAAGTGGCAGAGCTGGGCTCCAACCCAGGTGGTCTAACCCCAAAGGCTGTGCTCAAAACCAGTGCCATCTTACAAGAACCAAAAGGCAGGCATTCTTTGTGCAGATAATTTAATTGTCAGAAACCAAGGGAGGTCTTCATAGACATCGGGCCCTGCTCTTTCATTCCTGCCCAATGAAAATATTCCAAATCCAAGGCTGGCACAGTTTGTAACAAGGAGAGCTTACCTCTCCTGAGCACGTCTGGTACCCTGGGCATGCGATAAAGGGTTCACACGTGCTCTGCTGTATCCATCACAACCATCCAGAGAGGGGGTCCCGCCCCACCCCACCACCACCCCCCTCCCCCCCCCCCGCCACATTGCAGGCACTTCAGAACCATGGAGGGCAGATCAATTTGCTCAGCTAAGAAGGGCTAGACCTGGGGTAGATTCTTCTCTGCCCTGTGCTTCCGGCCAGTGCTGGAGGCCCATGTGTATTTCACTCTGGTTAACAATTAAATGGCCAACCCTTTAAACACTTTAGAAACTAGTATCTCCAATGTTCCACCAAGCTTTTATTATAGATTATATAGATTATAAAATCACGTGTGTATCCCCAGAGCCCAACGCAGGGATTGGCACATGTTAAGCAACAAATATTTGTGGAATAAATGAAAGAGTACATAAATAAATAAGGTTACATTATTTAAAGGGAGGTGTTCTGCCCATTTTTATTTGGATGTTTTTAGGGCCAAGGGAGAAGTGGGAGAACACCTGCTTTAAATTTTTCAGGCTAATATTATCCAATCTGTGTATTATGGCAAAGTCACCAATTTATCTGTGTACTGGCAGGGACCCAGAATTTGGGGGGGAGGGCGGGATTCACAGCCCCGACTAGACTTTGGTCTGCTGCTGTGCAGAGGTGTACCTTGCCACACTCTACCCATCCCGTGCCCCCGTGGAATTAACACTGGCCTTATTGAACCATTTATCCCTTGGTGGAATCCTGCCTTGCCCAGGCTTCCTGCCCTGAGATGGCTCTGCTAATTGTACTGATATGCATGCATGCCCTGTTTGAATTTGGTCTCTCCCAGTCTTTTTTGTCCAGGGCTAAGCGCAGTTCCTGGAGGGAAGTAAGTGCCACAAAGGGAGGGTAGGTGGGTCCAGATTGTTACCTTCAAGGTGCTAGAACCTCCCAGTTGGTGTGGCTCAGTGGTTGAGAGCCAGCCTATGAACCAGGAGGTCATGGTTTGATTCCTGGTCAGGGCACATGCCCGGGTTGTGGGCTCGATCCCCATTGTGGGGCGAGCAGGGGGGCAGCTCATCAGTGATTCTCTCTCATCATTGATGTTTCTCTCTCCCCTCCCCACCCCCGCCACCTTCCTCTCTGAAATCAGTAAAAATACAATTTTTAAAAAATATGCTAGAATCAGGGTCTGAGACTGGAATTACTGAATTTCTCATCTGAAAGGGACCTTTAAGGCCCCCTCCTGTGGGCGGCAAACTTTGCTCCCCAGGCCCCACCCCCATTCAGCTGCCATCTGCGCTCTGCGCTCTGCTCCTTAGTGTAGGATGTGGGTAAGGTTTTCTTTGAAAAAGGGTTTCACTGCTCAAAAGTTGGAAAAGCCTGAGACCTCCTCATTTCAACAAATATTTGTGATGTGAAAATCGAAGCCCAAAGAATTCAGGGGCTGTGTCCAAGTCACACAGTTAGCCAACCACACCCCCATTCCATGCTTCTTCCACAATCCCAGGATGACCCTGGCCCTGGGGTCAGGACTCTGATCCACGGTTAGGGTGAGGGAAAGGTCAATGAGGGGCTCCCTGGGGGCCCCACTGATGTCTCTGTCCCTGATAGACCACAATGGGGAGGCCGAGGGAGCAGAAGCTGGCGGGTTTGTAGGGACTTGTGCTGAGGGAAGAGGACAGCCCGGAGAGACTCTCTCTGTCCCTGCGGTAATTAATGAGGAGCAAGCTGAAGAGTGGGGCGGCTTGGGCAGCCAGCCCTTGCTGCCCTGCAATGCAGCCTTGTCAGCCAGCCCGGCAGGAGAGCGTGGGAATCCTTTGTCATGCAGATCCTGCTGCCGGTCTGTTTGCCACCCTGAGATTTTTTCCCCCTCTTCTATATGGTTGACCCTGTGGCTATGCAGTACAGGGAAAAAAAAAAAGTTATCTGACAATAGATCAATACCTAATTAAAGCCGGAGGGAAGGCATGAAAGAGGAGAGGAGAGATTTATAGCTGCCCTGGGAGGGCAGAAGGACTTGGGAGTTCTCAGTTTTTAGTTTGTGTTTTCCTGGGAAATTACATCCCCCTTGAGACCAAGAACCAGTCGTGGGGATCCCTTCTTTGAAGGATCTCAGTGAGCTCGGGAGCCTTGAGAGGGGTGGGGCGGGTACCTGGGGAGAAAGGGATGATGTTACAGGGGCTCTCCCCACCCAAGGTATCAGGTGCTCTGGTTCCTGGTTCCCGGCTGGGCTCAGCCACCTCCTAAGTAGTGGGCCCTCCACCCCTATGGAACCTGCAGAATTTGGCCTTCTGCTTGTCCCTCCTCTCTCCACCCTGGCAGCAGCTAATTGGCTCATGAGCCTGCAGGCATTTTCCAGTGGTGATTTCTGCACACTTCCCAGGCCAGCTACCTCTCATCCTCCGAGCCCTGGGCTCTACCTCCCAGTTATTTTTAGTCTCCATGTCCTTCCCTCCAAGCCAAAGCATTGATCACACTTAAATGAGACCAGAACAATACATTTCCCAGCTCTTCTCTCCCAGCTTTCCTCCCAGGACAAAAGTTAGTCATACCCCAGACCAAGAGTCCATGCCTGTCTTTCCCCCAGAGGCTGTGACCTCATCTCTCTCTTCCTGGGGACTTTTCAAGGGCATTTTTTCCCTCCAAAGATGCCCCATTTGCTGTGGAAACTTGTTGGCCTTCTGTGATTCCTCTCGGCTGGAGGGAGGTTGGAGGTGACCTAAGCAGGTTTGTAGACGCCATTGAGCAGAGAGAGTGATGGTAGAGGGTGGAGGTTAACTTCTGGACCAGTGTGGTGCGTGGCCACTATCAAGACTAAGACCTGGACTCAAATGCAGGTTCCTGTTCTTCCCACCAGGTGAGCCATGAGGCTACTAGCACCTTTCTCAAAGGGCTGTCTTGAGGGTTCAAGGGGAGAATGAATGTATGTAAAATGCTTGGCCGGTGTTTGACACACGGTGCTCCGTAGGTCGGTACCTGTTTCTGCAGTCACTACCTCTGCAATTTTTTTTTTTTTAAATAATGCAATTTTTTAAAAAAATATTTTTATTGATTTGGGAGAGGGAGAGAGAGCTAGAAACATCAATGAAGAGAGAGAATCATTGATCGGCTGCCTCCTGCACGCCCCCTCCTGGGGATTGGGCCCACAACCCGGGCATGTGCCCTTCAGTCCGCAGGCTGACGCTCTGTCCACTGAACAAACCAGCTCGGAATACCCCTGTAATTTTTGTTGTTGCTTCAGACCCCGAGATGGCACATTGGAGTGCAGAGGTTGGATTGAGAGGCAGATGTTCGCTTTCCTTTGTTGAGCCTTTGTTTCCCTGACTGTAAAAGGAAAAGTTGGGATCAAATGGTTCTTTCAGCCCTAAATTAATCATCAGGGACCTGCAAGGCAACATGGGACTGAGGGAGGGAGAGAAGGAGCCTTTTGCTCTGGGGTCTTACCCCCAAGGCTGAGGCATCTGAGGGTCTGAAGTGGGGGTAAGGAGCCACCGCCAGCATTCTTGAATTCTCGCTCGCTCTCTGCCCCAGGATCCTTGGCGGTGTCTGTGGCTGACATGACTGCGCCCGTCGTGGGCTCCTCTGGAGGGGTGTACGCGCTTGTCTCTGCCCATCTGGCCAACATCGTGATGGTGAGCACCTCGCGCCCTGGCATGCCTTCTGTGGCCTCCCCTTACCTGTCTCCAGGCCCAGGTGTGAATAGGGTGGGGCCGGGTTTGGGATCCTCATCAGGGTCTCAGCCCAGACCCATCAAGTGCCAGGCAGACCTGGCTGGTAGCAAAGTTTTCAAACACTCCTCACCCTCTGCAGGCCTGTTGCAAATGGGGCCCCTCAGTATATGATTCATATCTACTCCAGTTATGGCTTTGCCTAGGAATCAGCGGTCTCCCTATTCCGCCTCTTTCCCACTTGGTCACTTTAAAAAAGCGCTAAAATTCTTGACCACTAGCACACATCCTAATTGTAATTCATTGCTTGTCATAGATTGCTAAAAATAAAGGGACCTTAGAGGTCATCACATCAAAATTCTCAAATTAAAAAGAAGGCTCTGAGTCCTGGCTGGTGTGCCTAAGTGGTTAGAGGATCAGTCTGGGCACCGGAGGGTTGCAGGTTAAATTCCAAGTCAAGGGCATGTACCTTGGTTGTGGATTCGCTCCCCGTCCCAGGTCGAGGCATGAGTGGGAGGCAACCAGTCGATGTGCCTCTCTCACATCCATGTTTCCCTCTCTCTTCCCCCGCCCCCCACTTCATCCCTCCCTTTTACTCTCTCTGAAAAGCAATGGAAAAAAATATCCTCACCCTGGCCTCGTGGCTCAGTGGTTGAGCCTCGACCTATGAACCTGGAGGTCATGCTTCAATTCCCAGTTAGGGCACATGCCTAGGTTGCAGGCTGAATCCCCAGTGTGGGGTGTGCAGGAGGCAGCCAATAAATTATTCTCTTTCATTATTGATTTTCTATCTCTCTCTCCCTCTCCCTCTCCCTCTCTGAAGTCAATAAAAATATATTTAAGAAAAAAAAATCCTCAGGTGAGGATTAAAACAAAAAAAAGTCAGCTTTGTGGCAGAATTGGGGCTTGAAACCACATCTCCTGAAAACCATTCAGGTGTGTTCTCCATCTGCCTGTCACAGTGGTAGAACACTGCCATTCCATTTCTCACTCTCTGCTTTGCCTTTTCCTGAATTGTCATATCATTTAATGGTTAAAACTGTGGGCTATGGAGCCAGGCAGCCTAGATCTGAATCTCAGCCACTCACTTCCTAAAGAGTGACCTTGGGCATATGACTTCACTGCCTCAGTTTCTACATCTGTGAAATGGGATGATGTGGGATAAAATGAGCACTAGCCGGTTTGGCTCAGAGAATAGAGCATCGGCCTTCTGACTGAAGGGTCCCGAGTTCGATTCTGGTCAAGGGCACATGCCTGAGTTTCGGGCTCAATCCCCAGTGGGGGGCATACAGGAGGCAGCCAGTCAGTGATTCCCTCTCATCATTGATGTTTCTAGCTCTCTCTCCCTCGCCCTTCCTCTCTGAAATCAATAAAAATATATTTTAAAAACATAAAAGTAAATGGATAAAGTGAAAATAACCGCTCATTATAAGTGTTAACCTAATTCCCTGATCCTCACAAAAGACACCAGGGTAGAAATAAGAATTCATCTGATAGTTTCAGCAGAGGTCAAGGAAGACTGCGCCCTTGTTTTGGAAGGAATCTGAAGTTTGGAGGCTGAAGGAGGCGTCACTGACAGTGCTTGGCCCAGCCTGGCTAATGCCCCTGCTGGCCTGGGAGCCTCCAGGCAGGTCCCAGATCTTACGCATCTGTATCCCCAGTGCCTGGGGCAGAGCTGGACACATGGTAGATAATGCTACTAATTTTGCTGAGTGAGGAATGAATGAATGAATGAATGAATGAATGAATGAATGACCGAACGGTGTCCAGAAAAGGCATAGCTTCTCTTTGGGGTCCTCCTGCCCTTGCCCCCCTCCTCCAGCTCCATCTCCACCACATGACAGGTATGAATACTCAGTTACAATCGTTTTTGGAGTTCCCCAATTCTCCCATTTCATCTTTGTCATTGCCACTCTCACCTGCCCCACTCCTCAGCACCATCCCTGTACTTTTCACCAAAGTCCCCTTTGCATATTGAGAGAGAGTAGGAAAGGGAGAAAGGAGAGAAAAGAAGAGAGAGGGGAAGAGAGACACACAGACCGACACCGACTCTACTTGCTACTTGCCTGAATTTTGGCAACTGCAAGTGAGCACTTGGAGAACTACAGGAGGCTTGGGAAAGCCTGTGTGAGTGTGTGTGTGTGCACGTGTGTTTACTCACATGCACACGCATGCACACACACACACACGGCTTGGCCTGCTAAGAACCTGGAGCACGGTGCCGCGTCGCGTGCCCCTCTTAAATGGGCCATGCTGTATCAGTGCCACCACTTTCCCCAGACACAGCTTTTCCTCTGAGTCCCGTCTCCTCCACTCCCCCCTCCTCCTGCCCCAATTCCTTCTGTAGGGGAAGGAAATGCTAACCACCCCCTCCCTTTCCCCCCAAGATATGTCTGTGTGAAAGGGGATGAACAAGCACCACTAAGAGAACACGGGAGAGAAGAAACAGACAGGATTTCATAAAGATGCCTGGCCCCTGCCCCTTCCCCACGGCCTGGGAAACAGCCCTGATGCCCCGGGGAGTTCCCATGGTGAGGGCAGACCACCCTGAGACCAGAGGGCTAGGGCACGAGGTTGAGAAGGGAGGCGTGAAAGCAGTTTTGTTCCAGTTCACGCTTCTCTCTGGCAAGGAGCCCGCGCCTGTGGCCGTGATGAGCAGCCGGGGCTCAGAGCCCATTGCCCTTCCAGAAGGACACTGCTCTGCCCGGCCAGCGGGGAGCTTCGCAGTCCCCAGAGCATGACACGCAGTGGCCTCTCCCTAGAACGCTGTGTGGTGCTTATTTGACAGTGGAAAAAAAAAAAACAAACACCTCATTTTCTCACTTAAAAAGGTTGGTTTCCTTTCGTCCAGAGGCCACCTGTACCCAAATGAGCTCAGTGCCCAGCATTTCAGAGATGCGTTGGGTCCAACTATATGAAGTTGCCATTTCTGTGGGTCAGAAGCACTTAAACATCGGCAATTTCCTGTGGTTCGACCGAATAAATATACCATTGATTTTAATTGCAAAATGAAGGTTGGTCTGTGTGTGCGCGCACACAGTAAAACACCTCGTCAGAACAGACAGGAGAAAAAGCGTGGACTTGACGGACAGAAAATCCGGATTTGAGTATGAGCGTTGCCGTTGTGATAGCAGTGAGTTCCTTAACTTTCTAGGGCCTTCCTTTTCTTACCTGTAATCCCTTCCTCACAAGGTAGAGAAAGTCATGAAAATATGGATGAGAAAATGCTTTCCACTGGCAAGTCACCACATAGCTGGAAGGTCCTGTATGTGTGTGTGTTTATATATATGTGTACAACAGCGATGTGAAAGAGAAACATGATTGACTGCTTCCAGTATACACCCAAACTGGATACCGAACCTGAAACCTGGGTATGTGCCGTGATCAGGAATCGAACCAGTGACCTCCTGGTGCACAGGATGACCCTCAACCAACTGAGCCACACCAATCAAGGCCATTCTTTTATCTGTATAAATTCTGCCTCTATCTGCACAAAGGAAAATGTGTCCCTTTGGCTCTAGATACATAATAGAAAAATGTTTGACACTTGTGTTCTCAGGTCTACCTGTTTAAATGAGAGGTTTCGCCTTAAATCAAAGCCTGTCTTATTTTACATAAAAACACATTGAGTTTCAAAAAGCTTGCAGTTTACACCCACGGATTAAACTCAGAAACTGTTTCAACAAAAGATCTGGATGCCACAATCGAGACTCCTCATTTTAAACACTGGAAGCATGGAGATGCACATAATTGAATAATTTATTAATTGCCTTTTGCTGAGGGCTCTCGGCCAGATTTCCACTTTTGAATATGCCAGATATTTGCTCACACTTTGCTCCATAGGATAGATGTTTTCCTTAGATGTTGGAGGTCTGAATTTTCACGAATTGAATCATACTGTCAAAGCACAAGGCAAGATGGTTGTCAAAATGTCACCAACGAATTCTGTGTCGTCAGGTTCACTTTATTAAGTAAAACTCCTATTGTAGGACAAATACTCACGCCCTAATTTATCTGTGTCATGCTTTCCCGTCTCCTGTGTTGGATTTTCTTGAAGTCATTTAACAAGAAATGGTTTCTACCCGGGATATGGAATGGAAGCTCCCTGCCTGGGTGTCAGCCTCTAAGCTCTTAACTGGGTGGGTGAGCAAGGCGCCTAGGGTACTGGTGACTGCCTTGGGTGCCCTGGGTGAGTTACCATCTCACCTACAGGGCTCTGGGAGAGAGTGAAATTAAAAGGTTTGTATTCCCCAGGGGCCCGCAGGCTTTTCAACATTTATCGCAGCAGCAGTGCTGGCTGTGTGTGTGAGAGATGGTTTTTCTTCTCTCCTGTTGTTTAACTGCACTCGTTTTATTAGAGGGAGTAATGGGTTGGGGAAATGAGGCAGCTGGTGGAAGGGGTGGCTTTCTAGTGTAAGCCCTCAGCTGCTGGGAGACTGGTCATTTATATGACATTTGCTCAGCTGTGGGGGAAACTGAGGCAGCCAGCAGGGACAGACTGAACATGGCGCTGGCCCAGAAGTGTGGGCAGACAGAGCACTGGACCGGGAATCCTTCCAATCTCACCATTAATTCACTGTGTGTGACCTTGAACTAGCCCTCCTGGACCCTCAGTCTCTTCTTCGTTAAAGTGCAGGACAGAGGGTATGACTGGATCAGCGTGGCAAACCCCAGAGCCTTCAGGGACCAGGCAGGTATTGTACATGAAGCTGGCCTGGGGAGCACTGTACCGAAACTGGGGCTCCCGGGCTCTCCACTCAAGGTCATTGAGGTTCAGAATTTTTAATACCATTGTGCAGGGCAAACTCACCATCTTTGCCTCAGATCTAGGTACTAGCATCAGGCAGTGGTGTGTACTATGTGCCAGGCGTGTCTTTTGTGCTTTATATGTGTCAACTCATTTCACCTTCACAACAACCCAGTGAGGTTGGTAATTGATATGGGCACTATGGTTACTGTTTTTGCAAACTTACAAATGAGGGACGCTAGCAAAAAAGGAGTTCTGAGCCACCCCTCCCCCCATGGTCTTCCCAGACCCAAAAGATGAATGGTGCTTCCTAAGACAGACCCCAGATGGTGAGATGGGGCATGAACCTGAGCGGACCCAGAGAGCAGCTCATACTAGACTTACTTTGCTTGACGTTATCACTCGGAACTCAGTGAAAGAGACACTGTGTTCAGGTAAGATATTCAGAGGGTTTTATGAGGAAAAGGGATGCTAGAAGTGTTCTGTATCACTTTTATTTTGTGGTTTTTTAAAACATTTTTATTGATTTCAGAGCGGAAGGGATAGGGAGAGATATAGAAACATCAATGATGAGCGAGAATCATTGATCAGCTGCCTCTTGCACGCCCTCTACTGGGGATTGAGCCCATAACCAGGTCATGTGCCCTGACTTCCAGGAATGGAACCTTGACCTCCTGGTTCATGGGTCCACGCTCAACCATTGAGCCACACCAGTTGGGCTCACTTTTGTTTTTAATTGTGGTAAATATACATAAATTATAATGTACCATCTTAACCATTTTTAAGTGTGCATTCAGTGGTGCTAAGTACATTCACGTCATTATGCAACCATCACCTCCATCCATCCACAAAACTCTCTTTTCATCTTGCAAAACTGATACTCTATAACCATGAAACACTCCCCATTCCTCCCTCCTCCCAGCCTGTGGCAACCATCATTCTATTTCTGTTTCTATGAATTTGACTATTCTAGGTGCCTCATATAAGTAGAATCATACATTATCTGTCTTTTTGTGACTGGCTTCTTTCATTTAGCATAATCTGCTCATGATCCATTACAGTTTATAGTATGTATCAGAATTTTCTTCCTTTTTAAGGCTGAATAATGCTCCACTTGTATAGACATACCACATTTTGTTTTCTCCATTTACCTGTGGATGGACACTTGGCTGTGGTGAATAATACTGCTATGAACATGGGTGTCACTTTTGAGGGAGAATTAAGACCCCTGGGTGGATGGTTATCAGAGGCAAAGCCTGGCCGGACAATCGCAGGAAGAACTTTTCAGTGATTAGCTCACAGGCTGCCCAGGGGGTGGTGAGCTCCCTGTCGCAGGCCATTTTGTTGGCAGCTTGGCAAGGGGTGTGCCATTTAGGAGAAGATGGTCCATCAGGTGACTCCCAAGGCCCCGCCCGTCCTGGAGAGGAGCTGAGGGTTGCCCACCATCAGCTAACTGAGCTAGTTCCAAACGTTGCCAGCTCAGTGGAGGGCACCAATTCGTTTTGTTCCCTGTCTCCTGGGGATGCTTCTCCGTGGGCAGACACCCGGAGGGAACAATGTCCTGCCATCTGCTTCTTGGCATAGAACTTGTCAGTGAGCGAAGGTTAGACTTCCCCATCTAAAGAGGGGCTGTGTGTTGCCTTTTGTGAGCAGGGCTTGCCGGTCAGTGAGGAATAATGGGGGGAAAGCGGGTGATGGGCAAGAAGCCCAATGCCCAGGGATTTCTCCCTCTTTTTGGCAGCTTCCCTGCATCCCGCTTACTCCCCCAAAGCTTCCATAGACACTATTGTATGTGCCTCTGTGAAGTTTAACACGTGTCCCCCAATGTCAAAGGAGTGTGAGACGTGCCCCTCAGCTGGGCCTGGGCCAGGCAGCAAAGGAGGCAGAGTGGGTGGGGAGGGAACAGAAGCCCCTGGCTGTACCAGTTGCCTCCTTCCCTAGGTCTGATGTGTTCCCGAAGACCCCAGGCTCCTCTCGGTGTCTGCACATCACGCTTTGGTCAATGGAGTGGAGCTTTGAATGCACCACAGGAGTGCCCCTCAAAAGAACCCTGTGGCGAAGTCTTTTGTAAAGTGAAAAATCCTTTTGTAAGGTGGATAATTGTACTCTGTTCGTCGCCTTTAGAGGTTCAGAGTGTTCGGAGATTCTCGGGAAAGAGGAATTTGTTTGAAGGCCATCTGGCCCACCTCTTCCCGATGCCTAATGCTAGAGCATCCCCTTCAAGTGATGGGAAGCCCCGTGTGAACCCCTCAATGATGGGAAACTCACCATCCCCCAAGATGGATCAATCCATCTTTGGGCAGCTCTGCTTATTAGAAATGGAAACTTATCCTGAGCTAAAAAAAAATCTTGGTGTGAATCGATCAGACTGTCACTGCCTGCCTTCACTCCATCTAGAAGTCTTCTTGACTGCCTGCCTTCCTTACTCAGAAACTGAGGTTCTAGTCTGCTCCAATCACTAACCTTTGCTTTTCTTCTGCTTCCATAGAGATGCCTCTCATTACATACCTGATAGCTTGCACTGTAGGCCTACCTTTGGGAGCCCACCTGCATCACCGCCTCCTGAAATGGGACACAATGGTTTAACGCAGTGGTCAGGAAACCGCGGCTCGCGAGCCACATGCGGCTCTTTGGCCCCTTGAGTGTGACTCTTCCACAAAATACCACGTGCGGGCATGCACATACACTGCAATTGAAACTTCGTGGCCCATGTGCAGAAGTCAGTTTTCGGCCTGAGTGAGTCTACTTTGAAGAAGTGGCATCAGAACACTCAAGGGGCCAAAGAGCGGCATGTGGCTCGCGAACCGCGGTTTGCCGACCACTGGTTTAATGGAACTACCTCCTCCAGGCTGAGACTGGTTTAATGAGATACAGAATAGTCTACCCTGGGGTAGGAAGAGAGCAAAGGGACCACTTGGTCTCTCATTCAGTCCTCGGAACATAGCAGAAGAGTGGTCTGATCTGGAACTAATGGAACTCTCTCCTCTTTCTCAACTTCTGGAATGTGAAACTTCCAGGGAAGTCTCAGAGGAGGGAACTATGAGGGTTCAGAATGAGTCACCCCAAGATGGGCCTCTGAGGTGTGCAGATTGCTTTGAGCTAAAGGTAACTTTAGCTGCAGGCTGAAGAGAAACTTATGTTCCTCCCTTAACTACCTAGAAGAACTTGAATTAGGGGCCTTGCCCATAATAAGAGATCATCAGAGATAACCTCTTTAGATCTATCTATAGGGCAGGACAAACTTCTGTTTATCACCTGCAATGATTCTTTGAAGCCCCCAAGCCACCTGACCTCATCCTGGCTTAAGACATCTTACACACCCATGTTCCTTTCCTATCTTTAAACCTCTCGTGCATGTGGGGTCTCTGACTCTCATGTTTGCTGGGTTCCCGTACATATGTAGGTATCAAATTTGGTTATTTTCTCTTGCTAAAAAAAAAATCTCTGCGAAGTTTTCATCCATTGAGTCTTCTGCTTGCAGGTTACACTGAATGTGCCCTTTTCTTGTGTTGACTCACTTGACCCTTGACAACTGTGAACTCAACCCCTGAGTCTTCTCCTCAGTCATTCCTCATCTGCAGGATTTTGAGTTCTCTCATCATCTTGATGGTTCTGTTTGGACTCTGCTTAGTTTGCTGTCCTGCATCCCTTTGCAACCCTGGACATGTTTGTTGTAGGCAGCAGGAGCGGCGCCAGTTGTGTGACCGGTGGGGTCAGACCAAACCTGGGTTCAACCACCTCGGTACTTGGGTTCTGGCTGGGCAAGAATTCAGAGCCAAGACCCAAACTGTAAGAGAACATGAACTGGGTAAATTACAGAGGTAGAAAAGTAATTCCTAGAAGCAATGGGCTTAGGAAATGAGATATGGAAGTAAAGAAAGGGCCCTTGGAGCTTGGGAGTGAGGAAGTTAATGGTTCTGTGCCTGTGTCTGGGGAAGGGGCGGGGCGGGGGGAAAGGAAAGGCACATCACACTTGGAAGGAGATGTAGAGTTTAAGGGTGGAGATTTTAGGGGAGGTTCCAGGGAAATATCTTAATAGAACGTTCAGCAGTTTTCCAGGTGTGACCTTTCAGGGTTGTGGTCTCCACTGATTGATTGGCCAGCTCCAGGACAGGGGGTCATTATTCAGTGCAGCCGGTCCTGACGTCATTCAGTCAGCCATCGCTGGTTTTGTTGCTTATCTGGGCCTGGAGTTGAAATACAACTGAGGCCTAGATGTTATCTCTAGGGAAGAAAGGTCAGTGGTTCCAAACCTTGTGACCATGGATATGCCAGGAGAGGAAAAGTCATCCTGGGGGCAAGGTCCCACCCTGCAATTGATGTCCATTGCTAGGCTCCTGGGACTTTCCATCCTGGTGACCTTCTGTACCTGGCCCATCATCCGTCTTCCGTCCTCGCTCTGCTCATGTCTGCCTAACTGCCTACCACAGACCCAGCAATTAATGCAACTCTCAGGTGGTGTCTGTGTGCCTGGAGGAGACAGGGACTCTCATTTCCCTCTGTCTAGATTCTCTTGCCCTGCTAGTGCGGCTCCAGAGCTTTCTGACAGTAATAAGCTTACCATTGTCTAAAATCTTAAAGCCACGCTGGTGTGATCTGTGACTAAGCCACAACCCCTCACTCAGGACTTAATGGAGATGACTTATTTATTTATTTCTCTTTAAATATATTTTTATTGATTTCAGAGAGGAAAGGAGAGGGAGAGGGGGATAGGAACATCAATGAAGAGAGAGAATCGTTGATCGGCTGTCTCCTTCATGCCCCCAGGTGGGGATGGAGCTGGAAACCTGGGCATGTGTCCTGACTGGGAATCGAACCGTGACTGCCTGGTTCCTAGGTCTATGGTCAGCCACTGAGCCACACCAACCGAGAGGAGGTTACTTTTTTAAGGGTCAGGTTTTCTTAAGCAAGATACTTCTGCAGAGGAGTGGTCCAATCTGGAACTAATGGAATGCTCTCCTCTTTTCCTAGAACTGGTCAGGCATGAAGTGCCAATTCAAGCTGCTGCGGATGGGTGTGGCCTTGATCTGTAGTAAGTACTGACCGGCCCACTGGGGAGAGGGAGCCCTGCCCTGGGCCTGGGGATATAAAGACAGCACAGTCCCTGCCCTTCAGGGGCTTATGGTCAAGAAAAAGAGGGGAGGAGCTGTCAATAATGTGCAACTAAGTGGAGTGTTATGAGAGAAGTCTGGCCCACTCTGCTATTTCTTAACCTTTCTTGAACTTTTTATTGACATGTGATACGCAAACAGAAAAGTGAACACAGAGTAAGTGTCCAGCTCAATGACCGACACCCAGGTCAAGCAAAATAACTTCTTTTTTTTTAATTTATTTATTTTCTTACAGAGAGGAAGGGAGAGGGATAGAGAGTTAGAAACATCGATGAGAGAGAAACATCGATCAGCTGCCTCCTGCACACTCCCCACTGGGGATGTGCCTGCAACCAAGGTACATGCCCTTGACTGGAATCGAACCTGGGACCCTTCAGTCCACAGTCTGACGCTCTATCCACTGAGCCAAACCAGTTAGGGCCAAAATAACTTTTTTTAAAAAAAATACATTTTATTGATTTTTTACAGAGAGGAAGGGAGAGGGAGAGAGAGTTAGAAACATCGATGAGAGAGAAAGATCAATCAGCTGCCTCCTGCACACTCCCCACTGGGGATGTGCCCGCAACCAAGGTACATGCCCTTGACCAGAATCGAACCTGGGACCCGTCAGTCCGCAGGCCAACGCTTTATCCACTGAGCCAAACCAGTCAGGGCCAAAATAACTTCTTAATAACCTTTTGGGTCACGGAGTCGATCCTTTGAGATCTCCTGTTGGAAGCTAGAGACTCCATCCCTGGAAAAACGCACATATGTGTGTGTGCATGTGCACTAAAACTAGTAATTTTAGCAGGTTTACAAACTGTAACTAACCCATGAACCCCCAGGAGCAGGCTGTGGGCCCTAGTCAGGAGAGGTCCGTTCTACCTGCAAGGGTCATGTTGACCAAGACAGGCAGGTGGTCACCGTGTAGCCAGGGTGTAAGAGGGCATTGCGGGCAAAAGTGCAGCCTGAACCAAGACACAGGTGGGTGAAGGGTCATGGCCTGCAAGTCAGTTGGAAATTCGACCTCTGAGGTTTGAGACTGTGTGATTGTGATAAGAGATAATAGGAGTCAGCTCATGAACGGCTTTAAATGCAAAGAGGAAGATTGGACTTCATCCTCATACACTAGGAAACCACTGGAAGGTTTTAAACAAGAGTTGCTGACAGATTCGGGTTTAGGAGACCCGTCAGGCTGCAGTGTGGAGAAGGAGCTGAGTGTCAGGGGATGGGACCAGAGGCCAAGAGACTCATTCTGAGAAAGAGAGAATAGTCTGAACAGAAGTGAAGGGGGTAGGAAGAAAGCAACGGGAACGCACAGTCTCTCATTCAGTCCTCAGGCCACAGCTGTGAAGAGGATATTTTTAGGCTTAGTTTTCAGGGGTGCACCCGAGGCTCAGAGTTCCTTGCCCCGGGCCACCCAGCTAGAGGTGGTAGAGCCGACGTCGGAACCAGCCTGCGCCTTTCCTAATGCCCACACTTCAGCAGGCTGGGCAGGAGCACCGGGACGGTCTCTGCCTGGGTCAGCCACCTGCCCGATGGGGAAGAGGAAGACTGGGCCAGAAAAATCATGGGGCGGAGGGGCCTGTGTGGGCGCCACTTGATTCATGTCTTTCAGGACTCTCTGGTGTCGGTTTCCAGTTGGAGGATCTCCACTTCCAGAGAGGAACTTCCAGCCCTAAAGCGCAGACTTTGGGCCAGGGCAGTGGGGGAAGTGGAGCGGGTAGGGCAGGGGTGAGCACAGCTTCCCTGCCTGCTCAGACTCAGCTTGTCTGTCTGCAAGGAAGGGAAGAGAAGCATTACTCATACTGTTCACAAAGTAACAGCCCTAGCTGGTTTGGCTCAGTGGATAGAGTGTCAGCCTGCAGACGAAAGGGTCCCAGGTTCGATTCTGATCAAGGGCACATGCCTGGGTTGTGGGCTTGATCCCATTGTGGGGCATGCAGGAGGCAGCCGATTGATGATTCATGTTTCTATCTCTTTCTCCCTCTCTGAAATCAATAAAAATATATTTTTAAAAAATAAAAAACAACAACAACTCTAAGGATCATCAAAACTAAAATGCTATTTTGGAGTTGGGGACCATGTCTTTCAAACCTCCCCTGTGGAACCCAGGGCCTGCTAAGCAAAGGCAGGAAGATGCCCCAGGGCCTGGGGAGGAGTGGGGAGGACACAGTGCCTGTTACTGGCTGCACCTTTTCCGCCATCTGTCGGCCATCCTTGGAGTTGCAGGCCCATGCCAGAAGGTGAGGCAATCCCCGGGAGGTGCTGACACCCCTGGAATGGTTAGGGTGGATAGAAGTTCACTGGTGCATTAAATGGTAACTGAACAAGGACACAATTCCCCTCACAGGGTTTTCTTTCAATCTGTCAAATTCGCCTTGGTTTCCTCATCTGTAAAATGGGGTAAGAGTACCTGCCCTAAGTGTCCTTGAATGGTGGGTTAACAAAATGGCAATTTCCCAGCAACTATTATTTCAAGAGAGTACATCCCCATTGGATTGACCAATCCAAGAAGGTAATGCAAGAAGGATGGATTGGAGAGTGAGTGAGGGCATTTTAGAATCTGTTAAAAATCCCAGCACTTTGCCGGGACCATTTATTTCCATTCCTTCTTTGCCCTTCTCCCCCTTCATCTCTTCCTTCCAAGCACAGAAGCACTGGTTCTGAGGGTTTCCTGAGGGTTTTGAAATGATACATGCAAACCCTTTATACACTGTAAAGTGCTAGCACATGTTGCTTGTTATTAATGTCCTGGCAGTGTAGCCTGGTACACGGAGGCTGAGACTTTATACAGATGAGGAGGCTGAGCCTCTGGGACATGTGACAGCAGGGATCAAGGGCCTGTGGGCTTCTGCATGAGCTGTCCTCTCTGCCTGAAATGCTCTTCACTCAATAGTCACATCTCAGCTCAAATGTCACCTCTTTTAAAAATCTGTTTTTTTATTTATTTTATATATATATAAAATATATATATATATATATATATATATATATATATATATATATATATATATATATTTTTTAGAGAGAGAGAGTGGAAAGGAGAGAGAGAGAAACACTGATGTGTTAGAGACACATCGATTGGTTGCCTCCCCCCAATCAGGGCCGGGAGTCTGCAACCGAGGTACATGCCCTTGACCCTTCAGTCCGCAGGCCAACGCTCTATCCACTGAGCCAAACCAGCTAGGGCAAAAAAATACTTTTTTTTATTGATTTCAGAGAGGCAGGAAGAGGGAGAGAGAGATAGAAACATCAGTGATGAGAGAGAATAAAATGATCTGCTGCCTCCTTCTTGCCCTACATAGGATCGAGTCCACAATCCGGGCATGTGCCCTGACCAGAAATTAAATCGTGAATTCCTGGTTCATAGGTCGACGCTCAACCACTGAGCCACATCACCTCTTTAGGGAGATCTTGCCTGATTCTCCAAACTAAAGAATCCCACTCCTTACACCCAGCTTTATTTTTTTAAAAATATTTTTATTGATTTCAGAGAGGAAGGGAGAAGGATAGAGAGATAGAAACATCAATGATGAGAGAGAATCATTGATTGGCTGCCTCCTGCCCTGCCCCCTACCTGCAGGAAGGGGGTCAAGCCCACAACCCAGGCATGTGTCCTTGGCTGGAATCAAACCTGGGACCCTTTAGTCCACTGGCCAACGCTCTATCCACTGAGCCAAACCAGCTAGGGCCCATCATTGGCTTTAAATCACTTACATTTGTTTCCCATAGAGTTCCTCTTACTGAACTGATCTCGTGTATGTAATGCTGGTGGATTGCCAGGTCCTATAAGCTCTGGGAGAACAGAGGCTTGTCTGTCTGCTTCACTACCGTGTCCCCAGTGCGCAGAACAAACAGAGCTTGGTCTGTGGCGAGTAGATTAACGGGTGGATGGCAGAGTGGGTGGCTGGGTGGGTGGCTTGCAAGGCCTCTCCCTCAGCCCCTGCCCAGGGGCCTCCCGTGACTTCTCTGTGCTTCCTCCCCTTGCAGTGAGCATGGAGTTCGGGCGGGCTGTGTGGCTCCGGTTCCACCCATCGGCCTATCCCCCGTGCCCTCACCCGAGCTTCGTGGCACACTTGGGTGGCGTGGCCGTGGGCATCACCCTGGGCGTGGTGGTCCTGAGGAACTATGAGCAGAGGCTGCAGGACCAGTCGCTGTGGTGGATTTTTGTGGCCATGTACACCATCTTTGTGCTGTTTGCTGTCTTCTGGAATATCTTTGCCTACACCCTGCTGGACCTAAAGCTGCCCCCGCCCCCCTAACGGCTGGAGGACCGAGGTCGGGGAGGGGAGGGAGAAGCGGCCTCAGAAAGAAGCATCTGGATTCTGTTTTCTCATCACCAGCTCAGGGAGGCCGGGAGGAGAGGACGAGAGACGCTGGGCAGACTGTAGAGGCTCTGTTCCAAAAGGCACCTGCTGGAGGAGTTGGATTGGCTACTGTTGTTTTTCTAGACTCTTCCAAAGACATCGGGCCATCAAAGGCCTGCCGGGGCTGAGAGTGGCTGTCCCTTTTGGGTGGGCTAAGAGCAGCCTCATCTTCCACCCTGAGAGACCATAGAGCAGGGGTGGGGAACCTTCTTACTGCCAACGGCCATTTGGGTATTTATAACATCATTCACGGGCCATACAAAATCATCAACTTAAACATCAGCCTGCTACATTTGGTCAAACATTTGACTCATCCGTAATGCCTTGGCAGGGCCAGACCAAATGTCTTCCCAGGCCTTATATGGCCCTCGGGCCGGACATTCCCCACCGCTGCCATAAAGTGTAAGGAAGGCCTGAGGGGGCAGTAGCCAGGCAGGCCCTTGTCCAGCCCAGAGATAATGGCGGGCCAGGAAGTGTTCCCTCTGGAGCTCTGGGAGGGGAAGAGGGCCTGGTGCCGGACATGTGGAGTAGGCCCGGGGAACCCAGGTGCCTTCCTGTGCCTGTCGGTGGGCACTGGGGTGTGGCCTCTAACGCCTGGGGGGGGGGGGGCGGGCAGAGGAGTGAGATTCTAATTCCCTACCCTTGCCATGGGGGTACCCGGGAAGAGGAACCCCAGCAAGAGGGAATTCATCCCGCGATCCCCCTTGGGGAAGGCCCTGCTTTGGACTTCTCCCTCCCTCTCTTCCCGAATGCTGGCCTCTCACATCAGGGCCCACGTCCCATCCCATGCCCTGCCTTGTCTTTAGAGCCCTGCCCTGCCTTTCCATTGCCCTGACCCTACATCGTGCCTCTCCTTTGGTTGTGGAGACTGTTCTGATGGTGAGCACATGGTTTGGTGGGTGGAGATGCCCGTGTGATGGGAAAAACAATGTGAGGCGAGTCGAGTCCGCAGGGGAAGGCTGCGAGGGGCAGTGGGCGTCTGTGGACGCGTCTGAGTGAGAGGAAGAAGGGGCTGGGAGGTAGAGTATTGTGGTTCCTGAGGATTCTGGCTTTTAGCAAAGCCTGCCTCTTCTTTTCCACTCCCCGTCTCTTCCAGGCGTCTCCCTGGGAATCCCTGACGGTGGGAGAGTGGTCTGTGGTGGGAGGGCGGCCCCTCAGGATGCTGAGGTTTTCTCGCCTTTGCCAGCTTCTGCTCTAGTTCCCTCTGGAGTGGCTTTCATACTGAAAAGATTCTGTCCTGTCTCCCTTTGGAGGGAGGAGCTTTGGGGTGCAACAGAGGCTGGGCAGCAATATGGAGGCCACGTGACTTTTGAGTTCAGGGGGACGGGAGGTTTGCAACAAAAGGACTTCCAGTTTAGGTGGAGACCTGCTTCTAGAGAAGAATTGTTGGGGGCGTGGATGCGCATCAGAGGTGAGGCAGCCATAGCTCGGGTTCTCAGAGAGAGGAGGGAGCTGGGAGGTGTTCAAGTCCATCCCCACGCCCATTTCACAAGGGAATGGCCTCCCGGCGGGAGCTGGTGCAGGCCCCAGGGAGGGTGGGAGGATGGCTTTTGACAAAAGGTCGTTCTCTTTCTACTGCTCTTGCGACTCCCAACCACTGACAGCCCCGAAGGAGGAAGGACCCAGGCTTGGGTTCTGCAGGAACAAGGGCAGGAGTGCAGGGCCTGCCTCTGCCAGCCAGTGGCCAGGAGAGCCACACCGAGGTTCGAAGGCAGCCGGGCCGGACTTCTGGGCGTCTTGGGCCACGGTGGCTTCCATCCCCAGTCATCACACAGAAATGGGCAAGGTCTCTCTACCCAGTTCACCCACACCCAGGCCGTCCCCGCCTTTGCCCACTGCTCACCGGACTGTCCATATGGCGCAGAAGCTCAGGCTGCACTTACGCCAGCTCTGCTGAGGACTGCCCGCTGAGGCGGCGTGGCCAGGCCTGCGGCTGGGCTGCGTTGCCCTGAGGGACCTTGTCTGTGCCCTGCCAGCCATTCTCTGCCTCCTGAGGGAAAGGTGTAGCTGGGAGAGTGAGCTCTTTGGGAGAGGAGACGGAGCTGGAGCTGGGGGGTGAGGAGATGGGTAAGGATGGCAGAGGGGGCCGTGGCTGCTGCTAACCCTGCGTGCGTGGGGCTGACCCTCCTGGAGCGGCAGAGGCAGCTGTCACCTGCTGGGGAGCAGGGCTCTCTGCCAGACCCTCTCCTGGCCCCTGGAGGTTCTGGGTTGTAGTTTGAGGGAGCAGAGAGCTACCTCTCTCCCTGCCTTTATCTGGTGTGGCTTGGAGAGGAGCCTTCCTCTCTTAGGGGTGACAAGACTGTGAACTAGAAGATTCTAGAAAGCCCTCCAGAGGCATCCAGTTCCCTGGGGCTTAGGATGGAAACTTTGGGAAGACTGCCCAAGGTGGAAGTCCCACCCACCATCCTGTACGTCTGTCCTCTGAGGCCTGGAGCAGCTCAGATTGCCCCATCCTCACCCCTCATCCTCACCGTAGGCCCCCAGCCCAGCTGAATGTCAGCTGCTCCCTGTCCGCTGAGTGTCCAAGGGCAACTCAGAAGTTCTCCGGTCTGCTTAACAGCCATCTACAACAGCCTCTGCCAGCCATCACTTCTAAGCAGGGCCTTCCCACTACCCAGGTCTCTAACCCAGGGCCAGAGCCTAATTTCTAGTAGGAAAGGTTTCATTTTGGTGTAGGGCTTTCTCCTCAGCAGGTCCCTTTGTTCCCTGCCAGCAGCATGTCCCCATCCTCCCTCCTTCCTCATCCACGGTTGGCCTCCTGGCCAGTGCGCCGAAAAGTGAGGGTGGTGTGAATCTCGCGGCCATGGAGCGAAGCCGGATTTTCATCTGCATGATGCAGAAATTGAAACCTGGGGACTCTCTAAACAGCATCCACAGACTCACTCACTCGTTAAACGGAAGAGGAATCGCAGAAACTGGGGAAAGGAAAACAAACCTTCAAAGGAGAAATTTCGCTTTAATGACACCATTAATCATTCGTTTTTTAATTAGGAAAAGCTCCCTAATGAGGCGTAATAGGACTCTCAGTTTCCATGAGAACTACTCTTGCCCAGGGGATTAGGAGAGTCATTGCTCACCATGCCCAGCCTTTCCCCAGCGTCCAATTTCATTTGCAAATAATGCAGGTTCCCCAGGTGGCCGGAAGCCCTTTCCTGGCATCGTTCCTGTTGCTCCCAGGGCTGGCTGGAAAGCACGGATACTCCTCTGCCTTAAAAAACAGTGCCCAACGCTGAACTCTGCCCTCCCCACCCCCCAAGGAAGTTAAGTGGAAAACAAACAAAAAAACAAGCTGCAATGTTTGTTTCTAAATATTTTTGTATTGTGTACATTCTGTATATTTTTGTTGTAACATATTATTTGACCACAGATTCCATTAAAGATTTTTTTTAAGCCATCCGTTATTCAGAAAGTGACCTGAAGGGCCTGGCCTGTTTCCTCTCAGCTTGGGTCATGGCATGCAGCCAGGGGGAGGGGGAGAGGGAGGGCAGCCGTGGTGGTGGGTCTGTGATTTATATAATACAGATGGGGGTTGGTTCTTGGTGCTGGGGTTTCTGGCTTGGTGGTTCTTTTTTTTTTTTTTTTTTTTTTTTTTAATATATTTTATTGATATTTTACAGAGAGGAAGGGAGAGGGATAGAGAGCCAGAAACATCGATGAGAGAGAAACATCAATCAGCTGCCTCCTGCACACCTCCCCCTGGAGATGTGCCTGCAACCAAGGTACATGCCCCTGACCGGAATCGAACCCGGGACCCTTCAGTCCGCAGGCCGACGCTCTTTCCACTGAGCCAAACCGGTTTCGGCGGCTTGGTGGTTCTTAACCTTTCTTGAATTACTGAACTCTTTTTGAGCAGTTGATGAAAGCTATGATTTTTCTTTCCGTGAAGATAGCACAGACAGACAATTTTTAAAAACATTTTTTAAATTATTCAGAGAGAGGAAGGGAGAGGGAGAGAGACAGAAACATCAATGATGAGAGAGAATCATTGATCAGCTGCCTCCTGCACACACCCCCACCCGGGATCGAAACTGCAACCCTTCAGGGGAATTGAACCGTGACCTCCTGGTTCATAGGGTGAAGCTCAACCACCGATCCACACTGGTCGGGCCACAGATAGACAATTTTGTGTACAATTTGGGTGGGGCTGGCTGTGTATAAGGAAACCGATCCATGGCTTCGGGTCAAGAACCTCTGTGCCAGGTTTGTGGTGGGTGCCCCCGCCTTCCCCTTCCACTCTTACTCTACACCCTGATGAGAGATTAATATTTTGACTAATATTATTGGAAGAATCTTCTTTGAAATTTCTTAGGCATTTCCCTCTTTCCCTAGTAGCCTAGTCTTTAGGTCTTTCTGAGGACTGTCAACACCCTGATCTTTTGGAAGGGATAGGAATGTTCTCAGAGTAAAAGGGAACGTGTTCCTAATTCATAAAGGGAAAAATAAGAGCCTAAATGTTAAGGTAAAGTCAGTGCTTGGTAAGTCTAAGGACCCAGTGGGCTTTGAATGGATGCAGCCTGAGAAAGTGAAAGGTTTCCCCCAGGTTTTCTAAGCCATTGGCAGTGCATGTAGTTTGCTATTCATAACTGTTGAATTTTGTTTGAGGATGTAAGTACCCTGTTCAATTCAGCATAGCAGTTTCCCGTAATGCTCTTTCCCAACAGTTTCCTATGTGTCATTTAAAAATATTTCTCAATGCCGCCGAAGTCATCCCAGAACAAACTGTAGAATACAGTTCAGGCCTAAGGTCTAGGAACCCACCTCTGTTTGGAGTGTGAACTGACTTCTCTGTAAGGGAAGCTGGGACCCTGTGTGAGCACCAGTGTTCCCCTGGGTCAGTTCTGGGCTCCTACACCTGAGGCATTTAAAATCAAGCTCCCTGGACAGACAAAAGCTGTCTGGTTAGCTTTGCCTCTTGCCTCCTCTCACTTCCCTCATTCCTCCTCCTACCAGATTCTCATTCTTCCAATAACTTAATGTTTGCTGCTAATATGAACACAATTTACTGAGTACGGTACTAGGTGCTAGGCACTGGTTGAAACATTTTCAATATATCATTCTCTTTCACAGCTACTTGCTGTGATGTGGATATAAATGTCCCCATAGTTACACATGAGGGAAAGACAGGGAAATTTAGTAACTTCCTGTAGCATATGGCCTGGCTGCATTCATACCCAGAACTGCCTGGTTGCAGAATTCATGGTCTCAGCGCTCCGGTGCTCATATAGGAAGGACTTCTACACTAAACGTGTAGAAGAGTCAGGGTATTTGTGTCAAGATTGTCTCACTGTATTAGGGCCATCCAGGAACAGCAGTGAACCTTGGAACATACACTCAGTGTTCTAACAGAATCTCCCTCTTCCAAGTAGTTTACAAGAAAATCCACAGCTATCTATTCATGGCTGCTCCCTATCACCCCCTTTCCCCAATTTCCAGAATCTAGCATTACACCAACTCAAAGATTTAAAGTCTGAGGGCCCCATTTAGCAAGTTCAGCCATTATAGGACTGGAGCTGCCTTCCTAGACCTCCAAGACTTTGAGGAAGCCAGCAGGGCTTTTGTTACTGAGAAGACATGGTTAGGAAAGTGTAGTCGTAGTAACCGAATCTTATTTTCCAGATGCCTGCAGGCTTTTCTGGCATCTGGTCTAAGGGATCCTCTGGTGAAGGACAGGCACCTCTCAGGGTTAATAATGAATGAGAGGAAAGGGAAGTGGCCTGGGTGATGGAGTTCTACAGGTGACGCTACTGGACGGTGAGTAGTAAAATATTGCGTGGAAATTTCTTACACCCTGCCTGATGCCTCTTGCAAGATGCAGAAAAATGTGTTCCAGCAGGTGATTCAATTTTCTTCAACAAATTCCTCAGCATAACAATTACAATTTCCCCATAAACTTTTTGTGTGTTAATAAAAATGTCAGGCCTGAGAATCGAGCTCATTAAATAAAAATGACTATGTTGGTGAGAAGCTAAGTTGTTTTATTGTTATTATTATTATTATTATTACAAATATAATTACAACAGAAAAAGAAAGAAAAATAATTACAGGTAAACTGAAACCATTTTTGATACATGACATACATTTCCTCTGTGTGTCTATGGCACACAAATAATAACATAACTGTATTCCATACTGAACAAATCCTTTTAAAACTTTAAAAATTAATACATTAGCTTATTAAGATTTGAATACAGTACAGGTTTCTGGTCATGAGTTCTTTGAGTTTCTTCTCATGGCCAACAAGACATTCAATTCAATGTCACCATTTTCCTTGTCTACAGTAGTGATAAACAGTTTGTCACAGCCGTTTAAAATAAGACTATTGTATACAACTGTGTAATGTAATGAGCCTACATCACAAATTATATATAAAAGTACATATAGCCCTGGGCTGGTGCGCTCAAAATAGGGGTCACAGATTCGATTCCTGGTCAAAGGCAGGTCTCTGGGTTGCAGGTTCAATCCCCAGCTCTGGGGCATGTGCGGGAAACACAAATCATCTTAATGTGTCTCTCTCACATCGATGTTTCTCTTTCTCTCCCTCTCCCCCTCTCTCCTTTCCTTCCTTCCACTGTCTGTAGAAATCAATGGAAAAAATATCCCCGGGTGAGGATTAACAACAACAACGAAGTAATATAAAGAATATATACTTATACCTTGGCTATTCTTAAGTGACTTGAAGCAGACAATACATTTGCTTTTAAATGCCATTTACAGCATGAATTCTTAAATGACATGTGAATTTGAAAATGAAAACTGTTTTCCAGACTCAAAATGTTGATAATTTCCAAGTGGACAACCAAGTACATTAGAAAAAGTTGGGTTCCAGGGAAGTGCCATAAAATTGCTTACTTCCCATAGTCATTCTGAATTTAATGCTATAAAAATGCTACTTGGATTTTTTTTTTCTGCACTGCCTACAATCCAAGTTATTAAAGTTTAAAACCATATGAAAGCCTTTATGAAGATCCTGAACTGTATTTCTCATTAAAGGAAAAGAAATGCTGGGTGAGTCATGTCCCTCGACTTCTGTAGAAGACAAAGCAGGCTAAGGTCAGTCATTTTGAAAGTTAACACTCAGCACTTAATGTGAATTTATATGAGTTTAGGAGATGATTTTTACGAACTTGTGTCCCTCCAAGCATCCTGAGGGCAGTGAGAACACAAGACTTCCGATCATCTAAACAAAAATCATTATCAAATGGATTTATTAAAGAGCTATGCAGAACAAAGGGCAATCGTGTGCGTAGCTACAATTGGCTTCCATGGGAATTATAAATTATTCTAGCTGAGGGCATTTTTAACTGATTCAGAGTAAAACAATGAGGCTTGAAAACAAACTACAAAAAGCTAAAATCAGTGGGTAACTCTGATATGAAGAATCTGTGTTCTTTGTTATAGTTTGTTTGTAAAACGTATGTATTTTGTTAACACTCTGTTTAAAAACGTCAGCATTAGCAGGAAGGCTGGGAGTATTGTTGAGGGAGGGAAATAGATCAACCAAAGGACTTGTATGCATGATAAGCACACCAATGGACACAAGACACTGGGGGGGGGGGGTGGGATGAGGGCATGCGACAGGGGGTAGGGGAAGCTGGGGGAAGGTCAATGGAGAAAAAAAAAAAGAGATATATGTACTAATATATGTAATACTTTAAACAATTTAAAAAGTAATAATAAAAAAAAGAAATATTTGGGAAGAGGCTTGTATCCAAAGGATATAAAGAATTCTTAATTCAAAAATAAAAAGATAAGCCAGTTAAAATAGGAAAAAAAAAAGTCAGCATTTTCATATAAAAGAAAATACAGGCTCTTGGCTAATACCTGTGAACAAATGAAGAAAAGTGATGGGGCCACCTCTCTAGTAGGTTTCCATCAGAGATAATGTTTGATCTTGAAGCTAGTGCATCTAGATGTTCTTAAAGCTCATTTAATTTTTTACACACTTACGATTTATTTGCATATCGGCTTAAAAGCTGGCTTCATCGTCCAAGCCATTATCAATCAGACAAAGAACTATCAAGCACCCACAGGATGCACAGATCTCTTTGAAACCGTGTCACGGTGCTAATCTGTCCAAGAAAAGGAGTACATTTTGAGAAAGAAATATTATGATTTTTCTGAGAGCAAAGGTTGCTAAATACTGCAGCACACTCCTGAGAGAAACACAAAATCACCTCTGACTTTTTTAAGCAACAACTCCCTGAAGTCTAGAATTCATGGGACCAGCAATGTACTAAAAGTTCACAACTCTATCTAGGATTCAATGACCACATTCCTGATTTTCATGTCGAATTATGTTAAATTTTAAAAATACAAATGAAAAAACATAGAATGCATTTCAAATCATCTTAAATAGCAATCCTATGACAATTTATAACAACTGTAATTTCAAACACCAGCGCTGGAATATACAGCTTCTCAATCCAGTTATCTCAAAACGCCATCAAAAACTTCGGGCAGGAGCTTCTTTCATAAATTCTTCGAGGACGGCTACCACATTTTTGGCTTCAGGCATTTCTTCATGTTCCACTTTAACAATCTTCAAAAGGATATCTCCACTACCACAGTTCTTTAGGAACATGTAACATTTAAACAAAGCATAATGATTCATTTCTGCCTGTCGGATAAATCTCTTCAAATTATTTGTGTCTTGTATGGCCTAGAAAAAGATTACCCAGTTAAATACGTGTTTCATGAGATAAAAATGATGCCTAAAAACACTTCATATACAGCTGGAAACATTTCATATGTTGCAGAGATGTTTACCTTTTATTTGAAATATTTCTATCATTGTTATCACTAATATGCTGTACCCTTGGTACAACACAATTTCTTATATAAAGTAAAAATAGTTTTTCAATCCTAAACATACTTTTAAAAGGTGACAACACTCCTCCCAACCAAAATTTTGAACCCTTAGGCACTAAGCCACATTTTTTATGCTTTCCAACTAAGACATGTCACAAATTATAAGGTTGATATACCTGAGATATAAGCAAGCATTCAATCCAATTAACTGGAAATGCAATGTTATGTATGCAGAAGCCACTGCAAAATAAATAAAGTAAATGCCTTCTGAAGATTCTAGTTTTGAGAGGTCCTATTTAATAGACATCACAGCTAGAAAGCAGATTTGTTCCTCTGTCACTGGACCTAATTAAAATTCAGGTAAAAGTTATATGTGGCGCTTGGCACACAATTAATTACCTTTAGTTTAAAGTTCTCCAGTACTTGTCGAAAAAGAAAAGGGTTACCTCCTTCAGCACCATTCAAAAAAGCTTGCATCCAATCCTCACAAAATCGGTTGCTTCCTATAAAATATTTTAGAAAAATTAAATAAAAATGAAATTCTACAAAGTGCAAACATCTATTCTTTTTTCTTTCTTTCTGTTTATTTACTTTAAAATATGGGTTTTTAAATTTTTTTATTGTATATATTTTTTTAATTTGGGAGGGTTATTGATTTCAGAGAGAGGAAGGGAGATGGTGAGGGAGACAGAAACTTCAATGATGAGAAAGAATCATCCACTGACTGCTTTCTGCATGCCTCATACTGGGGATCAAGCCATGCAACCCAGGCACATGCCCTGACTGGAATCAAACCATGACCTCCTGGTTCATAGGTCGACACTCAGCCATTGAACAACACTGGCCAGGCTCTATTTATTTACTTTAAATTGAGGTATACTTGGCATATAACATTACATTAGTTTCAAGTGTACATAATGATTTGATATTTGTACACCTTGTGGTATTCTTTATTTCTTTTTTAAATAAAACACTTATAATGAATTATATAAGACTTCTATAATGGTCTAAGAAAACTGTACTCACTACCTAGCTAAAAACACCAAAATAGCTGAAGCCCCTATGTGCTACTCCTCAACTGCATTCCCCCTTCTTTCCCATTAGAAAGGATATTATTCCCATGTATTCCTTTAAACTCTTGTCACGTACTTTTGTATCTATAAACTCTATAAAGTATTATTTTGTATATGTCAAAACTTTTATGTATTTTTTTAATGTTTTTATTTTGGACAATATTACAGATGTTCCCTAATCCCCCAATGGCCCCCCTCCACCCAGTCTATGTATTTTTATTTTTATTTTCATATTGAAAGGAAAATAGTTTAATTAAGATTTAAGAATCACATTATGATAAATGATAATTTTAATACACCCTTTAAATTTACTATGTATTTTTCTTTAATGGCTGTTTCACTAGCATGTTTGTGAGCTATATGGAGACATGTAGCTCTAGTTCATACATTTTCACTGGTATATTCCATTGCATGAATATAGCAGTTTACCAGATCATTTTCCTGTCGATGGAAGCATTTAAGTTGCCTCCAATTCTTTGCTATTTCAAACAATGCCTTTATGAACATTTTTGTATTTGTCTCCTTGTATAAATATACAAGAGTTTTTGCCCACCTGGCATGGCTCAGTGGTTGAGTGTCGACCTATGAACCTAGACGTCACGTTCAATTCCCAGTCAGGGCACATGTCTGGTGGAGACCGTGCAGGAGGCAACTAATCAATGATTCTCTCTCATCATTGATATTTCTATCTCTCTCTCCCTCTCCCGTCCTCTCTGAAATCAATAAAAATATATTAATATTTATACACACAAAAGTTTTTCTATATACTTAAGAGTGGAATTGCTAGGCATGACGTGATTTTTCCATGTTTTTAGAATTGCTATTGTTTGCGGTGAGTCAGGGATAAACTTGTAAAGCTGCACAGGGCAGGAAGGATAAGTTTGTACTAATTGTTCAGAGTACAAAAACAGAGACCAACTCACAAGAGCCACAGGATGGCTGCTTCAGAGGTCGTGACTCACCTGCGTTGTAGAACTGAGGCTGGGAAGTACTGCAGTCAATGACCACAGACTTATGCTGCTCCTCCGTCATGGCCATGCACAAAGATGTCATGGTGCCTTCGTGAATAAGGCCTTCAAGACTGGCCACACTCAGAAACCTGCCACACACACAGTCCTTTACCACAAATAATATTGCAGGATGGGAGGGAGAAAGCAAATTCATTCTGCACTATGGGAGGTTTAAAAACATATCAGGCCCTGGCCAGGTATCTCAGTTGGAGCATCATCCCAAGGTTGCGGGTTCGATCCCCAGTCAGGGCATGTACAAGAAGCAACCAATGAATGCATAAATAAGTAGAACAACAAATCGCTGTTTCTCTCTAACATCAATCAAAAAAATTTTAATGTCCTTTAAAAATCTAAAAAATAAAAATATAAAAACATAAATACCAGGCTTGCTGTGTAAAAGGTTCTCTCTTTGCAAAACTATTGTTTACCTGTTAATATCTCTCTTTGTTTTTTCATCTGATTCTTTAACCTCAACAGGAGTATAACTCAGAGCCTACAAGAGAAAAATAAAGCCTAATTGATGCATGTACTCCAGTTTTCCTTATTGAGCAGCTACTTGTGAGTGTCACCTTCCCCCAAACGACCACCTGCTTGATGGGCATGGCCCAGGAACTCTCCTGAGCCTTGTGAAGCTGCTGTTCGCTAACAGTCTGAAACTGGCTTTCCCACCTGGTTGCATGGCACCATCCAGTCTCAGTTGCATCTACCACCACAAATTTAAATGGAAAAACTGGCCATTTACTCAAGCCTTCCCCAGTGTTTGGATATTTTAGTGAATTTTCATTTTTTCCTGGATATTTTCATATAGTTAAAACACTTTAGATTTCTGTTTTCCTTCTCAAATTATTTGGAAATTACACCTCTCCCAGATCATTTGAAAAAGTAATCATTTTAAATTGTTTTATCCTATTAGGAAGACCCACTATTTGCAATTCCACCTTAGTAAAGTACCTTTCTAGATCCGAGTAAATAGAGTGCAAGCATTGTTTGAGTAATATTCAGGGTTGGGGCGGGGGGAATAATGTTAAAGAAAATGAGTAAGTCTTTAAATAATCCAAACTCTGCTCCACTGATTCTCAGTTGAGGAAATGCTTTCATTTGAGCCACACTTACAGCATGCAGCAAAAAGGTAAGCTTCTCCTGAAAGAGAAGAACCACCCTCTGGATCGGGCATACGACATCCTCAAACCAGCTACTCAGGTAGGACTTGACGTGGTTCTCCAGGCCCCTTTCCTAGATCAAGAGAGAATGTCATTGCTTTAATATAAGCCTTCACCTTAGTGGACTTAACATTTTCTTCACGATACTCTTGACAGTGAAAGAACTGCGGACAAACACCTCTTTTTTTTAAGCTAACACCAACGCAAAAAAAGGAATTCTGATATAAAACACACTGAGAAATGCATTATATAAAATGAAAGACTGGATAGGGTTCTATGCTATCTCTTCACTGGGAGGAGTTGTGCATTACATGTCCATCTCCCCACAGTATACTCACTGGAGATACGCTCCACATAATCCTGTCTCCCCAGCTCCTGGTACAGTGTCTGACACATGTATGTATTAGCTTATAAAGAGCCAATTGAATGCCTGAAGGAATGTAGGCAGTTCATTCACACTGTGAATAGGGAAGAATACAAGTTATCTTGTCAAAACACTCAAGCCCACTCCATTTGTCAGACGTGCTGCCAAGAGCACATCTAGCTTCCTGGGCTGAGCTGCTCTCTGGGGACTAACAGAATCGCTCCAGTCAGAGAGCAGCTCCCCCAGACTCAAATCCCTGCTCACTCCTATGCTACTCTTTTCTGCAGTGCCTTTTAAGTGCATGATAAGTAAAAGGAGTTATTACCTTATGTAATGGGTAGTAAATTTGTAAGAGTTATGACTTTAAAAACTGCTACAAGCTGAATGGATAGTTTTTTAAAAGGTATAAATAAATTAATAGATGAGGATATATATAATTCATAAAAAATCAATGAATGAAAAATAGAACATTTCTAAAAAATCTTTGATATTGAGTTCAAGGACAGTCCTGCCATTGCAGAGCACATCTCTGGTGCCAGAGGCTTCATGGACCATTAGTTCTGACCATATATAAATCTTATGCACCCAGAAATCAGGAGAAGAGCACCCTCTTCCTCACTTGGCATGTTACCATATACCATTGAATTTAATGGACTGAATTTTTCATGGATACAAAACATCAGAAGCAGACTTGTGAAACTTAGAGCACTTATAGGACTATGTTCCCTGCTTCCCTTAACAAATACCTTTCAACTAGCCCTCCAAGCCGTGCATTTTTAGAATTTAGATGTCATTGTGTCCACCTGTATAACTTGACAAGTATAAAAGTTGTAGTATGTTAATCACCTCAGTCTCAAAAAACTATTGTCTCAATCATCTTACCTCACAGCTCATGTTATTTCTCAGCCCTTGAATGTACTTGTCCAATTCAAGCCTGAAAGTATGTTCTTAAGGAAGTAACAATGGATGAATCAAGAAGTGTTTTATCTCTCAATAGGAAATATAGTCTTGCAAATAACACAAACTGTACATTAAAACAAGCCAAGACAAACTGGTCATATAAAGGTATGGAATCCAAGTAAATATATAGGGGTAGGAAAGCCTTTTAGAGTAGTAATACCCCTTCTCTTGCCTCCCCACGATTTCTTTCCTGATATCCTCAAAGACCAAAGAAAGGATATAGCTCAAGTCCTTTTTCTGACCCTCCTAAAAAACAGACCACGTACTCTGAAGGGGTATGTTCAGAGTCCATTGCTGCTGTTTCAGGAAGCAGTTTTTCTTGCTGGAAAAGGCAGTAGTAACAACCGACCCGGTAACCCGGAATTCTAGAAAAGAAAGAAAAAAGCTCTATGTATTATTCTACGCATCTAATTTTATGGGCTGTTCTGAACCCTGGTCATCTTGACCTGGCAATACTGTTATATTGCTCACTAGGTCAGAACTTTCCAGACTTCTCCTTGGTTTACTCAGAACAGCAGAGGAAAATGAATATATACCATGATGGGCTTCAGCTAAAGCAGCACCTAACAAACATGGAATTTCTTTGAATTCACCTGTTTTATGGGAAAAATGCATGCAAGTTTCACTCTCGTTCATAGTACATGTCTACATAAATATAAGCATGTTTATCTCCCTCCCCCAAACCTTCACGAATCATTGGAGCTCCAGGCAGATATGACATGTTTACCCCATGGCCTTATATTTGACCTGTGGCCTCACATTCCTGAGGGGACTTGATGCCAACATCATGGTCTGAAGGGAACTACAATCAAGGTGTGTAATAGAAAGAAGGCTGGAATCCAACTGAGGACACCTATATTTAAGCCTGAACTCCATGAATGTGACCAGCCTTGTGACATGAACATCTCTGAATTTATTTCCTCATCTGAAAATGTAAGTAAGAGTATCTGCTCTATTGCCCCTTTGTAGAGAGAATGGCATCATACTTTGTGAAAGCACTTCACAAACTGTAGTGTGCAATTTTGGTTTTGGTGATTAACGCTTTTCTTCCAAGTCCAAGACTAAATCAGTACACTTCGGTGGGAAAGTCTCTGCTGTTCAATTAATTCCATTCCACAAATGTTTATGTGTAAGGCCCAGTGCTCAGGCAGGCAGAGAACAAGGATGGAGTTTGCAGGTCGAGTGGGAGTTGATCTTTTGGAGTTTCTCATCACTTCTCATATTTAGCTCAGAAATAAAAACTCGGGACACAGCACATTTTACACTTACCTCAGCTCCACAGATGCAACATTACCCAGCCCTTCAAAGACGGCTCCCTTAGAAAGACGCTTAGCAATGAAACTGCGTAGCTCTGGCTCCACTTCAGATGGCAGATTAGTGTCCGCCAGGGAGAGGCTTGACAAATGAAAGACACACAGTGCTTATCAGTGGCCTACTGCATTCACACCCCACAAGTCAGTCAGATTATTACTAAAAGCCAGAGTCCCTTTAAGGACTTGAAAAAACTTTCTGACTACTGGTGCGGCTGGTAGGAGTGCATGTTACCAAGTATGAGCTACCTCATCAAAGAGTTTAAAATTATACTCTTTCACCTCATTCTGTCTAGTGTGATGACTCCACTGGGACCCCCAATCCACCGGCCTTACCTTTATTCCATAGTCCCTCAAGTTTCTTATCTCACTTCCCTGCTTCTTACCCATCGTATAGTCCATGGCCAGTCATTATAATCAGACCCCTGCACACAAGTCTCATTCAACCCTTTGTTATTTTCATCTCACTGTACTTGCTTAGCAAAACTTCAGCCCTGATTAGTCCAGCTCTCTACTTACTCTGCACATGCATCTATGCAGTCGAATCTAGTTGGACAAAACTACATTAATGATCACTAGCCTCAAGTGGGCCCAGCTCTAACTACATTTCCTGGCTCACTCATTCATTTTTCTGTTCTGCTAAGTCACTATTTCACGCCTCCTCTTTTTTCCTCAATCCTCCATCTACCTCTTACCCATGAATAAACACTCTAGCTTAGCAATCACTCATGAGCTAAAAATAAAAATTTTAGTTTGGTTCAGGTTAGAATATAAAGTATATAATTTGAATATGCAGGAAGGTTTTCTATCACCAAACTTCCCAACAAATAATAGGAACCCAATACTTCTCAATACTTCTCAAGGTTTTTTTGTTTTATATTATGGAAAATACATATACAAAGTAGGGAGAATAGTATAATGAACTCACATATACCCACCACCCAGTTTTAACAATTATCAGCTTATGGCCAATTTTTTTTTATTGATTTTCATTGATTTTTAGAGAGAGAGGGGCAGTGGGATAGAAAGATAAAAACACTGATGAGAGAGACACATCCATTGGCTGCCTCCTGCACACTCCCTACCAGGGATCAAACCTGCAATCCAGGCATGTGCTCTGACCTGGAATCAAACTGGGGACCTCTTGATTCATGGGTCAACACTCAACCACTGAACCACACCAGCCAGGCATGGCCAATTTTGTTTCATCTGTACCCCCAAGCTTGTCTGTACCCTTCCACCTTCCAGATTTATTTTGAAGCAAGTCTCTGGCATCATATCCTATCAATCATAAATTTATCACTAGGGTATCTCTACTTTGCATCAAGTGTTAAGGTTCATTCATTCATTCACTTAATAATATGTATTAAATGAACAAAAGAGAGCAATCCCTACTGTCCTGGGGTTTATATTTAGTGTGCAGCCGAGGCGCTATGAAAGGGGGTATTCTAAGAGTACCAGTAAACAAAGGAGGATTTTAAACGTTTTGGTACCCATACAATATTGACTATTTATTGGAGTTCTTTTCAAGAAACTCAGAATACGTGTCTCTGGCTAACCACCTTGGGCACTATCAGTATTTGGCTCTGTCCCAGCCTTGAATGAATGAGCCAATGAGGAAATCAGGATGAGGTTCCTAGGACGCAGGTGGGCTTGAAGGTTTGACTCAGGGACAGCTGAGTGGAAATTGGGTCCCCATTGACTCCTCCAGGCCGACGATGCACGGAAGAGTCAAGCACAGGCATGAGTTACGGTCAAGCTGTTGTTACCTGAAGTCATCACCAGAGGGAGTTTCTGCATTTGTGCCACTTGGGCTTCCATCATCACTGTCCCCTCTCGGTGGTGCCGATCTACACGCCACAAAAGCAACACAGCTATCAGTGATGGGCTCCAACTCAAACAGCAAACAGGGGAGGGGCGAACAATCAACTAACATGCTACAAGGGAGAAGTGCCTATCCTCATGCCAAGGCAACTCCACAGAACAGTGCTGATGGCCCCTTCTCTCCAGGCCACATCAGGGAAAGGAAATGCAATATCCAGAAGGGCCAAGAAAATCCTCTCTAAAAATCAGACGTTAAAGGGCCACGAGAGCCCCAGGAAAGTCGGCCGGGCGAAGGGAAAGGAGGCAGCAAGGGCAGAGGATAACCAGAGGTGGGGTGGGAGGAGGAAGTGTGGGGGAAATGGAAGAAAGTGGGGCGATTAATGACGGGAAGGACGGGGGATGGAAGTTGACGTTACTGAACATGCATGCAGGGCACTGCGCTAAACAAAGGACGCGGGCGACGAGAAGGGACTGAGGAAATGACAGGGCCCGTGGGAGCGCAGGCGTCACAGCAGCAGGCACTAAAGTCCCGGATGGGGGCCCGGAAGGACGGAGTGGGGCGAGGAGGGCCCTTCGGGCCGAAACCCTCAGCCCGGAGAGAAGATGGCGTTTGCGAGCAGCCAGGCCGCCGGGCCCGGGTGCGAGGCGGTGCCGGGGCGGGGCCACAGGGAGGCCGGGAGCTGCACCTGCTTCCGCGGTAGCTGTAGAGACAGTAGTGGCTGCTGGGCGGCGGCTCGATTCTCCGCTCCTCCGCGGAGCCTCCCTCCTCGCTGCTCTCCAGCTCCTTTTCATCCCCGTCCAGCGACTCCTGCAAGGAGGGGAGCATCGCGACGGCTCCAAGCGGTCCTGTGTCCCCGCCAAACCGCTCCCCCGCTGCCGTACAGTCCTCGGCAGCCGGGCTCGTCCAGCTCCCGGCCCTCGCGCACCTGAGTTCCGCGGGTTTCCCTGGGTTCTCAGGTGAGGAAGCTGGCCTGGAAGGCTTTCTCCCCGCAGGGACTAGGGGCGCACTAAATTACCTATAGGGAAAGCAGTTCACCACTTCTATTTTAACTCCTTTTTCACCTCTGTACCGTTTAAGACGTAGGAGACTTCCCATGTGATAAAGATGGTACAACTAGCAGGACACATGGAAAAAGATAAAGCTGCCCTCCTATCTCCCTTCAGGCACGCTAACACACACACATCAGTATGATCAAAGATTTCAAAATTTAAAATGACGCTCCTCCCTTTAAAAAATAAAAGGTGAAAATATGGGAGAATTTTTAAAATGCTTGAAGAAGGCCTTCCTAAACTGGACAAAAAGGGGCCACATGCTAGCCTAACTCAGGGAAGGACTTCCTGGCTTGGCTGCCTTGCAAACTAAACTCAGAGACCTAAAATAACCACAAAGGATGGTCTGAAATTAAAACTTCTTAAATTAAAAAGCAGTTTATAGTAGATAGTCATTCCTAGGCCAGTATCTTCCCTGACAAAGACCAACTTTGATATTAACTGAGCCTATTGTCTTTTTGCATCTCAATAATATACCTTCAGAATGTCAGAGTAACTTATAACTTCCCTTTTCCCAGATCCCTCAGGGCACAACCAATGCGCCAGAGCAGAGATCACAAATTCCCTCATTGTTATTGTGTGATTGTTATCCTTTTAATAGTTGACTGTTAGCTATCCAGTATCCACCACTTTGCTTTCTCCCACCTCCTTAATCTATAACCAATGGATTTCTGTAATCCACTTCAGTCTCCTCCTTTGATGGTAATTTATAAAACTAGGTGAAAAACCCATCATTCTCTAGAGCAGTATCTCAATATGTTGAGATTCTGCTTCCTGGCAATTGTCGACAATTTGGTTCAAATAAATTCACAAAAATTCTTCACAAGTTTGAATGTTTCTTATGTTAACAAAATATAGCAGAACACTTAGAAGCCATACAGGAGAAGATTAATAAATCTGACCATGTAAAAACTAAACATTTCTGTGTGGCCCAAAGTCAAAAACACAAATGACAAACTAGGAAAATATTTGCAATATATGTAACAGAAGAAGGGCTGTCATTTGTCAATGAACAAAACAAGACAAGAAAAGACAATGAGCAGTTCACAGAAGAATGAAAAAAGAATACATAAATAAACTGCTTAATTTCAAATACAATTTATGGTATATTGTACTACTTTTCACCCAGCAGATTAGCAGAAATTCAAAAGTGTGAGGGGGTCCTAATATATGGTGACGGGAGATCTGATTTTGGGTGGTGGGCACATGGTGCAATACACAGATCTTGTAACATAGAAACCCGCACCTGAAACCTGTATGTTCATGGTGACCAATGTCACCCAATAAATTTAATTTAAAAATAAAGTTTGATAATACCCTGTGTTGGGGTGTGCAAAGAAGCCATCATTCTCATAAACAGTTGAGAGTAATAAGATTAATGCACATGCTTTGGAAAGAAATTTGAAAATATCTGTCAGTGTTTTAAATGCACATGCCCTTTGACTATCAAAGCAGCCACAGGACATCATCAAATAGATACATTCACGTAAGTGCAAAAATATATGAGTTCACATATTCCTTGCAGCATGGCTTGTAATGATGACAAACTAGACACAATCTGAATGTTGGTCAATAGGGGAGTGATTAAATAAGTTATGGTACATGCTGTGGTAGGCAGAATAATGACTCCCGAAAAATGACCACATCCTAATCTCTGAAACCTGAAAGCTAGTTACCTTAGGTAGCAAAAGGTACTTTGCAGCCCTGGTTGGTTTGGCTCAGTGAATAGAGCGTTGGCCTGCAGACTGGGGGGTCCCGGGTTCGGTTCCAGTCAGGGGCATGTAACTTGGTTGCGGGAGCGTCCCCAGTGGGGGGTGTGCAGGAGGCAGCTGATTGATGTTTCTCTCTGATTGATGTTTCTCTCTCATTGATGTTTCTGGCTCTCTAGCCCTCTCCCTTCATCTCTGTAAAAAATCAGTAGAATATATTTTTTTTTTAAAAAAGGAACTTTGCAGATGTAATTAAATTAAAGATCTTGAAATGGGAAGATTGTCTTAGATTATCCAAGTGTGCCCAATGTAACTACATGTACAAGAATCTTTATAAGGGATACAGGAGACCAGAGAGGAAAAGACAATTATGATACCTAAAGCGGAGATTGGAGTGATTTGGCACCACAAGCCAAGGAATTTATACAAGCTCTAGAAGTTAGAAAAGGCCATGAACGGATCTTCTGATCCTTCAGAAGAAACACAGCCCTGCCTACCTATTTCAAATGTCTGTAATATAATAACTGTATTGTTTCACTAGTAAGTCACTATGTTTGTGATAATTTGTTACAGCAGCAATAGCAAACTAACATGTGTATCAGAAGACTATACAGCTATTAAAAAGAATGAATTAGAATATGTGCACATATAGAAAGACAATCCAATATTTGTTTTTGTCCTAAAGGAGCTAGCAACACAACTGAAGAGAGAAAGCATGCACATGGGGAAGGGAGAATGTGATTACTGCCAAGAAAGTAATGTGGCCCTGACCGGTTTGGCTCGTTGGAAAGAGCGTCAGCCTGTGGACTGAGGGGTCCCAGGTTCGATTCCAGCCAAGGGCATGTACCTTGGTTGCGGGCACATCCCCAGTGGGGGGTGTGCAGGAGGCGGCTGATTGATGTTTCTGACTCTCTGTCCCTCTCCCTTCCTCTCTGTAAAAAATCAATAAAAAATATTTTTTTTTTAAAAGAAAGTAATGTGGACAGTTAGGGTGATCTTAGGAATCTTATTACTGGCCTCTTGAACTTTACCATATGTGAGCATAATCTGAGGACATTAGACTTTGCAAGTTGGTCTATTAACTACCAACAGCAATAATAAATATCAATATAGCATTTGTAAGAAAAAAAAAAGGTAATATAGCATTTGTAGTTTAACAATTGCTACTTATTTAGCAGTAACCAGGGATCAGGATATTTACCTATTTTATTTCATTTACCCTGGACCAACTCTGTAACAAAGAGGTTTATCCCTATTTTATAGATGAAGAAACTGAGGCTCAGTCAATATAAATGATCAAACTATGTTTATCTGACTTCAAAATCCATACTCTTAACTGGTTTTTTTTATATTGTAGTCACTTGCTTTGGTCTTAGAAATCATGCTCCAATAGTGTGGCCTACAGGAGCCTTCATAATCTAGCTTCTACCTCCCCCTCTGACTTTCCTATCACCATCCCCCTTGCTCACTCTGGTGTTTCTCAAACACTCCAATTTTTGTTCCAGTTTAATAGTTTTTTAATTTGCTCTTCTGCCTGGAATGCCCCCAGATAGTTGTCTTTTTTCTTTACATCATTCAGGTCTCTGCACAAATGTCACCTCCTCAGAGAGACCTTCTCTGGCTGTCCTATGCAAAAGGATATCCCACACACCTCTACCGCTATCCCATCAGTCCATATCCTATCTTCATCACACTTACCACTCCTGACAGTATTTGTCTGTCTCCCCACTAGCATGTCAGCTTATTCACTGTTATATTCTCTATCCTAGCACATGGCCTACAATGCTCAAGAACTATTTGCTGAATTAAAGACTTTGCAACTCCTCAGCATCATTTTCTTGCATGTTTCACTTTACACCATATTAAAGATATTAAAGTACACCTACATTCCATGTTAACTTTATAGAAAAACTAGAGGTCCGATGCACGAAGATTTGTGCAAGAATGGGCCTTCCCCTCCCCTGGCTGCCCACACTGCCTTAGCTCTGGCGGGAGCAGCCTTTCCGCTCTCGCCTGGAGCCGCCTTTCTGCCTTCCCACACTGCCCAGTGGCCCCGAGCAGCTGGGGTGGTGCGGAACGCCTGTGTCCCACCCCGCCCCTGGCCGCTGGGCACCTGTGTATGCAAATTAACCCGCCATCTTTGTTGGGTTAATTTGCATACGCACTCCTGATTGGCTGGTGGGCGTCACAAATGTACAGTCAATTAGCATGTTACTCTTTTATTAGGTAGATAATGGTTAACATTTATAGAGTATTTACTGTGTATGAGGACTCTTAAGTGCTTTACATATATTCATTTAGTTCTCACAATCCCATGAGGTTGATGTTATTATTACCCCACTTTACAGATGAGTAAGCCAGTTACTTTTGTCCATGATAAAATAGCTAATAAATGGCAAAGGTACATTCAAACCCAAATACTCTGGTGCTAGAACTCTTTATTTTATTTTTTATTGATTTCAGAGGGGAAGGGAAAGAGAGATTGAAACATCAATGATGAGAGAGAATCATTGATTGGCTGCCTCCTGCATGCCCCACACTGGGATCAAGCCCACAACCTGGGCACGTGCCCTGACTGGAAATCAAACCCTGATCTCCCAGTTCATAGGTTGATGCTCAACCACTGAGCCACACTGGCCAGACTCTAGAACTCTTAATACCACTAAACTGAGTTGAAGATGACTTGATCTAAAATTATGTTTTGTTTTGTAGCCATTTAATCAAACAGTTAATTTCAATTAACTGTTTTGTTTTCACTTATTTAGATATTTCTTACAATATTTTGGTTTTGAACTGCTTTTGTTAAATTTATTCCTAAATTTTATTCTTTTTGAAGCTATTATAAATGGAAATGTTTTCTTAATTTTATTTTCAGATTGTTTACTGCTAGTGTATAAAAGTACAATTGAATTTTGTATTTTGATCTTGTATTGTGAACCTTATTGAACTCTTAGTAGCTCTAGATTTATTTCTTTTTATGGATCCCTTAGGATTTCCTAAATACAAGTGTATTTGTTTGTTAGGGCTGCCATAACAAAGTACTACAGACTAAGCACTTTAAGCAACAAAAAAATGTATTGTCTCACAATTCTAGAGGCTAGAAGTCCAAAATCAAGGTGTCAGCAGGGTTTATTCCTTGATAGATAGTGGCCTTCCTTTTATGCATTATCTGTTCAAATTTCCCTTTTTTTGTTTGTTTATCCTCACCCGAGGATACTTTTCCATTGATTTTTAGAGAGTGGAAGGAAGGGGGAGAGACAGAGAGAAACATCAATGTGAGAGACACAGCTATTGGAGCCTACAACGGAGATAGGTGCCCTTGACTAGAATGGAACCTGCAACCCTTCAGTCCAAGGGCCAGTGCTCTATCCACTGAGCAACCCGGCTAGGGCAAATTTCCTTTTATTTATTTAAAATATATTTTTATTGATTTCAGAGAGGAAGGGAGAGGGAGAGAGAGAGAGAAACATCAATGATGAGAGAGAATCATTGATTGGTTGCCTCCTGCATGCCCCCTACTAGGGATCGAGCCTGAGCACATGCCCTTGACCAGAATCGAAGTCAGGACCCTTCAGTCTGCAGGCCCATGCTCTATTCACTGAGCCAAACCGACTAGGGCAAATTTCTTCTTTTTATAAAGGCAACAATCATATTGAAATCCATTGACCCTATTGACCTCACCTTAGCTTGATTACCTCTGTAATCAATATGACCATAAAAGGTCATATTCTGAGTTACTGGAGATTACTACTTCAACTCAATTTTTCCTTGTGTGTGTGGGGAGAGACACAATGACCCAATTCTACCCCTAACAAGATCATGCCATCTTCGAATAGAGATCGTTTTGCTAGGGGCAGAAATATTAATCATGCTCTGTAAACCGTGATTGTTGCTCTGATTAGAGAAAGCACATTCCAACCTGGCTGAGAGCTGTATGCCCCGGGGAAGAGGGAGTTAACCTGGGAATGCAGTCCATCCTCCTTTCCTGGAACTGCCTATCATCATAAAAAGATTAACAACTTTGTAGCCAAAAACAATAGAGCAGTGCCCTTTGCGAGCCCGGCATTCGACCTGTAACCATTATACCCATTCTTACTCCTTTTGCCTTCTCCCCATGTAATCTTTGTGCTTCTACCCAATATAAGCAGCTGGCTATGGACGGGTGCCGAGCAGATTTTCATGGATGACCTGCTGCTCTCCCATACTGCTGGCATTATTGGAATAAAAGCTCCTATGTGATTCACCCCTCTCTCTGCTGAATTGTCTCAAGTAGTGACAGGCAGCCTGGACCCATTGGGTGTCCGGTTTCAGTTTTACTCCTTCCATTCCAATCTGGATCCCTTTGTTTCTTTTTCTTGTCTGATCACCCTGGCTAGACCACCAATACAATGTTATATAGAAGAGGCTAGGGTGGACATCCTTGTTCCCTTACCTTTTCTTTCATTGTTATTTCTGGTAGAGCACCAAGCACTAAAATTAATTTGCTTGCTTCCTTACTTTAGGAGGAATGAATAAATGACTTCCTGCTCCACCATCCTACTTCAGATCAGTTTCTTCTCTCACCCAGATTACTGTCCCGTTCTGTGTCTGGCCTCTTAGCCTCCACCAATCCAGTGGCCACAGTGGTTTTTCTAAAACTCAAATCTAAGTCAGCTCCATACTTACTACTTCTGTGGCCTTGAGTAAATGACTTCAACTCTGGTAAGCCTCTTTTAAAAATATCTATATATTTTATTGATCCCCTACTGGGGATGCAGCCTGCAACCCAGGCATGTGCCCTTGACCGGAATCGAACCCGGGACCCTTCAGTCCACAGGCCGACACTCTATCCACTGAGCCAAACCAGCTGGGGCTAAGCCTCTTTTTTGTCTCTAGTAACAGGGTGATAATAACAGCACCTCCATCCCAGTGGAGAGAAGTCATGTACAACTTCCCTCGAAGCCTGGCACACAGTAAGTGCTTCAGGGATGTCTGCTATTTGTTTTCCTTTCAATCCTATCTAATAAAAGAGTAATATGCAGATTGACCATCACTCCAACACACAAGATGGCTGCCCCCATGTGGTCAAAGATCCTGACCCCATGTGGACACAAGATGGCCAGCAGGGGAGGGCTGCTGGGAGGAACCAGGCCTGCAAGAGAGGGCAGTTGTGGGCGATCAGGCCAGCAGGGGAGGGCAGTTGGGAGGGACCAGGCCTGCAAGGGAGGGCAGTTGTGGGCGATCAGGCCAGCAGGGGAGGGCAGTTGGGAGGGACCAGGCCTGCAAGGGAGGGCAGTTGTGGGCGATCAGGCCAGCAGGGGAGGGCAGTTGGGAGGGACCAGGCCTGCAAGGGAGGGCAGTTGTGGGCGATCAGGCCAGCAGGGGAGGGCAGTTGGGAGGGACCAGGCCTGCAGGGAAGGGCAGTTAGGGGCAAACAGGCTGGCAGGGGAGCAGTTAGGCATCAATCAGGCTGGCAGGGGAGTGGTTAGGGGGTGATCAGGCTGGCAGGCAGAAGCGGTTAGGGGCAATCAGGAAGGCAGGAAGGTGAGCAGTTGGGAGCCAGCAGTCCTGGATTGTGAGAGGAATGTCCGACTGCCAGTGGGATTGGGCCTAAACAGACAGTCAGACATCCCTCGAGGGGTCCCAGATTGGAGAGGGTGCAGGCTGGGCTGAGGGACACCCCACCCCCCGCCTTGCACGAATTTCGTGCACCGGGCCTCTAGTAGTAACATAAAATTTATACTAATAGCTATGTCTATGGGCCACGCGCTGTTCCAAGTGCAGCAGAGGAAGCTTACCTGGTTGGCCCCAAGTCATGCAGGGAGGCAGTGGCATGGACTCTGAACCACCTACCCTCTCTTGAACTTGCACTGTTCTCTGTCCTCCTAAAACGCCAGTCGCTAAGCAAAGCCTTCAGCATGAAGCCGGCTCGCTGCTCCTACTGCTCCTGGGGCCTGCAGAGGTCGCCTTTGCCAGCCAGCCCCCTTCCTAGGAGCTGCAGCGCTCAGCCTCAAAGGCCTGGCGGTCAGCTCCCTTAGTGAGACGCTCGCCTCCACCTCACTAGTTCCCATTGGCCTTTCAGGAAACCTTCCTTTTTTATTTTTTAAAAATATATATATATTTTTTGCCGAAACCGGTTTGGCTCAGTGGATAGAGCATCGGCCTGCAGACTGAAGGGTCCCGGGTTCGATTCCGGTCAAGGGCATGTACCTTGTTTGCGGGCACATCCCCAGTGGGAGGTGTGCAGGAGGCGGCTGATCGATTTTTCTCTCTCATCGATGTTTCTAGCTCTCTATCCCTCTCCCTTCCTCTCTGTAAAATATCAATAAAAAATATTTTTAAAAAATCACATTAAAAATATTTTTTTATTGATTTCAGAGGAAAGGAGAAGAGGGGGAGAGAGAAACATCAGTGATGAGAATCACTGATTGGCTGCCTCCTGCATACCCCACACTGGGGATCCCCAAGTACGTTCCCTGACCGAGAATCGTGACCTCCTGGTTCAAAGGTCGATGCTCAGCCACCAGCCACACCGGCTGCTGGGCCAGGATACCTTTCCTGGTAACCAATCACCGCCACGTGGAAGGGCTTTCTTCGGAGGCCTCCCAGCACCTCGAGTCCCTCGGCACCGCGCTGACCCCTTGCGGCTCGCTCATCTGTCACCAAGCTGTGACTGCGACTTCTTTGACTCAACATTTAAGTAAGCAAATGTCCAACACTTAGTTCAGAAAGGATTAATCCGGGCAATGAAAGCAGAATTGAAAATTGGGCGCTGCCTCAATGAACCTTTATTTGTAGTCTACCTTTAATGACGCTGGTAATATTTTCAGTCCCTCCCCTCAGATTTCCCCTTCAATTCGCGAGTTTCTCGGCATACCTAGGCAGCCGGCTCCTTTACAAAGAAACCCGAAGGGATCAACAAGCACAGCCAGCGACTGCGGGAGGCCACTGAAACAGACAAGATGGCGGCCGCCTCTCAGGCTGCGAGTCCCCACCCACTCAGGGCGGAGGGCTGCGTCATGTGACCCGCCCCTGCCTGGCACCGCCTCCGGCCGCAGTGCCTGACGGGAGGCAGAGCAGCGAGCGAGGGCGTCGGCCATTTTGTGTCTGTTTCCTGTGGGACGCCGTGGTGGCCGTTGGGTCTGAAGAGTGAGCGACTTTCGCCTCGTTTTTCCTGCTTATTTTCTCCTCCCTTTTTACTTTATCAGTAGAGCGCAGTTATGGGTCGTAAGAAGAAGAAGCAGCTGAAGCCGTGGTGCTGGTATCCTTTGTCAGTTTGAAGTCGCGGCCGCGCTGCGGCGCCGGTTGTTGGTGACGGGGAATGGGAGGCCTGGTTTTGGCCTATGGCGGAGAGTGTCTGGGATCTAGGCCTGGGGGTGGGTAACTTGGCGGCTGGAGGCAGATTTGCGAAGTCTTTTAGGAAAATGGGGTCTCTAGGGTGAAAGGATCTGCCAGTTGTGGGGCGTTGGACTCGGTGACTCAGGAGATTCCAGGTTTGGTGCGAGCGTTGACCCGCTGGGAGGCGGCTAGGACCCCTCCGTCAAGGACAGTGTCCCCTAAGGACTATTCTGCTGTACCCCGTGGTTTTGGTGACGATTCAACAAAGGGGTTTTCTTCAAGTAAAATACTCTGATTGACGCTATGGCTGATTAGGGGAAAGCTTCCGGAGCCAGTCAGCTACTTTTTTCCGTGTTTTTATTTTTAAAGAATCGATGGTTTCGTCAACTCGGATTTCAAATCATCCCCCCCCACACACACCCTTTTTTTTTTTTTTTTTTTTTTTGCGCGGGATGTGTGTGGCGGGGGAAGAACGAGCTTCCGCGTCTCGCTAACTGGCGCTTTAGTCTTGAAGAAGCTTTCTTTTTCAGGGTGGAGATTTTTGTATCTTATTTAGCTAGCTTTGAATAGTTGAACGGTCGCGGATTTTGTAATATTCTTTTAGGGGAATCTTACTACTATTGAGGTAATTCTGCTTTATGGATGTAACTCATTAAGTTTAAATACGTTCCTTGGCAACATAAGTTCATAGGGGATTGCAAACAACTTTATAGGTTAATTTGTGTCATTCACTATGAACTTATTTTTAGATTCTAAAAGAAACTTAAATTCTAAACATTAGGTAAATCTTTATTTTTCGATTATTTTTAATTATCTAATGAATGAATTCTATTTCTAAATCTGTCTTGATATAAAGTTGGGGATTTTATTTTTAACTTTGAACCCCTCTAATCCACAATATGCATTTGTAAATGTTGAAATAGTGAACAAAAGAAGAGTTAATTTCATATAAATCTGTTAAACACAAAAATTAAAAAAAAACTATGTTAAAATGTGTTTAGGGGTGATGGAGTATGGGCTTCCAAGAAATTCCATGGCAAGTTAATCCCTAATTGTATAATATCAAAAGCAAAGTTTCTGTAAAGTGCCTTTTTGCTTTTACCTGTTTCTCTATTTTAATGTTATTGCTATTCACTTATCATAGGGCAGGGTTTTTTTTAATAGGCATTGTCATTATGTTATTTTTGTGCCTTAACACTCTTGATCAGGTACTGTAATAGAGATTTTGATGATGAGAAGATCCTTATACAGCACCAAAAAGCAAAACATTTTAAGTGCCATATATGTCATAAGAAGTTGTACACAGGACCTGGCTTGGCTATACATTGCATGCAGGTAAGGATTTTACTCCTGTATTTAATTTTTACTTCCTTATGATAAGGAAACAACATTAGGGGGAAATTAAGAATGTTCATTTCTTTGACAATTGTAGGATATTTTTGTTGTTTATTGCAAAAGATCAGATTAAATGACCAATCAGCTTAAGAAAACACACCTGTGTTGTTTTTTAATTGATTTCAGAGAGGATGGGAGAGGGGGAGAGAGATAGAAATATCAGTGATGAGAGAGAATCACTGATTGACTGCCTCCTGTACTCCCCACACTGGGGGCTGGGGATTCAGCCTGAAACCTGGGCATGTGCCCTGACTGGGAATCGAACCTAGGACTGACACTCTCCACTGAGCCAAACCAGCGAGGGCAGCACACCTGTTCTTTAGCCATCGAAAAGAGAAACGATTCCTTTATGTTTAGAGTTTTATAGGTATACTATAAATTTGTGCACTTGGGGGTGTCCCCCTCAGCCCAGCCTGAGCCCACTCTCAGTCCAGGAGCCCTCGGGATGTCCATCTGCCAACTTAGGTCCACTCCCTGGGGAATTGGGCCTAAGCTGGCAGTCAGACATCCCTCTGGCAGCCCGGGAGCCCTCGGGGGATGTCCACCTGCCAGCTTGGGCCGTTAGTTGGGCATCTTTAGCGCTGCCGCAGAGGCGGGAGAGGCTCCTGCCACTGCCGCTGTGCTGGCCAGCCATGAGCCAGCTTCTGGCTGAGCAATGCTCCCCCCTGTGGAACTGCACTGACCACCAGAGGGCAGTTCCTGCGTTGAGCATCTGCCCCCTGGTGGTCAGTGCGCATCATAGCGACTGGTTGTTCCACCATTAGGGTCAATTTGCATATTACCCTTTTATTATATAGGATAGGACTAGAGGCCTGATGCACGAAATTCGTGCAAGGGGCTCTGCTCTTGCAGCCCCGGCTTCATCGGGACTGTCGTTCTGCTGTTTGGTCTAATTAGCATATTAGGTCTTTATTATATAGGTTTATATAGGATAGGACAGTGGTCGGCAAACTCATTAGTCAACAGAGCCAAATATCAACAGTACAATGATCGAAATTTCTTTTGAGAGCCAAATTTTTTAAACAACTTCTAACGCCACTTCTTCAAAATAGACTCGCCCAGGCCATGGTATTTTGTGGAAGAGCCACACTCAAGGGGCCAAAGAGCCGCATGTGGCTCGCAAGCTGCAGTTTGCCAACTACTGGGATAGGATTTTTTAAATTTAAATTATCTTTTTTTAAAATATATTTCTTTATTGATTTCAGAGAGGATGGGCGAGGGAGAGAAACATCAATGATGAGAATCATTGATCGGCTACTTCCAGCGCGTTCCCTACTGGGAATCGAGCCCGCAACCCAGGCATGTGCCCTTGACCAGAATCGAATCTGGGACCCTTCAGTCCACAGGCCAACGCTCTATCCACTGAGCAAAACCAGTTAGGGCTTAAATTATCTTTCATTCTAAGGATAGATTGGTGACACGTTGAGATCACAAGATATATCTCAGCACTTGAGTTAAAAAAGCAGGGATCAATGATTTAAATTTATGGGCAGCCCTAACCGGTGTGGCTCAGTGGATAGAGGGTCAGCCTGCGGACTGAAGGGTCCCGGGTTCGATTCTGGTCAAGGGCATGTACCTTGGTTGCGGGCACATCCCCAGTAGGGGGCGTGCAGGAGGCAGCTGATTGATGTTTCTCTCTCATCAATGTTTCTAACTCTCTCTCCCTCTCCCTTCCTCTCTGTAAAAAATCAATAAAATGTATTAAAAAATAAATAAATTTGTGGGCAGTCTCACCAGTTCTGATCCCGTAAGAATTAGTACATAATTAGCTGCCATTACTCACTGCCATTGAAGGATTTGTTATAATCTGTTGCCTGGGTTCAGGTTTATATTAAGAATTTATTCCTTGATCTCTTTTGGAGTGGTATTATTACATTTAATAGTTTCTTGGTTTCTTGAATCTTTTTACTACTATGTAAGGAGAGCTTTGTAATTTTTAAAGAGCTCATCAATACCATTATGTGTTATTCTACTTTTGCCAATTTTAGAGCTGCCTGAATTTTTGCCTAGTTGGACCTTATAAAGTTCTGAGATGAGCAGATCTCTATTTATTGGAAAATAATGTTGGTAGGAAGCAGGGAGGTAAATTAAAACAAGATTTTGCTCTCCTGGGTTGAAAAAAAAAAGTTTATATAGCTCCACTTCACTCTAGTTACATCACCACAACAATTTAACACCTATGCAGAAATATTTGAGAACCTACTATATACTTAGACAGTCACTAAGTCCCATGTAGCTATTCAAAAGAAAATTAAAATTGCTTAATCTGCCCTGGCCGGTTAGAGCATCAGCCCACAGACTGAAGGGTCGAGGGTTCGATTTCCAGTCACGTTTGCAGGTTCAATCCCCAGTGGTTTGAGGCAGGAGTACACCAATTGATGTGTGTCGTGTTTCTCCTCCACTCTTTCTAAAAATCAATGGAAAAAATATTCTCACTCCTTAGGTGGTGAGGGTTAAAAATTCCTGTCGCATTATAGGCCTTTTTTTTTTTTTAAAGAGAGAGAAACATTGATCTGTTGTCTCCATACGCACCCTACCTCGTGCATGGGATGATGCTCTTATCAACTGAACCACACTGGCCAGGGCTGGTACACCTTTTTAGTAAAAGGCGAAAGATTTATACGGTCTGAAGAGAAACCAGAGCATTGGTACACCTTTTTTAAAGGATCATTTTGGCTGCAAGGTTGAGAATAGACTACAGAGTACAGTGAGGCCACTTAGGAGACGAGTATTCTAGATGAAAGATGATGGTGACAGAGCCAGAATTTGCTGATGGATTAGATGTGGAATATGAGAGAAAGTGAGGAGTGAAAGATGATCTGAAGGCTTTTGACTTGAGCAATGTGAAAAATGACGCTACCACATACTGAGATGTGGAAAGCTACAGGAAGAATAGGCTTAGGGATAAAGATACCAAGATTTTTTTTAAATAAATTTTTATTGATTTCAGAGAGGAAGGAAGATGGGAGAAATATAGAAACATCAATGATGAGAGAGAATCATCCACCTGGGCATGTGCCCTTTGACTGGGACCCTTCAGTCTGCAGGCCAGCGCTCTATCCACTGAGCCAAACCAGCTAGGACTTTAATGTGTTTTTATTGATTTTAGAGGAAAGGAGGAGAGAAACTTCAATGTTTGGGGAAAGATTGGCTGCCTCTTGCACACCAGCAACCTGGGCATGTGTCCTGACTGGGAATCAAACCAGTGACCTCTCAGTGTGTGTGGGATGATGTTTACCAACTGAGCTACTCCAGTGGCCAGGGCCCAAGATTGTTTTTATGTTAATTTCAAGTGTGGGTATGTTAGTTTTGAAAAGATCCATTGACTATCCAGGTGGAGATGTCACATAAGCAGTTGGATCTACAAGTGGAGTTCAGAGGAGTTGGAGGTGGAAATAGAAATTTGGAAGGATACCGTATAAGGATGGCTATTTGAAGCCATGTCTTCTCTTAGGGAATTGTATATAATAAAAGCATAATATGCAAATCGACCGAACTGCCGAATGACCAGTTGGCGGGGGCGGGGCCGGTGAGCAGGCAGCACCAGGCCAGCCAAAGGGCTACCAGTGGGCAGAGGGAGGGGATGGTGATAGGGTGAAAGAAAGGTAGCAGCGACCAGGGGCTGTGGAGGGGCATTGGGTGGGGGCGGGGCCTAAGCCATCAGTAGGACATCCCCTGAGGGCTCCTGGACTCTGAGAGGGTGCAGGCTGGGCTGAGGGGACACCCCCGCCCCACCCCTTGAGTGCACGAATTTTAAATTTTCGTGTACCAGGCTTCTAGTAGAATATAGTTAGAAAAATGCAAGGACTCCATGTTGGGCCACTGCCAGCATTTAGAGGTCAGAAGTTTTAAAGAAGTCATTCAAGGAGAGGGAAAGGGTAGGAACACCAAGACAGTAAGTACCCTAGAAGCCAAATGAAAGTGTTTTCAAAGAGTGAGTTAATTTGACTATGTCAAATGCTGGTGGTAAGCCAAGTAAGAACAGGACTAAGATTGGATTGATCAAAGTGGAGATCATTGTTCCACTTTCTGAGAGTGATTTCCTAGAATGATGATGAAAGTTTGATTGGAGTGATTTCAAAAGAAAATGAGGTCTGCAGCCATACTACCCTGAATGCCCCAGATCTCGTAAGCTAATCAGGGTCGGGCCTGGTTAATACTTGGATGAGAGGCTGCCTGGGAATACTGAGTGTGCTGTAGGCTAAAAAAAGAGAGAAAATGAAAGCTGCCATCTTGCGTCCTAGAGAGTGTGCACTTATTCTCAGCTGGTCTGCTCAAGACCTTCTAAGCATCTACCCTAGTCTCCCTTGTAGTCCCATTTCCTCTCCAACAAGATGAAAGAAACTATCATGAACCAGGAAAAACTGGCCAAACTGCAGGCACAAGGTGTGCAATGGTGGGGAAGGAACTGTTTGCAGAAGGCAGTTCACAGAACAGCTATATCAGATGATAAAAAGACTTTAGTTTTCCTTAAAGAAGATAGGGTATTGAGGAGGTGAATGTGTTCACAAACCAAGGAACGGTGATCCATTTTAACAGCCTTAAAGATCAGGCATCGAACACTTTTCACTATTACAGGGCATGCTGAGACAAATTGCTGACACGATGCTACCTAGCATCTTAATTCATCAGGGTGCAGACCTCCAACTAGTTTAAAGAGCTCTACCCAAACAATCTGGATGGAAAAGCACCACTTGCTACCAGAGAAGAAGATGAAGTTTCAGATCTTGTGGAGAATTTTGATGAGGCTTCTAAGAAAGAAGCATACTGAATTGAGTCAACTTCTGAAAAAGATTAAACTTCTGAAGAAGTTACCATGAAGCCTCTGTTTTATATTATGACTGCTTTTTCAAATTTTATTTATGGATGTGTTAAAATCTACAGCTCTTTTCAGTTTTTGCTTATATACAAATTGTTCTTTGCCTAGTCTACAAAAAGGAGAAAATGGGAAAGTAGAGGCATTCTTTCAAGGAGTTGTACTATAGAGAAGATAAGATAAAATGGAGGGGAAGCTGGAAGGAGATTAGTTTAGAAATTAGTAGTAGTATCTTTGACTAAGTGATTCTGTTTATATATAGTCTTACTGTAATTTCAGAGCAACCTGTGAGATGAGTATGTCAGTTAAATCAGACATCCTCCAATTTTATAGAAGATAAACCTAGGACATTAGTAATTTAGAAGGCTTACATCACTCTTGCACCTATCTTTTCAACCGAGACCATACTGACTTATACTAGGCAAGATTCTAAATAGTGTTATTTTTCTCTTCCAACACCTTTTATTTATTTTTTATTTATTTTTTTAGCATATTACCCTTTTATTAGTATAGAGGCCTGGTGCACAGGTGGGGGCCAGCTGGTTTGCCCTGAAGGGTGTCCCGGATCAGGGTGGGGGTTCCCTTGGGGCAGTGGTCGGCAAACTGATTAGTCAACAGAGCCAAATTTTTTAAACTTAAACTTCTTCTAACGCCACTTCTTCAAAATAGACTTGCCCAGGCGGTGGTATTTTGTGAAAGAGCCACACTCAAGGGGCCAAAGAGCCCCATGTGGCTTTTGAGCCACAGTTTGCCCACCACTGTGTTGGGGGATGGGGCAGCCTGGGCAAGGGTTCTGTGGTTTGCAGGCCGGCCACGCCCCCATGGGGTTAAGGTCAGCCTGGGTGAGGAGCTGAGGGCTGTTTTCAAGCTGGCCACACTCCCTTCAGGGTGGGGGTTCCTGCTGGGGTGCCTGGCCCCCCTGGATGAGGGGCTGATAGCTGTTTCAGGCTGGCCATGCCCCCCAGCGGGGACCCTCACCCCATGGGTGCATGGCCAGCCTGGGTGAGGAGCTGTTTGCAGGCTGGCCACATAACCCAGTGGGGACTCCTGCTCCATGGGGGCATGGCCAGCCTAGGTAAGGTCTTCCAACACCTTTTAATTAGTATATTTACTAGTGGCCTGGTGCACGAAATTCGTGCACATTAAAGGGATTAATTAGAGGAAATAATTTAATATTGCTATTTGCCCTTTCTCTATAATAGAAGTGTCAGAGATGAAAGAAAAAGAAAATTAGTAAAATGTAGATGAAAACCTTCCTCCTATCAGAGTCTGGGGTGCACCATGGGACCCAGAGTCAAGTCCCCGCCCACCCACATGCGCCTCAAAATAGTGTGAGACCCAGACCCAGCTGCGCGCGCCCCCCCCCTCCCCCATTGGGCTAGATCCAGACCCGGCCAATCCCACCCTTGTCAAGCCCCACTGGGCAGGGGATGTAGCCTCAGATCCCTTGGCCCAGCCCCAGGATGGGGGGCGTGGCCTAAGGTCCCCCAGCCCAGACTGGGGCGGGGGTGTGCCTTGAGGTACCCTGTCAAGCCCCACTGGGTGGGGGAGGGCATAGCCTCAGGTCCCTGCTGATCGCTCATTAAGGCTCCTTATGGGAACTTGGCCTCAGCTGTGGGTGCAGCCATCTTTGTGACGGAGTGATGGTCAATTAGCTTATTCCCTCTTTATTAGATAGGATAGGATTCTTGCCCTTATCACTTAGAAATGTAGTGAAACTAGTTAATGTGCTTGGGGATGTAATTGCATTTCTTTTTTTTCTTTTTCTTTTTTTTTTTTTTAATATATTTTATTGATTTTTTACAGAGAGGAAGGGAGAAGGATAGAGAGTTAGAAACATCGATGAGAGAGAAACATCGATCAGCTGCCTCCTGCACACCTCCTACTGGGGATGTGCCCGCAACCAAGGTACATGCCCTTGACCGGAATCGAACCTGGGACCTTTCAGTCCGTAGGCTGACGCTCTATCCACTGAGCCAAACCGGTTAGGGCATTTTTTTTTTTTTTAAATATATTTCAGAGAGGAAGGGAGAGGAAGAGAGCTAGAAACATCAGTGATGAGAGAGACTCATTTATCTGCTGCCTCCTGCATGCTGGTCCCCAGGCTGACGCTCTATCCACTGAGCCAAACCAGCTAGGGCTAGAACCAGTCACTCTTAACCAACATACTAAATGGTCTCTAAGTGACTTGAAATTACTCTCTGAAATACTTTTATGAGATACTTTTACCTATCTGATGGAGGTTTTTGTTTGTTTTTTAATGTTAGGTGCATAAAGAGACCATAGATGCTGTACCAAATGCAATACCTGGGAGAACAGACATAGAGTTGGAAATATATGGTATGGAAGGTATTCCAGAAAAAGACATGGATGAAAGAAGACGACTTCTTGAACAGAAAACACAGGGTAAATATTAATGTATACTTTTTCTTAAAATAGCTTCACTAGTGAGAGTATTGCTACTTTAAAGTATAAATTTTAATGGTAGATGTTAGATTCATTCAGAATTCCAATTTGAGTTATATTTTTCTTTGTCTTATTTTGAAGTTGTGTATTGATTTTTATATGTATTATCTATCCTATAATAAAAGGCTAATGTGCAAATTGTCCCCTTGACTGGGAGTTCGACCAGGGGGCAGGGCCAGCTGGCCAACCACCCTGCACCGCACCCCCCTTCCCCACTTACCCAGCCTGATTGGCCCCCACCTGTGCACGAATTTGTGCTCAGGCCTCTAGTCTATAATAATAAAAGTATAATATGCTAATTAGACTGGACATCTGGACGAAGCTGGGGCTGCGCAGAAAGCCTGGGTCCCGGGTGCCTGCTGGCAGCTGGGGGAAGGAAGGCCTACTCTTGCACGAATTTCGTGCATTGGGCCTCTAATATATATATAAGTAAATAATGCTGTTTGAATCATGTCAAATATTTTATTCTAAACTGAATTCCAAGTGGAATTAACAAGTGCTGAGGCCTTTGAAAATAAAGGTAGTTTGTATTTGTTTTTAATTGATTTGAGAGCAAGAGAGACATTGATTTTGTTCCACTTATGCATTCACTGGTTGATTTTTATGTGCCCTGACCAGGTATTGAACCCCCAGCCTTGGCTTTTGGGATGATGCTCTAACCAACTGAGCTTCCTGGCCTTGGCAAAGGTAGCTTGTTTTGATTTATGTAAGCACTAATTGTATACATTTTTTTAAAAATTTGACTTTGAAGCCACATACTATCCAGTTGATATCTGTTTAATCACCTATGGAACTTTTAGTTTTGAAAAGTATTACAGAGAGGTCAGGCCTCTTTACCGTAGTTCACCTTTTTGAGTGGAATAGAAAGCTGTTTGTTTGTTTTTTTTTTAATGAAACTGACTTAGAATTATTTTTACCTGTCATAGAATGGGTAATTGCTTAATATAAGTTGAAAACACATTTGAAGAGTAAAGAATAATATTAACTGAAATATTTTTGGAAGAAAAATTTTATGAGCTAGTTGCACTGAAATAATTTTTTTAAATGTTGAATGTCTTAAACTTGCCTTGGTTCTCCGTCCCCCCTTCTCTATGGGAAAATTAATTAAAACTTTTCTAACAGAGAGTCAAAAAAAGAAGCAGCAAGATGATTCTGATGAATATGATGATGACGACTCTGCAGCTTCAACTTCATTTCAGCCACAGCCTGTTCAACCCCAACAAGGCTATATACCCCCAATGGCACAGCCAGGACTACCACCAGTTCCAGGAGCACCAGGAATGCCTCCAGGTAGCACATAGGGTTTCTTACAATTTAACATTCTTAGGATATTATTGATACAGTGTTAGAAGTATTATATTCTTCATCCTGACCTTTAATATTAATTTGATTTTTTTGTTGTTGTTGAAATTGTTTATAGGCATACCTCCATTAATGCCAGGTGTTCCTCCTTTGATGCCAGGAATGCCACCAGTTATGCCAGGCATGCCACCTGGGTAAGAAAACTTTTTAAATGGCTTGTGGACTTGTGCCAAGTAATGATCTTTCAACTTGAGTGTTAAATGAATTAAATGTGACTTTGCATTTTTTCCTTCTAAAAGGTATGGGCTCTGTAAATATTAAAATTGTCTGATAACAGGATCTACCAATAAATTTGAGGAATATAAATCTGTCTCTCATGAGAATAGATTTTTGTGTTTTAGGATGTATGTAGGCAGCCATCTACTTCAATTGCATCTGGTGTAATTAAAGTAGTTGGTTGTAGAGTTGAGTTTCTGAGATTCAGAACTGTCCATGACACTGTTGGTTGTGACAAGCAAATTCTGTAAATGATTTAAGTATTTGTCAAATCATCAAGAACTAAAAATAAATATGAGGTGCTTGTGCCCATCACTTTTACTTAAATGTTGTTGGATGTGACAGGTAAACAATACACTTTCCCACTGTATTTTGAAAATCACAGTTAGATTTTGATTTTGTCATACATTTTCACAGATTGCATCATCAGAGAAAATACACCCAGTCATTTTGCGGTGAAAACATGTAAGCATCTCATTCATGATGTAATTCAGGAGGTATAATCATGTCATTTTCTTGTGTGTTTAATGGGATCTATTCAATTGACTTCAGAAATTTTCTAACCTTCCTCACTAAAACTTCTTAAAACTTGCAAACTGGTTGACACAAGTCTCTGAAAGGAGGGATATAAAACATCTTTGAGGAAATAGTAATAAATCCGTATATAAAATAAGTATTTTCTAAACATGTAGCTATTTTCTCCGAACTGCTAAAAGTAATGGGATTTAGTAAAAAGGGTTGGTATTTAAGAAAGAATATATAATCTTTTACCAAATTATATGCTTTATTTTTATAGGAGGTAATCAAACTTTTTCTAACGAACTCAATATATAGAAGTTAATCTTCTGATAAAAGTCCTAAATCAAGAATTTACAAACTTAAAAATTTTTTAAGTGCACTGAACATTGGTATTTGAAGATGAGTTCTTTTAGGGGAAGAGAAAAAAAATAGAGGTTTTTAAATCATGCTATAGTGTTAGGTAGTCAATCTAAGTAAAAATTAGACAATCTCAGTTTACTTTTGACTATCTTTAATAATTGTGATAGTTTTTCTGTGCCCTCCAAAAAAATTTTATCCCCACAATGTACATTCAGTATTTTCCTTTTGAAAAATCTGTTGACTCTAAAATAGAAATTGCTTTTTTATTTATATTCTGTGTGGATATTTTTCAAGTGAGACAAAAGGTGATTTTGCTTCCCAGTTGCACATATTTTATATGAGGCCTCTTGTATATATCGAGAATAGCATGTAATATATTATTCCTGATGACTTTAAATGTATTAAAATGTTTTGTGGTTTATTTTACTTTTTGCAAAGACTGACTTCCCTCTTCCCCCATCTTACTGGTAAACCCAAGAGTTTGCTGGTTTTTAGGAGGCTTATTTTGATAGGATTTTTAGTGTGTTGTGTGTTCTTTCAGCTTGATTTCAATATTAGGGGTCAAATTCAAGTCTTATCTATTGTTTCAGGATTTAGCCAAAATATTTTCTATGGTATATACTGTTAATTAACTTTAGATGTTTCTTGAAATTTGCTTTCTGACAGAATGATGCCAATGGGTGGAATGATGCCACCTGGACCAGGAATACCACCTCTGATGCCTGGTATGCCCCCAGGTAAGAAATGTTAAGACATTTCCAATCAAGGGCACATTCGCTTCCCACTCAGGGCACATGCTCAGGTTGAGGGCTCGATCCCCAGTGTTGGAGCATGCAGGAGGCAGACAATCAATGATTCTCCCTCTCGCTCTCCTTTCCTCTCTGAAATAAATGAAAATGTATTTTTAAAAAGTAAAATATTAAAGAATAACTAGTGTTCACTTGATAATCTGCAGTGAACGTTTTAAGTTATATTGAAGTTTAAAGAATGCACTAGTCATACATTTTAGGAGAAGTTTAATCAGTTAAGCTTAGTTGCTGCTTTGCCCACATACAGGGTTTCTAGTGGTATCTTTCATTTCACAAAATTCTGGAGACAAGTTTGAGGCAAGGTTATTTCAAGGGACAAATGCCTAAGTTCTTTGGATTTCATTGAGTTCAGAAGTCAATTGTTAGTGACTTCGTAGAATGGAAGTATTTTTAATATGGTGTATTGTAACAGCAAAGTTTTTGGGAAATACTTTTTTCTTAACTAAATGCTTCCAACACCGAGTCCTCCTCCCAACATTTCTTCTTTACAGGTATGCCCCCTCCTGTTCCACGTCCTGGAATTCCTCCAATGACTCAAGCACAGGCTGTTTCAGCACCAGGTATTCTTAATAGACCACCTGCACCAACAGCAACAGTTCCTGCTCCACAGCCTCCAGTTACTAAGCCTCTTTTCCCCAGTGCCGGACAGGTAAGGTGAAATTCCTAAAAAAGGAATGCACTTATATTTAAAGGTAAAATGTAGTCGTTTACAGAAATCTTTGAAATTGTCATAGGTCAATTTTTATTTATGGTTTTAGTATAATTTATTAAGCATATTAAGAAAGGGTCTATTTCATGTTTGCATACATTGATTTTGTTGACTCATAAAAGATTGACTGGAGCCAGAGATAATATAGTATGTTATTTTTTTTATTGCTATGAACTCTAGTTATTCTAGCTTTAGTTAGAAATGAAAGTTTAATTTCTGGCGACTTAAATATGTGATAATGTTAAGTGGTCCTCCTTTACCTATTGAATTATGACTGGAATGAAAGCAAAGCCAAAGTTGAAAATCCTAAGGCCTTAATAAATCATTTGTTGGGCTCTTCTAGTCTACAACAGTGACAAACTACAATGCTGCACACTTGCTGAAAGGGCACCTTTTAATAGCTCTTGACTTAGTCGCACTTAATTTCCTACTGATTTTGTCTCTAGAACTCAGAAGCGCAAAAGATGCTTCTGTTACATTTGGTGTGTCTATTACTTTTTTCCCCAGTTTTATTCAGAATTAAGCAGATGTATTTGATTTAGAAAATCGGGGTGTATGTTCTTTTATTTTTCACTTTAAGGCTGTCCCTTAGATATTTCTTTTTTAAACTTTTTTTCCTGTTTGTAGTTGCTAAATTAAAAATATTACTTTTTAAATGCTTTTGAAGCACATTAACTTACGCTTTTGAGGTGAGTAGGTAATTTGTTTATCAAGAGATGTTAAATTTAGCAAAAAATTTTTGTTGTGTCATTGATAGAGAATTGGATTAAAGTGTCAATCTTTACTCTCCGTTTAAGGTATTTTTGAAATACCTCATTGCAAAATATTAGCTTAGAAAAGAAACTGGTTAACTAGGTTTATTGGTATAGAATAAATCTTTTTTTGAGGCTCATACTGTCACTTTATTATCAATGCATTAATTGCCTGCCTCATTAAATCAGATTTGATTGCATTATATTTTGCATTTACAGATATGCAATCTATGCTAAAAAAAAAAAGTCTACCACATGGCTTATTTTCACCCATTTGTTTGGAGACTTTTCATTGTTTCCTTTCTTTTATGCTACAGATGGGGACACCTGTAACAAGCTCAAGTACAGCTTCATCCAATTCAGAAAGTCTGTCTGCATCTTCTAAAGCTCTGTTTCCTAGCACAGCACAAGTACGCAGGAAGTTGCAGTTTAAAGTTGTTAAAATGGCTTTATAACTTAACCCTTTGGACCCTACTTTTAAACGAAATCTTTTCCCTCAAAATATACTATGTAATTTTTATTAAGTAAGATTAATGGAGTACAAATCAATTGTATTTGAAAATTGAACTCAGAAAAAAATGAACCCCAAATTTCTATGGTTCTAAAGGGTTAAAAGCATGTAAGCAGTAAATGCCTTATAGTAGCCAATGGTTAGCCTGATGCATGATTAAGCTATTTTGATTTATGCTGTTTAATCGAATGCATCACCTATCATGTAAGGAAATTTGGTTCTAAAGTTGTCCTGTCTACATGTTTTAGATGTTGGATATTACAAAAAAGTAACACATTAATTACTGGTAATTTTATACTTAAAAGATCCTTCTAAACCATTTTGATCATTATAATCATCTAGCCATTGTTAATTGAGAGAACATTGTATTACTATATTACTAATACCTCTGAAGGACATTTTTAATGTGTCACGATTTATATTAATTATGCTTAGTAACTGACATTTATCCAAGCATTTATATTCTGTAATTTCTAACCTTTTGGGGTTGTTTTTTTTTTTTCTTTTTTTTTTTTCTTGGTAGATTAATTAAACAACTAATTTAGAATAGTAAAAGTAGAACATAAGCTATCTCATTAGATAATAACTATTTCATCAACCTGGAATAAATACAAAGTTTTGTAAATGAAAGAACTTGGTTGAGGAGGTAGATGACACCTGAGAAGTTAAATATTCAGTCTTACCTTTTTGTTGTTCCAATGCTGTGTTTTAGATGTGATCGTGACCCAGCATATTTTGATATTCTTAAGTATTTCTTGATTTTTGTAGAGCATTTATCATGTTAACTTTGTTTTAATTTCATTTAGAGTTTGGTCCTTTATTGAATGTTGGTGTCTTATTTTTAAGTTGGTAGTAGATATACTCAGTTTTGGGTTTTGTTGATGAAAAATTGTGTTTTACAGGCTCAGGCAGCTGTCCAAGGACCTGTTGGTACAGATTTCAAGCCCTTAAGTAGTACCCCTGCAACAACTACAGAACCCCCGAAGCCTACATTCCCTGCTTATACACAGTCTACAGCTTCAACCACTAGTACAACAAATAGCACTGCAGCTAAACCAGCGGCATCAATAACAAGTAAGCCTGCTACTCTTACGACAACCAGTGCAACCAGTAAGTTGATCCATCCAGATGAGGATATCTCGTTGGTAAGTTGTTTACAGTTTTTTTGCTAGCAGAGTTTGATTGAATATCATTGTAGCAGCTTGTCCCATTTGAAAATTGTTAATTTGTAAAATGATGGTCGTATTAATCTGATTTAATGCTTACTAAGTGGTTTTTACCATTCTGATTTTTATTTTTGTTATCCTGACCTGAGGATACTTTTCCCATTGATTTTTAGAGACAGTGGAAGGGTGAAGGGAGAGACATGGGTGCACGCATGCGTGCGCGCACACACACATCAATTGGTTGCCTCCCACACACATCAGGGCTGGGGATCGAATCCGCCACCCTTCGGTGCATGGGCCGATGCTCTATCTATTGAGCCACACCGACCAGGGCCTGCCGTTCTGATTTTTTTTTTTTTTAAGCAATTTCATTTTGCCTTTTTAAATATATTTTTATTGATTTCCTTTATTGAAGGGAGAAGGAGTGAGAGAGAGAAAAGAGAAATACCAGTGCTGAGAGAATCATTGCTTGGCTACCTCCATGCCCCTCACTAAGGATCGAGCCTACAACCTGGGCATATGCCCAGACTGGGAATCAAACCAGGACCTCCTGGCTCAACCACTGGGCCACACTGGCTTGGCCATTCTGATTTTTAAAAACCACAGAGTAAAATGAATAGTGCATGTTTTGATCTTAGATGCATTTCCTCCCACCAGATTATTTCTGAAAGAAGAATAAGTTCTTACTCTTAAAATTCATTTTACTTAGACATAGATTTGTAAATTAATTGAAGAAAGAGTGAAGTGTGAGGTAGAAGACCATATACCTTGAAGACCATATTATCTTCTTCACAACTTTTATTGCAGAAACAATTTATAAATCCTAAAGTCGTTATCTGTGCTTCAAATACAAAAATAGATGGCTAGTTCTTAAAGAATCGATATTTTAAGTAGTTGAACTGGTTTGTGGGGCAAAAGTAATTGATTGGAAAATAAGAATACTTTTTTTAAAATTTATAAATAAGGTCTTAGATGCTTGCCTTTATGCTTAATGAGTCTCTGTATTCAGGTGTTTAATATCGTGCTTATTTTTTATTTTTAGGAAGAAAGAAGGGCACAGTTACCTAAATATCAACGTAATCTTCCTCGTCCAGGACAGGCTCCCATTGGTAATCCACCAGTTGGACCAATTGGAGCTATGATGCCACCACAGCCAGGCATCCCACAGCAACAAGGAATGAGACCCCCAATGCCGCCTCATGGTATTCCTCTTTTATGTTTATTGTTTTTAGCGGATTTTTTGAATCTACACATAAAATAAATGTATCTGCAGAAGATACTATCGTTAAAAGTACAATGCACAAACCAACTTAATCTATTTTTTGTATTTTAAATGTGTTTTTTAGGTCAGTATGGTGGTCATCATCAAGGCATGCCAGGTTACCTTCCTGGTGCTATGCCACCATATGGGCAGGGACCGCCAATGGTGCCCCCTTACCAAGGTGGGCCTCCTCGACCTCCGATGGGAATGAGACCTCCTGTAATGTCGCAAGGTGGCCGTTACTGATCTCGCTTCATCCAATCTAATAGGTTTGGAGATTAAACCTTTTCTCAACTTGTGCTGTTTATATAGCCAAGCTTCCGTCAATAAGGCTTCATTGTGACTTTAACATTATCTTCCCACATACCAGGAACTATTGGACATTTATTTTACATGGGAAAAATTATTTGGAATAATAAAGCAGGAACTTTTCCTGAAGTTGCAATTTATACTGTATGGCTTCTTTTTCATGTTTCATCTAGGTTTTTAGAAGTGAAGTATAGTAAATTTGGTTCGTTATATTGTGAAGGCGCTGGAATTTCATGAACATACCACCTTAATAAAGGCAAGTTCTGTAAGCTTACATTGCTATTTGTAAAGTTATGCCTTCACAGCATTTCAGATGCTGTTGGACTTCATGTCCCCAACCTAGCTTGGTGAGGGCTGTAACTATTTCCAAGTACCTGTACATTGGAAGTCTGAATGTGTAACAATATTTAATGTGTTTAGAGTTCCTCATGTTGCAGGGTTTACGAAATCTGACCCACTAAGGTCATGTGACTTTTTCTGTACTGTTAAACTTCATTGTAATAAAATGAGAGAAAAATTTATGCCTTTTTATTCATAACCCAGCTGTGGACCACTGCCTGCAAGGTTTGTACAGATGCATGCCACATTAGATGTCCACATAATAAAATTCATAGTTGCCAATGCAGTTTTGATATATCATTGGATTCTTTCTGTCTTTGAATTATAGGTTGTCCTTAGCTGCATGTTTTAAACTGGACAATATATATAGAATTGTATGTTAGTGCTTTAGTTAACAGAAAACCTTAGATAAATATGAGTCATTACATAATGGGTATGAAATCTTTATATTGTGTCACCTTTTTACCCCCTTGATGTCAATACTTGTTAGATGTCTTAGATATTTAAAATGTAATCCTTAATATTTCCTGCTTCCTGCTGATGATATTTAGAGCCTAGTGCCAGACCACTCATTTCCTTCTGATTATTTTTGAGACTGCAGTACCGCATGGACCTCAGAAGCTTTTCAGGTGCAAACTTCTAGAAGGTTGGCTGCAAGGAGTAATTATTGTGCTGTTAATGGATTAGTATATATTCTAAAGTGTAATGCTGAGAATCTATGCCTATTAGGATGGTTAACAGGGGAATTTGAAATTTTTTATTCTATTATAGTATTTGGAGAACTATTATGTAGAGGTGACTGCTATTTAGTATTTTGTGTTGTAAGTCTCATAATGATAGCTCCTATTGACCATTTTTGGCATCTAGTGTTTTTATCGTTTAAGGGTAGATTTGTGCTTATTTAAATATCAGTGACCTGTACTAAGTATAATTATTAATATAAGGACCTGAAGTTGAGGTTTTCCTCAATATAAAGTTAAAAGTTCTTAGAAAATGGTAACATTTCTTTTTAACCTTTATGTGAAGGTATAGGTATAAGACATGTATCACCTAGAATACGTTTCATCTTTGTGCTATTAGCTGAGCTTCATATACTGTCCCCCCCTCCAGTGCCTGCCTACTGAAATAGTTTTGGAATTTGGCAGCACATCATTTATACTGCCAAAGAAAAACATGTGTTGAAAAATCTTTGAGGTAAAAATGACTTGAACTTTCAAAAAGTATGCAAAACTTTATTTGTATTTAATGCAAAGAGAACATATTTTATGTCACTTGTCTGTTGCTTTTTGAGTTCTGAAGGGAGAAAATACTACTTTTAAGTAAGTAGTATAATTCTCATTAAAAGTCAATTTAGTAAAGTGTTATGCATGACACTTTTAAAACTTAAGCACACCATCTCTTGTGTTCTGTAGGTATATTGCTCAGATAGTGCTCACTTGATATATTCAAAGTGTAATTTGTGCTTGCATCAAAGCATAATTAGCTTCTAGAAAATACCTTTTACCTAACTGCTTCTGGGGTCCATGGTGTGGTTAAATCATGAGTGGAACAAATTAGTTGAATTAATCTTTTTTTGACACATGCTTCCTTAATAATGGAGTTGAATTGAAGTAAAATTCATCTTACCTCACAAGAGACAACTTTTGGGACTTGATATTTTCAGACAGGCATTGTAATTGCCATAATTTAGGAAGTTGCAATATTAATGAGGCTGCCAGCTTTGGCTCTGCCTTGCATCCACGCTTAATCGCCTTTTTTTAACAAAACAAAAATGAATTAAACATTTGTCTGGCACTAGTTTCTATTGTATAGATACTACCTACTGTATGGCAGTAACAAGATCAGCAGTTGAACAACTTTTGAGTGGCTACTGTTATTATTTGATTTGAGTACTTACTATTTTAGTACTATCTCACACATTTACTATTAGGATTGGGGAAAATACTCATTAGTGTGCTTCCATTCCACTGATAAGTTACATACTGAACTTAAACTCAGCTTAATTAAACAGGTGTGTGGGGGGAGATCCCAACAAAAATAACTATGGTCTCAGAGTAGAATTATAGTGGGCAGTAGATTTTTTTTGTTTTGTTTTTTTAAGAGCTACTTTTTTCCCCTTTGCTTGCTAGATCATTGGGATCTTTTAAAAATGCATGTCTTTTAAATTAATTGGGTAATGTTTTTCTAAAATTAAAATTTTCTTCTTCCTATAGCCCTGCCATAGGACAGGCTGAGGCTGAGTCTCAGTGTTGCCCTGTTCAGTCTGAGGCAAGTGGGATTTATTTTATTCCTTATAGGGGCTTTCACAGCTTGATGGCTGTTGGATATTTATGTCCCCAAACTTGCAGCAAGTTTGGTGAAGGCCCCTACGTTTAATTAAACGTAGGATTTTTATACTCTTTTGGCAGAGAAGGCTCTATATTAATATTCACGTTTAACTGTGGTGTTAATAAAAATAAGTACGAAGCATTGGATATAATTTGTGTTATGTTATATCTTAACAGCCCCAGTAAAGCTGGTATTGCAATATTGCAGTTTCATAAATTGACAAAATTTGACATTTTTGATTTGGAGGCATGAAATATTTCAAACAAATTTTCCACTTTCAATTTTTAGGAAAATCTTACTGGTTACTTTCTCTTCAAACTATTAAATTTAACCTCAAGGATAAGTTTGATTATTGGAAATGTTACTGGGTACTGAAATACACATTCTTAACCCCAACGTTACGCATTGAACATTAAGGTTGAAAGGTCATCTGGAAATGCTTGTGATTTTTAATATTTTTCAAACCTCACCACATTAGAGCAAATGTTAATGTAGAGCCCTGGGAAAAGTGGGAAGGTGGTATGTGTGTGGTCTGTATGCGTATACACTACACATTTGGGATAGTGAAAGTTTGGGTATTACAGACCTGTCAGTATGGCTAGATTACTAATTTTCAGGTAGCCAAATGAAAATCGTACCATGTGGTAAAATTAGTGTATTGAACTGTGGATTCAAAACAATTATTTTGAGGTTCATTTTCAGTCTTAGTGAACAATATTTTATACAACCTATATACTTGAGAAGTATCCATGTTTGTTTCCCAACTAAAGTTTGCTTTAAGTTGGTGAGAAAAGATGTGTTTATGCCTGTATATTGTAGCTGGTAAAAAGGGAACTGGAAGAGAGGCCAAAACGCAAAGCTGGATTTTGTTTCTTCCTGTGTTTGAGTCACCATTCTATCCAGATAACATTTTCATCTGAACAGTAACAACATATAGTACAACGTTTTTCACAAACCTGGTATTGTGTTTCTATATGATTTTAATTCTTGGAAGCATAAAGAAAAAAAATGCATTAAATGAATTCCAAGTTTTCACCTGGTTAATTAACTTTCATGCTTTTCTCTGTAATGAATCATGGGGGAATAGATTTAAATGTTTGAATAGGAGAATTTTGTCATGGAAGTATTCCACTGAAATATAATCTCAATAATTATACATTTTAAGACTCCATATTTGGAGTTGTTTTCTGTTGCACCACCATTTCCCAATATACTGAAATATTTTAAGAGCAAAGCTGCTTGTTCTAATAGTGGTCATTGAAATAATTATCATTCAAATAGGTTTTACATACTTGTATCAGAGGTAAGAGGGGTTTTCTTAAGGGTGGCATAATTTGTTGGAGATGATACAAAATATGTAATTTAAGATTTAGTTTCTTTGATATCTCTGTAGTTCTGTGACTCGAATACGATTTTAATAATTGCATAACTTTCGAGTGTTTATTACTTCCACTGGTAAAACTTGATAAATAAAAGGATATGTTGAAGTTACCTCTTCATTGAAATAAAATATACACTTGTATTGGTTAGGAGATTCTAAAAAATTCAACATGTACCCTAAAATTTGTATAAATAGGCATGTCTTTTTTAAAAGGTGGTATTTACCTGTTTGTAATTCCAAAATGAAAACTGTTTTATCTCACTGTAACTATGGAAAAGTCTTCTAAAACGAGGGAGGGGTTCAGTTCGAAAACTATTGACTATAAAGCAGATTTTTGTAAGTAAACATTTCCCCAATTATTTCTGCTTGCTATCTCATGGCTTGAATATTAGTGAAGGGTACTGCTTTTTTTTTTAACCCTTATTTTGTCATCTGAATCATTTTAATAAATAACCTTTTTTTTCCTAGCATAGAAACCATTTAAGCTTCTGAGTGGTATTTATTGGCAAAATAAGCAGTTACTTTAGTGATGTATATAGTGTTGTAAACATGGTGATACAATTTTGTAATGTCGACTTTTCAGAACTATTAATATCTTAGATCTAGATATTCCTATTATGGATTTAATTAAAAATAATACATAGGATCTAGGGAAAGCAGGACTTTGAGCTCCCTAATCTTCAACCTTTCCAAGTGTTTTCATATTCTTGACATTTTTGTTGGGAAATAAGTTTTAAAAGTAGAATTTTTTAAAAACTAGATTTCTTTAGTAAGGCTCAGAAGATAATTGTATTTTATTAACATTGTTTTTCTCCCCTGGGCTGTATACATTCTTGCTTGCATAATTTGGCCATAAAAGAAAGAGCTTCTCATTTTACCAACTCTGGAAAAATAATAGCTTAAAACTAATAGTTTCAGATTTTTAAACCATCTCTAAATCTATTCAATTAGTATGTATCCTCAGGGGAAAATATATTTCAATCAGTAAGATATAGGAGTTATATTGAGCAGAAATTGGAGACCTGAAGGAGATCTTCTTTGAAGCCAGTTTGAACTATTTCTGTTTCAAGCAAATTGGACATTATAAATTAGGACTGTTTCATGTTAGGTTCTTTAGGAGGCATGTAATCACCAGCTACATTGTGAGAATATGTTTGTGTATATGTTTTATTTTGATGAAATTAACTACATAGAAGATACATTTGAGTAAACTTGTAATGATTGGTTATTTGGACCCTACCCATTATTAATACTAAGTGCTGTAATGATGTGTAAAGTGGTGATATGGCACACCTTCAGTAGCATGCTGTGTATTTCGTCAGGGCTTGTATAATGCTGTGTTTGTAAAAAGGGGAAGTCCTTCATTGGAATTCTCCAAGCTCTTTGGCATTCTTATGTGTCCGGGATTTTAAAGAATCTGTATGCTTTCACCTTTGGTTAATTTTTAGCAACTGACAATGAAATTCATTGATGCCCATCGTTGATAAAATTGAAGAATGATATGTCCTCCCCAGTGTGTACTACACACAGACTAATAGTGATATGTCCTCCCCACTGTACTACACACAGATTATTTGGGAGAGAGACCATTGTATAGTTTTGCTAGACTTAAGAACTTTAAATATAATGAAAGGTAACAGCATTTCTGCTCTTGTTTTGCATTTATTATAATACTTTCACCAAATCATGTTATAATGTAGCTCATTCTCAATATTTTATTTATAAATAGTCAGAGTGAAAAGATTTGCAGCATTATTTTCCAGTCTCTACTCATAAAACAACACTGCTTAACTACCCAAGTGATCCAACAAGAATTATTAAAGTTCTGTAAGTTTGAATTAAAAACATAAAGGGGCGTGTAGTGAGTGAGCAAAGCCTCCCTTTTAGCTATTATTTCTGTGTACTTCTAGGAGAAGCAATAGAATTTACTTTTCAGCCCATATTTTTGTAATTTAAAATCTTTAACAGAAAGTGAAATCAATTTTTTGAAAAATTGAATTAGTATTAATAACTGTTAAATTGCCTCTGTGGGGTGTGTCTACATATACATAAATTAAGAAATTATAAATAACATTTAAGAGATTCCCCCCACCACCACCACCGGATATTGGACCTTCCCCCTTTTAGAATAAGAAAAATTTTCACATAATACACATTATGTTTTATTAAAATTGAGCTGTGTCCAAGAGATATGTAGTGTTATTATTATTAATTCATTCTGTTAAGGTCACTACATTTAATAGCCAATGTAAGGTAATTTTTGTAAGATGCAAGGAAAATTTTTTTTTAATGTATTAATGTCAGGGTCTGAGGAAATTTAATGCGCATTGACTTTTTAAAGTATGGATTGAACTCCTCAGTTTAATACAATTTGTGTTTTTGTTAACTAGCAGCAGAATTTCAGCATTTGCTACTTACTGGTAGAGAAGAAAAACCCCACAGCCCTGCCAGTACAGGTTAGTTTAATCTGTAAGTACCTGATGTTCCTATTTTTTTCAAACATATCCACATAACCCACACAAGGAAGAAAGCTGCAGTTGCTTAAATGTGAGTATGACTAATAATAGATCCATTGGACACTTTCAAATACCAGTACTTGGGCAAATTATTAGCTTTAGGTTTGTTAATCTCCGTTGTAACAAAAGTGTAATACTACTCCTTTATTACTTGGTTGTCATTGAGCCTAAATAGATATATTGTACATAAAAGGAAAAGACAGTGAAAGTTTCCATTAGCTATATGCTCATTTTGGTATGTCCTGTGGAGTGCAGGGCTTTGGATCCAGGGTCTTTTACTTAAGTCACTTCTGTGGTGGTATTTTCTTTACCTTTCAACTTTTTACAGTATGAATCAACCCAAAAAGTTTCCTCATCTTTAGCAATGATAAGTGGTGGGTTTTTTAGCTCTTAAAAAGTTTTAGTAATTTGCTGTAAATAAGTACTAATTTTGTTCATTTTTTGTAAACTAGAAACTATTCTGTTGGTGCACCACCATGATGGGTTTATTTTACTTTGAACCAAAAATAACAAACCTTTTTAAATATTCAAATGAAAGCTGACTACCCATCAAGAAATCTAGATGGATTCTCCATGTATTTCTTTTGAGGAGCAGAGATGTAATGGATTGTAAAAGATGTTCAAGTTTTTATTATTGTTTTCATTGGTCTACCATAGTTTATTGTTGTCTTGAACCATCCATGAGAAATATCCTTTAACTTTAAATACTATACTCTTACGTTGATAAAAATTTAAAATACCAAGATGAAGAATAAAGCATGCAGCTTAGTTTATAAAAGCCTGAACCATCCTTCCAGTTTGTAGCATTGATTGATTCATGGCTTCCACCTTTACACCTAAGTGTAATGTTGTCTAATTTGATTGAGACAGTCCACCCATAAAAGCAAGTGGGATGGTGATCAATGTTGTTAAATTTTTTTTAAAGCCTCAATTTATCAACTGATGAAAATATATATTTCATAAGGTATCCACTTGTTTTGGTTTTTAATATAAAATTACCTAAGGGCTTAAGTTTCATTGCCTTTCACAGTTTAAACTGTATAAGAAATGGTGTAGATGCAGTGGAAATGGTTTTCCTTAAAACCATCTCTTTAAAGCTGCCATTCTGGTGAGTACTATTTTATACTTTTGTATATCACAGTTTTTCCTTTTAAATTTAACAGAAAAGGGAAACTTCAAAGAGTGGGCAATCTGAATTTCTGCACTCTTTATTATTATTTGTTTGTTTAAAATATATTTTGTTACTGATTTCAGAGAAGAAGGGAGAGGGAGAGATGGAAACATCAATGATGAGTTATTGATTGGCTGCCTCCTGCATGCCCCACATTAGGGATCGTGCCTGCAACTTGGGCTGTGCCCTAACCAGAATCAAACCCGGGACCATTCAGTCCACAGGTCAATGCTCTATCCACTGGCTAGGTCTGCACTCTAGATATTACCTGAATTGAGAATGTTAAGAAGGTGATTATTTTACCTCTTGACATTTCTGCAGTAATGTAGGTTCGGGTTTTTTTTTTTTTTTTTTTTTTTTCTGATCTTCACTTACCAGATTAAAAAAACCTTTTACACAAATTATTTCCTTTTGGTGAGATGGAAAAAAAGGTTTTTATTCAAAACTATCTAGCATTTGTGATTTTAAGCTTAAGGTTTTCTTTTTAGTTGACAACCAAAATTTCTTTTGGTTCTCACTTTGTATAGGTATAAAATTTAAATACCAGAATTCCTATCTGTTCTTGAAACTGTTGTTTCAGTGTTTTGTGAGCAATTAAGCGGAGGGTAAGGTTGAAGGAGGCTAGCCTGAAATATGGTAATGTTGGTTAATTGATTCTCTTTGAGGGAGGCTAATTGGTTCATTTTGACTGAGACTTCAAAATTTCCAATGCATTCTTACATAGTTAACCTTGCATGAAAAACTTGGGTTAGAAATAGTGGTTTCTGGGACTGTAAACAGTGAAAATTAGCCTCTGTATATTTTTAGTTAATTGATAACTTGTTTAATACCTTCCCCTCTAGACTTGAGCCACATGCTAGCTTATGTAAATATATACACTAAGGATGTTTTCACTTTATATCTCCTGCTGATCTTTGTAAACTCATAATGAAAAATCAACTCTTAATGCTTTTTAGTATGAACAATGATAGTTTTCTAAAATAAATCTGAAAATTGCTACCTGAGTATGTGATAATGGTGATGCATTCTTCTAGATAAAGTACTAAACAATGTATGGACCCTCAATTTATGTCTTTAAGATTTAAAGTGAAGTAAATTTCTAAGGAACTCTGTCCTTTCCTAGCAAGGATAAGCAGACATTGAAAATTTGGTAAGTATTTAACTTTAAATGCATGTGATAGTGATGAAAGAAAGTAGCCAAATTTCCATAGTTAAGATAATATGTAGACATGAACAAGAATTCTTGGATCTCCTTTGCGACCTAATGTCTGCGTGTCTTGCCAGCAGTTTTATAAACTAGTGTTCACAATGATTAAATTGAAATGTACCTTACTCCTTGTCTGGTTTGTTTTCTTTTTCTTTTTTGTATGGTGCTTTAAAATAGTAATTTTATATTTCAAGCTTTTTTTCAAGGTTATCTTCAAGAATTATTCAGATGTCCCTATTTTTAAACCCAATGACAACTTTCAATTTACAAACATTTGTTTTCCACCTCCGATTAAAAATGAAAAATAGGCAGCTGATTGTAAAAATGGGGGGGAAATATTTGTGCTCTTTTTGGAATATTTGTAGGGATCAATATATTACAGTAAAATATTGTTAAACTGCCAAGGTTGCAGGTTCATTCCTGGGTCAGGGCACATACAGGAATCAACCAATGAATCTATGAAGTGTAACAGCAAACTTGTGTGCAAAAAAAACAAGAAGAAAAAGAAGATAGCCCTGGCCAGTGTGGCTCAGTTGACTGGAGCGTCATCCCTTGCACCAGAGGTTGTGGGTTTGATTCCCAGCCAGGGGGTATATAGGAGGCAACCAGTCCATGTATCTCACATAAGTGCTTCTCTATCTCTCTTTAACTCTTTGTCTTCCTTCCTCCCCAAAATCAATTTTCCTTAAAGGCAAAAAGTTTTTTAAAAAGGATGGTATATGGAAGTTAAATTTAATTGCTTTACCTGGGAAGGTGACTTATTTCTGAGTAGTATGTTCATTTCTTTCCAAGATAGTAAACCATTAATTTTTGAAGTGCCACAAGATCCCAATGGATTGTAGGAGGAGGGCCCTTCCCTCAGTTTAGTCTCCAGGCTTCACTCCAGCATTGTACTGGCATGAAGGGAAATGAAGAGCAAGTCATACAAGAGATACGATGGTAAGGGGGACCTGAACAAAACAAGGGAAGATGATTCGCTAGATCGTGTGTGATGAAGTGGTCTAGCTAAACAAAAAAATGTGGTGGCGTAATTTTTAATGTAAGAAAATGAAATCACTGATATAAAGGTTGTAATTAAATATTAGCTTTAAATTAACATTCAAACTGGTGATTAATAATTGCATTTTGTGGGCATTTATTTTTAAATAAAAACTTGTAACAAATAATAGTTCCTATTGTCATTTTGATATAGTGCATTTGGGAGGTAGTGCAAAAGAAAAATGATCACAATGATAGTGTTTTACTTAATGTTGAATTTTAGTCTATTTGTGTCTTTTGGGGGGGAAGAGATGTTCCTTAGTTTATGGCACCATATAATTAAACTGGAACTCACAAAGGGCACTAAAGTTTTCTTTTATCTTTTGAGGTGCTCCAGTGGTGTTTGCTGGGCTTTGAACTAGGTTTTGAGCGATGGTTAGGATTGGGACAAATTGGAAAAACATGTTTGAGGAAAGACTGGAAAATTCAACAATATAGAGGTACTAGAGGCCCGGTGCATGAAATTTGTGCATGGGAGGGGTGTCCCTCAGCCCAGCCTGCACCATCTCCAATCTGGGACCCCTCTAAAATCCAAGACTGCAGGTTCCCAACTGCTCACCTGCCTGATTGCCCTAACCCAGCTGTGGGCAAACTACAGCCCGCGGGCCGGATCCGGCCCGTTCGGCTGTTCTATCCGGCCCGCGGAGCCAAAAGAGCGGAGGGTTCTCTTGCTCTCCCTTCCGCTCCTTTACTTTGAATTTATATTAGTTCACACAAACACTCCATCCATGCTTTTGTTCCGGCCCTCTGGTCCAGTTTAAGAACCCATTGTGGCCCTAGAGTCAAAAAGTTTGCCCACCCCTGCCCTAACCGCTTCTGCCTGCCTGCCAGCCTGATCACCCTAACCACTCCTGCCAGCCTGATCAATGCCTAACTGATCCCCTGTAGGCCTGATCACCCACAACTGCCCTCCCCTGCTGGCCATCTCGTGTCCACATGAGGGCGGAGTCATGGTCAGTTTGCATATTACCTCTATTATATGTGAATGAAAGTTGTAGAGAATAGGATAAGATGATTTGAGGCTAACGTAAAGGTATGTAAATACATTAGCAATACCTTTTCTGTAGGAATTGGAGTCCCTTTAGTTTTTAGCATAAAATATTACTAGAGCTGTGGCTTTGCACTCCACATCTCCAGAAGCATCCACAATCTATGCAAATCACCAGAGGCTGTCACCATTTTCTCATCACTATTGGCATGGTAATGTGGAGTGGTAGGATTCCAGAACCATAATTAGTCCTGACTGACTTGGTCAAGTTAATACTAAATTCTTTATATTCACCAGAGCTAGGTTAAAATGTTATAGAAACCCAGTATACCTCAGACCCTTTTTTTCCTTGGTCACCTTCCTGTAAATTAATTTTTCTGCCATTTTCTCCTGATTGTAATATTGTTCCCCTCCCTAAATTGATAATGCACACAAGTGTTATTTCATATAACTGAATCCTCTGTTATCTTTTTTATTGGGGGTGGGGGTCAATCCTCACCTACAGATATTTTTCCATTGATTTTTAGAGAGAATGGAAGGAAGAGAGAGAGACATAGATTGGTTGCCTCAGAACGAACCCTGACCAGAGCTAGGGATGGAGCCTGCCTCTGAGGTATGTGCCCTTGAATCAAACCCAGGACCCTTCAGTCTGGCCAGTGTTCTATCTATATATATAAAATCCTAAGCAACTGGCTGACCATACAAGCAGCCAACTGGTAGCTATGATGTGCACTGACCACCAGGGGTCATCCACTAATGCAAGAGCTGCTGGCCTGCCATGACTTGGCAGCTGCAGTTCTCAAATGATGCACCCAGAACCAAGGAACAGGGACCCTGATTCTGGGGTGTATCACCCAAAAACCACCCTCGCAATCCGGGGCCCCTCGGGGGATGTTGGAGAGCTGGTTTTGGCCTAATCTCCACAGGCCAGGCCCAGGGACCCCACCTGTGCACAAATCCATGCACTGGCCCTCTAGTGTGTGTGTATGTATTAATATGCAAATCAACCAGACAGCAGAATGACCGGTTGCTATGACACACACTGACCACCAGGGAGCAGACACTCAATGCAGGAGCTGCCCCCAGCCTACGGGCCTCAATCACCCTCCCCCTGGCCAGAAGGCTCTGATCACCCAATGGAGAACAGGCAGCCGGTGGTAGGTGGCAGTGGACATGGGAGGGAACAGGCCAAGGCAGGTGCAAGTGGGGCCCTGGTATACACACACACACACACACACACACACACACACACACACACACACACAGGCAGGGCCAGCAGCCAGGGAATATTGGCCTTGATTGTAGTCCAGGCCTAGGGACCCTACCCGTGCACAAATTTTGTGCACAGGGCCTCTAGTTTTTCATAAGGGTATAGTCCACTTCCACTCATTTATTCCACCTCTTCAAATCTGTTCACTTGCATCATTCCCTGCCATAGCTACAGGAATGTATTCACACTTTTTAATCCTCACCTGGGAATTTTTTAATTGATTTTTAATAAGGTACGGGGGAGAGCAAGAGGGACATCAATGTGTGAGAGACAGTTGCCTCCCTCATGCCCCAAGTGGGGCGGGGATCTAACCTGCAATCCAGGTATGTACCCTTGACTGGGAATTCCATGACCCTTTGGTGTGCAGGCTGATGCTCTAACCATTTATCAACACCAGCCGGGCTGTATTTGCACTCAATGCTTTGGATTAGGTATCTTTTTTTTTTTTTTTTTTTTTTCATAGGAATCATCAATTAGCTGCCTCTTGCAAGCCCCCACTGGGGATTGAGCCCACAACCCTGACATGTGCCCTGAGCAGGAATAGAACCATGACCTCCTGGTTAATGGATTGACCCCCACTGAGGCACACTAGCTGGGCCTCATCCTTTTCCCTCAGAATAAAACTTAAATGATTGACCCTAGCTGGTTTGGCTCAGTGGCTGGAGCATTGGCCTATGAACTGAAGGGTACTGAGTTCGATTCCAGTTAAGGGCATTTGCCCATGTTGTGAGCTCAGTCCCATGTGGGGAGTGCAGGAGACCACTGATATCACTGATTTTCTCTCCTCATTGATGTTTCTGTCTCTGTCCCTCTCCCTTCCTCTCTGAAATCAATAAAAAATATATTTAAAGTAAAATTAAAACTTAAATGATTGAAAGTGGTATAAGGGGTAGGAGTCAAGAATGATGCTTAGGTTTTTCTGTTTGGCTTAGACCAGTGGTCGGCAAACCGCGGCTCACGAGCCACATGCGGCTCTTTGGCCCCTTGAGTGTGGCTCTTCCACAAAATACCACGGCCTGGGCGAGTCTATTTTGAAGAAGTTTAAGTTTAAAAAATTTAGCTCTCAAAAGAAATTTCAATCATACTGTTGATATTTGGCTCTGTTGACTAATGAGTTTGCCGACCACTGGACTAGACCTTTTTATCTGGCCCTTGTTTATCTCCCCAGTTTGTTTTTGTTTTTTCTTGCCACATCCCTTGGTACTTAGCTCAAACTCTTATCTCTCCCTGAACACCATATCTCCTTACCTCTTTGACTTTGTTGTTTCCTCACACTTAACAAATTTTAGTTTAGAGGTTATTTCCTTTTATACATCCTTGAGCCTTCATGATGATCTTCATATGTGCTTTCATTGCACCAGCTACTTAGCTGTTAATGTTGCCTGTTTGTACTGGGCTGCAGCTTCCTTGAAGGCAGGATTGTGTCTTCTCGACTGCATTTCTAAAACCTAGCATGCTGCTGCATGGTACTCAGAGAGAGGCACTTAATAATTACTGAATTCAACTAATAACATGCATCTGTGGGCTAATTGATTTCATCAAAACAAACCAAAGGTCTAGATCAGCCTTGGGCAAACTGTGGCCCACGGGCCGGATCCGGCTGTTCTATCCGGTTCTCTTGCTCTCCCCTCTGCTCCTTTACTTTGAATTTATATTAGTTCACACAAACACTTCATCCATGCTTTTGTTCCGGCCCTCTGGTCCAGTTTAAGAACCCATTGTGGCCCTCCGAGTCAAAAAGTTTGCCCACCCCTGGTCTAGATAGATGTGCTTTTATTTGAACATTATACAATTTAAATCTGACTCAGTCATGCTGTTCTTTTAAGCAAGATCTTTAGAAGGTACTAATTGATTGGCTAAAGAATAACCCTTCTGGACAGCAAAGGTCTCTTGGACAGAACTGTTCTGAAAAACAATGGAATTTGTGTTTTTCCAGGAAGAGGAGAAGGATTTTTGAGAAGTAACTTTTCCTATGGGATGTCTGCCAGAATAAAAAGCTCCTGTTTTCTACATAGTGAAAGATGAGCTCTAGTTTAGAATAGAGGTGGGCTAGAGTAGGGATTGCAAACTAAAAAACCTCCAAGAACCCAATAAATAATGGAAATGAGTGAGACAAGCCAAAGGAGAGTGGTGAACTCATGACCCTTGTAAAGGTTAATACCCTGTGTATGTTTGCTCACGGTTGCCAGATCTCATTTTTCTAGAGAAGTTAGAAGTCTTTTCATATTTGGCAAAAAGGTAGTTCTGTATTAAAAATTAAGACAAACTCAGCTGGTGTGGCTCAGTGGTTGAGAGTCAACTCATGAACCAGGAGGTCACCCATTCAATTCCCAGTCAGGGCACATGCCTGCCTTGGGGGCTTGATCCCCAGTAGGAGGATGCAGGAGGCAGCCGATTGATGTTTCTCTCTCACTGATGTTTCTATCTCTCCCTTTTCCCTCCTCTCCCTCTACAAATCAATAAAAACAGCATTAAGACAAAACTATGAGCCAAACGTGTCTGCAGGCCAATTCTCCTGTGGGTTACCAGTGTGGGACTTCTTGGATGGAAGTTGATGTTAGTGGGAATTTTTTCTAGTGGCTGTCAATACTAGGAAACACAGATAGTACCAGAGAGAAAGGTTTGCTGATAGAGAAGCAAATGATCTTTCAGTGTGGTTTAGCATGATGTCAGGTGAACAGACTGGTGCAGGTGAACCAGTAATTGGCCCCTGTGATCCAATCACAATTGTAGGTTAGAAAAAACACAAGAATTAGTCTTCACTATCAGTATTTCAGTTCCTAGAAGGATTGGGATTGCAATGGTAAAACTTAAGAACACAGTGCACATGTTTGGGTGGGAGAGGGTATATCTTGGAAATAGCTGTAATAGGTGACTAAGTTTATTCTAGTGTTTGAAAGAGGTTATTCTACCTCTGGTTTAAAGTGCCTGGCACATAGTGGGCAATATATGTTTGTTATAGTGAGTATGTTCACCTCTGTTATCTGCAAATCAAAAAAGGCTGTGATAACTGCCAGGAAATTGAGAAAGCAATGATCTCGGTTATGTTTTTCAGTCAGCAAGTAGTGGTGAGACAAAAAAGCAAAGAATTTAACTCCAGTATTTCATAATTACTAAGCACATAATCTTTTACCTGGTCCCTAGAAATGTATATGAAGTTTATACAGTTCCTTTTCTGAAAAGTTTCTATTTAAAGTATTGCATATTGCTTTAGAAAACCTAATGGGGATCAAATTTTAAAAGCAGTAATTCCACCCGGCTGGTGTGGCTCAGTGGTTGAGCGTTGACCTATGAACCAGGAGGTCACGGTTCAATTCCCGGTCAGGCAGCCGATCAATGATTCTCATCATTGATGTTTCTTCCTCTCTGAAATCCAATAAAAATTATAAAAATTATATATATATTAGAGGCCCAGTGCACAAAATTCATGCATGGGAGGATGTGTCCCTCAGCCCAGCCTGCACCCTCTCCAGTCTGGGATCCTTCTCACAATCCAGGACTGCTGGCTTCCAATGGCTCACCTGCCTGCCTGATTGCCCCTAACCTCTTCGGCCTGCCAGCCTGATCACCCCCTAACCACTCCCCTGCCAGCCTGATCGATGCCTAACTGCTCCCCTGCTGGCCTGATTGCCCTAACTGCCCTCCCCTGCCGGCCTGGTTGCCCCTAACTGCCCTCCCCTGCAGGCCTTGTCCCTCCCCAACTGCCCTCCCCTGCTGGCCTGGTCCGCCCGAACTGCCCTCCCCTGCAGGCCGTGTCCCCCCCAACTGCCCTCCCCTGAAGGCCTGGGTCTCCCCTGAACTGTCCTCCCCTGCAGGCCTGGTCGCCCCCAACTGCCTACCCCTGCCGGCCTGGTCGCCCTAATTGCCCTCCCCTGCTGGCCTGGTCCCCCGCAACTGCCCTCCCCTGCAGGCCTGGTTCCCCCCAACTGCCCTCCCCTGCAGGCCTGGTCACCCCCAACTGCCCTCCTCTGCCAACCCGGTCACCCCTAACTACGCTCCCCTGCAGGCCTGATCACCCCCAACTGCCCTCCCTTTCAGGCCTGGTCCCTTCCAACTGCCCTCCCCTGCAGGCCTGATTGCCCACAACTGCCCTCCCCTGCTGGCCATCTTGTGGCAGCCATCTTTGACCACATGGGGGCGGCCATGTTGTGTATTGGAATGATGGTCAATTTGCATATTACCTCTTTATTATATAGGATTATTATATAGGATATATATTTTTTAAAGGCAGTAGTTCTGCACTGGCTAGGTAGTCAATTAGTTAGAGCATCACCCCCATACACAGTTGTGGGTTTAGGGGCACATACAAGAATCAACCAATGAATGCATAAATTAGTGAAGCAAGTAGAGGTGTCTCTCCCTTTCTCTAAAATCAAAAAATTCTTTGACTAAAAATAAAAACTTGTCTGAGTTTTTGCTAGAAAGTGTTCTTATGAACTATGAGATTGTCTTTCTCTGAGGTTGATAATTGATGAAAAATTTATATAACAATTTATTACATTAATTGGTATTGTGCAAGTAGAAAGGCTTTGCTCTGACACAAGATATTTTTGAAATTTCGAATTTTATTTTTAATATACATACCTATTCATAGAAGCCCTTCATAATTTGAAAGTGAAATACATTGTGTATGTAGGACTTTAGCAATGTAATATGCTTCATCAAATTGGTGATGCAGAAAGATACTTCCTCTGTAATAAATACTGTGTATTATATAAACTTCATCAAATTAATTATGCTTTTACATAAAAATAAGATCAAATTCTAGACCAATATATTCTTGGCCACCTGCCATCAGGCCAATTGCATTACTGAAAAAATTTTTTCTACAATCTCTATTTTAGGAACATAGACAGAATTTTTATATTCATTTAAAAATATTTAAGAGCCCCTTTGTATAGATAAAAAGTAAATTTGAGGTATTTTGAAAGGATAGAAATATTGGAAGAGTTGATATCTACAAAATGAAATCTTGGTTAGGAAATTTACTTGGTTATTCATCCAGGTTGCTTCTGTTTTGCTCTTGTCTCTCTGGTCTTCACTTATGACCTCTTTGGATTGCTTCTTTGACTCAGACTTGGCATTTCTCTCTGGAATGAGGCTTTGGTAAGAAACACTCTATTCTTGTGGTGGGAAAACCATAGTCCTGGGGAACCCAAGACACCTGACTTAGTGCTTTCAGCCTCCCACCAGGAGAAGGAGAAACAGGTGGCTTGTATTTTGGGTTAATCCTAGCAGAACTAAAATTTTTACATTTGAGATCAGAATTACTGTGTCTGGTTTGAAGATTGGAATTTTTATTATCCTACTTACAAATTACTGTCTTTGTAGAGTTATAAGATATTAGAACTAGAAGGTACCTTAAAGGTCTAGTCAAACCTTATTTTACAGGGACTCAGAACTGCTTGAAGCAGTTGTAGGTTAAGGCACGTTAGAACCTGTTACTCAAATTGGCAGCAAATGCTTAGTTCTTTAAAACTTGACATTTTTGCCCTAGCCGGTTTGGCTCAATGGATAGAGCATCAGCCTGTGGACTGAAAGGTCCCAGGTTCGATTCTGGTCAAGGGCACGTGCCCAGGTTGCCGGCTTGATCCCCAGTAGGGGGTGTGCAGGAGGCAGCCAATCAATGATTCTCATCATTAATGTTTCTATCTCTCTTCCTCTCCCTTCCTCTCTGAAATCAAAAATATTTTTTAAATGACATTTTCTTTATTTTTGTTAATCCTCCTCCGAGAATATTTTCCATTGATTTTTAGAGAGTGGCAGGGATGGGGAGAAATATATAGAGAGAAACATTGGTTGCCTGCCTCATGCACACCAACCAGGGCAGTGGATCGAGCCTGCAACCCAAGTATGTGCCGGTGACCGTGAATCAAATCTGAGACCCTTTGGTGCTCAGGCCGACACTCTAACCATTTTGCAAACCGGCCAGGAGTTGGCTATTTTTAAACAGTGATAATTTAGGGTCTTGAAAAATAATTATAAAGGGAAGTTTGGTTTGGGGTAGGGCTCGGAGCATTTGCAGGGCTCTAAAGTACTGAGAAATTTTCAGGAGTATGAGAGTAGGAGGGATCGTCTCTGTGAATCTGCATGGAGAATTTACTTCATGGCTCTATTTTCTGGAGCTTTAGATATCTTATTCATACTTAAAGGCCTCTTTCAGTCACCAGTTCCTCCTGAAGTCTTCCCCAATCTTTCTACTAGCTTTTTTAAAAATGTGTTTCTAATTATTTCAGAGAGAAAGAGGAAGAGAGAGAAACATCAGTCAGAGAGAAACAGCCTCCCACACACACCCTACTAAAGTTCCAGCCCACAACCTGGACATTTGCCCTGACAGGTGACCTTCTGTTGCATGGAGTGATGCTCAATCAACTGAGCCACACCTGCTGGGCTCTACTAGCTATTAAAAATCCTTTCTCTTTTTTTAAATCCTCACCGAGATATTTTTCCAATGATATTTAGAGAGAGGGAAAGAGAGAGAGAAATATCCATGTGAGAGAAACCCATTGATTGGTTGCCTCCTGCACGTGCCCCAACCAGGGCAGGAGCCAGGGAGGAGCCTGCAACTGAGATACATACCCTTGACCCCAGGACCCTTCAATCTGCAGGCCAATGCTATATCCACTGAGCCAAACCAGCTAGGGCAAGAATCCTTTCTCCTTATACTAGATAAAAGAAACTGTGGCTTTGGGCAATATTTTATTTATACTTCTCTAATGAGAAGTTATGTTACAGTTGTTTGTGTCATATTGTTACATCAAAGTGTCTGTCTCTTAAATCATGATAGGGAAGGGCACGAGTTTTTAGATTGGAAAAATCTGGGTTTGAACACTAGCTCTGATCTTTACTAGCAGTGTATCTTTTTGTCACATAATATCTATTTCTATAGCGTTGTTGGGAGGATTAAATGGAGTAATACATCTACAGTACCTTTCATCATCATTTGCCATCTACAGGCTACAATCTAATGGCATAGAATTTCTGTTCTTGGCTGTCTGCTAAGACTTCTAAGGAGGTGGTTTGGGAAGGAAAAATTTACAGATCCGAAAACCCAGGTGTACAAGGAGTCATATGTAAGATCTCTGTCTTTTAATCTGATTAAACTGATGAGCAAAAGAGAAACTATGTAATATTAGGAAAAGCTGTCAGTCACTCAGGTTGTAAATACATTTATGATATACATTATACAGGGGTGGACAAGGTAGGTTTACAATTGTGAGTACTCAAAACAGTTTATTCTTTTTTAATTTTAATTTCTTTATTGGAAACAGTTTATTCTTGTATTATTTTTATTTTTTAAATATGTTTTGTTTTTGTTTTTTATTATTGATTTTAGTTTTGTTTTGTTTTATATTTTATTGATTTGTTACAGAGAGGAAGGAAGAGGGATAGAGAGTTAGAAACATCGATGGGAGAGAAACATCGACCAGCTGCCTCTTGCACACCTCCTACTGGGGATGTGCCCGCAACCAAGGTACATGCCCTTGACTGGAATCGAATCTGGGACCCTTCAGTCCGCAGGCCAACGCTCTATCCACTGAGCCAAACCGGTCTTGGCTCTTGTATTATTTTTTATTAATGAGTTTATTCTTGTATTTATTAATTGTCGTATTATTTATTTGTATAACAACTGTAAACTTACTTTTGCCCACTCCTGTGTAATGGAAATGCTACCACCATTTGTACTAGAAACAATTTCTACTTGGAAAATTCATTCTGATAACACAAAACTCTTGTTCAAAATTTGGGCAGATATGCCGGGCCACTGTAGCTCAGTGGTTGAGCATCGACCTAGGAATCAGGAGGTCACGGTTCAATTCTAGGTCAGGGCACATGCCTGGGTTGCAGGCTTGATCCCCAGTGATTCTCTCTCATCATTGCTGTTTCTATCTCTCTCCCCCTCTCCCTTCCTCTCTAAAATTAAAAAAAACAAAACCACACACATTAAGGCAGATATCTGAATTAGGCATGTGAGAAGAGAAGACATTCTAAAAATGTAGCTGTTGCCTTAGCTGGTTTGGCTCAGTGGATAGAGTGTCGGCCTGTGGACTAAAGGGTCCTGGGTTCTATTCCAATCAAGGGCACATGCCTGGGTTGCGGACTTGACCCCCAATAGAGGGCATGCAGGAGGCAGGCTTCAATGATTCTCTCTCATCATTGATGTTTCTATCTTTCTTTCCCTCTCCCTTGCTCTCTGAAATAAAAAATATATTAAAAAGAATCTATCTATCTATCTATCTATATATATATATATATATACATATATATATATATATATATATGTATATATATATATATATATATATGTATATATATATATATATATAAGCCTAAGCGACCAAATGACCAGTTGACTGGTTGCTATGATGCACACTGACCACCAGGGGGCAGACACACGCAGGAGCTGACCCCTGGTGATCAGTGCGCTCCCACAGTGGGAGTGCCACTCAGCTGACAGAACTGACCCAACCCGGTGGCCCACCAGCCTGGTGGCAGCCACTCACTCTCTCAGTAGTCCTGAAGGTCCAATCTCCAGAGAATGGGCCAGACACCAATGGACTGGCGCCGCCAGCACAATCCCGACAGCGCTGCTGGCCTCCTGGAAGTCAGCCTCGGGCACTGCGGCCGCTTCCCCTCCCTAGATGGTCTGCAAGGAAGAAATGATATAAAAGTGTTGCCGAAACCGGTTTGGCTCAGTGGATAGAGCATCAGCCTGCAGACTGAAAGGTCCCAGGTTCGATTCCGGTCAAGGGCATGTACCTTGGTTGTGGGCACATCCCCAGTAGGAGGTGTGCAGGAGGCAGCTGATTGATGTTTCTCTCTCATCGATGTTTCTAACTCTCTATCCCTCTCCCTTCCTCTCTGTAAAATATCAATAAAATATATTTAAAAAAATAAAAAATAAAAGTGTCCACCAGGTGGCTCCTGATAACCGGCGTGAGCATCAGTAGGATGGATCTGGATCCTGGGCTGATAAGTGCATCCCACCACCCTCCTGGAGGGCCGATCATGTCCCGGTCTCTCCTCCATCCCCCTGGGGATGGGCACCAGACGCAGGGCTCACGGCTGGCAAGCTCCGCTGTGGCTGTGCGAGCCTCTCCCCATCAGGACTGACTGGGCACAAGCCCACAGCAAATGCAGTGGGGCTGGGATGAGCAGGAGCGGCAGGCAGCGTTGGACTGTAGGTTTCGGCCCAATACCCGCAGGCCACACCGAGGAACCCCATCCATGCACAAATTCTTGCATCAGGCCTCTAGTAATCTATAATAATAAAAGCATAATATGCTAATTAGATCAGACGACCTTCCAGAGGAAGCTTGGGCTGTGAGGGAAGCTTGGGTCCTGGGTGCCAGAGGGAAGACAGTGCAGGCAGCCAGGGGAAGGAAGGCCTACTCTTGCAAGAATTTCATGCATCGGGCCTCTACTAAAATAAATAAAAATGTAGCTTGTGGTTTACCTAACTTAATGAGAACTGCTTATTTGTCTTGTAACCGTAAAGCTCTATCAAGATTTTACAATATGTCACAATCATCTATATAAGATGTAGTGTGGCCCTGGCCAGTGTGGCTTGGTTGAGTGTCATCCCGTACACTGAGAGGTCACTGGTTTCTTTCCCAGTCAGGGCACATCCAGGTTTCAGCTTGATATCTGGTAGGGGGCGTACAGTAGGCAGCTGATTGATGTTTCTCTCCCTCCCTTTTCCTCCCCCCCCATCTCAAATCAATAAAAACATTTTTTAAAAAAGATGCAGTGTGGATTAATGCGAAGTGAGGTTGGACTAGAAGTCAGAAGAACTGGACTCAAGCTCTGATTTTATCTGGGGAGGGATCTCTATTATAGGTTTTGTTACTGTAGCAAAGACTGTGGTAAAATACAGGCTGATCAGAAGCATCGTGCACAGCAAACCCTTACAATTTTGTGTATATCAATGTGTTGGAGTTACTAAAAAAGGCTAAGACCGACTAAAGCAGTAACATCTAATCTTTAAAAAAACAGCACACTCCCTATAATTCCTTAAAATATATGTGGTGCTCTGGCCAGTTTGGCTCAGTGATTACTAGGGGTCCTCAAACTTTTTAAACAGGGGGCCAGTTCACTGTCCCTCAGACCGTTGGAGGGCCGGACTATATTTAAAAAAAAAAAACAACTATGAACAAATTCCTATGCGCACTGCGGGCCCGGGAGTTGGGAGTCAGCTGCTAAGCAGGACAGGCAGCGGCACAAGGCGGGCCGGATAAATGTCCTCGGCGGGCCGCATGTGGCCCGCAGGCCATAGTTTGAGGACCCCTGGTAGACCGTCGGCCTGCAGACCCAAGGGTCTCGAATTCGATTCCAGGTCAGGGGTGCCTACCTCTGTTGCAGGTTGGATCCCCAGCCCCAGCTGGGCACGTGCGGGAGGCAACCAGACCATGTGTCTCTCATCAATGTTCTCTCTCTCTCCCCCCCCTTCACTTTCTTCCTCCCTCCCTTTCCTCCATCCTACTCTCTCTGTAAGATTCAGTGGAGAAGAATATCCTCAAGTGAGGAGATAGATAATAAAAAAGAAATGTGCGTTGGACTGACCCTCCCTAAAATACATAATATCCTGACTAGATATCACAGATCTAATGATATGCTGGTAATTCTGAATAAATGTCAGGTCCCGAGAAGCAAAGGCAGGCTAAGTAAGAGGTCCCTACAATTTACTAGGTTGTGCCAGACCCTAGGGTGAAGATGGGAAAATGATTTGAGAACACTCTTCAAAAAAGGACAGTGGAATGTTCTTCTGATGAATACAGTTAATAAAAAGGCCAAGAAAAAAAATGTCTCTGGAAAAAAAGAAAAAAAGGAGAAATGGTAACTTCCAGAAAAGGTAAAGCTACCAAATGCCTGTGTACGGAGATGGCGGCCAAGAGCATGGGCATTGAATGGTGGCCTCTGAGTGAGTGGCTTTGTCTGTTGGAATTGTTCTCTTGGAGGTAAGTTTAGGTCTTCTCACTCTCTTTGATCTTGGTCTAATTCCCTACAGCAATGGTCGGCAAACTCATTAGTCAACAAAGCCAAATATCAACAGTACAACGATTGAAATTTCTTTTGAGAGCCAAATTTTTTAAACTTAAACTTCTTCTAACGCCACTTCTTCAAAATAGACTCGCCCAGGCCATGGTATTTTTGTGGAAGAGCCACACTCAAGGGGCCAAAGAGCCGCATGTGGCTCGTGAGCCGTGGTTTGCTGACCACTGCCCTACAGTGACTCCACACCTTCCTAATTGTGGGTTCTCGGTAAGTTCATTAGCTTCTCTAAGCTAGCCTCAGTTTCCCCAACTGTAAAACACAGATATCTAGTACCTGCTGTTAAAGGTGGTTTTAAGGATCAGGTGAAGTAATATATGTGACCATTTCACTCTCAGCTACTAGGTTAGCTCCCTGTGCTGAGGAGCTCTTCCGGAGATGGGCAGAGCCGAGCTGCTTCATTGCTGGCCTCTAGCAACCACAGGAGCACCTAAAGCCCTATTCTTACTTGTGTTTCTTAATTTTCAATCATCTGACTTCTACCCAGTGGAGGAAGAGCAAACTGTGGACATTGTGAAGCCATTTATAAAGGGTGTGATGCTAAAAAATGCTCCCATTCTTGCATGGGATGGTTTTCCAAACAAGCCTTCTTAGTATAAATTCAGGAGCCCAAGGAAAAGCCCGGATACACCTCACAAAGAAGCAAATGTGTAAGCCACCAGCTCCTCCTTTTTTGTTTTTTGTGTTTTTTTTTAAAAAAAAACAGCTTTATGGAAATACTAGAGGCCCGGTGCACAAATTTGTGCATGGGTGGGGTCCCACAGCCTGGCCAGCGATAAGGGTTGATCGGGGCCATCTTGTCCAGTGCAGTTCGGGGCTGATTGGGGCCAGCCAGGGGGTGGGAGGGACCGCTGGAGGTTGGCCAGCCACAGGAGGTTGGCTGTGGGAACGCACTGACCACCAGGGGGCAGCTCCTTCATTGAGCATCTGTCCCCTGGTGGTCAGTGTACATCATAGCAATGGGTCAACTGGTCGTTTGGTCACTTAGGCTTTTATATATATATAGATAATTTACATATCATACAATTCACCCATTTAAAGTGTAAAGTTTAATAATTTGTAGTACATTTACAGAGTTGCACAACTATCACCACAATCAGTTTTAGAACATTTTCATCATTGCAAAACAGAAACCCTGTAACCGTGATCAGTCACACTCCATTTTCCTCCAAAGGCCCCAGCCCTAGGCAATAATGAATTTACTTCTTGTCACATAAATGGAATCATAAATTATGTGGTCCTTTGTGGCTGGCTTTTTTCATTTAATATAATGTCAAGGTTAAGCCATATTGTAGCATATATCAGTACTTCATTTTTATTGTCAAATAATATCCTATTGTATGGGTAGACCACGTTTTATTTATCCATTCATCAGTTGTTGGTCACTTGGACCAGTTCCTTCTAAAATTTCTCTCTTGCATTTGATCTTCATAGAGACTTTCAGAAGAGTGACTTGACTGCACTTATAACTTAACTGTAAAAGCCCTGATATAGGTGTTTCCCATCTGTACATATTTAATTAATGTTATTACCTAAACCAGAATATGAAGACTCAACCACTCCTATTTGAAAAGATCAATACTTTTCAACTCTTCTAGTATATTTCATGGTACTATTGAACTATTTACCCGCCTTGGTGTCTCCCAATTTTGAATTAGTCACCATTTGAACTTTTTGTTAAAAATATAAATGCAGGTACACAGTTGAAATTGGGAAATGCAAAATGAAAAATTACCTGTAATCCCAACACTCATAACATTAGCATGCTTTTAAGAATAAATTTCTTTGTAAAAATGTTATATGTTTATTATAAATGCAGAAAAAGCAGCAAAGTACAAGTTAGAAAGGAAATCACTCTGAATCCCAGAAATAACTATTTAAATATTAAGTTAAAAGCATTTCAGACATCTCCTCTTTTATGTACATACTAGAGGCCCGGTGCATGAATTCATGCACGGGTGGGGTCCCTCGGCCTGGCCAGTGATTGGGCCGATTGGGGTGGGGGGTAGCTGGCCGGGGGAGGGGACCACAGGAGGTTGGCCGGCTGGTCCCCAATCAGGGTCAATCGGGGGGCTGGCAGCCAGGGGAAGGGACTGCGGGAGGTTGGCTGGCTGCAGGAGGTTGGCTGTGGGAGTGCACTGACAACCAGGGGGCAGCTCCTGTGTTGAGTGTGTGCCCGCTGGTGGCCAGTGCGTGTCATAACAACCAGTCGACTAGTCATTTGGTTGTTCGGTCGCTTAGGCTTTTATATATATAGATACAGATAGGACAGATGGATGACCAGATAGAAAAATATAAGCTAAATATACATGATGATTTTTGCCCTGGCCAGTGTGACTCAGTTGGTTGAGTGGTGGCCTGTGCACTGAAAGGTCACCAGTTCAAGGTCAAGGCACATACCCACGTTGCAGTTTCCATCCCTAGTCAGAGGATGCAGCCAATGAATGTCTCTCTCTTCTCCTCCTCCTCCTGTCCTCTCTCAAATCAATGAAAAAAAAAAAAAAAAATATATATATATATATATATATATATATATATATATATATATATGATTTTTAACAAAAACAATATTTTAATATTTTACTTGAATTTTACAGAAGAGTTTCTGGTCCAAAATGGTGACTGAGCACATCCCACACTTTCTGTCCTTTTTCCGGGACTCTAGAAATGATGGGGGGTGGGGAATGCATTTAATATATTCATACATGTGCTCTAAAACAAGATGAGTTATCAGAGATTGTGAGAAGTTCCTGATGGGATTGAATGAAAGAGGATGGTGACAGTCCATGTGCCTGTGGGAATCCTCCTATGCTACTCCCACAAGAGGCAGGAGTTTCGTTCTCCTGTGGGAGGTGGGTGGGGGAAGCTGGGAGCTGGAGGAAGCCTTGCTGTGGGAGCTGGGCAGTACAGTGGCAGCCTCCAGGCCTATCCTGCATCCCACTCCATCCTCCTTTCTGGAGGTCATACAAGTGCAACCTCTATCTCTTGGCAGGAGCAGTAGTTCAGAGCTAGAGCAGTGTCTCCAGTGGCTCAATATTGGGGAGACAGGAGGAGTGCTTAAAGCTCCAGCAATCCAATCTGCATCCCTCAACTACACCCCCAACTTGAGAAAATTTCAATTTAGTAGGGATCTGAGAAAAAAAAAAAAAGCCCATGGTAAAGAATCCCCAGATACTTGAGTAGCACCTTGAAATAAAGTAAAATAAAGAAAAAAAAAAAAAAAAAGAAGAATTTTACTTGAGGGAACATAGCTAATGGAATTGAAACAAACCCGTAGAATAAGCATTATTAATATAATCAGAGAGATGCAAGGCTTTGCATCCATGAAGCAATAACAGGTATTATACTGGTAAAGATGAATTAAATTGGAGAACTTGATAATCTAAAACATAATCTATATTATAAAAGGCCAGTGGCTGTAACGCTGTAACAACCAAACAACCCGTTACCAGGAGGTGCATGGAGCACCTCTTGGGCCCTCCTCCCAACGCTTCCCCCCTCCCACCCCAGGGCACCAGCAGCATCGGTGGAGTGTCACAGGGTGCCAGCAGCGTGCGCGGAGTGTGCGAGGCATCATGGGGTGGTGAACATGGCCCTGATGGCAGGCTAGGCCTAGGGGACCCTACACACATGATTTAATCGTGCGCTGGGCCTCTAGTGTTTGAAATTAAAAAAACACTCAATAGATGGGTCGAGTGGCAGAATTGATGCACTGAAGAGTGAACAGTGCACTGGAAGACTGGCTGGAGAGATTCTCTCAGATGCAGTAAGAAAAGAAAAGAAAATGGAAGTATGAAAGCCATGGAAGGTAGAGCAGGAAGTGTTAACATCAGTCTGATAGCAGTGACAGGAGAAAGTGGAGACCTGGAGGGCAGATATGGCAATGTTCTCTGTTATTTCAGCAACTGCCCTTCTCCAACCCTTCTTCCTGTTGCCCAGGCTGTCTCTCACGATGGAGGCTGAAAATGCTCACAACTTGCTTTTCCGGCCACTCTCCCAGCTGGGGCCTGGGTGTGTGACCCAGTCCTGATCATGGGGACCTGACAGGACCTAGCAGAAAGGTCTTTCTCCACAATACCAGAGATGCGTAAGGAACAACTGCTTTCCTGTGCCATCGTGTGAGGAGAAACTCCCAGAAGCTGCAGTGGCCCTCTTGCAACCACAAAGAGACAAAAGCAATGCTGAAAGAAGGATGCCCCTTGCATGCCCCCTACTGGGGATCGAGCCCCCAACCTGGGCATGCGCCCTCACCAGGAATCAACTGGGACCCCCTGGTTCATAGGTCGATACTCGACCACTGAGCCACGCAGGCCAGGCCCTTGTATGTTTGCATGTTAATCCCCTATATATTTTAGACATTGAAAATACCTCCTTCCATTCTGTAACCTATTAACTTTGTTTATATGGTATCTTTCAGGGATGGAAATAACTTTCATGCAATCAAATCTTGTTTGTTCTCCCATTTGGTCTGTGTTTTTGGAGTTGTAAGTTCTTCCCTACTCTAGGTCACAAAGTTCATCCTACATTTTATTCAGTCAGCTTTGTAGTTTCCCTTTCACATTTAGTTTCTTAACATATCTGAAGTTCACTCTTATTGATGACGTTAGGTGTAGTGATCCAGTTTTCCCTACTTCACCTAAGAAGTTATCTATTCCTATTGATATGATATGCTCCTTTTATTGTATAGAAAGTGCCTGTGTATAAATGGGTCCTTAGAGTTCTCTATTTTTGTAAGTATGGCCTTGCAATATATCTCAATATCTGGTAGAGCAAGCCTCCTTTTCCCCAATTATTTTTCTTTTTTTTTTTTTTTTGTTAATCCTCACCTGGCGATATTTTTTTCCCATTGATTTTTTTAGAGACTAGAAGGGAGGGAGGGAGAGGAGAAAAAGAGAAAGAGAGAGAAACAATGTGAGAGAGACACATCGATTGGTTGCCTCCTATAGGTTCCCTGACAGAGCCAACCTGCAACCCAGGTACCCTTGACTGGGAGTGGAACCTACAACCCTTTGGAGCTCGGGCCAACACTCTAATCACTGACCCACACCGGCCAGGGCCAATTACTCTTCTTTTTTAAGGTTATGTAAGTCATTCATTTTCCTTAATATACATTTTAGAGTATTTTTACTCTTTTTCTTAAACTTGAATTTTGTTTGCACTTATAGATTTGGAGACAAGTGCTGAACAGAATAAATAAGAAAGAAAGAAAAAAAAACAACCCAGCCCTGGCCGGTGTGGCTCAGCTGGTTGAGCATTGTCCTGTGCAATTAGGGGTCACCAGTTTGATTCTTGGTCAGGGCACATAGCCAGATTGTGGGTGCAATCCCTGGTAGGGGAGTGTACGGGAGGCAACTGATGGATATTTCTCTCTCTCCCTCTCTCTCTAAAATCAATAAAAACATATGTTAAAAAAGAAAACAAACAAAATAATGTAATAATGACATTTCAGAGCATCAAAAAGAAAAACATTCTTAAAGTTATCAGAGAAAAAAGCAGATTACTGAGAAAAGAATAAGAATCAGATTGCCGTCTGACTTTCATTAGCAACATCAGATGCGAGAAACAGTAGAACATATGGAAAAAACAGAGCATCAGTGTGTGTTCTTGTTTCAGAAAACTTCAGGATGTATCTTTAAACTCAAGCTTGATATCTCAGGGAGACCAGAAAACTGAACTGTTCTCCTTACCTCGTTTTACAAGTTATCCATACAGTTGGCCCTCTGCTAAGTGTCCACATGTGTCACATTTGGGGGTTCAACCAACCCAACCAATCACAGATTGAAAATATTTGGGGGGGGGGAGGAAGTTACATTGTTGCTGACATGTACTATGTAGTTAGGCCTACCATGGTTATAATGGTTACATCTGTACTGAACATGTACAGACTATTTTTCTTGTTGTTATTCCCTAAACAATACCAAGGGATGGCGCTACATTGAAGGGAAAATCAGAGGAAATGCATAAATGAGACCATTTATAATTTAAGTGAGTAGTAATAGGCATATGTTATAAACTAATATTTCTTTTTTTTTTTTAATATATTGACTTTTTACAGAGAGGAAGGGAGAGAGATAGAGAATTAGAAACATCAATGAGAGAGAAACATCGATCAGCTGCCTCCTGCACACCCCCTACTGGGGATGTGCCCACAACCAAGGTACATGCCCTTGACTGGAATCGAACCTGGGACCCTTCAGTCTGCAGGCCGACGCTCTATCCACTGAGCCAAACCGGTTAGGGCCTAATATTTCTTTTTAAAATTTAAATTAAATTAATTTTTTTCCCATCACCATTTATCCCCTCTATACTCTCTTGGACCAATATCTCTTACTTTTGATGTTTTGATTTTATTCAATTCTTTAAAACATGGTTTATAAGCTTTGGAGTTAACACTGGGATAAGGGCATTTTATTTCACATGTTGAGAAAAAAAGATTTTACATAAAATATTTTGATATCTCAAGGATATACTATCTCTGCCAAGAAGCAGAGCAAGGAGGGCTATAACTTATGGTATCAAAAGAACATGTCAAATTTAACTTGAGACTTTTTACTCTGCTTGATCAAGGCTCTTTCTTTAGCTGGCTGAGTTGTAAATATGTATTCTATATCTTTGCATTTCTTATCGCTACAGAGGATGGCAAACCATGTTATAAATCCTGTATAATCGAAGTATTTTTAGGTGCACAGATTGCTTCCTTCAACAAGAGACTTATATTTTTTGTGTCACATCTCTCTTATTTAAGACAGAATTATGCTTTCCAGTTTTACAAACACTTTCTTCAAAGTGCTGAAAGAAAACTAAATGTGACAACTAGGAATTCTATTCCAGCTAAACTACTACTCAAATTTAGGGAGTAAATATAAATAATTAGAGGCACACAGTAGCCTAGAAAATTTGCCACCCATAGACTCACTGTGAAATAACTACTTTTTAGTTATTTTAGTTAGATTTTTCTGGGGACAGGAGTCCAGGGTCTGTTTTATCCAGAAGTGAAGCATCTGCCTGGCCCTAGGAACACCCCAACAACCTAGGTGCATGCGAAGGATGCACCCATGGAGTAGGTCAGTTTTCAGTCGGTTTCTTTGGTAGACTAGTGCTCTACAAGAAGAGAAATGAAAGAAAATGAGGTACAAGAAGAAACAGTGAGTAAATAAATTAGTGAAAATTACTGTCTAAATATTAATTGAATTAAAATTTAGAGAGAGTGGATGAGAGGGAAGGGGCTAGAGAGAGAGAACGCATTGATGTGAAACACATCCTTTGGTTGCCTTCCGCAGGACCCCGGACAGGGGCTGATCTCGAACCTACAACTCGGGGAGCTGCCCTTCATCCGGGAATCCAACGCGCACCCTTCAGTGCGCGGGGCGACGCTCTACCCATTGAGCCACACCAGCCAGGGCCGTTTTCTCTTTTTTGAGCTGGGGAATTTGGGTAGCTGTTAGGCTTCGGTGTGATTCCCCAGAGGAATTTATTTGGTGCATGGGGGCAAAGATGATATTTCACTTTTCTCCAACACTGGTGGATTTAATCACAGGCTGGCTAGCATTCTGTAGGATTCTAGCCCGGAAAGTGTGTGTGCGCGCGTGTGTCTCCCACAAGTGTCATTAGACCCTTGAACGAATTTGAATGGTGCTGTTCTTTGTGAGCCACATGTGAGCACTTTATAAGATTGTTTATGGCCCTGAGCGAATGATTAAACCTAGAAGCTACACAGAAAGCGAAAAGAGCTTTCAATGAATACCAAGCCCGGTGCTCAAATACCCCTCTCAAGGGCGATCGAGGGGAATCCGGGCTGAGACCATTTTTGGGGTGGTTGGGGACTAACTGGCCTTGAGTTCCTATTACAAGGCACGTCCTCTTTTATTCGCGGGCAGGCCGCTAGGCGGTGTCGGGGAGCTATCCGCCCACCAGCGAGCAGCCCCGCTCTCACCCTCACCCTTCACCCCTCTCGCACGGCGTAGAGACTACAACTCCCGTGGTGCTCTTGGAGGGGGTGTTATAAGGGGGGATGGGCACGGGGGCGGGTCTTCCGGGCGTGTGTTTCCGGCGTCGGCCGCGGCCCGGACGGTGTGAGAGCTGTAAGATGGCGGCGGCGGCGGTGGTAGAGTTCCAGAGAGCCCAGTCTCTACTCAGCACCGACCGGGAGGCCTCCATCGACATCCTCCACTCCATAGGTAAAGGCAGCCGCGCCCCCTCCCTGGCCCTGCTGTCCCAGTGCGGCCTGTGTTGGTCTGCGGCGGCGGAGCGGGGCCGGGCTAGCCGGTTCTGGCGCTGCTGACTCACTGTGTGTGTGAGGGGGGCCGGGCCGGGGGCACAGGCCGCTCGGGGCTCCCTGGAGTCCCCGGGGTCCCACCTCGGCGGGAAGCCCCGAGACAGCCCCGGCGTCCGCTGGCGGGCTGCTGACTCACGGTGGGCTCCGCGTGGGGTGGGAGAGCGGGCCGAGCCGGGGCCGCACCACTCCCTGGACTTGTCGCTCGCTCTGGCCCGAGCGAGCCGCCGGGACCCGGAGCAGTGCCGGCGGCGTGCTTGCTGCCACCCGGTCTGAGAACCTCCAGTTGAAGGGCCCGGGCGAGACCCGCTGTGGACAGGCATTTCCCGCCGTCGTTATCAGCACCGCCAGGTCCTGGTGGGAGTGAGAGCGCGAGCGCTCGCTCTTCTCTTGGAGTTTCCTTCCACGGGACGCTGGGAGCTGCTGCTTCTCCCCGGACCCACAGCACAAGGCTCCACGAGAGAGGGAGCCTCCTTCTGATGTGGGAAGTACCGAGGGGGCACACACTGCGGGTTGGCATTTGGTTTGAGGAGGTGGCCTCCACGTTCCTTTGCCCCCGTGTAGGGTGTAAAGAGCGAGATGTTGGGGTGGGACCGCCGGGCCAGAGGAGGTGACTCATCGTCCTACTCTCCCCTGTAAGGGTTGGAAGTGAGTTCGGGAGTTAGTTGTGAGCCGCGGAGTTCAGGGAACTCTGGAAGCGGCCGGCTGCCATAGCTGGGAGAATTGAAGAAAAATTCCTTAACACTGGTCTAGTTGTCTTACACTTCGCACATAACAGGAAAACTGCAGTGGGAGCCCCAGCCAGTCCCTTCCGACAGATTTCTACTAGGATTCAGGTGTGAACAGAAATAAATTTATGATGACAGAGAATGCTTTTAATGTTCAGTCATAAAGGGTTCAACTAGGGCATGAGCTAGCTCTTCACTGCACATGCAGTAATGCGATCTTTTTAACGTAGCTGGAGCGGATTTGATTTGGATCAACAAGTAGTATGAGAATGCACGTGTATGTGGGACCTTCAGGATGTTGGCTTTTATGTTGACTGGTCTGAAATTTGGTATTCCTAGCGTGCATGGAGGAAGGACAATGACAAGATCTTGATGTCTTTATCTTTGGGGTCCTGGAGAAAGAGGGGGCCTCCTTCTGGGAGCTAAGGTGCATTTGTGAATGGATGATACTGGTAAATAAAGGGTGTTTCATTTTGAAGTTCTGATCTTGACTTATCAGTTACAATTGCAGAACCAGAGTCATTGCAATCCCTGTTGCATATGTATTTTTAGTCTGAATACACACTAACATTTAGAACTATGAGAAGCATAGGTTTTATTTTTTGTGTGTGCCTAGATTTTGTCTTTTATAAAGTGGGAATTACGGTAAACATTATAAGGAGAGTATCTCTTGCTTGCTCACTACGCTAGGAGAGAGTTCCCTGAAAGTGTTCCTGTTAGAGCTTGAGTCATGATGGTTGACAGCCCTACTTTTTCTGGACTCCATTATGGAGTATCAAAGTCTTGGTTTTTGTCAAGTCATGATGCTTTGTAAAGAGAAGTGATAACTAGTGATGATCACTAAAATTACCTCTGCAAATTTGGAGAGGCTATTCAGTGTTCCAGATGTAGGATAGTTACTAACAGTCGAAAGTGGAACAGATAGCACAAAGTTATTTTAACAGGTCCTGAGTCTGTTAGGAAGCAGCAGTCCCTCCTAAGGATCTTGTTTTTCCTGAAAGGCTTTGTAGAGCTGCTTACCCCTAGCACCCGTCAGCGGAGGCTTTCCACGGGCCTAAAGTTCACTGGGAGACTATTTATCCTCACCTGAGGATATTTTTCCATTGAATTTTTTTTTTTTTTTTTGAGAGTGGGAAGGGGGCTAGGGGGGAATGGAAGAAGGGAAGGAGGGAGAGAGAGACAGACAGACAGACAGAAAAATCGATTGGTTGCTTTCTGCACATGTCCCAACCTGGGTTGGGGATTGAAACTGCAACCCAGGTATGTGCCCTTGACCAGGAATGAAACCAAGGACTCTTTGATGTGCTGGCTGATGCTCTAACCACTGAGCACCACCGGTCAGGGTGGTTTCTTGACTTTTTTTAAAATATATTTTATTGATTTTTTACAGAGAGGAAGGGAGAGGGATAGAGAGTTAGAAACATCAATGAGAGAGAAACATCGATTCAGCTTCCTCCTGCACACTCCCCACTGGGGATGTGCCTGCAACCAAGGTACATGCCCTTGACCGGAATCGAACCTGGGACCCTTCAGTCTGCAGGCCGACGCTCTATCCACTGAACCTAACCGGTTAGGGCTTGACTTTTGACTTTATAGTCATTAGTAACGTGGTCATTTGATTTTAGTTTGTGGCAGGTAAATGCTCGGATATGTTGAATATTTTCATGTAATAGTGCCTAGCCTGGGGCTTACCATCACGAGTATGAAAAACTTGTTTTGTTTGAATTTTGTCTTAACCCAGTGGACAGCAAACTCATTAGTCAACAGAGCCAAATATCAACAGTACAACGATTGAAATTTCTTTTGAGAGCCAAATTTTTTAAACTTAAACAACTTCTAACGCCACTTCTTCAAAATAGACTCGCCCAGGCTGTGGTATTTTGTGGAAGAGCCACACTCAAGGGGCCAAAGAGCCGCATGTGGCTCGCGAGCCGCAGTTTGCCGACCACGGTTTAACCAAATGACTGCAACAGAAATCTCAGTGTATGTGGGCAAGGGAAATTCTGATAGAATGAAAGACACATTTAAATAAAAGAGAAGAGTCTATTATGATGTACATGATTTTTCTACTTTTTTTTAAGCTTTCGAGTTTGTCTTTTGTTAACTGAGTTTGTAATTGGTCTTGTGAGGGTGAAATTTCCTTTAGTCTTCATTTTTTGTCAGAATTTTAAGAGGTTTTGATTTTCTTCTCCCAGTGAAGCGTGACATTCAGGAGAATGATGAGGAGGCAGTGCAGGTCAAAGAGCAGAGCATCCTGGAACTGGGGTCTCTCCTGGCGAAGACTGGACAAGCTGCAGGTGAGTGCTACAAATGGATTGCTTTCTCTTTTTACCTGTAATGCTGGGTGAAGTTGCAATTTTTTGTTGGAGTGAAGGAACATAGGAGCTTCACTTTTTTTAGCAAGAGGTTAAGTGGCCTTTAAATTCAGTTCTTTCATGGGAGAGTTTTGTTCTGTAGCTGCAGGAAAAGCTGTTCCTCTTAGATTTAATGATCTGGGATTTGTTTGTGGTTTGAATTTTAGCTGTATTCCCATTCATACAGGCAGCAGCAATAGCAGCAGCAGTCTTCAGTGATTTCACTGAGCAGCTCTGATGTATTTAAGGTGGGGAGTGACTTTAGGCTCCCAGTGTGGAAATGACTAGGGATTTTGCATGTAAGTAAGTAACTTAATGTCCTTTTTTTCCTGCTACAGGATGAGTCAGACATTAAATGGGAAGAGCCTTCCCAAGATTTCTTCATTGATACCTAGGTCTTTGTGCATATCATTGCCCAAACATTCTAGTTGTGATTGAACCATTGACTTTCTAGGCTTCAGATGGTGATGGGTATGTCCTTAGAATAAGATTCTTGTTGACCATGAAGGGCCTTTGACTAGTAAAGTAGTCAAAGGAACAGCTTTTCCTGCAGCTATAGTATTTAGAGAAGCCTGCTTAAACTTAAAATGGATGATTTTTGGTGACCTTACAGTGAATTTAGAGTTTATCTGATTAGAATGTATTAAGCTCTGGTAGGTGACCTCATGAATCACTTTTCCCCAAATTATGTTGTTATCCAAGAAATGTTAGGTGTAAGATAGCAAAACTTCTTGAACTTGAGAACTAAGATCTTTCCCAGTTAAGGATGACAAATTATTAGGCTAAATCAGTAGAGAGTTGTGTGAAATTGGGAGGATATGTTTCTGTGGGTCTTTATCTCATTTAAAATATCTATAATAAGAAAAATAGCTCTAACCAGTTTGGCTCAGTGGATAGAGCATCAGCCTGCAGACTGAAAGGTCCCGTGTTGATTCTGGTCAAGGGCACATCCCCAGGTTGTGGGCTTGATCCCCAGTAGGGGGTGTGCAGGGAGCAGCTGATTAGTGATTCTCTCTTATCATTGATGTTTTAATCTCTCTCTCCCTCTCCCTTCCTCTCTGAAATCAATAAAAATATATTTAAAAAAGGAAAAAAAACATGAAAATGACCAAAAGTCTTTTAAAAAAACACACACAAAACAGTTTTTGAGTATTTACTATGACCTATTTACTGGTTATTTTATTTATTTATTTGTTTGTTTGTTTATTTATTTATAATCCTCACCTGAGGATATTTTTCCATTGATTTTAGAGAGAGTGGAAGAGAGAGAGGGAAAGACAGAAATATTGATGTGAGAGAAACACATCGATTGCTTGCCTCCTGCATGCGCCCTGACCAGGGCTGGGCCGGGGAGGAGCCTGCAACTGAGGTACATGCCCTTGACTGGAAATGAACCTGGGATCCTTTGGTCCGCAGGCCAACCCTCCTCTGCTCACTGAACCAAACCAGCTAGGGCTAGTTACTGTTTTAAGCACAAACATGGTTTAGCTTACTGAATCCTTGAAACGACTCCATAAGGTAGATTCTATTATCTATTTACACCTGAGGAAACTGAGCACAGGAAGGTTACTGTCTTACTTAAGGTCTGTCAGCTAGTATGTGAGAGAGCCAGGATTTGAGCCCATGGAGTCCTACTACAGAGTTCATGGCCTCATGGTATAATGGTTGTTACTTCCCATAGTTATCCCCTTGTGGGTTATCAGTGGTGAGTGGTGTGTTTTTTTAATTTATGTTGACTTCCCTCCTATTTAACACAGGTATGGATTCTTTTTGCCCATCAGTTAATGTGAGCTTTTGAGTTAGAGAACAGTTTTGATAATTAGTCCATACAAAATATAATTAATAAGGTCACTTTCTTGAAAGAATTATAGAACCAAGTGAAATGATTTAAGATTTTTCTGTTGCTGAAACATCCAAATGTCTTTCCCTGCAGTAGCATAGGTAATTAGAAATGGCATGTAGTATATAGTCAGTGCTTCAGAAAATTTATCCCCAAATGTTAATTGTTTTACTTGAAATTTCCTTTTTCATGCTTTACTTTCTTATTCCTTGCCCTCCCTTCCTGGTGATCCATACCTGAGAAGTTTAGAAGTGTACTGTTAATCCTATTGGAATAAGAAGTTTTAAAAACTTGCTTTCTAAGGAAGAGTGATGAATAGGTATATACAATAGAAACCCTAAGGAAGTCTTGGGGCCTGCATTCATTTACCTTATTTAGCTATTAATAATTGATAGGTTTGTGTTTTCTTTGATTTGGAGTTTTCTGAGAACAGAAAATATGTCTGTTTCATGAATCTTCAATTTTTATGCGTTTAATACATGGCTAACACTGTGCTAAGTACTCTACTCAAAAAGTTTAAGATAGGGTCCCTGACTGACAGCACTCATTTTGGGACTTAGTGAATCAGACTGTGTCCTGTGCAAAGTTGTGATGGAAAGTATTGCTGAATATTATCAGACATGATGCCTAGGTTCAGGGTCTGCAGATTTCATAGCCTGAGACTATGAAATTATGTTGAGTTCTGTGAGGTTTTAAAAGGGAAGTTCTGATCATATAATTGCAAATAATCTCAGAATAGGAGGCAGGGATTATGTGATTCTGTGGAAATTAAAAAATTTAATTTAGTACATGTGAAAATGGAAAGAAACAGGGAATATAACCAAGAATGAATAAGAAACAATAGTAGGCTAAAATAAAAAATGAACTGAGTCTTTTGGCAACTAAGAGGTCATTTGTTTCTCTGTGAGTGTGAAGAGAATAACACACGCAGTGCTTGGAGAAAATACTGTAATGCTAGCAGGTGCTAGAGAGAAGGCACACTGCTTAGCACATGTTTTGCTTCTGCCTTTTCCAGGAAGGAAAATGATTTTCAAAAAATAAAAAGATAGAAAGAATTAAAGCCAAGGTAAGTGAGAGAAGAGAGAGCAGCAGATAGTCTCTTTAAATAAAAAGTTCTAGGCTCTGACATTTTCTGTCTTTTAGTATCAAAAGAATAGTTCTAGCAGATATTTTTATAGAACCACTGTTATTATTTTGAGAAAAATCATGGAGGATGGAGAGATATAAGAAAACAGTATGGATGAACATTATTCCACTTTTCAAAAAGGTAATAAAAAATAATAGACATGATAAAATGGTAATCATCAGTGAAGTTCTGGGACAGATTATTAGATAAGTATGTTTTAATCACTTGGAAATGTGGGTTTATTGAGAAAAGATTATTCCAAATTCACCCTTGGTTAGCCTTATTAGACCGTGGATATGCAGGGCTCCTCCACAGACAGTGGCTGGACAGCTGTTTTTGTAAATAAGGTTTTGTTGAACATAGCCATACCTACTTATTAACATACTAGAGGCCTGGTGCACAGGTGGGGTTTAATTCGTGCACAGGTGGGGTCCGGCTGGCCTGCCCGATTGGGACTGATAGAGCCCGATTGAGCTGGGTTGGCCAGGGGAAGTGGGGGAGGACGTGGGAGGTTGGCCGGCTGGCCCCACCCCCTGGTTGAACTTCTGGTCAGTCAAACTCCCGCCTGAGGGGAAAATTTGCATATTAGCCTTTTATTATATAGGATTACCTATGACTGCTTTGCACTACAGTTAGGCTGAGTTGAGTAACTCCCCCTAAGACCTTATAGCCAAAGCCGAAAATATTTACTATCTGGCCCTTCACAGAAAAAGTTGGCCAACCCCTAGGTTAGGGGAATGATAAAGACTACATATCTGATATATCAGAGGTTTTAAAGATTTGCCATAAAAGCAGGTACAGGTTATGAATTTATGACGACAAATGGATCATTTGTTAACCTGAAGGAAAGTCTCTAGCATCTGTCATAGGGATCTGTCCTTGTTCTTCTGGTCAGCATCTGGCATGGCTGAAGCCATTTCAGAAGGTGTGCTTATTTTTGTAGATGACTCAGTACAGGACAGAATTAAGATTTAGAGTTATTATCAGAGCCAGCAAGATTAAATTCAGTGTGCTAAGAGTAAAGTTATATACTTAAAATATTTATCAAAACTGAGGAAGGTGGGGAATTACCTATCTCTGCAAAAAGACCTTCATGGATTCACTGAACCAAGAGAGTGCTGTTAGAAAAAGCAAAACACGCTATTTGTGTTCCATGTGGTGGCTAGGTGAAAAGAATTAAGACACAATTTTACTGGTCACACCCTACCTGGAGCACTGTTTTCAGTTCTGGGTATTACAAGTGGTATATCTACAAACGAGTTTATTCAGAAGAGGGCAACTAAGGTGATTAGGAATTTGGGAACCAGGACATTGGTGGAACAGTTGAAATAGGTAAATATGTTTAGCTTGGAGAAAGGGAAAGTTAGGGAGATATAAACGTAGTTGTCTTCAAATCTCTGAAGCCACTTGGAAGGAGGGTATAGACCAGCCTTGGGCAAACTACGGCCCGCGGGCTGGATCCGGCTGTTCTATCCGGTTCTCTTGCTCTCCCCTCCGCTCCTTTACTTTGAATTTATATTAGTTCACACAAACACTCCATCCATGCTTTTGTTCCGGCCCTCCGGTCCAGTTTAAGAACCCATTGTGGCCCTCGAGTCAAAAGTTTGCCCACCCCTGGTATAGACTCATGTTTCAAAAAAGAATTTAGTTTGACCAACATTGGAGTAGTCTGCTTTCTGAACATTTCTGTCACTCGAGATTGTTCATAATTGTTCAAGCATAGTAGGTAATGCTGTGGGGGAAGAGACATTGCACTAGACTAAAAGCTATGATTATATAATTGGAATTTGCATAAATGTAGAGTGATTTTGAGGGGGAGAAATCAGTGTAGTCTGGAGTTGGCATGGAAGACTTACCAGGACTTTAGTTGGACCTAAAAAGGTATCTGATTCACATACTAGGAGGTTAAGAGGATGGGGAGAAATTCCAGATGGGAATGCAGCATGAGTGAGGCATGAGAGCAGGAGTGTGAATGGGGAAAAAATCTTAGACAGTGGAAATCAAAGGTCAGTATTGGCAAGAGAAAGATGAACCTTTCCACTCTGTATAAGGTTCCTTTTGTACCTGACACAGTCCCATGCATCCCGTGACTTTTCAGGCAGATGAAGATTTCAGGACCCTGAATTAGCATTCTCAGGAGGGTGAAGTTTGCTTGTCCTGATTTAGAGTTCTCAGGAGGGTGAGTCTACAATTGGAGAATAATAAAGAGGCAGTGGCACTAAAGTAATTTTAACCTACATTCCAGAAGTACTTCCTTATTTGTCAATTGAAATATTCTCTAATTTTTAGAATTACGGTATCACTTTCTTTCCTTATACAAGGGGGGAAAACCTTTATGGTGGGTAGGTGATCAAAACCTTTTTTGATCATAGTTTAAGACTTAGTTTTGAAGATTAATGAGGAATATTAAAAGGGAAAAACACCCTAACTTTTTTTTTTCTTTTTTTCTTCTTTTTAAATATATTTCATTGATATTTCACAGAGAGGAAGGGAGAGGGATAGAGAGCCAGAAACATCGATCAGCTGCCTCCTGCACACCTCCCACCGGGGATGCGCCCGCAACCAAGGCACATGCCCTTGACCGGAATCGAACCGGGACCCCTCAGTCCGCAGGCCGACGCTCTATCCACTGAGCCAAACCGGTTTTGGCAACACCCTAACTTTTATGTAAAAAGTTTATTCATAAGAGTGCCTGGGAACTGATATTGCTAAAAGGCTAAACTGGGGAGTACTTTGGGAAGAGAGGAAAAAGGGAACCTAGAATTGGAAATCTCTGTTCAGGGGGAACTGGTAAGGCAGATTTGAAAATTAAAAACAAGCAACTCTTATAACCTGTCCAAGGTGGCAGAGACAAAGCATATTCTATGTTCTAGCAAACTTGTCTCTGAGAGTATGAGTACTTTGCTGTTTATCTTTCATTAAAATGGGTGAGGCAGAGAGATGAGCATTTCCCAAGGCCCTTATAGTAATCCAGTGGTTGAGTGGGGAATAGAACAATACAAATTTGGTATATGTTGTTAGCTTATTTTTGCTACTCCTACTTGTAAGAATGTTTTAAATTCCTACTAAGTTTCATTTAGACTGATTCCAGTGACATAAGTACTGATTTTATAATCTTGGGTTATTTTTTAAATGGGTATTTTGTTCCTAATATTGATGTTTACTTTTTTCCTTTCTAAATTGCCTTCATTCAGAGCTTGGAGGACTCCTGAAGTATGTGCGACCCTTCTTGAATTCCATAAGCAAGGCTAAAGCAGCTCGTCTTGTCAGATCTCTTTTGGATCTGTTTCTTGATATGGAAGCAGCTACAGGGCAGGAGGTAAGCTGTTTTAATGACAGAAGGTAAACATTATGAAAAAAAGTTCGTTTCAGTGAAAGCAGTGCCTGACTGCACTGTGATACTCATGTAGAAGGGACAGCTGGGAGAACAGCTCAGGACTTATCATGTCAGTTTCTCTTTGTTCCAGGGCATTTGATACTTTGGGTCTGTTCCATGCTTTGCTTTGTAAGTGGAGATTGTTAGTGGTCCCTGGAATCCTCATTACATCAGGGTCACAAACTGATTCTTGCTTTTGAGGTATTGCATTGCCACACTTTTGTAATGTTTTCTGTGTCTATGGTATCTTTCATTCTGTGTCACAAAGCTCCTTGTGAGCACTAATTAAGTCTTGAGGCATCCCTTCTTAGCATGTTTTGTACTGAGTATATGCCTTTCTTGAGGGGTGAGCATCCATCTGTTTGTGTCTTGTGTGCGGAAGCCACTGGTGTATCTGTACATGTCCTTTACAAGTTCAGACTTAGACCCTGAGCTGTGTTTGAAGAGTGCCTCTTTGGATTCACTGAGCCTCTTCCAACCCTTTCAAAGATAGCTGCATTTACTGCAATTCAGGGGAAGGAGACTCTACCAAAGTTAAAACTTACTCTGTAAAAAGTGGCAGATTCAAGCAGAGTATATTGTGGTTACTTGAATCTGCAGGAATAATTGTTTGCTGTGGCCTCTGGGTGTACAACTAAAAGGTATGAAAGGGCATAGTAGCATATTGAGTAAATAATGAGGCATTTCAGAAACTAGGACATTAAGATTCTACTTTGAAATTATGTCTTTTAAATAACATAAACTAACTTTATTTGTAGAGAAGTCTTCAAATTGATTTGTTTCTAGCAGAACTATGTTCTTTTTAAATTGTACTTTGTGCCTGGCTGGAGTAGCTCAGTGGTTGAGCATTGACCCATGAACCAAGGGGTCACTGGATTGATTCCTAGTTAGGGCACATGCCTGGTTTTTGGCCTTGATCCCCAGGAGGGAGTGTGCAGGAGGCAGCCCATTGATGTTTCTTTCTCATTGATGTTTCTATTTCTATCCTTCTTCCTTCCTCTCTCTCTCTCAAATCAATAAATAAAATAAAATAAAACAAAATAAAATAAAATAAATTATACTTTGTTCTCATGAAAAAGTGCCACCATCTTTTGTTTGAAATAGGGTGCCTTTAGAATGGGCTGACTAAATGATAGCTTGAAACAAACCAATAAATGTTAGTTGGAACTTTTTAGGCAGAAAAAGTTAATTATCCAAGCTGCTCCTTTCTACACTGGTCCCTGGAATTTGTCCCTTCCCATAACATAGAGCTGACTTAGTGGCTAGAACTGCATTTGTTTAACAGTCAGTTCTCCTACTTCTTTATGGAAATCTTTCCAAATCATAATTTAGTATTCACCTATCACTGTCTGATGAGATTTACTTGCCTTTATATCATGTGGCTCCATGTCTGGTTAGGCTCTCCCTTAACTGTGTTTGTACATTGCTGTTGTTCATTGTATATTACGTTTTTGTTAAGTAGATCCCTTTCTTCCTTTTCCTAGGATGAAAGGAAACACTCTTAGGTATTATGTCATTACGACATTTTAGTGCTAAGTATAGGCTGATTTTGGGGTGGAGGGGATGATTATCATTATAGTCTTCATCCATGTAGCAGGACTTTTTTAAAAAAAAAATAGATTTTTGTTGATTTCAGAGAGGAAGGGAGAGGGAGAGGGAGAGAGAGAAGTAGAAACATCAATGATGAGAGAGAATCATTGATTAGCTGCCTCCTGCATGCCCCACGCTGGGGATTGAGCCCACAACCCCCGCATATGCCTTGACTAGGAATTGAACAGTGACCTCTTGGTTCATAGGTCGATGTTTAACCACTAAGCCATGCCAGCCGGGCTGTAGCAGGACTATTTTTTAAAAATATATTTTTATTGATTTTAGAGAGGAAGGGAGAAGGAGAGCTAGAAACATCAATGATGAGAGAGAATCACTGATCGGCTGTCTCCTGCACGCTCCCTACTGGGTATCGAGCCCACAACCCGAGCATGTGCCCTTGACCGGAATCAAACCCAGGACCCTTCAGTCTGCAGACTGACACTCTATCCACTGAGCCAAACCTAGAGCTTTGTTAACTACATTTATTTAGGTGACTACAGGTCTCTGACTTGGATATACTAGTAGTCTTCATCTTAGAAAATTCTTTGATTGAGTGATGGTAAAGGATAGAGGAGCGAATCACACACCGGTGGATCACTCTCATAGTAATATTGAGGCCTGAGACAAAATAGGAAGTTTTAGAACACTTTTATGAGAGCTAAGACTTTTGTGTTGGCGAGTTTGGTACCAAGAGTATGGGGGAGGGGCTTTTCCTTGCTTTTTTTCTATTTGGGGACTAACCGTAAGTTATATCTACAGAACAGTCTGCAGCTTGCTATATTCTGAAAGCTGATACGATTCAGATTAGGTTTGGGTCAATTTCTGTACTAAGGTTTAGAGCTTAGAAAATAAGCATATATGTATTGGGTTTGGGGTTTGGGCAGGGGAGTGGGAGTGGGGTGGTTGTTAAGGGGAGGGGAGTAGAAAATTGGGGTGAGGAGGAGAGAAAGAAGACAATCAAATCCTTGCCAAATAGTGAACTGAAATTCCAGAATTTACCTGAACTTACAGGGCTTTCTAGGAAATTGCCTATGGGAAGCCTTTTTTTTTTTTTGCTATAGTCTAACTGAAACAAATAGTACATTTTAAGAAACCTTACATCAAAAATCCTGTTATTGAAACAGTTATTTCAATGGAAAAAAGGAGTGTGTGCTAGAGAGTTTTAGACTTAGAACAGTAATTTTCCCCCATAGGAATTTAGTTAACAGAACTTAAAAAAATAGTTAAATATATTGATTTAAAACATAAATATCTAATTTTGACCACATCAAGCTTTTGTACTCAAGTGAGGGCTGGCTTCCTCCAGAAGCATGGGTGTGCATTCTTAGCCCCTTTATCAGTCATGGTTAGCATGAACAAAGCACAAAGCCTCGGACAAAATAGCTGTGGCATAAGGGCCTTTATTTTCCCCCCTTAGAACTGAAGCACCAATTATAGTCCTAAACAATGCAAATCATGTACCTGTAATTGATAACAGACATGCAGTTCATGTTCATTTGTACAAAAATCTGTGCTCGAGCAGAAATGTTTGTACTGACCTGAATTTTTTAAGGCTCGTTTGACATAGAAAGAGCACTAGAGATAGGGTCCAGTTCTGATCCCAATGCTGATATGTAATCCTGGGTGAGTCACTTAACATCTGGACTGTAGGGGAAATGGGGACAGGTGAGATTTTGTAGTAGAATTCAGTGTTTGTTTGTTTTTAACTAGGAATATACATCAGTGGCCAATCTCTAGACTACTGAATCATTAGGTATTATTCATTTTTTGTGTTTGAAAAGCTCTTTGGGTAAAATTGATGGTAAGCTTTTTGTAGCCCCCTCAAGATGTATAGTATAAAAGACTATTGTATTTTTGTTGCTAAATTATACAGTAAAATATTTTTATTTTTACTTATTTATTTTCTAAAAAATATATTTTTATTGATTTCAGAAAGAGGAAGGGAAAAGAGATAGAAAAACATCAATGATGAGAGAGAATCATTGATCGGCTGCCTCCTGCATGCCCCCTACTGGGGATCGAGCGTGCAACCCAGGCATGTGCCCTTGACTGGAATTGAACCTGGGACCCTTCAGTCTGCAGGCCAACGCTCTATCCATTGAGCCAAACAAGCTAGGGCCAGTAAAATACTTTTAGTTCTATTCATGTCATGAACAGAAATCTTACTTTGAGTTTGGCTTTTCAGAACATAACTCAAAACTCTGAAATTGTGATTGGCTTTCTTTTATTTTAGTTTTTGTAGAATTTTTATGAGGCCAGTTGTGTTTAGGGTTGGAGATTAAAGTAGCCACCAGAGGGCTCCAATGAATTGTAAAGGTTTCATTGAATCTCAGTGTTGAATCCTCTAAATACCATTTAATGTCAGCCATCCATTTATTTATTGAATTTTGACTTAGGATTTAAAGGCAGATGATGAGTCAGTTTGGACTGTCCATTTGCTTTTCTCTCCTTACAACATCTCTTGAGAGAACTTTGGATTTCCATCAAAAACCTGTTGTGCCCTAGTCAGTTTGGCTCAGTGGATAGAGTGTCAGCCTGTGTACTGAAGGGTCCTGGGTTTGATTCTGGTCAAGGGCACATGACCAGGTTGTGAGCTTGCTTGATCCACAACAGGGGGTGTGCAGGAGGCAGCTGATCAATATTCTCATCTTTCATGTTTCTCGCTCTTCCTCTTCCTTACTCTCTGAAATAAATAAATAAAAATATATTTAAAACAACAGTAACAGCAAAAACCTGTTGTATTAGAAATTAGTTCTCCAGAAAGTTGAATTTCATTTTATATTATGCTCTGATTAGCATTTTAATAAAAAACTTGCAATAACGGAAGTAATGTAAGACCTGCAGTACCTAATAAGTACTTTGTCAAAGCTAATATGTCAAGGATACCTGATGGCATTTAGACCATCTAGCATAGATCCCTACTTTAAATAAGTTACTTTGCACGTTACATCACTATTTAGGTGGCAGATAGAACTGGGCATTCAGAGTACCTATAAATAAAGCTTAAAAGCCTGTTTAAGTGTTCGTTTAATTCTAAGTTCTATTTGCTCCCTTTAATAAAAGCTAAAGTTTGCTGGGCTAGATGAATTTGTTAGTTGCACTTCTTAGAATCTGAAAGGGTAGAGCCAGCTGGGCCCTTTAAGTCTTACAAGCAACTGCTAGGAACAAGGCATTTGTGCTTAGGCTGAGAATTTCTCCCCTTTATTACCAGTGTATTCACATTAAAACATTATTGTTACTGTTTGCAACTATTTGGGAGCAAATTTCTGATTTAAAAAATTTTCAGCCATCATAGAACTCTACATTCCAGGGCTACATATATTGGAAATGCTGGGTCTCTTCTGGGAAAGGTAGAAGAGGAATCTCAACAATGAGACTTTTCCAGAGGAATACAATCTAAGCACCAAGATACTTGTTGTGTAAAAAGCCTCGTTGGGTCTCCATTATAATACTACTAGAGGCCCGGTGCACGAAATTCGTGCATGGGTGTGTGTGTGTGTGTGTGTGTGTGTGTGTGTGTGTCCCTGTGTCCCTCAGCCAAGCCTGCACCCTCTCCAATCTGGGACCCCTTGAGGGATGTCCGACTGCACGTTTAAATATCCCTCTCACAATCCAGGACTGCTGGTTCCCAACTGCTTGCCTGCCTGCCTTCCTGATTGCCCCTAACTGCTTCTGCCTGCCAGCCTGATAACCCCCTAACCACTCCCCTGCCAGCCTGATTGATGCCTAACTGCTCCCCTGCCAGCCTGATTGCCCCTAACTGCCCTCCCCTGCAGGCCTGGTCACCCCTAACTGCCCTCCCCTGCAGGCCTGGTCCCCCCCAACTGTCCTTCCCTGCAGGCCCGGTCGCCCCCAACTGCCCTCCTCTGCCAGCCTGGTCACCCCTAACTGCCCTCCCTTGCAGGCTTGATTGCCCCCAACTGCCCTCCCTTAGAGGCCTGGTCCCTCCTGACTGCCCTCCCCTGCTGGCCTGATCGCCCACAACTGCCCTCCCTTGCAGACCTGGTCCCTCCCACCTGCCCTCCCCTGCTGGCCATCTTGTGGTGGCCATCTTGTGTCCACATGGGGGCAGCCATCTTTGACCACATAGGGGCAGCCATCTTGTGTGTTGGAGTGACAGTCAATTTGCATATTACTCTTTTTATTAGATAGGTAGAGGCCTGGTGCACAGGTGGGGGCTGGCTGGTTTGCCCTGAAAGGTGTCCTGCATCAGGGTGGGGGTTCTCTTGGGGTGTGGGGTGGCCTGGACGAGGGGCCTGTGGTGGTTTGCAGTCTGGCCACACCCGCCCCCCCCCACCCAAGCGGAGGCCCTGGTATCTGGGATTTATTTATCTTCTATAATTGAAACTTTGTAGCCTTGAGCGGAGGCCAGGGCAGGCCAGGAAGCTTGGCTTCCTCCATCCCCGGGGGCAACCCAAGCCTCCTGCTCTCTCCAGCTCTGTGGCTGCCGCCAATTTAGTTGGGACTTATTTATCTTCTATAATTGAAACTTTGCAGCCTTGAGCGGAGTCCAGGGCTGGCCAGGGTGTGCGGGAAGCTTGGCTTCCTCCATTGCCGGGGAAACCCAAGCCTCCTGCTCGCTCCGTGGCAGTAGCCATTTTGGTTGGGTTAATTTGCATACTCGCTCCTGATTGGCTGGTGGGCGTGGCTTGTGGGCATAGCAGAGGTATGGTCAATTTGCATATTACTCTTTTATTAGATAGGGTAACCATTACACATTGAGATTGTGTATCAAGGCATGTCCCTTGAGACATTAAATAAAGCAACATGAGTAATATGTAAGGTGGAAATTAAAGCTATTCTCCAAAGCAAAGTTTTTGGGAGGAATGTGAGGACATAATGTTGCATGTATTGTCTCTTCCCTGTTGCAGGTTGAGTTGTGTTTAGAGTGCATCGAATGGGCCAAATCAGAGAAAAGAACATTTTTACGCCAAGCTTTGGAGGTATGTGCCTACATTAGTACTATTTTCAGGTCTCTATGCATTAGGCAGACTATGAGTGTAAGTAACACCATCCTGATAAAAGTATTTTCTTCAACTTTGTGTTATCCAGGCACCCAAAAATTATTGCTAGTAGTCTCATTTATGAGAATTGCTCTGGATGAAGTTTTATGACAGACCTGCTAACTTAGAGAAGTAAGCTGCAACATCATAAAGTTAATAGTCAGTCACTGCCCATAATAAGAGATAATACTATGGGCTAGATAAATATTTTTGGACTGAATTTGATGCTATCATCAGGACTTGAATATTTAACAGTAACAGTTCTGTGACTATCAATCTTTGATTTCTTTCTTTCATCAGTCAATGCCTTTTCTCTTTCCTAGGCAAGACTAGTGTCTTTGTACTTCGATACCAAGAGGTACCAGGAAGCATTGCATTTGGGTAAGTAGCTGGTAGTAATTAATAAGGCATCCTAGCTGGCTAAATGAGTGTATTTTAGAGCCTGACTACTCTTATTAGTTATGCATTAATAATTCTTCTTACTTCTAAGAAGGCTTAACCTTCTTTATTTACTGAATCTGTCATGGAAAAATGCCATTTGGAAGTTCTAATAAACTAACTAGAACTAATTTTTTAAATTTAGAGAATAGAAAGGTCAAATTGCAAAGTGTTTTACTGTCTTATCACATTTACATATCTGTTTATAATTATACTTAAAATCTATTTTTAAAAAGAAATTATAAAAAAATTTAAAAAATAAATTAATTAGATGTGAATATATATAGAAGTTGGAGTGGGCCATCTAAAGGCTTTCTCCTGTGTGGCATTTAAACACCTTGAAATCTTTGCCTGCTGCTGTTTGTTTTTTTTTAAATTAATGGGTAGATCCTGGATTATTTTTCCCATATGGAAGAACATGGCTTCTGTAATCCACTAAGTTGAAGAAATTGCTAATATTCAATTTTTATCCTGCAAAAATGACAATTTCATATGGTTCTAACAAATAGTAGCATGTAAAAAAAAGTTTTATTGCGATATAGTTACAGACCATAAAATTCATCCTTTAAAAGTGTACAAACCAGTGGTTTTTAGTATATTCACAAAGTTGTGCAACCATTACCACTATCTGATTTTCTGAACATTTTTATTACCCCAGATATAAATCTTGGACCCATTAGTTATCACTTCCCATTAATCCCTGATCCATCACCTCCCCCGCTCACCACGCAGTCACTAATCTATTTTCTGCCTTTGTACATTTGCCTGTTCTGGACATCCTATATAATAAAAGGGTGATATGCAAATTGACCCTAATGGCAGAATGACTGGTTGCTATGACACGCACTGACCACCAAGGGGCAGACGCTCAACGCAGGAGCTGCCCCTGGTGGTCAGTGCGCTCCCACAGGGGGAGCGCCGCTCAGCCAGAAGCCGGGCTCACGGGTGGCGGGAGCCTCTCCCGCCGCCTCTGCAGCGCTAAGGATATCTGCGGCTTAGGGGAGTGGGCCTAAGCCACAGTTGGACATCCCCTGAGGGCTCCCAGGTTGCCAGAGGAATGTCTGGCTACCAGCTTAGCCCCGATCCCCCAGGGAGTGGGCCTAAGCCGGCAGGTGGATATCCCCTGAGGGGTTCTGGACTGCGAGATGGCTCAGGCCAGGCAGAGGGGACCCCCCCTCCCCGAGGGCACGAATTTTCGTGCACCAGGCCTCTAGTTTCATATAAATGGAATTATATGATATATGGTATTTGTGATTATCTTCTTTCACTTAGGATAATGTTTTCAAGGTTCATCCATGTTATAGCATATGGCAGCCCTTCATTCCTTTTTTTAAAAAAAATATATTTCTTTATTGATTTCAGAGAGGAAGGGAGGAGAGAGAGATAGAAACATCAATGATGAGAGAGAATTATTGATTGGCTGCCTCCTGCACACCCCCTACTGGGGATCAAGCCTGCAACCCAGGCATGTGCCCTTGGCCGAAATCGAACCTGGGACCCTTCAGTCCGCAGGCTGACGCTCTATCCACTGAGCCAAGCCAGCTAGGGCGTTCTTCATTCCTTTTTAAAAAAATATATTTTATTTTTTATTTATTTATTTTTTAAAATATTTTTGTTGATTTCCAAGAGGAAGGGATAGAGAGAGATAGAAACATCAGGGAGAGAGAATCATTGATTGGCTGCCTCCTGCACGCCCCCCACTGGGGATTGAGCCCACAACCCGGGCATGTGCCCTTGACTGGAATGGAACCTGGGACCCTTCAGTCATCAGTCCAATGCTCTATCCACTGAGCCAAACCAACTAGGGCTGTCTTTTTTATTATAGTCATCTAGTGGGCGTGATGTGGTATCTCATTGTGGTTTTGATTTGCATTTCCCTAATGACTAATGATGTTAAGCATTTTTTCATGTACTTACTGGCCATTTGTATGTCTTTGGAGAAATGTCGATTCAAATCCTTTGCTATTTTTTAATTGAATTATTTGTGCTTTTATTATTTATTCTGGATACCAGTCCCTTACCAGATATATGATTTGCAGATATTTTTTTCCCACATTATGAGTTGTTTTTTCACTTTCTTGGTGGTTTTCTTTGAAGCATAATTTAATTTGGATTAAATCCCATTTTTCTTTTGTTACTTAGGATTTTGGTATCATTACTAAAAGGTCATTGTCTAATCCAAGATCAGGACGATTTACTCCTATATTTTATAGGTTTAGATCTTACATTTAGGTCTTTGACTCATTTTGAGTTAATTTTTGTATCTGATACAAGTCTGTTTGGATTTGATTTTTCACATCTGAGATGGGGAAGAAGGTAAGGTGTATTTGGAGAATATTGGTATATCCAGAACTCTTTCCTTCTTCCACCAACCCTAGTGCCTGGTATTTTTTATGTAGTCTGATTGCTGGACAGAAAGAGAGTGAGTGAGATCACTGGTTAACTAGTTTCAGCATTTTCTGGGTGGAGATTTCAAAATTTGCAAGTAAGCTCATAGAGCTCTTGGCTCTAATGTGCTCCTTAGAATACAGAAAGCTTCAAAGAGATTTGTGTTTCTCTTTTGGAAGATAGCACATTTAACAGAAAATTTAATTCTTGTAAATAGGTAAGCTCTTTTTGGGTTCAGGCCGATTTCTGTTTTTTTTAAAAAAAATATATTTTATTGATTGTTTACAGAGAGGAAGGGCGAGAGATAGAGAGTTAGAAACATCGATGAGAGAAAAACATCGATTAGCTGCCTCCTGCACACCCCCTACTGGGGATGTGCCCGCAACCAAGGTACATGCCCTTGACCGGAATTGAACCTGGGACCCTTCAGTCCACAGGCTGACGCTCTATCCACTGAGCCAACCGGTTAGGGCCAATTTCTGGTTTCTTTATCCTGAGTGTTCTTATGAGGGTGGGAGAGGGAGATACTATGGGATGAAGGTATTAAGATTATGGCTCAGAAAGGGGCATAATATTTTCCCCCCTCCAGGTTCTCAGCTGTTGCGGGAGTTGAAAAAGATGGATGACAAAGCCCTTTTGGTGGAAGTACAGCTTTTAGAAAGCAAAACCTACCATGCCCTCAGCAACTTGCCGAAAGCCCGAGCTGCCTTAACCTCTGCTCGAACCACAGCAAATGCCATCTACTGCCCCCCTAAATTGCAGGCCACATTGGATATGCAGTCAGGTAATACCTGTAAGCTACTCATGGGATGTTTTCTTAAAACTCACCTTATTTCATAGGTGGAAGGAATGGGGGATTGGGGCTGGGGAATAAAATTGGCTGATTTGGCTTGAGCCTTCTTCAGAGAAAACAGTTAGAAGGTTTTCTCTAACTAGCTGCCCCCTTCTATTAACTTGCTATTAACTGCCTAAAATATATTAATAACATGTTTATCCATGGTTGCCCAGGCAACCTGATTTTTAGAGCCAAGACCTTAGAGAGCTCTCGCTTAGGTTTAAAAAGCTCCCTAATTTCCTTCTTTGTCACTACTGAGGCTGGTGGCCGCTCTTTCTAACATTGATTAACCCGAGTCTGTTGTCACTTGGAGATCTTTGTAAAGCATGTTGGACTTTTCCAAGTGGCCTCAGAACAGGGCTAAGACAATACACCCCCACTCCCGAATTTCAGTTGAGTTTAGTGGGTAGCGTTCTGATGGAGTGTGTGAATGTTGGGGCTAGGAGGCCATGGGCAGTAGGATACTTGAAGTCAGCAGCTTTTATTAGTTATACTTTATTATTACTGAAGGAGCACTGGAATTAAAGGCAGAAGACTAGTTTAAGCCCTTCCATCTCTGTAGTCTTAATTTCCATGTCTGTAAAAGAGAGAGAATACCTGCCCTACTTGCCTCTTGAGTATTTTGAGTATCAAATGGCATGTTTTGTCATTCAGAGGTTAAGAGCAATAGCTCTAGAAACCGACTTTCTTAGGTTGACATTTTAGTTCTGCCAAATTCTAGTTAATTTATCAAAGATAGGGCAAGTTATTTAATTTATTTGTAAATTGTACCTCTTTATAGGATTGTGGTGGGGATTAAATTATGATGAATGTAAAGTTTTTATCATAGTACCTAGCCTTGACCAATTCTTGGCACTTTCTTTAAACCCCTGCTCTTTTATTATGCCCGCCCTTCATGGTCAAGACATGAAATTGCACCTGATTTCTCAGAGGAATTGGAGGCCATTTTTATGTAAACTCTCTTCTTTTCCCTCTCCAGAATTTAAGTCACTATCCATTTGTAGCTTTCATCAAGAATGATCCTTCTACTTGTCCTTTTGTTCCATTCTAAATCTGTAGTCTCTTCTACATGTGTATCTGCATCTCAGGCTTTGAACCACCCCAGCTGAAAAAGCACAGTTCTTTCTCCTTTTTAAATTGCTGTCTTCTCCTTTTCTTGGCAAGCTTCTTGAAAGTGTTGAAAGACTATCCTTATTTTCTTATCTCTCTTGATTCCTCTGATGGGAGAGGCGGGTGCACAGGGGCATGGTGGAGATTTTGACTCTGTTGAATATTCTACGTTTCTTTTTCTTCCTTTCTTTCTCTTTTTTTTTGGTTAATCCTCACCCAAGGATATTTTTTCTATTGACTTTTAGAGAGAATGAAAGGGATGGGAGGAGAGAGGGAGGAGGATGAGTGGGGGGAAGAAAGAGAGAGAGAGATGCATTTATGTGTGAGGTACATCGATTGTTTGCCTTCCAGACATGCCCCAACTGGGGCCAGGGAATCAAACCTGCAACCAGGTGTGTGCCCTTGACTAGAAATTGAACCCGCGACCCGTTAGTGCATGAGCCCACACCAATCGCTGAGCCATTTGGCCAGGGCTAGGCTTCTTTGATATCACTCTTTTTGGTTCTCCTCCCTTGACTGATTATCCTTGGTCACACTGCTGTGTTCCTCAGTGTTGTTTTCTCAGTTCTTTTCTCTTCTTGTTCTCCCTGTTTCCTGTCTAATCCCATGTTTTCCCCATGCTTTAGTTGCCACATAACTCTAATGATCCCCTCATCTAAATCTCCAGTAACTTCCTCCTAAATTCCAGATCCAGATTTTCAGCTGCATAATGGACATACTATATTTCAATCTCAACATGTTAAAAACCAAAATTATTTAACCCCTTCAACTGTTCCTTTCTGCCTCTCCTATTTTAGTTAGTGGCATCATCATTGACTTACTTGCTCAAGCTGTTGTCTTTGGAGTAATTTTGACCCCTTCCTCTCCTTCACCCCTCATGCTCATACTCAGTTGCCAGATCAGGGAGAGTCTGTCTCCACATCAGCCTTTCCTTTTCCATCTCTGCATTCACTGCTCTAATTGATGCCTAGACCAACTGGAGTCTTTTACTGATCTAACTGTCCCTAGTCACTTTCCTCAGTCCATCTTTCTTACTGGTCCAAAGTCATTTTTCTGAAACACAAATCTGATCATGCAACTTCTTTGTTTAAAATTTTCCAGTAGTTCCCTGTAATCTCCAGGCTAAATTATACTTTAACCAAAGGAAGGCATCCTGCCCTGGTCAGGTGGCTCAATTGATTGGAGCATTGTCCCATACACCAAAAGGTTGTGGGTTCGATCCCCATTTGGGGTGAGTACTGGAGGCAACTGATATACGGTATGTTTCTCTCTCCCTCTTTCCTCTCTCCCCCTTTCCTCTCTCTAAAATCAGTGAACTATATTCTTGGGTGAGGATTAAAAAAAAGGAAGGCATCCTTTCCTTCTCATTATCACCTTTGGTTTTCATTCCTATTCATCAAATTACTTCATGTGCTTCTGCTTCTGTGCCTTTATATAGTTTGTCAACTCTGCTTCAAAATTCCCCTTTTCATCTTGTCCCCTTGGCAAACTCCTATGCATCCTTCTAGATCCAGCTCAGATGTCTTCTCTATAAACCCTCTCCAGTAAGTCTTCTTTGCTTTAGACTTCCCTATGAAAGGTATATTCTTTTGTACATGTTAATGTACTAATCTTGTTTCTGTTTTGGTGACCATCTTTCCCACTGTGAGACTTAGCTCCTTGAAGACCTCATTTGTATTTATTTCCTCCATAGTAGCTATATCAGTGCTTGGCACATGGGAAGCTCTTATTAATATTTGTGTTGAATGAGTGACAGTCTAGTTCTTTTTAAACAATACACCCCACACCAACCATGATGCTCATAGTCCTAATGTGGCCCCTATTTACTAATGTGGTTGGGAAAACCATATACCATCTTGGGGTGGGGGCATATTTTACTTTTTTTTTTCCTGACTAGTCTTAGTTTGAGCCTGCTCTGTTCTCCTCTAGCTCTGCACTGGGAGGTATGGGAAAATGGAGATTTGTCTTACCTAGTTTTAGCGGGGTTAATAGTTTGTTGGATATTCTTTAGGGAGCTCTCCTTGGCTGCAGAGAAGGGTGGGTTTTCTGTGTTTAAGAATAGTAGAAGGAGGATCTGATTTCCTTCAGCCTCAGTGGGGAAGGCTTTTTGGGTAGGGTAAAGTGCTGGGGAAGTTCCCAGCTGGGGTGCCAGACACACAGGTATGTAATAGGTAGGTTAGAAGGGTGCTGAAACATTATCTTGGGGTCATATGTCAGTAGTTTCATTTTTTTACTCCAGCATGCTGAATACTCTTTACTACATGTACCTTGATTTGAAGAATGTTGGAAAGCCCTGTGGTAAACAAACGGATGGGGCTGAGGCAGAGTTAGAACTAATATGTACATAGACTCTCAGGACTTACGTGCTCCCAAGCTAAAAAGAACTAATTTTCATATTATGCCAGGTCATGGCATAGGTTGGAAATAGTAGCAGGTTCAATCAAAGTTAGGCTCATTGGGAGCAACCCAACTTCTAAGAAGTATAGAAATAGATGAATGTGATATGTCAGTCTAAATAAATACTGCTTAACTGTGTGCATTTAAGTCTATGGATTTGGCATTATGTGAAATCTATATACTGTTGCAACTCACAACTGGGCTAAAGGACATCCATAAATGAGAAATATTTCAAATGAGGATATAAGAGAATGGATTTTTTTTTCTCCCCCATGAAAGCTGCTTACATATAAAAATATTAAGCTTAGAAAAGCTATCTTAATGAAATGGTTAATATTATTAAAATCAGTCATTCGGGCAGTGCAGGGATGTTTGGGTCAACTTCCTGACTTATGAAAGTGATGTAACGGACGGTGTCCTTTTCCTAGAGGCTGCAAAAAGATAAGATGCATGCAGTAAGGGTGAGAAGCATGGAAAAGATGTTACAGTATGCAGGCTTTAGGATCTTCTTTGAGTTGGGTCTCCTTTAGAATTTATATTAGCAAGATGGCATTGAACTGGGAAGCCAAAGAAAGATATGGGTTCTAATCCCAGCTTTGCCACTAGCTGATAATGACTTTGGACAGGTCCTTTATCCTTTCCTGACCTCGGGAATAAGTAGTGGATGGGGTTGGGATATATTTCTGAGGCCCTTCCCAGCTCTGATCTTGTATGGTTCTCATGTGGTTCTTCCACCTTTCTTTTCAATGCTTAGGTATTATTCACGCAGCAGAGGAGAAGGACTGGAAAACTGCATACTCATATTTCTATGAGGCATTTGAGGGTTATGACTCCATTGATAGCCCCAAGGCCATCACCTCTCTGAAGTACATGTTGTTGTGCAAAATCATGCTCAACAGGTAGGTGCACGTTAACTCTGGGATATGAGAATTCAGATTTTTAACTAAGTTTTCTTCTGTGCCAGAGATGGCGTGGCAGGGACTGGGACAGTCATAGAAGCTGCAGCAGCTTCCTCTGGGGCTGGTGGAAGTAGATGGGAAGCCTCCTTGGAGTATCTTGCAATTATTCTGTCCAAAGAGTAATAATTGGACAGAGGGCCAGAAAATAACTTACAGATAGGGGGTAGATTTAGGGAGAGGTTTGAAAAAGGGGTCAACAGAAAATATGACAGATATTTATAAAGAATAATACATAGCCCTAACCAGTTTGGCTCAGTGGATAGAGCATCGGCCTGCGGACTGAAGGGTCCCAGGTTCGATTCCAGTCAAGGGCATGTACCTTGGTTGCAGGCACATCCCTAGTAGGGGGCGTGCAGGAGGCAGCTGATCTATGTTTCTCTCTCATCGATGTTTCTAACTCTATCCCTCTCCCTTCCTCTCTGTAAGAAATCAGTAAAATATATTTTAAAAAAAAGAATAGTACATAATTTTATCCACATTTTGGAGTAGTAAATGAGGTATTCACTGGGATTCTTTTTGGATCTTTATTTTATAAAGATATTTTTATTGATTTCAGAGGAGGGGAGAGGGAGAGAGAGATAGAAACATCAATGATGAATCATTGATTGGCTGCCTCCTGCACACTCCCTACTAGGGGTCAAGCCCACAACGGGGCATGTGTCCTGACTGGGAATCGAACCTTGACCTTCTGGGTCATAGGTCGACACACAACCACTGAGCCATGCTGGGCTGGTTTTTTGGATCTTATATTGGGATTTGACTTACACTTATTATTCTGCCTGTTGGTTTTACTACTTTTGGTCGGTTCATTGTGACTTTCTTTTTAATGCTAAAGTTTTTCTGCTCCTCACTATTGATTTTTGTCCCAGAGTGTAGGAATTCAGAGTGGCTTCTGCAATGTGAGGGGCATATGGGGTTAGGGGTGGGGCTGGTTCTCAGTAGATTTCTGAGAAAAAGAAATTTGCCTAAGCCTATACTTACAGCATAATATCCTGGAGCAATTGACCAAGTATGTTTTTTTTTTCTAGCCCAGAAGATGTCCAGGCTCTGGTGAGCGGGAAGCTTGCACTGCGGTATGCAGGGAGGCAGGTAGGGAACACCATGACTGCAGTTCTGATCTCTACTTACTCTGAGGCCAGCATATTGTGTCAGACATGATGTTTGGTGAGACTAGTGCTCTTCAAGTCTCCATTCTACATTTTTATCCCCTCTCCCCAACCCCTGTCCCTTAAGCCTATTCAGTATATTTCTTATACTGATAAATTTGTGATCTAAAAAGTCAGTGTTCTGTGCTCTTTTGGACATCAGATGGGTTGAAGAACTTGTAGGAGTGAATTTTAGCGTTTGCATTGAGTTAGGTTGCATTTAGCTTTGACCAGGAAATTTATCTGAGCCTGACTTGCAAATTTGACGTGTGCAGAATATGGAATCTTGAATTCTCCTAGTTGAAGCCCAGTAAGGCCTGGTGCACATGTGCTTTAAGAAGATCAGATTGCTTGGTGCAGAAACTAGGTTTTGATGACTCACCTGAGTGCTTCTCATATTAGCACCTTGCACTCATGTCCTGAGTTTTGGATGTGGTGCAACAAGAGTTATTTTTTCCTAAAAAATAAATTGATTTCAGAGAGGAAGGGAGAGGGAGAGATAGAAACATCAATGATGAGAGAGAATCATTCATTGATCAGCTGCCTCCTGCACACCCTCTACTGGGTATCAAACCTGCAACCGGGCATGTACCCTTATTGGGAATTGAACCGTGATCTCCTGGTTCATGGGTCGATGCTTAACCACTAAGCCACACTGGCTGGGCCAGTAGCTCTTTTTGTGGTACCTTTTGTGCCTAAATAGCTATGAGTATCACCTGTGTAAAGATGACGTCTCAGATATATTCACCATCTCTTCTTTGTACTTTGTTTAAATATCATTACTAAAGTAAAAGTAATCTTTATAGGTTCAAATGCATTTGTCTCTAAATAGGCACATTGGCTATCTCACTGTATCTTTAGAGGAATGGCCACAAGATGATTTCTTCCTTCTCCACAAGTGGCCCTGATTGGCTTTCTATCAGAAAAAGTTTCAGATCAGCGTCTAATTTCGACCAAAAGAATACTGGTTATTGCTAAAGTGAATACTGGTTATTATCTAGAAGTAGAGTTTAGGAAATGGGCTAAGAGAGATCAGGTGTCCAGAACAAGGTCAGGTAACTAACTGGTTGTGGTGGAGCCAGACTTTGAACTTGGGTTATCTTGGCTCTAAATTCTAGGCTTTTCTCATTATGACATTTCTTCTGTCTTTAGGACAAATGCTGAGAACACTTTGCACTATCTTTTAAAAAAATATTTTTATTGATTTTTAGAGGGAAGAAGGAGGCGGGGGCGATGGGGCGGGGGGGTGGGGGGAGAGAGAGAGAGACATCGATCTGCTGCCTTGGGTTGAGCCTGCAATCCGAGCATGTGCCTGGACCGGGAATTGAACTGGCCCTCCTGGTTCATAGGATGATACCCAACCAACTAAGCCACAGGGACCAGAGCCTTTGCTCTATTTTTAAAGTCTGCTGTATAAGACACACCATCCTTATTTAAGCACATAGGCTGGTACAGGAGGAGCTTCTGGTCCTGTGTACCTTGATGACAGCTTTTGAGCAGGAGTCAGACCATTCTTCTAAAGAGATTGATGTTGTAGATTTCTTGATGATCGAAGGGGACTTGATAGCTTGGGCAGGTGCCTTTTCTAACTAGGTTAGAAGGTGCCCTGAACCATTGATTGTACCTTCATCACTCTGGGGTTTTAACGTGCAGTGTAATATGTAAAATCGTGATGCCTCAACCCTAATGAATTGGTCTGCACGCTAATAAACCTAGCAGAATGAATCTTCATGAAGCACAGGTCTTATCAGGTGGGAAGGAAGGAGTCAGGGGTGTTACAGGGATAGGGAGTCTTGGAAAGAAATCAGTTCTCTGGTCATTTTCCCTTTTGTCATCTTCGGAGAATGCTGTGTCAGGGTTGTCTTTTTTTGGGGGGGGGGGGGCGGAACTTGCTGTTTTCTAGTATTTTTAATTTATTTCAGATTTCAAAGGGAAACTGGTTGGCACACAGTGGTATTCTTTTTCTTTTCCTTCCTGGATTTCTCAGGGAGTTTATTTGGGCAGACCAGGGGACAGGGAGGCCCTACATGTAAAAGGTGTTGGAGCCCTGGCTGATTTGGTTCAGTGGTTGGAGCATCGAAGGGTCTTGGGTTCGATTCCTGGTCAAGAGCACGTACCTGGGTTGCAGATTCAATCTCTGGCCCCGGTCAGGAGCATGTAGGAGGCAACCAATTGATGTGTCTCTCATGTCACTGTTTCTCTTTCTCCTCTTCCCTTCCTTCATTCCATTTTCTTTAAAAATCAATGGAAAAAATATCCTCAGGTGAGGATTAACAAAAAAATTAAAAAAAAAAGGTGTTGGGCCTTTTGGTGGTGAAATGTGCTAGTGCTGGTAATGAAGGACCCATTGGGGCAGCAGGAACTTGATCTTGGAGCTTGGTCCTGTAACTGCTTGACTGCCATGCCAGTTGGCGGCACTTGTTGGCTGAGATCTCCTCCACCTTCATGATCTGGATTGAGTGGGTGCAGGCATGGTGCCGGGCCCCCATGTCTGTCTGCGGGGAACAGGAGGGGCCAGGTGAATGTGCACTAGGGTCTGTGGGTGTTCCCCAAAATCCCATCAGGTGCCTGCTTTGGGGACCCCAGTCTCTGGCCACCATGAGTGTAGAACCTCCCAATTTACTTTGCAGGCACAGCCACAGTTCCCTCAGTGGTCTTATTGTAGCTTTTCTTGCCAGGCCTCAAGGACAGTTGTGGGCCTGGTTCTTCCCTGCAAGCAGAAGTTGTTGGGATGTAGCATACTGCTTATGAAACTTGTTTGTGGGACGTGGGTGTGCAGAACAGATCACTTTCACTATTTTTCTCTTTCTTCTTAGACAGAAGCATTAAAATGTGTGGCCCAGGCTAGCAAGAACAGGTCACTCGCAGATTTTGAGAAGGTAAGCATGGTGTTGAGTTGGTAGGGAACGGGTGGAAGAGAGGGGCATTTAAGTGCTTTTTAAGAAACATACACTATTTTAAAATAATTATCATTTCATAAGAAGTTGCAAAGATAGTACAGAATTATTTCATACTAGAGGCCTGGTGCAGAGATTTGTGCACTGGCGGGGTCCCTTGGCCTGGCCTGTGGGGATCAGTGGATCTCTGTGCCACTGCAGCCCGGCCTTACCCACCATCTCATCAGGCTCCAGCCCACTGTCCTCATCAATCCTGCACAGCACGAAGTAGTGTGCAAAGCGGTAGGCAGCTGGGGAGGAGCCCGAGCCTAGGCTGGGCGTGCTCCTGCTCATCTGGGTCCCGCTGCGCCTGTTACCGCCGCAGCTTGGGCATGCAGGGGGAGTGTCGGAGGGAGAGCCCCGGGAGCCTGCTGTCAGTGCCCTTCTGTCAGCTGAGCGGCACTCCTGCTGTGGGAGTGCACTGACCACCAGGGGGCAGCTCCTGCATTGAGTGTCTGCCTCCTGGTGGTCAGCGTGCATCATAGCTACCAGCAGGTCATCCGTTAGGTTTTTATATATATAGATACTATTAACCAGTTTTCCTCACTGGTAACATTTTAAAATATATATTTATATTGATTTCAGAGAGGAAGAGAGGGCGAGTGAGAGGAACATCAGTGATGAGAGAGAATCATTGATAGACTCCCTCCTGCACGGCCCCTACTGGGGATCGAGCCCACAACCTGGGCATGTGCCCTGACTGGGAATCGAACCTTGACCTCCAGGCTCATAGGTCGATGCTCAACCACTGAGTCACACCAGCAGGGTATTTAGTTCTTTACTTAGTACGATTTCTTTCCTTCCCTTAACACTTTATCGCACAGCTGACGCAAGCTAGGATACTGAGATCATTACTAAAGGTCAATAAATCACAGACATGAATGCCAGATATGAATGCACAGTCTAGATCCTTTTATCCCAAAGTTTAGGATGCTTGATGGAACACTTCTGTTAGGAGTTCCTTGGAAAATAAGTCTGTGAGCAGATATTTGAAACACTAGGGCTAAACCAGTGTTTAATTAGAAAGGCGCTAACTGCAGAGCTGTACTGTGCTGATTGATGTTCCTTGAAGAATTCCAAGAGCTAGCTCTGGAATTCATCATTTCCTATTACTTAACCTGAGAGTTCTTTTTTTCCCCATGGAGACCCTATTTGTTCTGTGGATATACATGTTGAGAACTAGTGTGTGTAGTGAATTTGGCCCGCTGCCACTGAAACTGAGCCACTCTTGGGGCTTACATGATTTGAGCTTTCAGACAAAGATGGTGCCTGGGGTGGCTCCATCTTTTAATTTTTTTTTTTTTTAAACCTTCAATTCTTTTTTTTAAAAAAATTTAATAAATCTTTATTGTTCAGATTATTACAATTGTTCCTCTTTTTTCCCCCCATAGCTCCCCTCCACCCGGTTCCCATCCCACCCTCTGCCCTTACCTCCCCCGCCACTGTCCTCATCCATAGTTGTACAATTTTTGTCCAGTCTCTTCCCGCACCCCCTACACTTCTTCCCCCACCCCCGAGAACTGTCAGTCCACTCCCATTATATGCCCCTGATTCTATTATATTCACCAGTTTATTCTGTTCATCAGATTTTTTATTCACTTGATTTTTAGATTCACTTGTTGATAGACATGTATTTGTTGTTCATAATTTTTATCTTTACCTTTTTCTTCTTCTTCCTCTTCTTAAAGAATACCTTTCAGCATTTCATATAATACTGGTTTGGTGGTGATGAACTCCTTTAGCTTTTTCTTATCTGTGAAGCTCTTTATCTGACCTTCCATTCTGAATAATAGCTTTGCTGGGTAGAGTAATCTTGATTGTAGGTTCTTGCTATTCATCACTTTGAATATTTCTTGCCACTCCCATCTGGCCTGCATAGTTTCTGTTGAGAAATCAGCTGACAATCGTATGGGTGCTCCCTTGTAGGTAATTAACTGTTTTTCTCTTGCTGCTTTTAATATTCTCTCTTTGTCTTTTGCTCTTGGCATTTTAATTATGATGTGTCTTGGTGTGGTCCTCTTTGGATTCCTTTTGTTTGGGGTTCTGTGCACTTCTTGGACTTGTAAGTCTATTTCTTTCACCAGGTGGGGGAAGTTTTCAGTCATTATTTCTTCAAATAGGTTTTCAGTATCTTGCTCTCTCTCTTCTTCTGGCACCCCCATAATTCTGATGTTGGTACGCTTGAGGTTGTCCCAGAGGCTCCTTACACTGTCTTCAAATTTTTGGATTCTTTTTTTTTTTTCCGGCTGAGTGTTTTTTGCTTCTTTGTATTTCAAATCTTGACTTGATTCTTGTGATCCTCTAGTCTGCTATTAGGTCTCTGTATAATATTTTTTATTTTAGTCAGTGTGTTTTTAATTTCTAGTTGGTCCTTTTTCATATCCTCGAGGGTCTCGCTAAATTTATTGGTCTTTTTTAGGAAATTCTTGAAAAACCTTATAACCATGGTTTTGAACTCTATATCCAGTTGTTTGCTTTCCTCCATTTCTTTCATTTGTGATGTTTCTTTGTCTCCGCATTTTCGCTGCTTCCCTGAGTTGGTAGAGTAGCTTTGTGTGCTAGGTGTCCTATAGGGCCCAGTGGCTCAGCCTCCCAGTTACCTGAGGTGGACACTCTTGGTGCACCCCTTTGTGGACTGTGTGTACAGCCTTGTTGTAGTTAAGCCTTGATTGTTGTTGGTATCACTGGGAGGAATTGACCTCCAGGCCAGTTGGCTGTGAGGATCAGCTGTGTCTGTGATGGGAGAACTTCTGTGCTGGAGACACCCTTATGACACAAGACTTGCAAAATTGCAAAAGCCTCTGTGCTCAGCTTGGATGGGGCAGAGTCTCAGGGCGGATCAGACAGCCTTGGCTTCCCGTCAGCCCTGCCCTATGAGGACCCTGGGTCTCAGTGTCCCCCGGTAATCGCTGCAAGCACCTCTGAGAGAAAGCCGCCCTCAAGTTTCGCCCGCTGCCAGACAGTCCAGTTTCTCCCCGAATGAGTCTGGGTTCCCAGAAACTCGCCCAGAACTGGAGTTCAGCTCAGTCGGGAGCTTCTGTCTCCCTCCTGCTTTAGAAAGCCAGCCGCGCACTCAGCCGCACGTGCACTCAGCAGTCAGTCCTCTCTGCGTGTGTGCGCCTCCGGACCTCTGCCTTCCGCAGCTCCCCTTAGTCTCAGTGTGCTTTCTCTTTTCCTGACAGTACAGATTCCCCCCGAATGAGTCTGGTTTCCCAGAGTCTTGCCCGGGACTGGAGTTCAGCGCAGTTGGGAGCTTCCGTCTCCCTCCCGCTTTAGAAAGCCAGCCGCGCACTCAGCCACCCGTGCACTCAGCCGCCTGTGCACTTAGCCACCCGTCCTTTCCGCGCGCGCATGTCTCCGTACCTCAGCCTTTTGCAGCTCCTCTGAGTCTCAATGTGCTTTCCTCTTTCCTTCTAGTTGTAGAATTTCTACTCAGCCAGCTTTCCTGTGGTTCTGGATGGTGTCCGTTTTGTCTTTTAGTTGTAGTTTTGATATTGTTGTGCGAGGCAGCAGTTTAGGTGTTTACCTATCTTGGTTTCTCCTCTAATCCTTTAATTCTTGATGTTCCTTTTCTTCTGCCTTCTGCCATAATTGTTCTTTCATCTCCCCCAGTCCTCCAGAACTGCAGTCAACCATGCAATTGCAAGGGCCAGCATACTACTTAGGAAGCTAGGCATAGTGTGAATTTCAAGTTCAACTCTGTGCCAATCTTTTGGCAGGCCCTGACAGATTACCGGGCAGAGCTCCGGGATGACCCAATCATCAACACCCACTTGGCCAAGTTGTATGATAACTTACTGGAACAGAATCTGATCCGAGTCATTGAGCCTTTTTCCCGAGTACAGGTAAGAACCCTCCTGGGGACTCGAGCCCCTCTCTGGCTAGGCAATCCCATTGCAGCCCCTCCTTCCCCACACCTGTCCACAATAGGAACTCACTTCAAGGATGTGCCTGGTAGGCAGAGACCACCAAGAGATTGGGATTCTTTTTTAAGAAATTGTGTTTATTGATTTTTGAGAAAGAGAGAAAAGCATCTACTTGTTCCACTTATTTATGCATTCATTGGTTCATTCTTTTATGTGCCCTGACCGGGGATTGAACCTGCAACCTTGGCATATTGGGATGACACTGTAACCAACTGAGCAACCTGGCCAGGGCCTGGGACTCTGGATGGAACAAGAATCCAGGAGAGGGATGCTGAGGGCAGAGGCTGTTGAGATTGCCGCTGCCTGTATTCAGTGCAGTCTCCTTCCTTCTGTAGTGAGCACCATGTGGTGAATGTTTTCTGAGGGTGTGGGATAGGAGTGTGTTTATTGTCTGTGTGATGAAGGCAGATGGACAGAGCACAGGAGACCTAAGCGTGGTCAAAGGGAATTTGGCCCTATGGACACTCAGCAACCCCCCACCCCCATCCCCTATATGAGAGGCAGAGGTAAAACTTTCAGTGTTGGTGTCTCTCTCCCTTTCCTTTTAGATTGAACACATATCTAGCCTCATCAAACTCTCCAAGGTAAGGAGTCCTGAGCTTGTCTTGGGGGTAGGGATGGGGAAAGGGGTTTGTGGGGGGCTGGCATTACACTCAGTGGGCCTTGTTGGAAGGCTCCCAAGCTCCTCAGTGAGGCATGGGGACCATGGGCTCAGAGCTGGAGTTGCCTTGTTGCTGTTTTGTCTTCAGTCCATCTGCCCTAAGTTCCTTTTATACAAGGCTTTCATGTCGGTGTGATCTCTGACTAGTGGAAATTGATTCCTTTAATCAAGTGCTTTGATTTTAGGCCGATGTGGAAAGGAAATTATCACAGATGATTCTTGACAAGAAATTTCATGGTGAGTAACACTCATATAAGGCAGGTGGGCTGGTGGTGGGGATGAAATGGTTGAAGAGGCATCATGTTCTTGTTTATCTTGAAAGAAGATAATTTCATTATTTTACCTGGTAGTTCCCTGGGATCCTTGCCCCTCATCCTCCTGGGGTGAGAGTGTATAGTAAACATGTATAAATGGAACAGGGAGATGGGTTCTGCTTCCTGTCCTTTCTGGAGAAATGAGGCAGCTGGGGAGTGGGTGTGTCTGAAATGCTCTTGTATCTAATCCTATCTCTTACATCTCTTACATGGTTGCCCTTGTGTTTCCTGCAGGGATCTTGGACCAGGGGGAGGGTGTTTTGATTATTTTCGATGAACCCCCAGTAGATAAAACTTATGAAGCTGCTCTGGAAACAATTCAGAACATGAGTAAAGTAGTGGATTCTCTCTACAACAAAGCCAAGAAACTGACATAGGTGAGTGCTGGCTCCAGGACCGGCCGGCAGCTCTGTCCTCTGCCTGTCGAGACTGAAAGCCTGCGGTGGCTCTTGGCCCCGAATTGACACTGCTCTGTCTTCTCTTACAGAGTTGGATCTGTAGCGGTCCTTTGGCGAGTGTGTGTGGCGGGAGAGTGAAACCTTTGGGGAAAATGCTAGGAGATTCTTTTTTCTTTTTGTTCTACTTTTCGCTCGGAAAGTTTTTAAATCCTCATTTGGTGCATCTGTATTCCAGCCGATAGGTGTGCCAGTTTTCATGTAATCTTTACTGGCCCAACTTGGGAGTGGGGACATTGCTTACAAAAAAAAAAGAAAAAGAAAAAAAAGATTATTCTAAATAAAAGGAAAAGGCTTACACTACCTAAAGCTGTGCTCTCTGCCTCCTGGGAGAGGGCTGCCAAGCCAGGCGCTCCGCCAGCCACCGGGCTCCCAATCCACCCGCTGGCGGCACCTCTCCTCTTCAGAATTGGGTGTTTGCCTGACCATCAAAGCAATGACTTTTTATTCTGTTTGTACTGAACCAAAACAAACAACTGTGTATAGACTGCTATTTTCTTTTTTATTTGAAATGAGGCATTTTGGTGTTCTTTCCCCTGTCATACGGCTGTCCACCCACCTTCCCTCCACAAAGGCTCCAGCAGACTGGCTGAAGGTCCCGCCACCGCCCCAGCAGCAGCAGCAGCTCCGCTCGGACCTGGGAAGGACAGGGGACGAGGCCAGGAGCTAGTGTCCACCACGGCCACACAGGAGCATGTGGGCCCTCGCGGGGCCTGCTGTGCATGTGGCTCTTTTTAACACAGTAAACTAGATTAGACGTCAGTGTTTTAATTGCCCCTCTCCTCTGCTCTTTCTCTTCCTTCTCTCTCCCCTTTCTCAGCCAGGAGACCATCACGTGTCTCTTCTTCCTCCTTCCCCCTCAGGAAGGCGGGCTGTCCGACGTCCATTAGCTTCTCTCCCTGTCCCACTCCTCTCCTGCTGGCCGATGGATGTATTCCGTTTTAAAACAGTGAACATCGGAAATGAGACTGTGGGGTGTGTTTATTTTTATTTTTGTTGTTGTGTTTTCGAGCAATCTCACATCCCCTTCCCAGGGATCCTCTTTCCTTTCTTCTTAGACCTGGAAGGGGGGAGGTGAGCCTGTGTACCGCATGCTTTGTCTGTGGCGAGGTCACACAGTGGATGCCACTGGCAGGTGAGCTTCGCGCCTCTGGGTGCTCAGCTCCCTCTTCCTCCTCAGCTCTTGTCTTCTCCCTTCCTCTCCCTCCTGCTTCCTTCCTGCTGGCCTCTTTTTGTCTTTCTTTCCCTTTCTCAGATGATCCTTCCAGGTTTTCGTAATAAATTTATATTTTGTAAAAGGATTTTGTTGTACCAGGTTTTGCATCCTCACTGAATCTGACTGGCTCTTATTTTCCTCTCCAAAATCAGGTTTTTATTCTCAACATCTCTCCCCATCATGTCCAGTCACTGTTTTGGTTTTGGCACCATCAATATCAAATGTACAAACGGTTCTTGCTAACCAACACCAGGTATATCTGATGTTCAGATGAGTTCCAATAAAAACAATTTTTTTTTCAAAAGTGTCTTTTCTTGAGTGCTGGAGGGCTTCCGGTGAATTGAGTCAGCTCTGTGGAGCCCTCTAGCCTGGCCACAGGTGCACTCTCTCATCTGCTTCCTGGGAGACCTGTAGACGTGGGTGCTGCACTGAGGGGTCTGGGTAAGAGAGTTGGTCTGTGAGGCCTGAAATGGGGAACGGTGCTCAGGTATCTGTTTTTCCAAGGCACCGTGGACACGGGGTTTGGGTGAATATATGTAATATCCTCCGAGCCTACTTCCTCTGCATGATGCGGATGGCGTTTCCGTGGTGGGTAACTGTGGTTTGAGGGTTCTATGAAGTCATGGAAATGCAAGTGCCTGGAGAGGCCTGACACTTGTTGTGGTTTCGTTTCCATTTGGAATTTTCAAGAGCGGTGATTGCCTCACACACCTCAGACCAGGGGATGGTCCTGAGGGCTCGGGCCCCTGGGAGGGAGGGGAGCTCTAGCTGCCAACTCTGCTTCCATGTGAGCAATTGCTATTCTCAGTTTTCAGTGTTGTGTCTCTAGTTTTACTTGCAGGAAGAGTTTTGCTTCAATAAAGAACTTTAAAAAGAGATTCCAAAGGTATCTTCAGAGCTGGAGCATAGGGGAGGGTTTCCCACATCTCGGGCAGCCCCGACTGGCAGTGGCCTGTCCTCTGCCCCTTTTGCAGGTCGCTTCAAGGAGAACCACGTGCCACGTGGCTGTCGAGCTCCTGAAACGGGGCTAGTTTGCGATGCACTGCACATGTAAACCCAAGCCTGGCTTTGAAGACGTAGCATGAAAAGAATGTAAAATAGCTCAACCTTTTTATATGTTGGAATATTTTGAGCATTATTGGGTAAATAAAATATATTATTAAAATTCACCCGTTTCTTTTTACTCTTTTATTAATATGGCTACTAGAAAATGACCTATGTGGCTTGCATTTGTGGCTCGTGTTACATTTTTGTGTGGACAGTGCTGCTCTAGACTCAGCACTGCTTCCCATCCAGGCTCAAATAAGCTGCGTCTCGGCACAGCTGAGTGGGTGGCCTGGGCCCGCTCACTCACCTGGGACCCTTTCTGGCACCAGCCTTCCTGGTGCCAGGGCTTGCTTGTGTGAATGAGATCTGATGGTGTTGGGAGCAAAGGCTGAGTGAGGCCTGACTCCAGCAGACCACTGCTGGTTATGTAACCTGTGCTGCCCAGAAGGGCCACTAGGGGCTGCTCTGAGATCCCTGGAAGAACAAAGCAGACTTCCTCACGGTTAGCTGTCTTTATTTGGAACCTCTTCTGGAAACCAGGAGGCTAGGTCCTTGGCCTCCCTAGGGGTGATATGAGAAAGGGGCATGTAGAAGGCAGGGACTCCCCTGTGATACACGGGCAGCCCAGCTCAGCGGTGCAGATGATAAGCAGGCTGGCCCTGCTGGCAGGGCAGCTAGAGATAGGCTATAGGATAAATGGGCTGATTGATGGGGGTGGGATTTGGAGATCTTCCCTGCAGTTCTTTGGAAGAAAACAGCTCTGCATCATTCAGCTGGGTCTGCCTCCCGGGTCCTTGATTCTGCCATTTCTGGCAGATTACTGTCCTTTCTTCCTTACCTCGCGATTGGAGCGGTGATGGAAGCTGGATGGTGGTGGTGGGTTGAGTGAGCAGAGGAGCGGTGTGCCTTGAGAGGCAGAGCTTGACTGGACGGGTTCCGGACAGCCTCTTCCCTCAGTCACAACAGCAGGTGGGCTGGCGACACTACCCCATTCATGCTGTGCCTGCTGCAAATATGACTTTGTCTTTGACAAGTGTGAGGAGGCTGGGGTCATACTGCCAAGGGCTCTTTTTGAAGGTGCTGGGGAAGGCTGGCTGGACAAAGGCAAAAGGACAGAGTGTGGCCAGGCTGAAAACGGTCCAGGCAAATGCATGCTTCCTTGGTTTGGAAAAGGGAGTGTGATGAAGTGGAGCTCGGTACTGCTGCCATTAATTGGAATTGCTAGAATTAAATTTGTAGAGACAGGTAACAGGGTGGATCCTGATGGGTCTAAGGGGTGGGTTACAGCCTTGTAATTCTGGCATATTTTGGGAAATGAGAACCACTTAACCTTTGCTTAACACCAGAATCTGAAGGGGACCTGAAATATAGAAAAGGCAATGTGGACATGGGCCACCTTGGGAGCTGGGCTTCTTCCTGAGGGTGGAGATGACAAGGCTGGGTCCAGCTTTGTGTGAGTCATTGGGGAGAGTCAGTGCGCCAGAGGACCGGAAGCTTAAGTCTTAGAGCTTCTGACTATAGAAAAGGGTTGAAGAGACTTCCATTTGAAAAGCAGGTGGGAGTTGTACACTGGAACATTCAGAGGGAGGGGCACATTGAGCTAAGGGCCTGCCTTCAGACTAAGCTAAGCTGACAGCTTCTGTGGATGTTTCTGAAGGGCTGTGGAAGAAGTAGCCCGCGGCACAGAGCAAGGCATTTTCTACTGTAGAGTCATCATGCTCCGTAAGCATTCAATTGCCACTATTGATAGAGAGGTCTCTGGGTAGCACATAAGCAAAGTCCAGTACTTTCTGATCTGGCATTGTTCTAAATGATACCAGATTTCTGTTCTGCTTAAGGCAGTTGTTAGAGCTGGCACAGGTTGACAGCCTGGTGTGCTGGAGTGGGCTGGGTGTCAGGGAATTGGATATCCTCTTTCCTGTATGGCCACTTCCTCATCACTGGGTCCAGAGGTGGTAATTTGAAGTAAGATATGTTTCCCAGGTTTGTGGTAAAATCTAAATCAATCTCCAGAACCAAACTATAAGAGTAACAAAGGAAGGATCTGGATTCTTGCCTGTGAAGGTAACAGTTCTTATTAGAACCAGAATTTCATTCAGAATTAAAGTTTTTTTACCTGCACCAAATCTTCAAATTATGATCAGAGGCTGGTTGGAGAAGTAGCTGCTTCTGTTATTACTGTAAGAGATAAGGGGGCGGGAAATTTCGAGGTCACATATGTGATGGGCTTAGTATTGGCTCATCTTTGGGGCAAGGACCAAGCCAGCGGCCTCAGGGACCTGTCACAGGTGTGGTGTGGAATAGCCAGTCGCTGTTTGTGGAACAGCCCGGAGCTGCCTACACCTCTTTAGCCTGGATTTCTAAGACCCGCCCGGGCCGTGAGCATTTACCTGGGATGACTGAACGGAGGTCCTGAAGGGGAAGGAAATAAAAACAATGGGGCAGTCCACTTGGGATGCGCGTGGCACTCAGGTGGCCTCTGCCAAGGCTTCGCGTTCCTCCCACATTTTTTCCGGGGAAAGAGGATGTTAAATGAAAGGAGGGAGCTCGGGGCCCCGGCCTCCGTGGATGGCTTCTCGTGCGGCTTGGGTGGCAGCCTCAGCCAGGGCAGGCCCCGAGTCGCCAGGGCGGAGATGAGGCGGAGAGCGTCCCCAAGGCCCGCAGCTGCCGGCGCCGCGGCGGGAACAAAGGCAGCACGTGTCTGGGCGGCGCGGCGGGCGGGGTCCGTCCTCGCCCCACCCCGCTCCGCCCCGCCCCGTCGTTCCCAAGGCCCGAGCTCGGGTGCGCGGGGCGCCCGGGACTCAGGCGGGCTGCTGCTGCTGCTGCTGCTGCTGCTGCTGCTAGAACGGCAGCGCGGAGCGGGCGGAGAGCTGTGCGGGAGGGGACGCTCCAGGGCGGGCGGTGCCGGCACTGCGAGTCCCGCCGCCGCCCGAGTCCGGGTCCTCGCTGGGCGCGGTGAATAGAGGCGCCTCGGGTTCGCGGCCGCGGCCCCGCCGGCCCTGCGCACAGCTCGTGCTGAAGACGGCGGCGGCCCCGGCTCCCGGGCAACACCAGGCCCGACCGCGCCGGCGCGTGAGCCGCGCGCTCTCGAGAGGGAGACCGCGGAGGTGCGCGCCGGGGCGGGAGCGCGGCGGCGGCGAGCGAGGGCGGGGCCGCGCGGCTGCAGAACCTTGGACAGTAGCTCCGGAGCCGCCGCCGCTGAGCGCGAGCCCCTCCGAGCCCCGCCGAGCGTAGCGCCGGGACCGCGGCGCGCAGTGCGGAGGGCGCGGAGCGCAGGAGCCGCCGCCTGCCGGGTAAGCCTGCGCCTCTGCCCAGGGAGCCTGGGCCGGGGTCGGGGCTGCGCGCGGGGTCGAGGCGGGGGTCCCCTCCCGCGGCATCTGGAGCGCAGCGGCCGCGGCGGGCGGGGTGCCGCAGTGGAGGCGGCCGGGCTGCGGCGCGGGGCGCGGGCGGGGCCGTGGAGCCCCGGGAGGCTCTGGTGGAGCCGGGGGTCGGGTCCGCGGGAACCGCGAGGCAGGGGCGGAGGAGCGCCTGGTGCTGAGAACCATCTTGTTTTCCACGCAGATCCGAAGGGCAGCACGCGCCCCCGGGAGCGCCCCCGCCTCCTCCCCGGGGCCGCCGCGGGCTCGGTGAGCTGTTTTTCCCCGCGGGCCGGCAGTCTGGGCGCGCAGGGGCGTGGGCCCCCGCCCGGCGCGCAGCGGCACCATGGGCACCGTGCTGTCCCTGTCCCCCAGCTACCGCAAGGCCACGCTGTTTGAGGATGGCGCGGCCACGGTGGGCCACTACACGGCCGTGCAGAATAGCAAGAACGCCAAGGACAAGAACCTGAAGCGGCACTCCATCATCTCCGTGCTGCCCTGGAAGAGGATCGTAGCTGTGTCGGCCAAGAAGAAGAACTCCAAGAAGGTGCAGCCCAACGGCAACTACCAGAACAACATCACGCACCTCAACAATGAGAACCTGAAGAAGTCGCTGTCGTGTGCCAACCTGTCCACGTTCGCCCAGCCCCCACCGGCCCAGCCGCCTGCCCCCCCTGCCAGCCAGCTCTCGGGCTCCCAGACCGGGGTCTCCTCCTCGGTCAAGAAGGCCCCGCACCCTGCCATCACCTCTGCAGGGACACCCAAACGGGTCATCGTCCAGGCGTCCACCAGTGAGCTGCTGCGCTGCCTGGGCGAGTTTCTGTGCCGCCGGTGCTACCGCCTGAAGCACCTGTCCCCCACGGACCCCGTGCTCTGGCTGCGCAGCGTGGACCGCTCGCTGCTCCTGCAGGGCTGGCAGGACCAGGGCTTCATCACGCCGGCCAACGTGGTTTTCCTCTACATGCTCTGCAGGGACGTGATCTCCTCCGAGGTGGGCTCTGACCACGAGCTCCAGGCCGTGCTGCTCACCTGCCTGTACCTCTCCTATTCCTACATGGGCAACGAGATCTCCTACCCGCTCAAGCCCTTCCTGGTGGAGAGCTGCAAGGAGGCCTTTTGGGACCGCTGCCTCTCCGTCATCAACCTTATGAGCTCCAAGATGCTGCAGATCAACGCAGACCCGCACTACTTCACACAGGTGTTCTCTGACCTGAAGAATGAGAGTGGCCAGGAGGACAAGAAACGGCTCCTCCTAGGGCTGGATCGGTGAGCCTCGTAGCATGCATCGTGGCTCAAGGATTCAATTCATTTTTTAAAATTTATTATTAAACAAGTCAGATTTTATGTACAGTATGAGTCTAGCAAAGCCACCAAGGGCCAATCTCGGCCCACCTTCGGCCCTGCCAGGGGTTTTCTTCAGCTCTGCCAAGAACTCTGGGCGCTTTTGAACTCCTGGACCTTGTGCAAAACCTAGAAGATGTATTCAGAGCCACCCAGGTCCCCGACCTTGAACTTTGGGGGATTCAAAGGACTGACTTGCCTCTGTCGCCTGCACCCTTGCTGGACCAGGGCAGGTGAGGCTGTCAGTCGCTCCCTGCGCGGGAGCTGGAGAGGGGCCTCTGGCCAGTTGATCCAGGGAGGATTTGGCGCCTCTAGTTGGGGGGCCCTTTTCCGGCTCCTGTTTTGGGTGGTCCATTCTCCCAGAGGCTCCTGGAGCAGCCATTCTGACTGAGCCGCATGTGGGGTTGCGAGGCAAGCTATGCCTCTTCAATCTAGGAGAAGCCAGCCTGGTGCAAAGGTTGTGTCCTGTTGTTGGGCCGTGCACAACCCTCGTTTGCTCTTTTTTCTTTTTTAGGGAGAAGGGCTTTCCTTTAGTGGAGACACGGAACTTGCTCCTCAGTCCCCTTGTCCCCTGCTCCCCACCATGTTGGCAGTATTGGTTAATGAGCTGGTTTGACTCATGAAATTCTTTTATTTTGGGTCCCAGCTAAAGAGGTGGGGTGAAGCTGGGGACACTCCTTTCCTGGGTGAGTGTTTCACTTGGGTAATGCAGCTTAGTCACCCCGTGGTGAAGGCCAGGACAGCTGCAGGTGCCCATGACCACCCGCCTGCCTCTGGGCAGGTGGTATGCTAGGCCTGAGACCAAGCCAGAGCCCACCTAAGGCCTGAGGCCTCTTCTTGCTGGTGCACATGCTATTTTGCAGAGCTGGGGCGTGGGGCTGGTAATGATGTACTCCCACCCCCCACTCGTACCCCTTTTCAGTTAAAGCTGTTTCCAAACAGTTAGGTTTCTTCTGAAGACGAAGCCTTGCCCTGCAAGGCCCAGGGAGACAGCTGGATCTCAGAGACAATTACAGGCCGGGGTAGGACTCCTGGTTGCTTTGTGAGCCTGCTGATTCTACAACTGATCATTTGCAGCTGCTGGTTTTGGTTTCCACTTTAGTGGCTGTAAAAACACATGATATGTACTTAATCCATTTTCTTTCTAATTCTCCCAGATTGGTGGCTTGGGATTGGGAGAGGACCAAGAGAAGGGACCGAGTCTTCCTCCATGGCCCATCACCCTGGCTTTGGGGAACAAAGAGCAGTGTGAAGGCTCCAGAGAATTCGCTCTTTCCAGCCCCCCAGGGCGTGTGGAATGGGGGGGTGGGTGGGGAGGCCGAGGCTCATGTTACATAGGATGAGGTCCCAGGTGGCTGCCATCTCAGCACAAGCACTACTGAAAATCACGTTAAAAAGAGCAAGCTGTGAAATTGAGGTCCGGCCTTAAGAGCCTGCAGCCCGAGGCAAGCCCGCGTGTGGGGAAGAGGGCCTGCCCGTGGGGGAGAGCATTTGCCCCAGCTGCGCCTCGAGGCCCACGCCGAGCCAAGCCGTTCCGGGGCCACCAGAGAAGCTGATGCCGCAGGGCTGGGAGGAGCCCGTGGCTGCTGGCACAGACTTCACTGCAGCGCTTCTTTCTTCTCTGCTGGAGTTGTCACCGGCCTGTCTGTTCAGATCCTGCCGCCACATGTGACCTGAGGTAGGAGGCCCTAGAGGGCAGCGGGCCCTGGTGGCGTGGAAGAGGGTGGTTCGATGCCGCGTCTCAAGAAGGAGGGGCCCGTGTTTGCAGTCACTTGTTCGGCTGGCTGAACCTGGCCTGAAACTGTGCTAAGTCACATCCACAGGATTCCAGTTTTGTGTGTTTCCTTCTCTTTCTCCATATTTATTTTTTTATGTTCTGGAGGAGGTGCGGAGTTCAGGAGTGGTTGGGGACTAAGGACATAACTCTAGTTCCATCAATGTGAAAGCCTGGCGCGTCCTCCTCCCTCTCCTTGCACTGGTCATCAGTATTGTGTAAAGGAACTGACACACTTGAGTGTGCAAGCAATGAACCCGTTTGACATGCTGACATGCTGCTATGAAGACTACTTTTAGAACAACATAAAAAAAAAACACAGAAAAAAAACTAACCGACAAAAAAGACAACCACCACCACCACCCCTTTATTCTTTCATTGTTGCTTTTACAGTGATATTGTGCATGCTGACCAGGAGCATTTTGTGTCTTAAGAAAAATAATCTTAGAACAGATGGCTGTGAAATTTACACCCGTGCACAGAACAAGTCACAGGAATAATCGTTCAGGATTTGGTTTTTCTCTTTCTTGTAAAGCTGAAGGGTTGATATATTCTTTCCATGCAGTTATTAGGAGTTAGTTGCGTTCCAACAGTTGTTAAACTTGCAATGAAAAGAAAATGCCATTTTTTTCACTCGGAATCTTTTCATAGCTGTATATTTGAAACTGCTAATTACACAACGTGCGATGTATGTTGGTTTTTTAGTGCAATTTCTTCTGTAGCTATTCTTTGACCAAACTGTGGGTATTGTTAATATTAATTTATATTTGTCTCATTTTGTATGTATGTGTAGTGTGTTTGTAAGTATGTGTGGTTTATAATCTGACAAGGTCACGAAGCTCAGTTTGGCTGTAATTTAATTCCCCTTCCCTTATTTTTATTTATTTTTGTACCGTGCTGATTAAATAAAATGCACTGACCATCCATTACATAGACCTCTTTCGTGGGCACATCACTCATGAGCAGGCCAGGCGACTTTTTATAAACGATTCCTGCACTCTGAATATAATTGGATTTGTGTTATGGGGGAGGGGCGGGGCGGTGGAAGAAGGGAGGGGCCGGGTTAGGGGAGAGCGCTTAACAAGCAGAGCACGTGGATGGTAAGGTGATTAAGAAGCACAGGTTAAGTCAACTCTGGTGTAGCTGCTGAGCGGGGCAGGAGTGGCTCCCTTGGCTTGATCAGGCCCAGGCATGGCCTGGTGACCGCTGGCTGAGTGGTCCTGCAGGGACCCAGTTGTGGAGCTTGGCTCCAAGGCTGTGGCCCCATGTGGTGTGGGCCTGGCTCTGTTCAGCACCCACTGCCCAGAAGCACCCAGGCCAGCAGGAGGAGTGGTGTCCATGTGGCCCCGGCTTGGGGCTTCCAATAAGCCCGAAATGGTGCAAGGGTGAGTCCCCTCTGGTTGGACAGGCATACCTCAGAGGTACTGTGGTTCGGTCCCAGGCACCATAAATCAAGGGAGCATTGCAATAAAGCGAACAGTCATCTTTTTGCTGGTGGAGGGTCTTGCCTTCAGTTTGTTAAAAATGCAGCATCTGTGAGCACGATAAAGCAAGCTCAATAAAATGAGGTATGCCTGTGTTGCCAGATGCAATAAAATGAGGTATGCCTGTGTTGCCAGTGGTCTCTGTCCACTCATGCTCCCAGCCCAAGCCTCGGGGACTAGGTGTGGGCCCCGTCCTATCCAGGCCCAGTGCCTGTGGTTTGCAGCTGCCCCTGGGCACCGAAGGCTGTTCTGCTCAGGTTGCAACTTGAGGGGCTCTCAGCCTCGCAGCGAGGGCCACTGGCTTTCCCGAGTGCATCCCCTGGTCCGCACTGCATGTTCTCTTCTGTGATGACTGGGTGGCCTCGTGTGGCTGCAGGGCCCATGGGTATTAGGGCCTGCAGCTGCCCCCACCCTGAGAAGTCCTGGTTTCTCTCACTCACCTGTCATCCTGCCACCCCCAGCCAGCCAGCCTCGGATCCCTCCCCAGGCTGCAGCCTTAAGAACCTGAGCCTTTCCTTCGTCAATGCATGCTTCAGTTTCAGTAAACGTGGAAGCATTGAACTTGGAGTTAGCCATCAGGCCTCAAAATGGCGCAAGAATTTTGTGCACTGGGGGTGGGGGGACGTTCCTCAGCCTGGCCTGCACCCTCTCCAATCTGGGACCCCTCGAAGGATGTCCTACTGCTGGTTTGCAGGGATTGGGCCTAAACCGGCAGTCGGACATCCCTCTCACAATCTGGGACTGCTGGCTCCAGCTGCTCACCTGCCTGCCTGCCTCCCTGCCTGATTGCCCCTAACCACTCTGCCTGCTGGCCTGCTCGCCCCCAACTGCCATCCCTGCTGGCCTGCTCGCCCCCAACTGCCACCCCTGCTGGCCTGCTTGCCCTCAACTGCCCCCCCCTGCTGGCCTGCTCACCCCAACTCCCCCCCTCCCCCCGCTGGCCTGCTCACTCCAAACTGTCCCCCCCCCTGCTGTCCTGATCACCTCCAACTGACCCCCACTGACGGCCTGCTCACCCCCAACTGGCCCCTCTGCTGGTCTGCTTACCCCCAAAGGCCCCTGCTGTCCCATCCTGGCCTGATCACCCCCCGGCGACGCAAGGTCCCAGCCCCTCCTTTTTTTCTTTTCTTTTTTTTTTTTTTTTCAGAGCCTCCTTGAGCGGAGGCCAGGGCTGGCTGGAAGCAAGTATCTAGGATTTATTTATCTTCTATAATTGAAACTTTGTAGCCTTGAGCAGAGGCCAGGGCTGGCCAGGGAGGGCGGGAAGCTTTGCTTCCTCCATCGCCCGGGACAACCCAAGCCTCCTGCTTGCTCCAGCTCTGTGGCTGGCTGCCATCTTGGTTGGGTTAATTTGCATACTCACTCCTGATTGGCTTGTGGGTGTGGCTTGGCATAGCGGAGTGATGGTTAAGTTGCATGTTTCTCTTTTATTAGTGTAGATATTAGAGACCTGGTGCATGAATTCGTGCATGGTTGGGGTCCAGCCAGCCTGGCCAGGGGGAGGGGACATGGGTGGTTGGCCGGCCTGCCTGCTGGTTGAACTCCTGGTCTAGGGGACAATTTGCATATTAGCCTTTTATTATATAGGACAGTGGTCGGCAAACCGCGGCTCGCAAGCCACATGCAGCTCTTTGGTCCCCTGAGTGTGGCTCTTCCACAAAATACCATGGCCTGGGCAAGTCTATTTTGAAGAAGTGGCGTTAGAAGAAGTTTAAGTTCAAAAAATTTGGCTCTCAAAAGAAATTTCAATCATTGTACTGTTGATATTTGGCTCTGTTGACTAATGAGTTTGCCGACCACTGATATAGGATATACACTGAGTGGCCAGATTATTTATGTGTTCAGAGATCATAATAATCTGGCCACTCAGTGTGTGTGTGTGTGTGTGTGTGTATATATATATATATGTGTGTGTGTGTGTGTATATATGTATATATATACATATATATATATTCATTATTGTTAAAAGTATTACATTACATTATCCCCCAATGACCTCTTCTAGCCCCCCTGCCTCCCAGGCCTTCCCCACCCTATGGTCTGTGTCCATGGGTTATGCATATATGCCTACAAGGTCTTTGGTTGATCTCTTCCCACCTTCCCTCTTAGATTCCTCAGTCTGTTCCCTGATCCCATGTCTCTGGATCTATTTTGTTCGTTTACTTTGTTCAGTAGACTCCACATATGAGTGAGGTCATGTGATACTTGTCTTTCTCTGCCTGGCTTATTTGGCTTAGCATGATACTCTCCAGGCCCTCCATGCTGTTTCAGAGGCTAAGATCTTTTTTCCACCATGTGCTATTTGTGTTCAGGAGGCTCAGGTGCATTACCCTGCATTTGTGCTGAATGCTCCCTCCCATCCTCCGGGGTAACAGCGGGCTCTGTAGAAGCGAAAAGTTTACAATCACGGGTGGAGTTTCCAATGAAAGATAAGCAGAACACCTTTAAAAATTAAGATTTAACGCTTTATTGCTCTTGATGGTAAATCAAAATATGCTTTAGAAATAGAGTTAATTTAATGGGAAATAGGAATATATGCACCAAACCATACATTGCATTGAATTAAATCAAGAGAAACACTTCATTGCGTACAATCACTGTGTCCTGCTTCCCTCTCGGCATCCGGGAAGACCACCGTGGTCTCACCCTACATTCCTGATCCTCCTTCAGTCCCACACGGACTTCTCTTAGAACACGATGAAAGTGCCCGTGACCGCCCTCAGCCAGGAGGCCCTCAGCCCGGAGGCCCTGGGGCTGGGCCGAGGCTCCCGGCCACGCAGAGGTGGAGGGAGGCCGCCAGCCCTCCTGTTCCCCCCTGGCCTCTGAAAGGCACTCATTTGGCAGGTTCCACTTTGGTGTGTCTAAGACAGACACTGCATGTCTCCTGTAGAAAGCGACAGGTCAGGGAAATAAGCAGAGTGGAGAGGCAGCGGTCCAGTTCAGATGGTTCAACTGGTGGCCAGGCGCTTGGCAAAACGACGTGCGCCTCTGAACCGGGCTGGTGGCCCCTCTGCGCGGCGCGGGCAGCTGGCCGGGCTTCGGGCGGGACAATGGCTTCCCAGGACAGGATGCCGGTGGAGTCTTGGTCGTGAACCGTGCACGGTGCCGATGTCCACCAGCCCTGCGGAGCCGGCGGGGGTGTGGAGGAGACCAGGCTGCCGGGACCACCTGGGGGTCAGCCAGGGGACCACGGCGGGTCCTGCGCGAGGCACAGGAGCCTGCCCTCAGGCACTGGGTGTGCTGTGCGGGTCAGGGAGACAGGACGGGAGCGTGGGTGGGAGCAGGGAGCGGCATGCCCTCACACCCTGCCAGGCTCCTGAGGCCTGGGCTCACCCTCAGCCCCTTCACCGGGTGCCCCGAGTTCCCTCCCAAGGCTCCGGCAGGGGGGCGCATGCTGCCCAGAGGGCCAGGCGCCCCCTTCAGCTGAGTCACGGCGGGGGGTGGTCTCAGGCGGACATCTGAAGGCACATGCCGGGCACAGGCAGGCAAGATGGCGCTGCTCTCCTGGCCTGAGGTCTGCGTGCCCAGCGGCGGGGTGGACATTCTGGCCTGGCCCGCAGTGCCAGGACTCCGCGTTTCCTACCTCCCCAGCCCCCAGGGTTCCCGTGTGCTCTGACCCTCCTGTGCCAGCCCTGGTTCTCCATGAGTATGAAGGGGCCCACGAGTGCCCCCAGCCCCTGCGACTCCATTTTACTCGTGTTCCTGACACGAGCGTGGGTGCAGCGGACACGGCATCTGAGGAGCAACCCTGCGAGCTGCAGAAATACGTGTCAGGCCACCACGGGCACAGGCGCGTGCTGGAGGATCCTGGGAGCGTCCCCGCTCTCCCGCAGAGAGGTGGCCGGGGGCTGGGCGGGGCAGGCGTGGGCAGGCCGGCTGCCAGCGGGGCGTGGCTGTCCTGCCAGCACCGCTCCTGGGCTGAGGGGCTGGTCCTGCAGGCTAACCTGCTCACCTGGAGGCTTTGGCTGCTGCTGGGAGAACGGGGTCCACGGAGGAGCCGAGAAACAGCCACGAGGACCTCAGCCCCCTGGGGGGAGGCGGGGCAGGATGGGCTCACGGACAGAGCAGGGGGCTCCCCACCCCACCTCCTACAGGGCCAGCAGGGGGTCCTGGGTCAGGGTGCTGACCCGTCCCAGGGACGCCCTCACCAACGGAAGGCACCTCCGAGCTGCCGGAGGTGAGACGTGGGCTCTGGGACAGGGCACCCGGCTCTTTGGTTTGTTGACTGGGGACAGTGGACGGTTGGGGCAGAGGAAGGCGAGACCGAAGGCAGGAGAGGGGAGATCATCTCAGGGGAGGGGCCTGTGAGGAGGCCGAGGAGGCACAGGGGCGCCCCACGCGGGCCTGGAGCTGATTTCTAGCGGGTAGCAGGGATCGGCAACGAGACAGAGACGCGGATGCTGAGCGGCGGCCGGGCTGCGGAGCCTCAGTTCCCGGGCACGCTGAGGGTGAAGCCGGAGCGGTTCTTGGTGAAGTCGGGCTGTGGCTGGTTGAGCCGCGTCTCCACGGAAACGGTGCACTTCTTCCCGTGCAGGCTGCACTGCACGGGGTTGGTGACGTTGACTTGAAGATGGCGCTTCTCACTGGGAGAACCAAAAAGAAAAAGACCAGACGGGCAGTTAGCAGGCAGCCAGAGTGGGTGATTCCCAGGCCACCCAGGGCCTGCCTCTGGCCAAGCTCCCCTGGGCCCCCCAAATGCCCCAGGGGCAGGGGCACCGGAGGCCTCCGCGGAGGCCTTGAGAAGCCCCAGGAGGCTGGTGCCGGGTGTGGCCTCCAGCCAGAGCCTCCGAGAACAGGGGGCTGACCCTCTGACCTCTGACCTCTGAGCCTGGCTCCGGAACCAGTGTGTTGAGTTGGACCAGAGGAGGGTGATGCGGTGAACCTCAGCCACCATGTCCCCGGCCTGAGACCAGAGTCCCGGGGCTTTAGGTGTCAGCAGGGGGCCTGACATGAGGGGCTGGGGATTCCTTCTGATGCACAACTATTTCTCAGGAATCTGACTGCAGCAGGGAGCCCGGGGCGGCGCCGTGTCTGGGGCTGCAGGGAGACTGCCTTGCACACTCCCTCTGGGGAGCGGAAGGTGTGGGAGCCGCTCGCCCTGCCCGGCACGGGTCCAGCTGTGAGAACGGGTCTGACTGCCGTGTCCCCGGGAGCCTCTGGGGCTTTGACTCGGCTTTGCCACCGCGCACCAGGCCGCTCTGCTGCTGGACCCACCGCGGTCGGGAGGTCGGCCACGTGAAGACTGTGAACTGGAGCGCACGCTCGGCCTGGGAGCTTGTGCCCCTGCTGCCTGAGGGGCTCAGCCAGGGTCCGAGGGGGGTCAACGCCCAGGAGGCCCGAGGGGGGGCGGTCAGTGAGGCTTGGTGCACCTGCTGAGTAGCAGCAGCCCGCCCCCTCCGCCCCCGCCCAGATACACTGCAGAGCGGCTTATTTTAAGACCCGAGAAAGTCTCTAAATAGGTTGGCCCTCACATCAGCTCACACGTGCCGGCACAGCCCACACTGAAACTCGGCTTGTGCCACGGCAGCTCTCTGTGCGCTGGGAGGTGAGAGGAGAAAGACCTGGTGGCCAGGGGCCTCCAGGGGTCGGGCTGGCCCCCATTGCTCTGCTGGGCTCCCGGACTGCGTCCTTCCCTGTGTTGAACAGCGAGTGCCAGGTGTCTGCACCGCAGGGCGAGTGGGGCCGAGGCCGCAGGCGCTCCCTCCTGCCCGGCCTTACGTGCCTCCGGGGCCCAGGTGAGCAGGAGGCGCTTTCCAGGCACAATCACGGATGCGTCCCCTCCTGCCCGGCTCTGAGCAGCCTGTCCTGGCCGCAGACGGGTGTTGCCGGCCTCAAGCAGAGCACCCGCCGGGCACGCTTCCCGGGGGTGCCCCGCGCACATGCCCCACAGCGGGAAGCTCGCGGGTGTTCTTCTCAGGCCTGTTCCTCCCCGTGTTCTCATGAAACCTGTCGTAGAGGCAGAAATGGGCGCCGGAGGAGACCCAGGGCTGTCACTTGCGGGCCTTAGGTCTCTTAATGCCTTGTCAGCTGCAGCTGAAACCTGGGCTTTGCCGGCTATTTTTAACCAGCCTGGACATAAAAATAGCAGAGCCCATCAGAGGCAGTGACGCAGGCCCTTCTCACCCCTGCGGGAGCAGGCCTGCTTTGCGGGGCAGGTGCGGGCCTGAGCTGCGGGCGGTCGGGTCCATGTGGGGCCCGTGGCCAGGAGCACGCGATGCCCAGCACTGCCCCCCACTGCCTGCGTGTCTTCCCGCCCCGTCTGTGGAGCCTGGTACACTCGTGCACACCCAGTGGGCTCCAGAACCACCTGGGGCCTCGGTCTTGGGGAAAAGGTTCTGAAAGAGCCCATTCCAAGTCAGCTAGAAAAATCTAACGGAGGAAACGTGAACCCCTAGCCCACCCCCTGTGCGTACAATCAGAACCGGCTACTCTCAATGCAGCCCTTCCAACGAGAGACCCCTCCCGGCCACGAGTTCAGGGTCAGAGGGTCAGCGGAGAGCACCCCAGCGCCCCGCCCCTGCTCTTGGCTCTGTGCATCTCCAGTACCTGCTCTACAGTCCTAGTGCAGGGCTTGGGCTGGTGGGAAAACAAGGAGCAAATGGCTACTGCAGAACGGCACCCCAGGATCACAAGGGCACAACTTCACCTTGAAATGGAGCCCACGGGTGGGGGATGCAGGATAAAAAAGGCAGGGACAATCACTGCTCCAGACTGTTCGCCCCACACTGGGCTGGGCGGAAAGCGTCCCTGCGCCCCTTCTTGTGTCCCAGTGAGCACTGTGGGGTAACTACTGCTGGCGGAGGAGCAGATGGGGGAGGAGGGCCAACCCCCGCCTCAGGGAGCAGAACGAAAGCAGGGACCGTGCTCTGGGACATCCAAGCCCGTAAGACACAAGTAACTATCATTTATGTATTAGAAACATTTTAAAAGCTTCAATTACAGGTGACCTACAGTATATGTTATAGGTGTAGAACATAGTGATTAGACATTTACATAACTTACAAAGTGGTCCCTTAGTAAGTCTAGTGCCCATCTGGCACTATACATAGTTACTAAATATTATTGACTATACTCCTGCTGTACTTGACATTCCGTGACTGTTTTTATAACTGGCAATTGGTACTTCTTAATTCCTTCGCCTTTTTTACCCATCTGTTCCCCCCCGCCCCCCACATCCGGCAACCATCAACTTGTTCTCTGTATGAGTTTGTTTGTGGTTTATTTATCTTGATTTTTAGACCCCACATATAAATGACATCATATGGTTTTTGTTCTTCTCTGTCTGCCTTATTTCACTCAGCATAATTCCCTCTAGGTCCACCCATGTTGTTGCGATGGCAAGATTTCATTCTTTTCTCTTTAGGGCCGAGTAACAGTCTATTGCGTATCTGTACCATGTCTTCTTCACCCATTCATCGATGGGTGGGCACTTAGGTTGCTTCCATACCTTGCTGCAGTGAGCATAGGGGTGCAGGCATCTTTTTAAATGAGTCTTTTGTGTTTCTTTAGATAAATACTCAGAAGTGGAATTGCTGAGTCATGTGGTAGTTCTATCTTTAACTTTTTTTTAAAAATATATTTTATTGATTTTTTACAGAGAGGAAGGGAGAGGGATAGAGAGCTAGAAACATCGATGAGAGAGAAACATTGATCAGCTGCCTCCTGCACACCTCCCACTGGGGATGTGCCCGCAACCAAGGTACATGCCCTTGACTGGAATCGAACCTGGGACCCTTCAGTCCGCAGGCCGACGCTCTATCCACTGAGCCAAACCGGTTAGGGCTATCTTTAACTTTTTAAGAAGCCTCCATACTGTTTTCTATGGCTGCACCAATCTACAATGATTGATGGTAGCCATTCTAACAGGTGTGAGGTGTTATCTCATTGTGGTTTTTGCATTTCCCTGATGATTACTGTTGAGGATCTTTTGGCCATCTGTATGTCCTCTTGGGAGAAATGTCTATTGGGATCCTCTGCCCATTTTTTAAAAAAATTAATCCTCACCCAAGGATATTTTTTCCACTGATTTTTTTTTTTTTTTTAGGAGCGTGAAAAAGAGAGAGGGAGGTGGGAGGAAATCTTGGCGAGAGGAGGGGAGAGGAGAGAAAGAAACACTGACATGATGGAGACAAGCCGAGTGGTTGCCTTCCACAGGCACCTGGGAACAATCCCGCAATCCAGGTGCATGCCCTTGACCGGAGATCGAACTCTTGGCCCTTGGATCTAGATGCCTGTTCTTATGCCAGTACCAGGCTGTTTTGATTACAGTGGCTTTGTAGTATAACTTGATATCCAGCATTGTGATTCCTCCAACTTTGTTTTTCTTTCTCAAGATTGATTTGGCTATTTGAGGTCTTTTATGGTTCTACAAAAATGTTAGGATTATTTTAGTTCTGTGAAAAATGCCATTGGTATTTTCATAGGGACTGCACTGAATCTGTAGATTGCTTTGGGTAGTATGGGCATTTTAATGAAGTTAATTCTTATCTATGAGCATGATATATGTTCCCATTTACTTGTATATTCTCCAATTTCTTTCTTCAGTGTCTTACAGTTTTCTGAGTACAGGTCTTTTTACCTCTTGGTTAAATTTATTCCTAGGTATTTATTCTTTTGGATGCAATTGTAAATAAAATTTTTTAAAAAATTACTCTTGTAGTTATTGGTATATAAGATGCAACCACTTTCTGAATATGAATTTTATATCCTACTACCACTTCATTGAATTAATTTATTAGTTCTAATAGTTTTTGTGTGTGTAGGTTCTCTGTATCTGGTGTGTCATACGCAAATAACAGTTTGGGATGCCTTTTCTCTTTCCTATCTGATGGTTGTAGCTGGGACTTCCAATATGTTGAATAAAAGTGGTGAAAGTGGACATCCTTGTCTTGTTCCTGATCTTAAAGAGAAAACTTATAGCTTTTCACCACCGAGTATGTTAGCTGTGGGTTTGTCATATATGGCCTTCATTATGTTGAGGTATATTTCCTCTATCCCCAGTTTGCTGAGAGGATTTATCATAAATAGGTATTGGATTTTGACAAATGCCTTTTCTGCTTCTATTGATACGATCATAGACTTTTGTCCCTCATTTTGTTTATGTGGTGTATCACATTAATTGATTTGTGGATTTTGAACCAGCCTCGCATCTCAAGAATAAATCCTACTTGATCATGGTGTCCGACCTTTCAATGTATTGCTGGATCCGGTTTGCTAATATTTTGTTGAGGATTTTAGTATCTATGTTTATCAGCGACATTGGCCTATAATTTCCCTCCCTCCCTCCCTTCCTCCCTCCCTGGATAGAGTGTTGGCCTGTGGACCAAAGGGTCCCTGGCTCTATTTTGGTCAAGGGGCATGTACCTTAGTTGCAGACTCCTCCCCGGCCCGGGCCCTGGTGGGGGCTTGTGAAGGAGACAACCAATCAATGTGTTTCTCTTACATCATGTTTCTCTCCATCTTTCCCTCTCTCTTCCACTCTCCCTAATATCCTCAGGTGAGGACTAACAAAACAAAACAAAACAAAAAGAACCAGATCTTGGTTTCATTGATTTTTTTCTACTCATTTTTAGACTCAATTTTGTTGATTTCTACTCTGTTATTTCCTCCCTTCTGTTCCCATTGTGTTTTGTTTGTTCTTTTTCTAGTTCTTTTAGGCATAAGGTTAGATTCTTAAATTTATTGAGACTTGTTTTGGGGCCTAACATGTGGTCTATCTTGGAAAATGTTCCATGTGTCCTTGGAAACAATGTATATTTTGCTGTTTTTGGGAGAAATGTCCTAAAAATATCAATTAAGTCCATCTGGTCTAAAGTGTCATTTAAGGCCACTGCTTCCTTGTTGATTTTCTGTCTGAATGATCTATCCATTGATATCAATGGGGTGTTCAAGTTCCCTACTATAACTGTATTACTGTTAATCTCTCCCTTTATGTGCATCAATATTTGCTTTACATATTTAGGTGCTCCTATGTAGATGTTTTTGAGAGTTATAGCCTCTTGTTGGATTGGTCCCTTTATCATGAAATGCCCTTCTTTGCTTCTTGCTATAGCCCTTGTTAAAAGTCTCATTTTGTCTGAGTATTGCTACCCTAGCTATTTTTATTTCCATTTTCATGAAATGTCTTTTTCTACCCCTTTACGTCTGTGTGTCTTTCAATCTGCGGTGGATCTCTTGTAGACAGCTTATATATGGGTCTTTTTATTTTAAACTTATTTATTTTTAAAAAATATTTATTGTTGAAAGTATTACATATATCTCCCTTCCCCCCACCCCCGCCTCCTACCCCAGACCCTCACCAGCTTGGGTCTTTTTTTCTTTTTTTAAAAAATATTTTTATTGATTTCAGAGAGGAAGGGAGAGGGAGAGATAGAAACATCAATGATGGGGGAGAATCATTGATCAGTTGCCTTCTGCATGCCCCCCACTAGGAACTGAGCCCGCAACCAGGGCATATGCCCTTGACCAGAATTGAAACCGGGACCCTTCAGTCCGCAGGCTGATGCTCTATCCACTGAGCCAAACCAGCTAGGGCTATATGGGTCTTTTAAAACCCTATGTCTTTGGTTGGAGCAATTAATACATTTACACTTAAAGTAATTGCTGATAGTTATAGAATTATTGACATTTTATTCATTGTGTTTGTAGTTCCTCCCTGTTCCTTTTTACTCTCTTGCACTCTTGTATAGTGATGACTTTCTAGTGTTGTGTTCAGATTCTTTTCTCTTTATTTCTTGTATATCTCTTGTAGATTTTTGGTTTGTGGTTACCATGTTCTTCATATATCCCACACTATGTTTATAGCAGTCTATTTTAAGTTAATGGTCACTTAACTTGGAACACATTTTAAAATCACTACTTTATACTCACCCTCTCCACATTTATTTTTGTCATTACTTTAAAAAATATATATATTTTATTGATTTTTTTAGAGAGGAAGGGAGAGGGATAGAGAGAAACATTGATGAGAGAGAAACATCGGTGAGAGAGAAACATCGATCAGCTGCCTCCTGCTGGGGATATGCCTGCAACCAAGGTACATGCCCTTGACCGGAATCGAACCTGGGACCCTTTAGTCCGCAGGCCGACGCTCTATCCACTGAGCCAAACTGGTTAGGGCAGTCATTACTTTTAAAAACTTTTTTTTGAGAGTGTTTATACATATCCCTTAATTTATTGTTGTGCTTACACACGATCTTACTTTTATCTTCTAATTTTTGTACTAGCTTTATAGTTGGTTGATCCATTGCTTTTACTAAATGTTTGCCTTTACCAAGTGAGATTTTTTTCTTTCCTATTTTCTTTCTTTAATCCTTACCCAAGGATACTTTTTCCAATGATTTCCAGAGAGACTGAGTGAGAGAAAGGGAGGAGGGGAAGGAGGGAGAGAGAGAAACATTGATGTGAGAGACACATCAATTGGTTGCCTCCTGCATGCACCCAGACTGGGGCTGGGGAACCTGCACCCGAGGTACGTGCCCTAGACCAGGAATTGAACCTGAAACCCTTTTGTCCATGGGCCGATGCTCTAACCACTGAGTCAAACAGGCCAGGATTTTGGGCTTGGAGGAGGCTATGCTGTGAACTGAGGCCAAATGCCAGTTGTGTTGGGCTGCATTTATAACAACAGTGAGGGCAAGAAGAAGAACCAGCCTTCTGCTGGTCTAAAGAGCTGGACGAAGCAACTCTGGTTGGTGTTGTCCACACACTGCCCTCAACAGACAACACAGACAGCGTGGTGGGTGGAGTTTGGTGGTTCCTCACTGAGCTAAACGTAGGATTAGCATGCAACCCAGCAATTCCACTCCTGGACACATGCCCCAAAGAAGTGATAACAGGTATTCAAACAGAAATGCATACAGGAGTGTTTATAGCAGCATCATTTGCAATAAACAAAGAGCAAAAACAGTCCAAACATCTATCAACTGATGAGTGGACAAGCAAAATGTGGGGCACCCATTTAATGAAATATTATTCAGCCGTACAAAGAAATGAAGCACTTTCAACAATAAAGATTTAAAAAAAAATGAAGCACTGATACTTGCTACATGGGTGAACCTTGAAAACGTTATGCAACGTAGGAGTCAGACACAACAAGGCATCTATCAATCATATAATCCCACTGACATGACATGTCCAGAACAGGCACATCTATGGAGAGAAACCTTAGCGCAGCTGGGCCACGGAGGAACTGCCGGGTTGTATGGTTTCCTTAGGGGCGATGGAAATATTCCAGAATGAGACAGTGGTGATGATGGCACAACAGTACGCATGCACGGATTCTGACAATATGTTTTGTGTATTTTAAAAAGTACATGGATCATAATGGAAATATAAGAAGTTGCCCTCAAACCGCGTTTCCTTTGCCCATCTCAAGTTCAACAGGCATGGTTTTGACACCAGCAAGGGTTTCTCTGCTGAGGGAGGAGATGGAAGGGCGGCAGCAGGCCCAGCAGCGGACAGTGCGGGAGGTCAGGGACGCCTCTGCCTGGAAGCTGTGGAGCCGAGCACCTTCCTTATGCTCTGAAGGCAAGAGAGGAGACTTCATAGACGAGGCAGGGTGTCTGATGGTGTGCCAGGCCAGACGACAGCTGCCGCGGAGGCCGGCTGCTGGGGGGGGACCCCCCCACCCCATCTTCTGTTACAGGATTTAATGGCTCAGCAAACTGTGGAATTCGGGGACTTTCATCTGTTCCAAGCCATCACTGCAGGCAAATGGCCTTTATCAGATTACTTTCCCTCGTTTTTCATTTAGACTCCTGTCCTCTGCTGATTAGAGAAATCGGTGGGTAAATGCATTGGAGGCATCAATGGGAGGTCCCGTGTGGCCATACATTCATTCGTCCTACAGGAATGGGGGAACTCTGGTCTCTCCAGGAGCTGAATCAGCCCAGAAAATGTCCCCTGCTTCACCCATGGGCTTGCCCTCCGTAGACCAGGACTTGGGGGATGGAGTGAACCACTCTTTCCTCTCCATGGTGCTCCCTGCTGGAGCCGTGGTGGTCCTGGGTCTAACCAATGCTCTTGGAAGGGAATGGAATGGGAGTGAGTGAAGGGGGGCGGTCTCAGGTTCAATTCCTGATCAAGGGCACGTACCTCAGTTGCAGGTTCCCCAGCCCCAGTATGGGTGTGTGCAGGAGGCAACCAATTGATGTGTCTCTCTCACATCAATGTTTCTCTCTCTCCCTCCCTCCTTCACTCACTGGGGACTGTGTTCTCTGGGGGCCTGGCAGAGTTCCTGAATGCAAGGGTCAGGCAGTAGTTCTCCGGTGTTGGGTCACAGGATGTGGGGGAGGAAGCTCGCTGTGTGCCAGACGCAGGCAGGCAGTACAGAGGAGACCCTTTTCGAAGTGATGATTAATGTAGTGGGTGTTTCAGGACAAACCCTAGAGCCATGAAGACGGGCTGCAGGTGCGTGTGCTCTCAGAGGGGCCTAGAGCTCGGGTCGCAGCTGTTCCCAGCGCATTTCATTTCCTGCGAGAGGCAAGTCCCTCTGCTCAGATCACACCGCGGAGGGCGGGTCTCCACACCCTGCTTTGGGAAACGCTGCTTCTGTTTCTGTCAGGGTCGGACAAGCCTTTTACTTCCTTCCGTCTGTCCCTTCTAAAGTGAGTCTAAGGGTCCAGGGCCCATGCAGTTTTGAGAGTGGGGGTGTCATGTCTCCTGGTCTAATGAGTCCTTTCTGGGTTTGTAGTTGGTGAAGGATGTAGGGGAAAGCCAATTAAAAAATTACACACACACACACACACACACGTATGTATATGAAGGGAGAAAGAGAGAGACAGAGAGAGAGAGAGGCAGCTTCCTGCACGCCCCACACTGGGGATTGAGCCCGCAACCCGGGCATGTGCCCTGACCAGGAATCCAACCATGACCTTCTGGTTCACAGGTCAATGCTCAACCACTGAGCCATGCTGGCCGGCGGGAAACCACTTTTATCTAGAAAGTAAAACTCGTCTCTAAACAGCTCTGGGCAGGCAGCGCATGCTGAGGCCCCAGCACAGGCTGGCGTCTGCCTCTGCCACATCCTAGGCTGATCTGGCTCTCGGGTGCACTGGGTGCATCCTCACTTACCCTGGAGGTCCCCCCAACCAGCACCCTTCCCCATGGCTCACTCTCACCCACCACCATCACCATTTCTCCCAACCTGCACTCCTTTCCTTTTCTATTTACCAAGCCCACACGATGGCTGGGCCCCGTCCAGAGAAAGAGGACACATTAGTGGGACGCAGGCCCCCAGCTCAAGGCATTCCCGTTTTACCGGCAAACATTAGCGCCGTGCCACACACACAGGCCGCCTAGAGGAAGGCCACCTAAGCGTGGGTGGCTTCCAGAGGGAGTAACGTCCAGACTGACACCTCCAGAGATAGGAATACTGGAGGAGTACGTATTTATTTTTTATTTTATTCATTTCAGAGAGGAAGGGAGAGAGAAACATCAATCATGCGAGAGAATCATTGATTGCCTCTTGCATGCCCCTACTAGGGATCCAGCCCGCAACCTGGGCATATGCCCTTGACCAGAATCGAACCTGGGACCCTTTAGTCCACAGGCTGATACTCTATCCACTGAGCCAAACCAGCCAGGGCTGCAGGGGTATTTCTGTTTGTTTTCTCCTTAAAATAGTGTTCTGTCACCCACGCCTGTGGTTCCAGTGACCCAGTCAGTGACCTTATCCTAGCATGAGGCCAAGCCCCTGCTTTCAGCCACCTACTGGACAAAGCCCTGCCCTCCCTCGGACAGCCGAGTCCTAATGTGTCCAACCCTGAGCTCATCCCTTGGCCCCTTCCCCAAATGGCACCCCTTTTCCCGCCGAGTCCGTCTCAGTGGGAGGGTACCACTCACCCAGTCACGGAGGCCCCAAAGCCCGGGTCAGCGGAGCGCTCCTCTCCCTCCACTGCCCACACCCAGTCACCACCACCTATTGATTTCACCTTCTCAATCTCTGGCCACACCCCAGGACCTCCCCCCCTCCCCCTGGTGACTGATGCAGCTCCTAGCTATCTCCTCTGCCTTCAGGTGGCCCCACACCCCGCCTCAGACGGTCCTCCACATTGTCACCAGAGAGATCCTTTAAAGGCACAAAAAGAACCTGTCACTCTGCTGCCAAAATCCCGTTAGTCATTCCCCAGAGCTCTGGAGAGCCACCCGCCTCCGCCTCCCCCGGGCTGGGCTGGGTGTTCGTTCATCTGCGGCCCTGTTCTTTTTTTTTCCCCTTTCGATGTTGTTAATCCTCATCCAAGAGACAGAGAGAGAAACATCGATGTGAGCGAGGCACATCGACTGGTTGCCTCCTGCATGCAGCCCTGGGGATCGAGCCTGCAACCAAGGTATGTGCCCTTGGGCGGAACTGAACCCGGAACCCTTCAGTCTGCAGGCCGATGCTCTATCCATTGAGCCAAGCTGGCTAGGGCGGTAATTATTTTATCAAAGAGTATTTCACCAGGAAGACATCTCCAGAAAATAAAAATTAAGTCACCTTTTGCAAAGATCTAGTAGTCCCACCGACTCACCCACACTTTCACCTTCTGAAGTTCCCAGGGAAAAGAGAAACACGGGGTAGGATGGCTAACATGTGGACTGATGGAAACATGGAAGGATGCAGGAATCACACCAATGAACATGCCACCTATTTTTCTGAGGTGGAATGGAGATGAGCCGACACTGGCTCCATGTGAAGGTGTCAGTAGTATCCTAAGTAACGTGGACGGGTATTTCTGATAACCACTTCTCTGTTTGCTGGCTGTGGCTGGTGCTCCTTAGCAGTGCGCCTTGCGTAGTGGAAAGGGTCTTGGATGGGGGTGGGAAGGTGAAAATCATCATCATCCCTCCATGGAGAACCTACCATGGACTGGGCACTGTATTAAACAGCTCACATGCATCACCGTGTGTAATCCTGCCCACAGCTTTGAGGCGCTGTCCTTATGCCCACGCGATGGGTGAGGGCACAGATGCTGAGGAAGGTCGCGTGGCGCTCACAGCGGGAGAGTGGTGAGTGAGGGTCTGGGCCCACAGGGTCTGTCTCTTGAGCGATGTGTTGAACCTCCCATTCTATTCACTCCCACGTTGGGGTGCTTTTCTCGCTCTACTGTGGGGCATCACCTTGCAGCGTGGGGATGCTTTAGTTCTCGGAGAAGAAGGCGTTCGGAATCTGTGTAACGACGCTAACGTTTGGGCGTCCTGACCCCTCCCCCCATGTCCATGCGTGGTCACCACTTGTCGATTTCTCTTCCTGGGTATTCGCTTCTTCACTCCTTGACCAGGAGACACCACTGCTGTGCCCAGGCCTGGCTGATCCCAGGCTGGCAGAGCACGGCCGCACTCCTGGCGCTGGGAGGTTCTGCGCGCGCTTTGACTATTTCCCCGCATAGACTGTCTCTCGATTTTCCAGCTGAAGCCCCGAGGAGGACGGCTGGTTCTGTTTCTGTCAGTCAGAGGGCTCCCGCTGTGTGTGTCTGCAGCCCTCCCCCGGCAAGCTGGGCCAGGCCGGCCAGGGGGCTGAGGCGGCTGGGGGCTCACCCTCATGGCCTCAGGACTGCTGCCTGCTCTCCGATTTCTTTCCCCTCCGCAGACATCAGAGACCGAGGTGGTGAGGATGCTCCATTTAGCTTTTTATATTTGGAATCTGGATGCTTTAAAGGCTACATTCCTCGGTCCCTCCCAAAATGTCCAAATGAATGCTTTACGCCGGGGATAATGAAGCCCTTCAAAACCCAAACTAAAAGAACACACCTCAAGTATGAGAAAAGGACAAAAAACAAGCAACAAGACACCATGAACCAAACCACACCCCCATCACAGGACAAATGGACAGCAGCTGTCAACCGGCTGCACACAGGGCCGGGCCCTGGGTCCCTTCTCGCACAAGAGGGCGGGCGGAGGGCTCGGAGCCTCCAGTCCTCGGACAGCCATCCACAGCCTCTCCTCTCTCCTCACAGCTCCGCCCTCTGTCTCTCCCTTTAACTTCTCACCTTGGTGCTTTTTGCTCTAGTGTCTTTGGGTTTATTTTATCACATAAAAAAGTGTTTGAGAGACTTTTTCTCCTTTTCTATGTTGAGCCTTTTTTTTTTTTTTCACATCTTTGCTGTTTCCTGCTTACATTTCTATTTCTCCTCCCTTGACACTTCTGCGAACAGCACCTCCAAAGTTAGCACCATCTGTGAACATCGGTGTTTATTTTCTATTGGCGTCATTAATGAAGGTGCTAAATAAGACCGGACTGAACATGTAGCAGGACCCATGTGGTCTTGCAAACAGATGATTTCTGGTGGTTTGTCAGCAACACTGTTCTCTATTTGCCTATTCATCTCATCATTATCTAGAAGCATTTGAGCCCGGTTGGTGTGGCTCAGTGGTTGAGCATCGACCTATGGCTCAATTCCCAGTGTGGGGTGTGCAGGAGGCAGCCAATCAATGATTCTCTGTCATCGTTGATGTTTCTGTCTCTCCCTCTCCCTTCCTCTCTGAAATCAATTAAAAAAATATATATATTTTTTAAAAAAGGCATCTGAGTGCAGCCGGTGGCTCAGCTGGTGGAGTGTCATCCTGTGCATTAAAAGGTTGCCAGTGAGATCCTGGCCAGGGCACATATCTGGGTTGTGTGTTTGATCCCCAGTCAGGGAGGGTATGGAAGGCAACATCAGAGTGTCTCTACCTATTTATCTCTCCCTTCCTCTCTCTAAGCATGTCCCTGGGTGAGGATTAAAAAAAAAAAGCAGCAGCATTTGAGCTTATATTTGTGTGTGGCCATGGGTCACTATTGAGGAGCTAACAGGATCCCAGGCCCCGCCCTCCGAGAAATGAACGTTGAAGCTGGTTTGACAGCTGCGCACGAACACTGACACACATACTAAAAAGAGTCCTCGAAAGAATGCACGAGGACGAGTACAGTAAGCCCTCGGATTCCGGACCTCGATTTAACAGACAATTTCTGGTCCATGTGTCATATGTGACCATTAACACCCTTGTTTAAAATGCTTTTAATCAAAATTTTCTTATAATTACTAGGTTATTTATTTATTTATTATTTCACTGTTATTTTTTATTCACTGTTAATCCTCACCTGAGGATATTTTCCCCATTGGTTTATTGACTTCAGAGAGGAAGGGAGAGGGACAGAGAGATAGACACATCAATGATTGGCTGAGGCCTCCTGCACGCCCCACACTGGGGTCCGAGCCTGCAACCCAGGCCTGTGCCCTGACCAGGAATCAAACTGTGACCTCCTGGTTCATAGGTCGACACTCAACCACGGAGCCACGCCGGCCAGACCCAACATTTCTAATTTTTTATTCAACGTGATTCTGCTGTTGTTTTACACTTTCCCTACCGTTCTTTCTAGCAATATTTATCTTAAAATGTCCCAACTTTCAAGGCAGCATTCTTAGGAGCGGTGATGCAAATTACAAAGTGGAGGGGGAGAAAGGTCTAATCCTTGCTTTGCAAATAGAAGCTCACATTCTCTAAAATTGTGGTGACTTGACGGAATTTGGAAACTGGTCAGTGTCCAAAAACGAGCAACAGATTATGGTTTCCTGCGTGGTTCAAGTCTCCACCGAGGGTCTGTGAGCACAGCGAACTGCTTGCTGAGCCTGGACACAGTGACTCTCTCGGACCCTGAGCCGTCGTCCAGAGCTCGGGCTATACCATCCCAGCTGGCAGCGGCAGTAGGGACGAGACGGGGGCCGGGGACTTCCAGGTTCTCTACATTTCTAGGAATGTTGCTTAACCAAGCGAGGAGACAATGGGGCATGGCGGAGAACACGCAGTGTGGAACCAGCCAGTCGAGGGTTCAAGGCCAGCTGTATGGATCTGCGTGATTACTTCATCCATAGAAGCTTGGTTTCCCTAATGGGCTAATGAACAGTGGTAGGGCGCTCTCTCCCCCAGAGCGTCCTGGTGAGCGCTCAAGAAGACGCCTGCACAGTGGCTAGTGCAGTGCCTGGCACTCAGCAAGTGCCATTTAGGGTTTGTTATTGGAGTAGAGTGCTTTAATGAAGGAGGCTCTCATGTTTAAGATGTTGGTTAAACAAGTGATAGGACTGAAAGGACCCCTTGCCATTGCCTGTCAGGGCCTCTTTGCTTGACCTCAAGTAATCCTTTAACAAACAACTCGGGCCCTACCCGGTTTGGCTCAGTGGATAGAGCCTGCGGACTGAAGGGTCCCAGGTTCAATTCCGGTCAAGGGCACATGCCTGGGTTGTGGGCTCAATCCTCAGTAGAGGGTGTGCAGGAGGCAACCAATCAATGATTCTCATCATTGATGTTTCTCTCTCTCCCTCTCTGAAACCAATAAAAATATATTAAAGAACAACTCAGCCCTGGCTGGGTAGCTCAGTCAGTTAGAGAGTTGTCCTGATACGCCAAGGTTGCAGGTTCGATCCCTCGACAGGGCACATATAAGAATCAACCAATGAATGCAGAAATAAGTGGAACAACAAATCGATGTCTCTCTCTTTCCCTCCCTCCCTATCACCCTTTCTTTCTCTCCCTAAAAAAAGGAGAAACACCTCTACCCCCTCCCTTGGCCATACTGGTGAAAAGGCCTGTGGATTCCAGAGGGCCCTTTTACCTTGTTTGGGGCATCTGAAAATCCCATTTAAGCTGACAAAGGATGCTGCTTTCTTCTTGGGGGCCGATGACACAGTTCTTTTATGCATATTTCCACCTCACTCTCATGAAAGCTTGCTGCCCATTCAGGCAACTGCAACCCACGGGGAAGAATATCTGATGAGGAAGCAAGTACCTGGGGATTTTTGTTCTGAGGGGAATTCAAAGAGGTTAAAACAGAAGTGACTATCTCACAAACCAACCCCGGAACCCCGAGATGAAAAGAAACAAGTTGCCCACTTTCTACCACCCGTTTGAAAGCAGGAAGACTTGCAGCACTCGGTTACGTGAGCTAAAAAACCTGCCCGTCTCATCGCAGTACAGAAGTCTTTACAGCACGAATGCTTTTCTTTTAAATATATTTTATTGATTTTTTACAGAGAGGCAGGGAGAGGGATAGAGAGAAATATCGATCAGCTGCCTCCTGCACACTCCCTACTGCGGATGTGCCTGCCACCAAGGTACATGCCCTTGACCGGAATCGAACCTGGGACCCTTGAGTCTGCAGGCCGATGCTCTATCCACTGAGCCACATCGGTTAGGGCAGCATGAATGCTTTTCAATGAAATGCACCCCCTGCCCCCCCCCCCCACTCCGATACACAACTTTCAGGCTGGTAACAATGGAGGTGAAGCAGGCCTTTCTATCAATATGTTCTCCACACTTCCTAGTGGCTCTGCTGCTTCTATGCTGCAATTGCTATTTTAAGTGAGGACATAATGCATCAATTTCCAGACTCTTACTCAGTGCCACTGCCACAGAACTGAGCACTCGGTAATCTTGTCAGGCAGCTCGGAACAATATTCCAACAGATGAAACATTCCACGCAGCCTTATTTCCCTTTTCCCGGGACGGGCGTCTATTTCTGGCCCCATAATGAGAGAGGAGCCGGTGGCGGTCAGGCCCTGCGCGCCCCAGATCCCACATCACAGGAGCCACTCTTCATGCGGCCGCCGCTGGGACACACCTCAGAGGACCCGTGGGGCTCACGTCCACTCGGAGGCTCGCTTATTTTTTTAAGTTTCCCAGAAATGGGTTGTTCGGGTTCAGGATGGTGCTTACTGGCTGGAAATGAGTGTGGGTTCTCTCCTGCCTGCCACAAAGGGTTCCCACTCCTTCCAAGATCACGAACTTGATTTAAGAGCCCAAGAGGGACCTTTATTTCCCTGCCCTCGCCCCTTGTCCCCCCACCCCCTAAGAGATTTCTATGTGAAGTGTCCCCACATGGCTTCTTGATAAATCTGTCTTGACCTCGAGTGCAGACACCTTCTAGCAGAAAGTTAATTGCCTCTGATACCTCGGTGGGCAGCCTGAGCAGATTTCCCTGCTGTGTGTGTTTACAGCTTTCGAGGCAGCAGCGTCTAACACAGGCCTTATTTACTGCCTGCTGGGGTACCTGGGACAGAGAGCCAGCGGTAGCCGCCACAGCCTTTGGTTCGAGAAGGGGTTAGTCACATTTCCCAAAGATTCACTCTTGATAAAAACTGGCTGGGATAAATGGGCTGGGCCACTTCCACCAACCCTCCAGTCTCTGCTCCTTTTACCTCCTAAATTAAAAATGGCACAGCCAATTAGATTGTGCGCATGGCAATTCTATTGAAAAGTGAATAATCCCATAATAACTCCACACCCCTGCTTTCTTTCTCGAAAGAAGGGATTCACAGCATCCAATGATTCAGCCATCCCCACGGAGCCCTCGCATTACGGGCTTGACTCATTAGCATGGAAACAATCAAACCAAATGCAGGGTTCCTCTGGGCTGGAAGTCAGACACCCTGAGTAATATTTAGGTCACTGCTGCCAGGGCAAGGCTGAAAAATGGTTCGTGCCCTGATTAGACAGTTACGTATTTGTTTTAAGTGACTGTCACGGGAAGGACCTGCAGGCTTTTTTTTTTTTTTGGCACAGAGAGGTTCTATGAGCAGTATGGAAGCAATCTGAAGTGGGCTGACGCAAATAACCCCTTTGTCCAGCCTATAGGGTGTTAGCACCAGCATTTCAGCTAGTCTTTTCTATCTTTGGGGAGACTGAGGAGCATTTTCCTGAGGAAGTGATATTACATCTGAATATCACGTTTTATTTTTAAAAGTGAGTAATAAATGCACCTGGGACGCTGTCCACAGGCGCAGGGTGCGTACAGGGAAAGCACGTTTTCCTTCCGCCCTCTCCTCCGGCCTCCCAGTCCCACTTCCCATGCATCAGTCCAGACACCGTCCTGTGTGAACGTGGTCTGCAGATCCAATACACTCTCACACACCCCTAAACATGAGGGGGGGTGACTCTAAAGCGAAAACCTTGGCTTTATCCATCTTAAAGACATACCTCTCATTTCGACGTAGGAGCAACAGCGATGGGACTATGGCTTTTATGGAAGAGGAGACTGGAGAGCCACTGGCTCATGACGGTCACGAGAGTGGTCCAAGGTTTCTGGCTGTTGATGTGTTTTATCATTTAAACATTAAGCGTGGCCTTCAGAACATGGAAGAGGTTCATTCTAAGATATACCATTACACCAAATGTCTAACTGTGCTCGATAGAATTGGTGTCTAGAAATTGTTACATTTTATTTTTTAAATAGAATGAGACCATCCTGTACCCCTTTGTATAGACAAGCTAATAGGAATGGCACACATCTGTTTTCTTTTTTCTTTTTCCAAGGAAGAGGGCATCAGTTAGAACCGTGGTTGGCAAACCGCGGCTCGCGAGCCACATGCGGCTCTTTGGCCCCTTGAGTGTGGCTCTTCCACAAAATACCACGGCCTGGGCGAGTCTATTTTGAAGAAGTGGCGTAAGAAGAAGTTTAAGTTTAAAAAATTTGGCTCTCAAAAGAAATTTCAATCGTTGTACTGCTGATATTTGGCTCTGTTGACTAATGAGTTTGCCGACTGCTGAGCTAGAACATTCTAAACCAGTGCGGCCAGAGCTGCTAGGCTGCCCAGGGCAAAGCTGTATAGCGGGTTGTGGGTTGGGGCGTCATTATAGTGGCCCCAGCAGCCTTCACTGCAGGGTATGGTGAATGCTAACAGCAGCACATATGCTTACACAGCACCCCCATCCCCATGAAAGGAGTTCAAGGCCTGGCAGCGCCGGGAACTCTGGTCTGGGGCAGCAATCCCATCTGGATGAGGCACTGCTGTGGACGAGGTCCTCTCCCGCCCAGATGAGGTGAGTTTCCAGGACTGACAGCTCCCAGACCCTCTGGGGCAGCGGCGGTGCGTGAGGCGGGCAGCACCTCCAGCCCAGGTGACCGGAGCCAGAGAGACTGACAGCTCGGGGCGGAGCACCCGGTGAGGGAAGAACAGTTCCTGTTCTCTTAATTCTCTTTTTAAAAGACTGGCTTCAAGTGAGGCATTACGGGGCCCCAAGAATGACAAGTGGGTGGGGCCTCTCTAGCGCTGGCAGGTGTGGGAATCCTCGCCCAGGGCTGGGGCCATCTCGCTGGGGGTTCTGGGCACCTGGACCTGGGCAGCTCGGGAAGGGCCGCTGCCCTGGGAACCGGGGCGGGGCGACCAAGGAAAGGAGGGCGGGTGGAGAGAACCGAGCGAGACAAAGAGAATGTGCACCCGCTCAGGGTGGGCTGCGGCGGGGGAGGCGGCGCCCGGCGGAGGCAGCCGCTTTTAGCTCTGCCGCTCCTGGGGTCGCCATGGCAACGCGGGCATTAGCGATTCCATCTGACATTAAAATGCCTCCGCCGCAGCGGCCGGGCGCGGGGGTGCTACGACGGGCGGGGGGGCGGGTGGAAAATGTGTTCAAACACACGCGTGCCCACCGAGGGGCCGGGCAAGGCTGGCTCCTTGGAGACCCTGGTTTTTCAGCATCGCTAATAGTGCCCCACTCCCACTCCGCCCTCCCTCCTTCCAGCTGTTTCTGTTCGTCTTTCCAGAGAAGGTGATGATTGGGCGCATTGATGAGCTCCCCTGGGTTGTTGAGAGAGAATGGGGATATGGGTTCGGATCAGCTGAGGGTATCTGACTAGTTTAAGACAAAAACATAAAGACATGGAGTATTTAGGGAACTAGCCTTTGTTTCTTTCAGAACCAGGGCTATATATCAACCAGAAATGGTTAAAGGAAAGGGAAGGGAGGGGAGGGGCTACCCCCACAGACATGTGGAATAGGATTAGTGGGAACCCTGAAGACAGGCTGCATGAACCCCGCTGCAGGAGTTTGCCCCTTGTGACAATTTTCCTGCTCAGATTCCTGCTCCAGAAAAAGAAAATCAATCTGTGCACCTTTTCATTTTTTTCCTTTTTGTACTTAAAGCCCAACGCCGTGGTATTATCACCCGCATGGTACTCCAGCACAAGCAGGGAAATGCTGGTGAAACTGTGTTCTTCTCACTCATCTGTAGCTGCTGAGCCGATGTGTCCCCGCCCCGCCCTCCGCGGGGAATGGCCTGGCCACTGTGCACAAGTCTGCAGAGAGATCTTCCCCAGGTCGCTGTCTGAATGCAATAGGGACTGAGCCCAGCAGCATCCTATTAGTACAGATGCCTCGCTGTGAAGTCCAACAAGGCCCAAGGGGTGTGGCTGGCAAAGTTTCTGAAAACTCAAAGGTGGGCATGCACACATGTCTTTGTATCCCACAGGCGAAGCTTCCCCTTTGTGACACATCCCGTCCGGGTCTGCAGCGTCATATTCCTAAGAACACAGAGGCCTGTTGATGAATAATAGGCGTGTGACAGGGTGGTGTGGGCTGGCTCTCGCCTGTGCTGCTCTCAGCTGCTGTGGAGAGCTGTGGGATTCCCAGGAATCCGAGGGTACTGTGTCTGCCTGCACTGCTATTTCCGGACCCGAAGAACTGGGTCTCTCTATCTAGACAGTCCTCAGTGCTCTGGGATGACCTGGGAAACCGCTCTGGTATGCCAGGGTAGGGAAGGATCCTTTCCAACCAGGCCTCGCCACAGCCAGGGACAGAACAGCTAGGAATAAAAAATACTAAATGCCAACTGCTATTGGTCCTACACCCAGATTCTTCCCTGCCCATATTCAAAGTTCATCTTCCTTGTAGGTGGAAAGGCAGGGGGGGTGGGGGACGAGCAGGGAACGGGAGCACGAAGATGCTGAGAACGCGGGGGCAGGGAGTCAGCCCCCTTCAATCAGCAAAGCACTGTCTTCCCATAGGTTTCCCGAAAAGACCAAGCCTCAATTCGGGAAGCTTAGAATTCCACAGCTGGGACCGAGTTCTGCTTCACGCGGGGAGACATCTACCACATTCTGGCTAGAAGCCGTCCATTTCTTTCCCAAGCACCTCTCCCTTAGGGACAGATGGCCGGTGCCTCCCTCTCGTATTATTGCACCCTGACACTGAAGAAGTCCTTCTAACACCATGACAACCAACCCACTCCTTAGAAACACACCCAAAATAGGGATGAGAAGGCCCAACGACGCACGTCGCTTCTGGAGCCTAAAATGCGTGTTCTGAGAGTGAGCCTTAGAGCAGCCTTCCTTAGAGGCTGTGTGTGTGATACAAGCCCCCAAATACCCACGCGATCACGAACAAGCTGAGGAGAACGCGGGGGAAGTGAGAGGAGGAGGGGTTTTCAGGGGCTCACAGACGTTGCTCCTATATCCAGTACCCAGAGCCTTAAGGAATCTTTACATGCAGATGCTAGAGAAATTAACGACCAATAATTTCAAATGATTGGGGGAAAACATTAATTTGCTGAGACATGGTCCATGGAACCCTCACCGGCCAACCTGGATGTTCCAAACCTCAGTTTCCTGAGACACTCCAAATAGTCATGTCTAATCAAAGGTACATCTCCTCCAGGAGCAGTTTTATGTCCTGTGGTTATAGAAAAAATTAACTAAAAATGATAAAAGTATCAAGTAAATTATCGTCACGGGGTCTCGCCCTCACTCCCACTCCGACTCCCATCCTGAAGCCCTGGCATCATCTCCTGGTCATGAGCAGAAACCGCTGAACTTGGAAAGCCTTAGACCAAGATGGGTTCCCCGTGTGTGGTCAGATGAGTTAAAACATTCTAGTGCTTGGAAGGGATGCTTGGTGAACGTAATAGGAAGATGAGACACACCATTTCCAAACACACAGCAGAGTCCTGAAGGAATGGGGGACGGAGCCAGTAAGATGTGATGCCCGGATGGGGAGGGACAGGAGGAGAGTGGGATGACCCGGTACAAAGGGGATGGGAGTATGGAACTAAGGGGTGGTACGAGGTCCCTGGTGACAGGGAGACCAAGAAAAACCAGCAGGGAAAGAGGTCCCAAAGCCAAGACTGATTTATGCTACACTTTTGAGGCCAGCTCTGCCTGTGCATTAAAAAAAAAAAAAAAAAAAAAATTCAGAGAGGAAGAGAGAGAACCATCAGTTGGCTGCTTCCTGCATACCCCACACTGGGGATCGAGCCCGCAACCTGGACACGTGCCCTGACCAGGAATTGAACTGTGACCTCCTGGTTCATAGGTTGATCCTGGGCTGCCTGTGCATTCCTGTCCCCCAGCTTCTTAGTCAACAGTGCCCTCTCCTACCACATCCCTGCCTACATACAAGAAAAATGCCTAGTGACAAGGGGGAGGGAGGGCCCGAGGGCCTGCTAGTGGCCGGGAAGAGAAGGAAGGAAAAGAGATGGGAGGACGGAGGGCAGCGAGAAAGGAAGATTTCAGCACAGGAGTGGACCTTCCTTCCAGTCCTACAACTTCTCTGACAGATAAGGAACTGGCACGAAGGGGTTGTGAACTGTGCAAGATCACTTAGGCAGCCCGTGGGGGAAGCGAAACTCTCACCTCGACTTCAGATTTCCGGTTCAGCGTCCATTCATCTAGTTTATGAGGGGAAGGGGAAGGGAAGAAGAACCGGATGCCATCAAGAACGAAAGAGCAAAATGCAAATGAGAAACAGAAGAATTCTCCACAGGAAGCGCAGAAGACTGATAATCAGTCCAGTAAGTCCAAGCAGTCTGTTGTGACGAAACGAGGCACCGAGACGAGAGCGCCACTTCTGGAGCGAGACCGGCTGGGCGAATCCTGACTTCGCCACCGGCAAGCAGTAACCCTCCCTGAGCCTCAGTTTCCTCAGTCGTGAAACGTGGGTAACAGCGGCCACCCACAGGTTTTGTGCAGATAAAAAAAAGCCGGCTCCACAGCAAAGAGCTTTGTCAGCAGAGTGCGTGGAGCTCCAGTGCGATTAGGACAATGACCACAGAGCTCCTAGCGCCAGGGACACATCGACGACTTCTTACTAGGAAGATGCAGTGAAAATTTTGTTGATGCCTTCCTAAGCGTGGAAAAGCACATCTATTTTCTTTGGCGCTAAATGGGTGTATATATATATCTTTTTGAATTTCCCATAATGAAAAAAACACACAAAAAACTTCCTTTTGCTTTTGTCTTTGGTGGGGCATGCTTCCTTCTGACACCAACTTACTTTTCTTGGTGAGAAAGTCCCCGTCTCAGTTTCGCAACTAAAAAAAAGGGTTGCTTCTTAGCAGAGCGTCACAATTTCTCCACGCCACCCGGCTTAGGCATATGATGGAAACAATGAAGTTTCATATTTCTAATTACTTTCCTTTTCCTTGAGAAATCAATTGGACTTATAGATTATAGCGAGATTAGGAATTCTCAGTATGAAAGAGTTCAGGTGCCAACATGCTTTTTTTTTTCTCCCTTTCACCATCTGTAAAATGGGTGCCACGCGAGGCTCAATCAATTATCTGAATGGGGAACGGCAGGCTCCTGGTGCTGTTTCTTCGGCCCCTCAGGTAACAGTCATCTGACCCCTGATCCAGTGGCTGAAAGACAACGCCCTCCCCCCCCCCCCCCCCGCCCCGCCGTCCCCTCGTCCCCCAGGTGGGTTTCTGTGGCCTCGTCACTCAGGGACCCCGCTCCTGAGGAGTTCTACATTCGTGGATATTTTTAGCCTCATTTACTTTAGCTGGTTCCAATGCCTTCACCACGTGGTTGGCAGCTGTGGGAAGCAGCTGCCGGGTTTGATTTCCAGTCAGTAGCACTTGATATTTCTTGTCAGGTAATTTCTAAAATTCCTTGTATTTTTTTCAGGTGATCTCAACACTTTTTTCCTCCCTCCCCGAATCTAAGGTGTAACCTCGGAGCTGTGCATCAGAGAGCCTGCTCCCGGTTGGGGATGAAGCCAGAACCCTGCTAGAAAGGAAGACATATTTCAGTGTTCAGGACCCACATTTTTCAGGCCCAGAACTGCCAGGTTCTGCTATCAGAACTCTGAGACAGTGTGGTGGGCTCTGGTCCTGACAGCTTCCCGAAGGCCCTCCCCCCTAGTTCTCCAGTTTGAGTAAGGAGCCCGCCCTCTGTCTCCTGGGAAAAAAGCAGAGAGGATGAGGGGTCTTGCTGGCTGCTGGGGACCTACCTTCAGTGACAACGGCTGCAAGGTACAGGAGGTAGTTACTCAGCCAGGGCAAGACTGGACGGGGCCCCGAGCCACCTCCTGCTCCCCTGCCATCCTTTCTGTCCTCCACACGCTTCCCTGTCTGTCTCTCTAGGGCAGGGATGGGGAACCTTTATTTATTTATTTATTTCTACCCAAGGCCATTTGGATGTTTATAACATCATTCGAGGGCCATACAAAATTATCAACTTCAAAAAAATTAGCTTGCTCTATTTGGTCAAATGTTTAATGAACTCAACCCAACTGGCTCTTAGCAGGGCCAGACCCAATGGTTTTGCAGGCCTGATACGGCCCGCGGGCCACACGTTCCTCACCCCTGCTCTAGGTCATTCGGCTGTTAAGTCTCTTGGTTCACCGCATACACCCGCCTACCACAGTGCTTTAATCTTCAGGCCTTTTGCACGCAGTTCCCACCTGGAAGACTCTTGGTCCCTTTTCCAGATCCACTGCTATTTGTCATTTGAGTCTCAACAGTGACGTTACTTTCAGGAGCCTTTCCTGATCCCCCGAGGCAGGTTAACTGTCTCCTGGATGCACTTAACACATTGGACTGTAATCGCCTACTTGCTCACTCCGTTCGCCTCTAGACTGGAAACTCCTGGGTCGGGTCTGGGTTTTATTCACCATTGCATCACTGTTTCCTAGCCCAGTGTCTGGCCTGGCACATAGTAGGTGCTCTGTAAATATTTGTTGAATAATGTTCCAGACCCACCAAGAACTCTCTCCATGTTTTGTTTTGCCTCCTGTATCAAACTCTTTGTTCCTCGAATCATCTCCAAACCTATTTTATCACAAAATCCATTCAAGCAAAGTCCTTTGTTACTTCTGAGTTTGAAAAGAATCTTCTTCAATTGTGCATGTAGGTATGAAAATGCGGCACTGCAGACTCCTAGACAGTGTCTGTGTCTGAGATAAATACATAAATGACAAGGGAAATTCTGGCTGGGTCACTGAAAAGCACTGAGACTGTTCATCTGTATCCTGGTCATTCTTTTTCATGAAGCAGCCTTTTTTTTTTTTTTTGTGGGTGGGTAAGTTTGGACCCCTATTTTTAAGGCATAGTTATTCTTGACAAGGAGAAAGCATAGGTTTCCAACCAAGAAAAAGCTCCCATTGACCATCTGGAACTGTTTTCCCTTTCCTTTCAAGAGAACTCTTCTTACAGTCGAGAGGAAATTTTCAATCACATGCAGTTTCCACTAATGTCCCTTCACCCCACACCCCACCTTCTGCTGTGAGCAGATAGGAACAAATGCCAAGAGCGGCAATTATCAGCAGCTCCACGCAGCCCCTCTGCTGGTCTCTCTACAACCACTTTTCATTCTTTTCACAATGGGTGTCTCTCCCCGGCCTCACCATCCAGGGGTCGTTCAAGCAGTGGCGTCCATGGTGTGTAGGATAACAACACAGGCCTCTTATAACTGCAACACCGTATTTGGCACAGGATTCAACCCTTTGCCCAGTGGCACCCGAGGCTGTGCCTGGTGCTGCCCAATCCACCCTGGATGCTGGCAGGATGACGGGCTGGTGGTGGCCGACCACAGGAGGGAGGGTCCGTGCGGCTGTCCCGGGGGTGTGCACAGAGATGATTGGTAACTGTGTGTCGAGTCCATGGAGAGAGACACTGCCAGGCACAGCGGACTCTACGCCAAAGACCTGCTCTCGGTCCTCATGGATTTTACATCCTGGAGAGAGCCTGACAGACAGGCCGAGGCAAGGCGATTCCTGCCCTAGTCAGAGCTAAACAAAAGCAGCCCCGCTTGATTCTTGCATCAACAGAATTGGTATACTGGGGATGGACCCTGCGTAAGGCTCGCACCTCTCCGTCCCACCGGGCCAATGGTCTGCGGAAGAAGTGGCCTGATCAGAGGGTCGGACCTCCTCCGCCCGCTGGAGAGCTGGTGGTAAGACACCCTGTTGCCACTGCAGGTGGCAGGAAGCCAGAAGGCAGAAATCACAAGCGCAGCGAGCGTCTCCTCAGACTCAGGAAGTTGACAGGGAGAGGAACCACCCTGACCTAGAACGTGGGGGCAGGTGTGTGGGAATTGCGGGGAGGGCTAGTGTGGCAGGCTGAATAATGGCCCCACAGAAGATATCCACATCCGCATTCCTGGGACCTGATACGGCAAAAAAAGGGACGCTGTGGATGTGACTGCACAGGCTCGTGCGACGGGGAGATGATCCCGGATGGTCCAAGTGGACCACAGGTGCAACCACAGGCGTCCTTTAAGAGAGAGGCGGAGGAGAGCCGACACAGACAGAAGAGAAGGCAATGTGATCACAGAGGCAGAGACTGGCGTGATGTGGCTACCAGCCAAGGAGTGCTGGCAGCCCCCAAAAGCTCGAGGCGACGCGGAGCACACACTCCCCTGGAGCCTCCAGAAGGAGCACAGTCCTGCCAACCCTTTGACCTTGGGCCAAAACGGAATCAGTGATACTGACTTTGGACTGCTGGCCTTCAGAACTGAGAAAAATTTCTGTTGTCTCTGCCACCAAGATTATGGTAGTTTGTTACAGAAGCCATGGGGAGCGAAGACGGACAGGGAGGTGTGCCCTTTGATGAGACTTGCGATTCGGTTCCAACAAGCATTAGATGGTAGGACTAATAAGAGAAGAGCAAACAGCCCACATTACTATATTCAGCAGGTTCAGCGAGTACGAAATTCTGAACACACACACACACACACACACACACACCCCTCCTGGAGTGGAATCATTAACGGTTCTTACCTAGCTTTGCAGTGCTGGGTCACCTCTGAGAGAAACTCATGGTAAATCGGAACAGGAACTGGTGAAATGAGGAAAAGAACCATGAAACAAGCTCCCCAGCTCGGTCAGGGCGGGTCCGGGAGGCATCGCGGACGCACAGTGGAGACAACGGTGGGAGCAGCAGAAGGTAAGTGGTCGCTTGGCGAGGGGTGAGCAGCCTGGACAGAGGGGCGAGGGGCACGCCCGCCAGACCCAGGGATGGGGAAGGGCCTGTTTTACAGCCTGAAGAAGCTGCTCCCCGAGGAAGGGTACGGGAACCCTTTCTTAGGAATAAATGTTATCTTCTTGGGCGTATGACTTATTTTTAGAAAGAGGAATGTAGGGACCTTGAACTGCGAGGTGCGCTGCATGGATGTGGCCAGGACAGGGTGCTGGGGTGCTGCCTTTTGCTTACAGCATGGCTTCAGGCTTAGGACGCTAACATGTTTCTATGGTCTCTCAGATGGGAGCTGGAAGAGGGGCCCAGGAGGTGAGAAACCCCCGAGCGAGACAAGCAAGAGAAGGATGCGCTTCGCAGCCTTGGCAGCGTTCCAAGGGGCTCTCCAGAGACCAGGCGGATCGCTGTGGGCGAGGCCTTGTGCTGACTTCCAACCTGAAACCAAGGCGGGGACCACACAGTCTTCCCAGGGGCGCCCGCTGCATCTACCTCGAGCACCCTCGTCCCAAACCCTGCCTTCCTGACGGGTCGGCATCGCTGACGGAACGCTCACAGTACCCACAGCACGGAGGAAGTGTCACGGGGGTTGGCAGTGAAAGCAGACGGCACAGTCTCAGTTCTCCAGGGAGAAACAAAGAACGACGCCCAAACCAAGACCAAAACCAAACACACAGGTGACAGATATCTAAGGCAGTGACACCCAGAGGAACTGGCAAAGGAGCGAGGATCTGCGTTCGTGACGTCCCCGGCTAGGCTGTCTCTGTGGCCTTGGGGAAGCCACAGAGCCTGTCTATTTTCGTCCATCTGTAAAATAAGTTTACTACAATAACATGACTCAGATGATTGTGAGAATTAAGTGAGATTACGTGAAGGCACTTTTAAAACTGTAACAATGATATCTCAAAATACAATGTATAGCATAAGGAAATATGAACAAAATTACAGGGAGGAAGGGTAGAGAAAATATAGCCTGTTAGTCTAATTCCAAGGATATAATTTGTTGTGACTCATAAGGATACTCTGGGATAATAATGAGAGCGATCATTCAAGAGGAGAGAACATCTTGATACTGAGCACAGTCTATGTTGGTTGCTGCCTGCCCCCTTCTTCAGTGCTCTGCGGTCCGTCCCTTTGGAGAGCGGATCCACCCCGCTCCAACCTCGGGCCCTGCTGCCCATCACAGGGCCACACTCCCACTCTCAGGGACGGGCACGGCATCTGGACCCTGGTCCCTGGCCCTCAAGCTTTAGCCTGGATGGAGGGCATGTGAGCTAATCAGAGCTTGTCCTTGGGATTCATCTATTTTGAAGTATGAAAGGTTTTTCTCTTCCTCCAGGTTGCTATGCTGGCACAATGCAAGCCTGGAGCTGCCCGTGGCTGATTTTCCCAGCGCAGAGCCTGGAGTAGGCAAGGGTTAGGGGAGTGGAGAAAGAGAGCAGGGCTGGAGGAAGAAAGTGGGTCTTGATTATGATCAAGTCCTTGGTTCGAGCGCTTAAGTCTCCAGGGTCCTACAAGTCTGGGTTTAAACAGATCATTTCATCTGAAAGAGTTCTGATCAGACAGTAAGCTTACTCTGCCACGCTGAACGACCTTGAGGAGGGCAAATAAGAATGTTGGAAAAAGACTCTACAAAGGCCATTGTTTTTCCTTAAAAACAAAACAAAATAAAACCAACAACAACACAAATCAAAACAACAACAACGAAGGGTGGGAACCAGCTCAGCACTTAGAAACATTTGTCCTCAGTTTCCTAAGCCTGGCTCAGCAGGACCCTCCGCTGCACTGCTCGCACACAAGGCCCTGGGCACGCAGGATGATAAGCGCCGGGAGGGCGTTCAGAGAGGGTCTGGCTAGATCACCCCAACACCTGACAGGCATGATCAGCCAGGAACGTGAAGTCAAAATATACACAGACAATAACGCGGGAACGTGAAGAGGCAACAGGGAAGCTTCCGAAGGATGAAGTGCCAGATGTTTTTCATAATTTGTTTACCGAGCAGCAACAACGGGAATCGCACAATGGTACTGTCTCAGAGGCCAGTGCCCTTTAAGCAGAAACTCGATCTTAACGGCTGTGTCGTTATCTGGTTGTAAACCACAGTACCAAGCAGCTGATCCACCGGCTCCTACAGGAGGAGAACAGCTCAGGTCCTGGAATGCACCACTCTGGTTCTGATGGGACTGAGGATGCCCCTGGCCATGCCCCTGGTGAGCGTGGAGCCAGAGACAAAGGAATGATAAACATGCACATCTTTCTGTGACTCCTCTGATCTCCATCTCCCAACCAGATAGGATCTGCCTTCTTTTGAGCCTCCTCACAAGCTTACATCTGTGACAGATGGCGCCTACGCCGTGACACGAATTCAGAAATCAAGAGATCGTGGCAGGTGAAACTGTGTCGTGCCAGCATCTTATGGTGACCTATGGCCTTCCAAGAGGTTCCCAAGTGGGGCATCTGGATTAACCTGAGAAGCATACGTGGGGAATCTTAAAAGTTGCTGAGAGCCAGTGTCAGGTAGACAGTCTCGCTGAAAACCTGGCGCAGGTGTTGGGAGTGCCCAGAGAGCGATGCGCCCGTTTTGCTGCAGGAGAGCCGAGGCCCTCCACTCCCACTGTTGGCTGAACAACAAATCCATGCAGCTTTATCTACACGAAGGTTATCTCGCTGGGTGGTTACAAAATGAATGAGACACATCCGCTTGAAGAAGCCAGACTTCGTTACTGCGCCCGGCTTCCCTGGGTTTTCTGCGGCACTGAGTTCAGTCAGTTGTCGGCGATTTGCCTTGGTTTTTGTTCCTGGACCTCCCTGGTGGCCGGAGAACACTCTCTGTGGTACAGCATGTTCTGTCTTCCTACTTTGTTTTTAAAACCTCACCTGAGGATACTTATTCTACTGATTTTTTTTAGAGAGAGTAGAGGGGAGGGTGGGGTCGGCGGGGGGGCGGGGGGAGACACACATCGATTGGTTGTCTACCGCATGAACCCCAATTGCACGGGCCCCAACTGGGACCGGGGATGGAACCTGAAACCAAGGGTTGTGCCCTTGACCGGGAATTGAACCGGAGACCCTTCGTTCTGCAGGCCGATGCTGTAACCACTGAGCCAACCAGCCAGGGCTTGTCTTCCTACTTTTTAATCATCTTCTGGTCCCTTCCTCTTCCTTCTGCCTCCATAACTTCAGGTACTTTCTACATGCTGGTAACTCCCAAATCCGTATCTCCAGTCCACTAGAACCCCAAACCTTAGACTCAAACCACCCCGGCACGTCTCCACTTGGCTGGGAGGCAGCTGGGTGTGCTGTCCGGCCACCCCTCGGCCAGAAGCCTGCAGGTCCTCTCTGACGCGGCCTTTCCTCTCCCGCTACGCAGCATCCATCAGCAAGTCCTGTGATTTTACCTTGTAAATCCCTTCATCCTTTCATCCCCACTGCTACCTCACTCTTCATCGCATCTCCCCGCAATGGCTGCTAACAGCTTCCTCTGGTATCCCTGCCCACCCCCCCAACTCTTCAAGCTGAACCAGAATGACCTTAGTAAAAGGTAAATATGTAAGTTACAAATCCCGTCTCCCGCTTAAAACCCTCGAGTTCCTACTGCCCTGGGGGGCTGGTGTGTGTGTGTGTGTGTGTGTGTGGGGGGGGGAGTCCAAATGCTTGCTGGCGCCTCTGTGATCTGCTTCCCTCTCTGGTTCCTGCCTCTCCCTCCCTCCCTCCCTCCCTCCCTCCCAGGGTTCCTGCCTCCCGCTCCTCCAGTGATCTCAGGTCTCCACACTTCCTGCTACCCTGGCTTTCACAACTGCTTGTCTGTGTGCGCTCTCCCCACCTCCCCCCGCCCGCCCCCATTCGGAGTTCATCCTAAGGAAGTAATTGGAAGCTCCAACAAAGATGGATCACAGGATGCTCATCACGGCACAAATTATAATGAAAAACTTAAAAACTACCAAAATGTCCAACAAACATTTTTTTTTTGATTTAAGAATGTTTTAAAACTTATCTTTATGACAAACATTTTTAAGTTAATTAAGTTAGTTAATCCTCACCAGAGGATATTTTTTTTCATTGCTTTTCCAGAGAAAGCGGGAGGGAGGGGGGGAGAGAGAAAGAGAAACACGGATGTGAGAGAGACACACTGATTGGTTGCCTCCCACACGGGCCCTAGTGGAACCTGCAACCCAGGTACATGCCCTTGGCTGAGAATCGAACCTACAACCCTTCGGCGCATGGACTGATGTTCTATCCACTGAACCACACCGGCCAGGGTCAACAAACCTACTTTTTAAAGGACAGCATGCAGGTGTGTGTTATATTTGAGGAGAAAACCAAGGTATCAAGCGTCTTTCCATCACGTCCCAGATACTAAACTAGGAGGGGCACGTATTTATTTCTGCGTGACAAAGTTCTAGGGCAGTGGTCGGCAAACTCCTTAGTCAACAGAGCCAAATATCAACAGTACAACGATTGAAATTTCTTTTGAGAGCCAAATTTTTTAAACTTAAACAACTTCTAACGCCACTTCTTCAAAACAGACTCGCCCAGGCCATGGTATTTTGTGGCAGAGCCACACTCAAGGGGCCAAAGAGCCACATGTGGCTCGCGAGCCGCAGTTTGCCGACCACTGTTCTAGGGGATTTTAATTTTTTTCCTTTTGACTTTTCTATGTTTTCTAAAATTTCTCCATGAGCATGCAATCATTATTTTCATAATTATGAAAAAAACAACAGCCAATACTTAATTTTTTTTTTTTTTTAGAGACGACCATCCCTGGGCAAGGTAACACAGGGCCGATGTAAACAGGGAAGAGCCTATTTCTCGGGGAGGACTGCTTGGCAGGGCAGGTTTAAATGCTTAACTGGTGTGATATCAAAGCTCGCCAGGGCGTCCGGAGATAATCTGCGGCCACGGGTGAGGGCAACAGCTGAAGAGGGTGGGGGGTGTTTCCGCGGATGCTCCACTAACAAATGCCAGGGCTAATCTTAACTCCTCATTTTTGGGATGTGTTTTCACTCCTGACTAAATCCTCCCTCCTTTCTCTCCTCGGCCCCTCCGTGGATGTGGGCACACGTTGTGGTCTTGTTCAACCAGCCGGGGGTGGGGGTGGGGGTGAGGTGGGGGTGGGGGGGCATAAGAAGAAATGGAGTCGAGTGAGTGAAATGTGGTTAATTCTCACCCGCCCCCCCCCCCCCCCCCCCAGCTGCTGCACGTCACTCAGCAGGGAACAGCAGGTGTCACCCTGCCAGTCCGGGGCCTGAGAGAGCGGAAAGTGAGCACACAAAGGTTTTGTTCTCCAGAAAAATGAAAATCATGCAGCTAAGCCCGTACAGCTGTATCCAGTGGCCATTTGGGCTACATTAGTCTTTGCAAAGTAACAGGAGACATGGAGTGCACGCCTGAGAATTTTACACAGTGTGTGTGTGTGTGCGCGTGTGCGTGCGCGCGCGTGCGTGCGTGTGTGTTGGGCGGGGGGGTTTGGCCCCTGGAGGGGGGTTGCCCCCTGAATGGAGCACAGATGCTCCTTCCGTTAAAGGTTCTTTTCTGTCTTAATTAAATTTGGAGTTCAATCCATAAGCAGTGTTAGAGGGTATACTTTTGGGAAAACAAGATCACACTTGCAGCCTACACAAAAAGGTCCTTTTAAAGCACAAAATTGGAAATACAGCCTCTTTTGCTCATTTAAGTATGATTGCTGATTAAGTTTTCACTTTAAACTCTGACCCAGCACATAGCATTTGTTGCAAAGCATGTATTAAAATAATTAAGCAAATAATTGAAAAACATACTTTTTGAAACAAAGATTTCAGCCCTGGCCTGGCAGCTCAGTGGGGTGGAGCATTGTCCTGGACACCAAAAATATTCTGGGTTCAATTCCTGGTCAGGCACAAGCGTAGGTTGGGGGTTCAAGCCTTGGTTGGGGCACATATGAGAGGAAGCCGATCGATGTTCTGTCTCTCTCTCTCCCCCCTTTCCTACCTGTCTAAAACCAATGAAACATATCCTTGGGTGAGAATTGAAAAAAAAAGTCTCTCTGAAGAGAAACAGTAGAATTCGTGCACAGGTGGGGTCCCTCTGGGTGGCCTGCAGGGATCGGGCCAAAACTCGTAGTCCAACGCTGCCTGAAGCTCCTACCTGCCACTCCCGCTCATCCCGGCCCCACTGTGCCTGCCATGGGCTCGCGCCCAATCAGCCCCGATCAAGAGAGGCTTGCGCTGCTGCAGCAGCGCTCACGAGCCATGAGCCCTGCGTCTGGTGCTCTCCCAAGGGGCGTGGCCTGCGGGATTGGTCTGAAACCAGCTCTCCGACATCCCCTGAGGGGTCCAGAGGGTGCAGGTCAGGGTGAGTGACCCCACGGGTGCACAATTGGGCCGGGGAGGGACTGTGGGAGGGCTTCAGGGCATGTCCAGTTCATCTCGCTCAGTCCTGATAGGCTGACCACAGCAGCAAGCTAACCTACTGGTCGGAGCATCTGCCCCCTGGTGGTCAGTGCACATCATAGCGAGCGGTTGAACAGCCTTAGCATATCATTAGCATATTACGCTTTGATTGGTTGTTCAGTTGTTCTGCCGTTTGGTCTATTTGCATATTACCCTTTTATTATATAGGAGGATTGATAGAAAACATAGGAACAATTAGGTAATATCTTTGAAGATCTCAGAGTGTCTTCCCTACAGAAACAAGACTGTAGCAATCTGCGGGAGAAGGACACATTTCTTTCTCATACTTAACTCTATTCCTGAGGAGAGTGTCGGTACTCAAAGTCATGAGGCAGAACATAGTGAGAGACCAGGGAGCAGGAAAGAGTTATGGGTCCCAGGGCTACAGACTCTGATTCTGTTAGTTCCTAGGTCTAGAAGAAAGCGAGCCAGCGAGAAATCAGTCATCTCTGGATGAGGGAAAACAAAAGAAGATCAGTTACAACTCGGAAGGGGCCTTTAGTATTACAGCTGGATAAAGTGAGTGGGTTCTTATTGGTTTAGATATTAAAATGACCCATTAATATGGCTGTTTGGGTTAAATGAGTGATGAGGCTTATGTGCTGACTGAATTTCCTTGATTTTCAAATGGCTTGTTCTAAAGGGAATGCCAATTTATTAGAACCACACTAGAATTACTATTCTCAGAATCACATGTAAGGTGGGAAAAAAATGAGAGTACGAATAAGAAAATATTAGGCAGTATGTATTTCATCCTCAAGTTTGAATTGTTTCTTGGAATCGGATCTGTAGACTTTTCCACTTGACACCCTTAAACATTGGCAGTATTCCAGCAATTGTTACCAACTCCTTGAAGCTTCATTGCCCAGGGTTTCATTTTGGTGGTTTGGAAGAAAGTCCCATGAATTGCATCCTTTCACAGTTAGAAATCGAAGGGGGCGGGGGGCGGGCGGGGGGGAGTTACACTTCTTGTTAGCAGGAAGTGGAGGTTGGGAAGGGATTCTATTTTTGAGGTTGAAAGGCCACCTTTGACCCAGAAATGTGCGGCCGCATAAAGACATTTCTCTGTTCCGTCTTAGTCGATTTACCCAAAGAATGGAGAAACACAGCCCGGTTTCCTCCTGGGGTCCTGAGATAATCCCTATTAACCGCATCTCAAGAATTTTAGATTTTCAGGTGTTTAAATGATCTTGTGTGACCCATGCATGTCCACAGTCACTTTAAATTTAGATTATTCAAAACCTTTCAAATTGAAATCTTGATTGTATTCTAAGATATGAGGGTCAGAATTTATTCTTCTGGACCAGGGGATGGGAAACTAAGGCCTAAATCTGGCTTACTGCCTGCTTTTGTAAATAAAGTTTTATTGGAACACAGCCATATCCATTTATTTACATATTGTCTCTGGATGCTTTTGTGCCATAATGGAAGAGCTGAGGACTTGCAGCAGAGGTCATATGGTCCTCAAAGGGGTCCCCAGAGAAAACAATGCATCCATAGAGAAGAAAATGTAATCCTCCCATAATGGCCGCTCTGAAGGAAACGTTTATAAAATTATAGTAACAGAAACACTAGTTACTGGTTTCGATTTAGAGTCAATCATCGAAGTATAAAACAATGTAAATATTAACAATGTCAAAAAAAAAAAAAGCTAGAGCTGGGAAAAGTTCAAGAAGGGGCACGTATATCTATTCCACTTGGGGGTGTCTTACGAGATGGCGCCTGAAGTTGATGGGGCATGAAATTTTCTTTTTATTTCACTGATTCTAAAGCTCACATTTAAAAAAATCCTTTAATGTCTTTGAAACTGGGATGCTCCTTACTCTTTTTTTTAAAAAAAATGTATTTTTATTGATTTCAGAGAGGAAGGGAGAAGGAGAGAGAGATGGAAACATCAATGATGAGAAAGAATCATTGATCGGCTGCCTCCTGCAGGCCCCTTCTGGGGATCGAGCCCGCAACCCTGGCATGTGCCCTTGACTGGAATCGAACCCGGGACCCTTCAGTCCGCAGGCTAACGCCCTACCCACTGAGCCAAACCAGCTAGGGTGCTCCTTACTCTTGATGATACCCTAATAATATAATTGGCAGTGTGTTTCCCTTAGTGGAATATAAAATAATGGGGTATCTTAAAATAGATGGCACCTTAGATCTGATGATGCAGTATCTTGCGTTGGAAAAGTAACCGATAGTAGGTAAATAAAGGGACCTGTGGTGGCACGGGGTCCGGGATGTGACCCCAGCTCAAGCTGCTTTGGAGGCTGGGGTGGCGGGGAGAAGAAGCATGGCAGGTTGAGGAAGAGGACCGATCCCCTCCTTCCTCAGGTTGTAAGAAGCTCACCTGGTGCAATAAGGAACTTAAAACAATGGAGGAGTGGAAGGTAGGAGGAGGGAGTCCTAAGTCTTTCAGTGCCCACTCTACGCAGGTTGTTAATGTCCCCCAAAAGGCCATTCCAGTGAGTCAAAACACAGGTGTTTCAAATCCAGCATCACAGTCAACGCCACAGCGACCAAAGCTAAAAGGAGTGATGAGAGAAAAGATGGAGCCTCGAAGCTCGGGGTGGAGACGGAAAAGGTGCTCAGCATTCCGACCGCACCGATGCCCACGGCGGTCCGGAGGGGGCGGGGCTGCTGGCCCTGGGGATGATTTCCCACTCTGGAAAACTTCAAGCATCGGAAGGGAACCTTCCACCGAGCAGATGGAGCGTGCTCGGGGAAAACAGGAGAAATGAGCTCACCTGGAGCTCTGTGGGGAGCGAGGAACTTCCTGAGGATACGAGGGAAACAGCTAGTGCCTCTCGTCTGGCTAGGCTTCCGTCGGGTCTAGAAGAACGGAATCCATCCAGGCAAAAACTCCGTCTGGCAGATGCACAAGATGCTCCCAATACTTCTAGCAGCTGGAATGAAATGCAGTTGCTTCCCTGTGGTTTGAAGAAAAGCAGCATTCTTGACTTTCCCAGCTGAACCCAGGGGCAGAGTCATCTCCCAGGACGAGGAATGAAAGTCATTAAGCGCAAATGCAATGGCTGTTTTCACGTGCTGCTTTCAGTACTGTGACTCGCTGTAATTCGCCATCACCGGAGGCCTGGCCCTTGTCGAAGGCTTCGTCAGGAACCGTGATAGAGGTTACTGCTGCCGTCTCGGTTATACGCGGTGCTCAGTGCTGTGGATGGGCTGGGGGTTTATCCTTCCTGAGCTCACCTAACTTCTTCCGCTGTTGGTCCCAAGTTGAAGATGCTTTGGGCGGCAGCCCGGCTTCTGTTTACATTGGACAATCAGTACACACACTGATGTGTTTTCCAATGGCCAGCGTTATCAATGTGTTATATTAGTATTTGTGAAATTTGCTATTTTTAATAAAGTGATTGTTTTTAAAAAGTAACCAGTAAATCATCAATAATGAAAAAACTAACAATAATTGGGAGGGAGGGAGAGACTAAAGGCAGCTAAATAAACCATCATCCCTTATAGTCAAAGGTCAATAATGTCCAAAGCAGTAGCAGAAGCACGTTGTTTATTTATCTTTTCATTATAAACTTTTCCCCTGTTTGATTTTTAAAAAGTATATAGATATATATTGATTTCAGAGAGGAAGGGAGAGGAAGAGAGAGATGAAACATCAATGATAAGAGAGAATCATTGATTGGCTGCCTCCTGCATGCACCCTATTGGGGGTCAAGCCCCACAACCCAGGCATGTGCCCTGACCAGGAATGGAACCTGGTCATCCTGGTTCATAGGTCCACGCTCAACCACAGAGCCACACCAGCCAGGTTCCACTATTTGATTTTGAAAAACCATATGGTATTAGTTTCTTGTGGCTGCTGTAACAAATTACCATAAACTTGGTGGCTGGAAGCAACAGAAATTTATTCTCTTACAGCTCTGGATGGCAGAGTCTGAAATCAAGATGTTGCAAAGGCCACATTCCTCCAGACTCAGAGGCTCTCGGGTTCCTGGCCGCTTCCAGTGTCTGGTGGCTGCATTCCTCCAAGCTCTCCCTCCACTGCCTTCTGTGTGTCAAACCTCCCTTTGCCCTTCCCTGTCCTCTAAGTGCACGTGTGGTGGCCTTGAGGACTCACCTGGATAATCCAAGAGAATCTCCGAATTGCAAGAACCTTAATTTAATTATATCCACAAAGACCTTTTCTCCAAATAAGTAACATTCACTGGCTCTGGGGATTAGAACATGGACATGCCTTTGGGAGCCATTATCAGCCTACCCATGGCATTAGTTTGATTAAAAAACCCCCACAAAAAACAAATCTTAAGTCATTCTACAATTTGAAGTCCTTTAGTGCCTACCCATAAGTTCCAGGATCAAGTTCAAATGATCTTTAAACCGAAGCACAAGAAACAAAAGAAAAATTGAATAGATACACTGGACTTCAAGATTAAAAACTTTTGGACTTCCAAGAACACCATCAAGAACATGAAGAGCCAAGCCACAGAATGGGAGAAATATTTGCAAATCATATATCTGATAACTTAGAACTCAGGGAGAAGAACACAACACAATTAAGCAAACTGGCAAAGGATCTAAATAGGCATTTTTTGAAGGAAGATATAAAAATAGCCAATAAACACATGACAAGATGCTCTACACCAGGCGTCCTCAAACTACGGCCCGTGGGCCACATGCAGCCCGCCGAGGACATTGATCCGGCCCGTCGGGTGCCGCTGCCTGTCCTGCTTAGCAGCCGACTCGTCCCGGGCCCGCAGTGCGCATAGGAATTTGTTCATAGTTTTTTTTTTTAAAACTATAGTCCGGCTCTCCAACGGTCTGAGGGACAGTGAACTGGCCCCCTGTTTAAAAAGTTTGAGGACCCCTGCTCTACACCGTTCGTCATCAGGGAGCTAAAAATCAAAACCACAACGAGATACCACTTCATACCAACTGGGATGACTGTACTAAAAAAGGCAAATAACATCTATTAGCAAGGAACAGAGAAATTGGAAAATAATCTGGCAGCCCTTCAAAGAGTTAAACATGGAGTTACCATATGAGCCAGCAATTTCACTCCTAGGAATATACCCAAGAAGAATGAAAACAAGTCCACATAGAAACTTATACATGAATGTTCACTATAGCATTACTCATAATAGCCCAACCCAAATGTTCATCAGCTGACAAAGAGAGAAACAAAATGCTGCATGAACTCACATAATGGAATATTATTTGGGAGTGAAAAGGAATGAATTATGGATACCTACTACGACTTAGATGAACCTTGGGAATACTGAGCTAAGTGAGAGAAGCCAGTCACAGGACCACATATGATATGATTCCATTATGTGAACTGTCCAGAATAGGCACATCTATAGTGACAGGAAGTAGGTAAGTTGAGGAGTTTAAAGGGAATGGTGGTGGTGGGGTGACTGCCAAAGGGTATGAGGTTTTCATTTGGGGTGATGAAAATGTTCTAGGTTGATTATGGTGATGATCACACAACTCTGAATATACTAGAACCAATGAATTGTAGGCTTTACTTGGGTGGATTGTATGGTATGTGAATTATCTATAATAATAAAAGTGTAATATGCTAATTAGAATCGACGTCCTTCTGGATGAAGCTGGGGCTGCAAGGGAAGCCTGGGCCCCAGGTGCCTGCTGGCAGCTGGATGGAAGCCCGGTCCCGGGTGCCAGAGGGAAACTGGTGCCGGCAGCCGGGGGAAGGAAGGCCTACTCCTGCATGAATTTTGTGCATCGGGCCTCTAGTATTCCAATAAAGCTCTTTATACACAGATTAGAGGCTGATGCATGAAATTCATGCCAGAGTAGGCCTTTGCAGCCACAGCCAGCCTCAGTGGTTGCTTTGATCCCGCGGCTGCAGCCCCAGCTTCGTCCAGAAGGTTGTCTGGAAGGATGTCCGGACGGCCATTCGGTCGATTTGCATATTACACTTTTATTATTATAGATAGTCTATAGAATCAGAGTCTTAAAAAATATATTTTTACTGATTTCAGAGAGGAAGAGAAAGGAAGAGAGATAGAAACATCAATGATGAGAGAGAATCATTGATCGGCTGCCTCCTGCATGCCCTCCCACCCCCCACTGGGAATTGAGCCTGCAACCTGGGCATGTGCCCTTGGCCGGAATTGAACCCAGGACCCTTCAGTCAGACCCACTGAGCCAAACCAGCTAGGGCTAATCAGAGAGTCTGTGGCCCAGTTTCAGTTCTGAGAGAACACGCAGATGGATGAGAGAGTACATGCATGTCACAGGCTTAGCAGGGCCCCAGCAGGTGGCAGATCCCTGCACGTGGGCAACACTGCTATTACCTGCCCGGCATCTGAAGGCACTTGGCCCCTGCCTATTGGCCCCTGGTCATCACTTTAACCCTGTGTCAGGGCAGTCTCCTCCGCACCCCTCCCACCTCACAGGCAGCGGTACTCAATGAGCAGAGTGCCCTGAACCGGCTTCAGCACACCTGCTTTTACTAGAGGACGCTCTCTTTCTCCCCTGCCTTCAGCCTGGCTCATTCCCCTTCCTGCCCCCTTCTGGGTTTCCTGAGCTCTATCTCTTCCAGGACGCTTCCCCTGGTTCTGAAGACCGCCCTGCCCTTCCCACTGGGCCGCTGTTCCTCCTGGGAGCTCCCACAGCTGCCCGCTCACTCCTGTCACAGCACTTACCATTCCCGATGGCATCTGCCTGCCTGCCTCACGTGTTACGCATCTTTATATAAAGATGCCTAGCAGAGGGGCAAAGAGTAAGAAATGCACCTGCTAAATAACCGCGGGCCATACAGAGAAGAGTTCTGGTGGTGTCAGCAGTAGAGTAACATTTCCCCGGGGAAAAGAAAAGATTTTTCCTCTTGTATCCAGACTAAAGCACTTCCCTGTTTCCCTGGGCCCCAGCGCCTGGCAGGTGGCTCTGGTCCTTCCCTTCCCCTGCGTGCGTGCGTGTGCAGACCTGCCCTGCTGTCTGCTTCCCACCGCGTGACCCGGGACAGGCACACGGTGTCTCTGTGACGCAGGTCAAGCCCTGCTTCAGCGGTGGCCCTGTCTGTTTATTAACACTTTACTGACGCACAGGTTCAGACGCGTGTGCTTCGCGGGAAGGGGCGTCTAAGGAGCAAAGGCAGCATGAGGGTCACTCCTGGCAGCGTTTGGAAAATGCACTTGCAGGCCCTGTGGGAGGTGATGCTCAGAGAAAGCCAGCAGTGTGAGCACGAGAGGGAATGGCTGCTTTCTAAATGCACCCCCGATCCTAAGCTCAGTGACTGACCCAGGGAGGCCTGTAGGAAACGCCCTGTGACCCTCAGAGGTTGTGAGTGTCCTAACCCAGGGTATCCAAGCCAGGGCAGCAGGACTTGGGAGCCAGTGATCTTGAGCTCCACCCCAGTGATTACTGATAATCCATATATGTCTGTGAACCAGGTGAGAGTGATTTTAAAGATAAAGGCTGCCACACTGCACCACTCCAGGTGCTCTCGCTACATCCTGATAGATAATCCTGCATACAGGAAAGCAGTAAGGGCTTGCTTATTTTTTATAACACTGGCCTTTAAAAAAAATACTATCCAAAATGTACGCATAACTTAATGAAATGATGATTTTTTTATTTTTACTCTGCAACTTTAAAAAAAATTATTTTTGTTAATCCTCACCTGAGGATATTTTCCCATTGATTTTTAGAGAGAGTGGAAGGGAGCGAGACAGAGAGAAACATCGATGTGAGAGAGACACACTGATTGGTTGTCTCCACACGCTCCGACCAGGGCCAGGGATCGAGCCTGTAACAAGGTATGTGCCTTTGACTGGAATCGAACCCGGGACCCTTGAGTCTGAGGGCTGATGCTCTATCCACTGAGCCAAACTGGCAAGGGCTACTTTGCAACTTTTGAATATTCCAAAGCTATCCCTATACATCTGTAGAAATAAATCTCTTTTTTTCCCTAAGTTCTTTAACAACCACAAATAATCTTACACAAACAGAATTATATATATATTTTTTGGTTCAGTCTTCTTTTTCCTTTTCAGTGATATATTTTAAAAATTTATATTTTAGAGTTTATATCCAAACCTGAGGATGACTGAGTAGGGAAAAATTTCATTATTAGCCACATCGTGGACGGTGCTCTTAGCAAATACTAGCAACCTTTCTCTTGTCTTGTCCCCAGTGCATTTTACTGATGAGGGTTAGAAAAGCAAAGGCCGGCAGCTCTCACGGGTCCCAGGAAAACACGCCAGATGGCAATTCTCAAAGTCAGTACATTCATATGCAGAAAATGAGACTCAATGACATATTCTTCAGAGGCTTCCTAGCATCAGCAATTACTTTTCCTTCCCTTTATTAAGACCGAAAAGGAGCAACACTGGCACGTGCCCACTCCCCGCCCCAACCCTGACCTTCTATGCATATGTGTCTATATATACACACTGACATATACAGGGTGGGACAAAAGTAGGTTTACAGTTGTTCCTATGGAAAATAACACAATAATAAAGAATAATAAAACCTGTGTTTCACATACAACTATAAACCTACGTTTGCCCCATCCGGTATAAATGCATATGCAAATTAGCCAAATTTCCTACCTTATTAGTGGATCTGGTAAAATATTTGATAGAGGATAAAAATGAGTACTTTGAGCTCTCTGTGATTTTTCCTTCTCTGAGTTTCCTCTCTTCCTTGTGAGCACCTGCGTTCTGGCACCTGCATGGGGTGAGCGGAGGGGCGAGGAATGTGCCCACCTGCCACGCGCCATCACAGACCCCCCCTTTCCTGACCCCTCCTCCCCAACACCTGTGGCTTGGAGTCTGCCCCTCTCCTTAAGCAGACTGGACAGTGACGTGGGCGGAGGAGCCAGAGGGAACGGAGCTGAAATCCTGACTCCGCCGCTTACTAGCCGTGGCCGCTGGCGGCAAGGGACAAGCATTTCTGGGTCTCAAGTTTCCTCATCTGGAAAATGGGAGGAATACCACCCCACTTCCTACTCATGAGCCGCTCTGAAGAATGGTGACCACTGCCTCTCTTCTGCCCTGTCTGGCCCCTAGGTCACTGATCCAGACTCAGGTTCTATTACTCTGCCGGGCAGGCGGCAGATTTTCATGAACAATGACAGCGAGGTGGGGAAAGTTAGTTGTTATACATTCTTATTGTGATACAGAACCTCTCGGTTCAAATTTTATATGCAATCACCCATATGAATGAACCCGTTTTCTGAACGTGTCCAAATAATTAAAAAAAAATTATCACCCAAGTATATTTTTTCCATTGCTTTTTTTAGAGAGTAGAGAGTAGAAGGGAGGAAGGGCGGGACGGAAGAGGAGAGAGAGAAACATTGATGTGAGAGAGACACACTGATTGGTTGCCTCCTGCATGCAACCCATTCGGTTCAGGGATTGAGCCTGCAACCCAAGTACGCGCCCTTGACCTGGAATTGAACCCGTGACCTTTCGGTGCCTGGGCTGATGCTCTAACAGCCAGGTGATTTTTTTGGTTCCATAATAAGTGTCTCTCTGCTCTACATTGAAGAATAGAAGTAGGCTGACATCCTTTCCCCCTTTGCTTCTGTTTACATACAAATAGAATTTAAGATCTGTTTCTCTTTTCTGGTTTTTTTTTCTAAAGGACTTGGGGTACTTGAGGGTATGCATCTGAAGTGCTGGGCTAGAGTACGGTGACTATGAATCTCATTGGGTTTGAATAGGGCACGCTTACGGTGGAGACTCCTAGCAAACAGGCACCGAGGCCTTCACACACCAGGTGGTGCAGAGTCAGCGGATTCCCTCCCCTTGATCGGCCTGCCCCGCGCCCCAGGCTGCCCTGTGCCGGCCGGCTGGCTCTGAGCAGGTATCCATCCCTATGCTGCACTAAAGGAGCTGCCTGTCCACTGTGGACTTAGACACTCTGAGGGCTGAACAGTAGCTCACCCACTCTCAGGTTTTCCTTTGAAATTCAGTAATGAACTCATTAAATCACCAACTTGTTGTGACAGGAAGTCATTCAGATGCTGATGTTATTGCCATGGAAACCATCCTTCTGCCGAGCTCTGAGCTGTCTTTGCCCAGGAGCACCCTGGCTCCATAATCACTGTCATCCCCAAATAACACGCAGCCATCACGGCTCCAGCAAGTCCAGAAGCAGGGGGCATACAGAGCCTATTCCTGCCTGCAGATGAATCCTGGGTTTTCACATTTTTAGCACACATCTCTGGTCTGTACCGGCCGTCTTTTAAATTCCGACACGCTGGCTGCTTTCCAGCGCCCTTCCTAGAGCAGCAGACAAAGGATTTTTGGGGAGATCACTGTCAGGGGATACTGTTTAAAGAGAACCTACTGCTTCCCCAAATCTTTGTACATCCACAGACAGAAAAATGAGTTCTCCTGCCTTTTAGGAGAGACCCCGAGAGAGGACGCCAAATTCCATTGTAGTTCATATCCTATAAAACCTGAAGGTTTCCTGGCTAGATCAGCAATGCCCCAATGCAAGTTCAAAGCGATATTTCCTTACTTTGTGAGCATCACCTAGACTAGGGGTGGGGAACTTTTTCTCTGCCAAAGGCCACTTGGATATTTATAACATAATTTGTAGGCCAAATAAAATTATCACCTTAAAAATTAGCCTGCTCTATTTGGTCAAACATTGAATTAACTCACCCCTAATGCCTTGGCAGGGCCAGACCCAATGATTTCTCAGGCCTTAGATGGCTCTCGGGCTGGGCGTTCCCTACCCCTGACCTAGACCCGTAGTCGGCAAACTGCGGCTCACGAGCCACATGTGGCTCTTTGGCCCCTTGAGTGTGGCTCTTCCACAAAATACCACGGCCTGGGCGAGTCTATTTTGAAGAAGTGACGTTAGAAGAATAAGTTTAAAAAATTTGGCTCTCAAAAGAAATTTCAATCGTTGTACTGTTGATATTTGGCTCTGTTGACTAAGGAGTTTGCCGACCACTGACCTAGACCATTGCTGAGATCCATTCCTGAAGGCTGACCAAGTCAGAGAGGAGGAACGCATCTCATGTGCAGCAGCCATCAGCCTTCTTGTACATGTTACAGCACCTGTTAGTCAGCGAGTCTGTAACTGTACCCTTCAGTTACTTAGCACCTGACACGCACTGCACCAGGCATTTTACATTCTGTTTCATGATTTAAATTAACCTACAGGAAAATCCCACGAGGCAGCTATTTTTGTCCCAATTTAACAGCTAAGGAGTGTGCAGCGCAAAGCAATGAGGTGACTTTAATAAATGCCGTGCTCTCCCATACTGCATAGGGGTCACTATGTCTTACCTCCTGTGTCCAGAGGCATCAAGGTGACTTCCGCTGCCTTAGAATCATAGATGCTCGGACTAAGCCTTCCGGGGTTCTCTTTTCCAACCCACCAGCACCTCCTAGGACATCCCAGGTGACCGTCTGGTCTCAGCTGTGTATCTCCAGGGGTGGGGAGCTTACAGCCTGCATCTGGACAGCCTCGTTTAAAAGCTCCTCTTCGTCCGTTCATAACGCCAATGAACAGCAATCATTGTTGGAGCTTCTACTGAGCCCCAAATGGAGGAAATGTGGTGTTGGCCCAAAGCTTGCCCTCGGGAATATCCAGGTACGAACGGGAGAAGAGGGAAATGAGAAAGGGGCCTAGGAAGCAGTGACGGCCAGGGCCCAGCAAGAGGCTCTCAGCAGCTCGCTGACTCTGACCTCTGTCCTGTGGGAAAGAAGCGTGCACCCCAGGACCAGTGGGAAGCTAAGCTGCCTTTTCTTTTTTAAAAAAATATATTTGTATTGATTTCAGAGAAGGGAGGGGGAGAGAGAGATAGAAACCTCAATGATGACAGAGAATCACTGATTGGTTGCCTCCTGCAGGCCCCACAGTGGGAATTGAGCCCTTAACCCAGGCATGTACCCTAACTGGAAATCGAACCCATGACCTCCTGGTTCATAGGTCGACAGTCAACCACAGAGCTAAGCCAGCTAGGCTAAGATGCCTTTCTGAATAAGATGAGAGAGAGAGAGAGAGAGAGAGAGAGAGAGAGAGAGAGAGAGAGAGAGAGATTTCGATTGGTTGCCTCCTATACACATACCCCAACCATGGATTAAACCCGAAACCTAAAATATGTGCCCTGACTGGGACTCAAGCCCACCACCTTTTTGGTGTATGGGATGATGCTCCAACCAATGGAGCCACTTGGCCAGGGCCGTTATCACTTTTTATTTATATATATACCTCTCTCTCTCCAAAATGCATGACTGTTATGACTATAAACACTACCATGTAAAGATGGGCAGTGAGTGGTGCCCCCCGGGCCACCTTCTGAGGTTAGGAGGGTCTCAAGCAGAGCACGCGCGGACCTTCCCACTGGATGAAGCTCTGCGTGTAGTGGTATGAAACTTCTGCTGGTGGGAATGAGATTTATCTTACTGCTCATTTGCTTCTGCCCTGGACTATGAGCGCTGTGGTGGCAGGTCTGTGATATATGCAGGCGTCTGTTAGCTCTATCACTTGGGGCAAGTCTCCTTCATCCCAATGCTTCAGTTTTCTCGTCTGTCAAAGGAAGGATACTGTCACCTCCATTATCTACCTTCCAGGGAAATTGTGAGGTGAAAATGCAAAGTGTGAATACCCTGGGAAATGTATTGAATCCACAAAAATGTGCCTAACTCAGGATTCTATGGTAGCGAATACTTACATATAAATAATTTAATTTAAAGCTCAATATCTATGTTACATCAAGTCTATTTACAAGTACCATGAAAACACAATGATTTTCTGAGCTTTTAGCACTGATTAACTTGAAGCAATATTCAATATAAAAATGTTTCTAGTCCAAAGCTGTGATTTTTTTTTTTTTTGTGATTTTTGTCTCGTGATCTTACTTATGGCAAATATTAAAGCAAAACTTTTCAGTTAATCACAGAGGATTAGCAAGGCCTCCATAATACTGCATCATTAAAAACAAGCAGCTCACCAACTCAGAGTCCAGCGTTTTCAGTCTTTAAAGATTTGTTTTCTAAATAATTAGAAAATGTACTTGTGAGTATACTCTGCCTACCTCTAAAAATATTTGGGGAGAGCTTACAATACAAGGAACAGACATAATCAAAGCGAAGTAATTTAAAAATAATATTTTCATCCAATTCACAGCCATTTCTTAAGAACATCTGTGGAACGGAATTAATCTAGAGTTACAAATGAGGTCTTCTATAGTCTCTGACACTGAAGATATTTTATTCTCTGGAACTAAACATGGAGCTGCTGATATCTGGAAATAAATGACTTCTGGGGGTGGGGGCTTGTGAAACTGTGGATTTGGAATGAACATTAATACAATTACGAAGTATATTAAAAATCAACATGCAGCCCATGCCCGGATCACATGTTTTACTGCCATTTGCATGTGACAGCTAGTCTTATGCAGACTATGTTAAGAAAACCACAAAAAAAAGGAAATAGCTCACGAAAAAACAGAGGAGCTCAGGCTAACTGGCTAGACAGGGACTCAACCACGTCCTTTTCTGCCTCTGTCCACCTCTACATATCCTATAGGCACCACCTTATATGAATCACAGGAGAGAAATGTTTTTGGCAACTACATCCTGGACACATCCAGCTTTACTAGTAGTCTTCTCCATGTGACTGACACACACACACACCCCCACCCAGGAGGCACTGGAATGCATGTGGTGCTTTTTCCCAGCAGTCTTACCTCCATTATTATGTTTGACCTAGACAAACATTTAAATATTCTGCTCTTCCGAAGAAGGCAGTAATCAGCACGAGGTCACATCTCCTCTTGGGTGGAAGCACACTGTCCGTTCTCTCTCCCCTATATTCCCACTAGGATGAAAGCCCTGCCACAGGAACTCTGCCATGCTCACTCCCTGGTACAGTACCTGGCACACTGCTGGCACTCAATATTTCTTGAGTGAATGGAGTGAATATTTTAAGTCTCTCCTCCACTGGCTATCTGCTTTTTCCTCAGCCTATAAGCATGTTCAGATCTCCCCCAAGAAATAAAAGACCCAAAAGCCCACCCATTCTTTTCTCCCCACCAGCCACAAAAATTTCCCTGAATTAAAATAAACTGTCCACAATGCCAGTGCCCTTCTAGCTATTGCTTCCTCTCATCTTACCTTACAGTTAAGCTTCTTAAGAGACTAGTTTATATGCATTATCTTTGTTTCTGTACTGCCTATGCTTTAACCTTTACAACCTATCCATCCACTCATCCATCATCTATCCATCCACCCATCCATCACCCATCCACCTATCCATCCATCCATCCACCCACCCACCCATCCATCATCCACCCACCCACCCACCCCTCCATCATCCATCCATCCACCTACCCATCCATCATCCATCCACCTATCCATCCATCCACCCACTCACCCTTCACCCCTCCCATCCATCTGCTCTTCTGTCCACCTACCCTTTTCCTCCCTCCTTTCCTTCCATCCATTCACCTGTTCTTCCATCCTCCCTCCTTCCTCTGCTTCTGTAAATACCTATCAGTGCCTTCTCTGTACTGGGCATTGTGCGGGGCACCGGGGACAGTCTTTGTAGTGGAAAGGTTTCTGATCTGGCGAGAGAGACATGTCTAGGGGCTCGGTTCCCTTGGTACTCAGCCGTGTGCTACAGTAAGCGAAGCCACAGAACAAACGTGGAGGGTCTTCCTGGAGAATCAGCTTTACTCCATGGAAGCGACCGGAACCCTTTAACACTTAATGAAATAAAAACCAATATTATGAATGGCAAAAGGAAAAAGCACGAATTGTTAAAATAAACACAGGACTTTGAAAGGAAGATGCTGGGATGGTACCAGGGAATCTTTTTTTTTTTTTAATTATATTTTATTGATTTTTTTACAGAGAGGAAGGGAGAGGTATAGAGAGTTAGAAACATCGATGAGAGAGAAACACTGATCAGCTGCCTCCTGTACACCTCCTACTGGGGATATGCCTGCAACCAAGGTACATGCCCCTTGCCTGGAATCAAACCTGGGACCCTTCAGTCCGCAGGCCGATGCTCTATTCACTGAGCCAAACCAATTAGGTGGTACCAGCGAATCTTGAGTTAACTTTTCTGTTGCTTAGGGGAGTTCCCTTAAAAAAGCCTAAAAAGCACACATAAGTAGATAACTAACACCCAAGGAGATGCACCACCTAGAGGAAAAACTGTAGTTTCAAATCTCGGAGGATACGTGTACAATTCCGGGGAGGGGTGGACAGGATTCCCCTTACAGAGGAGGGGACACCCCAGGGAGCTCCTGAAAGAGGAGTGGCTCACCAGGGGGAGGGGGACCCTCACCGTGGGCAGAGGCAGCAGTGTGCACACTGTTAGGAGCTGTAGATGGAGCTGGCATATGAGAACAAGGAGTCTAGCAGCAGCTGAAGAAAGAGGTAGGTTTTGATAGCAAAGAGCCCAGGTATCATGCTAGAAAGTTCCACAAATCATTCGCTCTCCTTGAAACTCTTTTTCTCTTGGTTCCCCTGTATTCTGGTTCTCCTACTTCTTTTATTTTTTATTATTTATTTATTTATTTATTTATTTATTTATTTATTTATTTATTTTATTGATCTTTTACAGAGAGGAAGGGAGAGGGATAGAGAGCTAGAAACATCGATGGGAGAGAAACATCGATCAGCTGCCTCCTGCACACCTCCTGCTGGGGATGTGCCCGCAACCAAGGTACCTGTCCTTGACTGGAATAGAACCTGGGACTCTTGAGTCTGTAGGCCGATGCTCTATCCACTGAACCAAACCAGAAAGGGCTACTTCTTCTTTTTTTAAAGGAATATATTTCTTTATTGATTACAGAGAGGAAGGGAGATAGAAACATCAATGAGAGAGAATCATCGATGGTCTGCCTCCTGCACACTCCCTACTGGGGAGTGAGCCTGCAACTCGGGCACATGCCCTTGGCTGGAATCAAACCTGGGACCCTTTAGGCTTCAGGCTGACACTCTATCCACTGAGCCAAACCAGCTAGGGTGGTTCTCCTACTGCTTTGACAATTTCTTCTTAGTTCCTTTGCTTATTTTTCCTCTGAAACATTCCTCCCTCCCCCTACCCCCCGCCCCCCGCAGCCCGAATTTTAGTGTTCCCCAGAGTTTCTTCTTGGCCATGTTTTTCTTGTTCTTCCCCACACATGGATTGTTTCCTTCACTCCCACTGCTTCAACTTCCTTTAGGCAGATGGCTTCCACCCTCCGGGCTCCTGACTCCCGTTCTCATTGCCTGCATCTCTCATCCGGAATTGACCTGAGCCTTTCAAAGCGATAGTCCTAAGCTGCCTCCATCACCTTCCACCCTTCTGCCTCCCTTCTGAGGCTCTGTCCGCCAGTCTTTCCAGTCTAGGTTAATGGAATCACCCAAATAAAAAACCAAGAGTCTCCTGTTACTTCACTCATCACACCTAGAGCCAATTGGTGGCTGACCCTGCCAGCACCCCTCTCTGTTATAAACCTCTGTTAAATACATCTTCTCCTTTAAATCTCCACCAGGGATTCTCAACAGAGCCAGGAGTTCTATCTACTGCCTTCACCCATCTGAGAATCACTGCCCATAAGGAGAGATTTCACTGCTGATGGGTGTATGCTGTGCAACTGGACTGTGTGAGGGCAGAGAAAGGTTAGAATCATTGGCCTGTCCACATTCCTCTTGGCCAGCTGCAATAGCTAGTTAACAGGTCTCCCTGACACCAGTTCCATTCCCTCTAAAACCCACTTCACAATTCTGCAGTTATCTTTTTAATACAGACGTCTGATTCAAGATGACAAATTATTAAAATTTATAAGACAAAACTATTTCAGGATGAGAAGAAAAAATAAGTGAATATTTATCTAATCTTGGGGTGGGTAAGACTTTTTTATTTTCATTTCAAAGAGGAAAGGAGAGGGGGGAGAGAGAGAGAGAAACATCAATGATGAGAGAGAATCATACATCGGCTGCCTCCTGCATACCCCCCACTGGAGATCGAGCCCGCAACCCCAGCATGTGCCCTGACTGGGAATCGAACCTTGACCTCCTGGTTCATAGTTGACGCTCAACCACTGAGCCATGCCAGCCAGGCAGTAAGACTTTTTAAAAGCATTTGTGCAAAGGCTAAAGGAAAAGGAAGATTGGACTTCATAAAAATGCAAAACTTCTGTAGAAAAAAAGAATGCAATTTAAAAAGAGGAATTGGGAAACTACTTGCAACAGACATGAGGGTGTAATAGTTCTAATATACAAAGAGCTCTTACAAATTAATAACCAAATGATGAAGGCATCAACGAATAACAAGAGGCAAAGGATATGAACGATTTCACAACACATGACAGATGACAAGCAGAACATGGGAGGAAGGATTCCATTTCATTTAAGAAATGTAAATAAAAACAATGGATATCAAAGTTTTTTCTCTGTCCAATTGACAAATTAAATCCAGTGCTGACATGAGGCATGCTTGTACTTGGCTGATAAGAGTGTAAATTGGCAAAACTTTTAGAACGCTAATCTAGAAATATGTATCAGAAGCCTTGAAAAAATAGACACCCTTTGACCCCCCAAATGCATTTTTAGGAATTCCTAAGGACACAATCATGGATATGAATAACTACACCCCTCTAAGGGCAATTATTACAGCACTGCTTATAATGCTGAAAACAAAACATTCAAGATGCTCAACTATAAGGCTTGACAATTAAATAATAAGAATAAATTTTAGTTTGTTTTTAGTACATGATACCATACAGGTGTTAAAAGTTGTTCTGCAAAGGAATACTTAGTGACACAGGAAGACATTTTCAGAATGTTTGCGCTATACGGTTAAGTGAAACAGCAATTATAAAATAGAAAGTATTTGAAAAATCTCACTTTTAGAAATCTACGTAAATATCTGTATGCAGAGAAGATATAAAAATGTTAACAATGGTTTGAAAGTGTGCTCACAGGTTTTTTCAATGTCCCTATGTACAGTTTCCAAAATTTCTACATAGAGAGTTGCCTCTGTTATCAGAAAAAATACAGTTAACTAGAAACACAAAATTCCTGTACTGGCTTCCTGTTGTCTACGGGAGGAAACCCAGTCGATCCCTTTGCCTGATATGGGAAGCCTTCACAGTCTGGCTCCTCCTCTCCAGTCTGCTCTTCCTGACTAGAGTCCCATATCTGTGGCCTACCCCATGGCCCATCCTCCAACAAGCCTGTGGTTTCAGACCTTCGCCTGCACAGCCACGCCCCCTCCTTCCTCTCCACCACAGATTTCTCCACAGCCTTCTCTCCAGTTCCTGGTCTTTCAATTCCAAAGGCCCTTGTCTGCCTCAGGGCCTTTGCATCAACTGTTATTGTTTTCTTTTCTTTTCCTGCCTGTATTGGTCTTCACAAGACCTGCTCCTTTTCATCATTCACACCTTAAATGTCACCTCTTCATGTGGCCTTCTCCAACCACTCTATCCAAAATAACTCAGCGACCTGCCTCGACCTATGTATATGTTTTACCTCTAACACAGTAGTTTCTTTACAACTGTTCTCTGAAACAGGCTGTAGGTGCTCTGAGATGGAGACTGGGTACAGCATCACGGCCTGGTGCCTTGTGGGTGCTCGACAAGTGTGTGCTGGGAATGGCTGTGTGACGGGGCTGCGGAGGGGCTCCACATGGGTGGAGGGAACCATTCTAGGAATGAGTAGCTGCTACCACTCACACAGGTGATGAGGTGCTACCTGTGGGTTAACGTCAGCTCACATCACTTTGTGGCTACAAAAAATTTTAACTACATTTTAGTAATTGGTAACTAATTCCTAAGCTTCAGATTAAAAAAAAAGAACTACAGCAAGTTTAATATTGAGACCACAGAATTAAAAGAAGGGAAAATAGGAAAATTATAGTGTCTTTGGGTCTGTCAGAAAGTGAATTCTCTAAATTCCTTAACCTACAGAATTTACAGGCTCCCTGTGGAAGCCTTAAATGAATGTTTGTTTCTTTCCCAATGTGCTCCCAGAGACTTCCCATATTTTACAGACAGACAGTGCAGGGAAATCACTCCAATGAAGGCAGCTTAAGAACGAAACGGTCCAATTTAAGGATGATGAACGTAGAGATGGCTAGTGACTCGAGGGAGAAAATGTTAAATCCGAGGTTTCCGCAGTCCAGTTACTCAGTGTAATAACATAAGCCCTTTGCTGATCGCCCTAACCTATCTTTGCAAAAAGTCACCAAACTGGACAGAGCCGGAAACGCTTTGTTGCAATGAGTCGGGTCAGCAATGTTTTTCTGTGAAGGGGCAGATATTTTAGCCTTGAAGACCATATGGTCTGTGTGGCAACTACTCCACTTGGCCATGGCAGTATGGACGTAAATGAATGGGCATGGCTGCTTTCCCATACAATTTTGTGGATAATGGATTTGAATTTTATATAATGTTCAGGTGTCACAAAATATCATCCTTCTTTTGATTCCCACCCTCCCCGACTATTTATTTATTTATTATTTTTTAAATATATATATTTTTATTGATTTCAGACAGGAAGGGGGGGAGAGAGAGAGAGAGAAAGAGAGAGAGAGAGAGAGAGAGAGAGAGAGAGAGACATCAATGATGAGAGCGAATCATTGATTGGCTGTCTCCTGCATGCCCCACACTGGGGTATTGAGCCTGCAACCTGGGCATGTGCCCTGACTGGGAATTGAACTGTGACCTCCTGGTTCAGGGGTCAACACTCAACCATGGAGCCATGCTGGCCGGGCTCCCCCAACCATTTAAAGTTGCCAAACCCACTTGGTGGTAGGCCAGATGGGGCCTGTGGGCCCGTCTGCTGACCTCGGGGCTAGTTTATGGCAGTTGATCTGTACACGCAACTATGGGGCAGAAACACGCTGAGGCAGGGCCCTGAGCGCAGGAGAGCAAGTCTTCTGCTCGAGTGCCCAGGCCCCTGAGACACAGTGTACTGCTGAGCACGACCAGACTAGCAAGGAACCTCGGGCACTAGGCGGCCAACACCGAGTTTAAGATGGAGCAACACGGGAGAAAGACTGCTCTGCAGGTGAGCAGTGTGCGTTCAGGTTTGATTAAAAGCGCGAAGCGCATTATACTAGTGCTTCCCACATGAGGATAAACAGAAAGTAAGTAATGAATGTGCTGCTAGCCGCTCGCGCCCGCACCTGTGGTCTGACACAGCAACGGAGCGGCTCACCGTTCAAGGCCTCCCTGTGGCATGACAACCGCCGACAGGAGGGCCCAGAGATGCCGTCCTTTTCCAGGGAAAAGGGCTTCCTCCACAGTTCTCACTGGTTTGGCTAGAGATTGAATTCCCAGGGAGATGAGAGAAAAAAGAGGTCATTGATCAGTCCCTCTCTCCTGCCCCGCTCATTTTCTATTTTGAAATGTGCTTCTGTTCTAAATATCCCTCTTTCTGCTTTGGGTAACACCGGTGCCTTACATTCGAGAGGCAGAACCCGTGGTACAGGACGCAGTGGGGTGCAGACTCTGGAGCCAAACGGCCTGGGCACCTGTCCACCACTAATTAGCTGTGAGAGTGAGTTACCTAGCCTCTCCGTGCCTCAGTTTCTTCAGTTATAAAATGGGGAGAATAGAACTCACCTTCTAGACTTGTCAGGTTGATATGAGTCAGCATATGTACAGTGCCTGGTATGGAGTAAAGATTGATAATTGCTAACTCTTTGTATTATCTTCATGCATGTGCAAACACACACACACACACACACACACACACACACGCACACACACACACTTTAATTTGATCCTCAAGCTGGCCAGGCATTACTCCCTTTTTAAGAAAAATATATATTTTATTGATTTTTTACAGAGAGGAAGGGAGAGGGATAGAGAGTTAGAAACATCGATGAGAGAGAAACATCGATCAGCTGCCTCCTGCACACCTCCTACTGGGGATGTGCCTGCAACCAAGGTACATGCCTTTGACCAGAACCGAACCTGCGACCTTTCAGTCCACAGGCTGACACTCTATCCACTGAACCAAACCAGATAGGGCGGCATTACTCCCTTTTAATGTGGAGTGATAAACTAAGGTTTAGTGCCCCAAGGCCACTCAACTATGAATCTTCCTTTTATTATGAACTAAATTGTCCTTCAGGGGCTTCTAAATAACGGAGTGACTGAGTGTGATCTTCAATTTCCTGCCCTTTGCCTGTTGGGGACCTTCCTTAAAGAAAAGGCTGTATTAAAAAAAGTGTGGTTATTTTTAAAATAAAAAAAATCACATATTTGTAATCCATATGCAATAGGAATCTCAATTATTTATCAGAAGGTGATTTTTCTTATATGCTTTATTACCATTACCTTTCTATTACATTTCACTGTTTCCATCCTTAGTACTCTGTACTATTTTAAGTTGTTCTCTTTTTACTGATTACTTATCATCGATTTCTTTTTTTAAAAAAATATATTTTTACTAGTGGCCCGGTGCACGAAACTTGTGCACATTAAAAGGGGATTAATTAGAGGAAATAATTTAATATTGCTACTTGCCTTTTCTCTATAATAGAAGTGTTAGAGATGAAAGAAAATTAGTAAAATGTATATGAAAACCTTCCTCCTGTCAGAGTCTGGGGCACACCACGGGACCCAGAGTCAAGTTCCCGCCCACCCACATACACCTCAAAATCGCATGAGACCCAGACCTGGCCGGCACCCCCCTCATTGTGATAGATCCAGACCTGGCTAGTCCCACCCTTGTCAAGCCCCACCGGGCAGGGAACGTAGCCTTAGGTCCCCTGGCCCGGTGCCAGGATGGGGGGCGTGGCCTAAGGTTCCTCCAGCCCAGACCAGGGTGGGGGGGGGCGTGCCTTGAGGTCCCCCGTCAAGCCCCGCCAGGTGTGGGACATGGTCTGAGATCCCCTGTCAAGCCCCGCTGGGTGGGGGGCATGCCCTGAGGTCCTGTCAAGTCAGGGTGGGGGGAGGGTGCAGCCTCAGGTCCCCCAGCCTGGCACCGGGAGGGGTGCGCAGCCTCAGGTCCCCTGGCTCAGTGCTGGGGCGGGGGGTGCGGCCTGAGGTTTCCCGGCCTGGTGCCGGGGTGGGGGGCATGGTCTGAAGTCCCCTGTCAAGCCCCACCTGGTGGGGGGCGTGGCCTGAGGTCCCCCAGCCTGGTGCTGGGGTGGGGGGAGCAGCCTGAGGTCCCCTAGCCTAGCACCAGGATGGGAAGCACACCTTGAGGTCCCTCGTCAAGCCCTGCTGGGTGGGGGGCGTGGCCTGAGGTCCCCTGTCAAGCCCTGCCAGGTGGGGGGCGCGGCCTGAGGTTCCCCGGCCTGGCGCTGGGGCCGGGGGAGCAGCCTGAGATCCCCTAGCCCACCACCAGGACGGGAAGCACACCTTGAGGTCCCTCGTCAAGCCCCACTGGGTGGGGGGCGCGGCCTGAAGTCCCCTGGTCTGGCACCAGGATGGGAAGTGCACCTTGAGGTTCCCTGTCAAGCCCTGCCAGGTGTGGAAGGCGGCCTGAGGTCCCCTGTCAAGCCCCACAGGGGCAGGGGAGGGCATAGCCTCAGGTCCCTGCTGATTGCTTGTTAAGGCTCCTTATGGGAACTTGGCCTCAGCTGTGGGTGCAGCCATCTTTGTGATGGAGTGATGGTTAATTAGCATATTCCCTCTTTATTAGATAGGAGGATTGACCTTGGAGAGAGGAAGGGAGAGGGAGGGAGAGACCAAAATATCAATGGTGAGAGAATCATTGATCGGCTGCCTCCTGCACGCCCCCTACTGGGGACCAAGCCCGCAACTCAGGCATGTGCCCTTGACTGGAATCGAACCCAGGACCCTTCAGTGTGTTTGCAGGCCGACACTCTATCCATTGAGCAAAACGGCCAGGGCTATCATCGATTTCCTGAAATGTAATTATGTCTGTTCCTAGACACAGAATTTTGAATGAAGTACTTCTTGACTTCTCAGCCCTCAGTCCTGTATGTACCCATGTGCTGCTCCCTGTGGGAGCAAAGCAGTTATCCTCTAGTCATCCTCATTCAAGTGCAAATGTGTAGTGTGACAAGGGAATATGCTCGTGGCTAAAAAATTAAACTATTTGGGAGAAACCTAATCCCTTCTTTATGTGTAAATATGCTAATTGATTCATCTGGCCATGGTAGGTAATTGTTTTTTTCTTTCAAATTTTCCTTGATTATCAAGCAATATATGCTTATTGAAATTAAGTCAAAAAGCATAGAGAAGTTGAAAGAAAAATGAAAGCACCTTGAATTAATCGTTTTGGTCTATTTTCTTCTACTTTCTTTTTATGCAGGTTTTCTTTTCGAAGTTGTGATCACAATTTGGACAACATATTACATAATTAAAAAACTTAGAAGCGTGTCCTTTGACAACAAAAAGTTTCTAAAAATGAGTTTTCATGACTGTAAAAAGTTTCATCACATGGCTACACAAGTTTATTGAGATATTCCTCTAATGTTTAGGTTGTTTCCAGTTTTTCACTACATATAAATCACTGCTATGTGCATCTTTCCATATAACATTTTGCTCACATTTATCATTACTTTCTAAGGACATATTTGGAGATTGTGAGGACAAAAGATATGAGCATTAATAAATTACGCATGTTTATTTCTTCCTCTGACTCTAAATGTAACCCTTGAAATAACCAAAACAGAGAAATGCTGGCCTCTCTGACTGCATCCTGTTCTAGCCTGCTTTGTTCCATGGCCTTCAGGTAACTGAAGAGCTTCCTGCATATACAGATGCTAATCATTACAGGAATGCTGTTTGCAAAGATACCCCCTCACCTGACAGTACCTCTCCAGAGGACATAAGGGACTTACGTATTATTTATCAAAGATTTAAAGGCACATTAACTAGGGTCAACAGACTGGGCACAATCTTCCTCCCACCCCTGCTGGTGCCCAGATGTGTGTGGTCGTCAACCACCTCTCGCTCCTTCTATTTTCCCTTCCTTTGACATAAAAGGTGCCTAAACTCTGTCCTTTCTCACGATGGGCTTGAGGATTAGGTCTCTCATCTTCTTAGTCAAACACTCGGACTTTCTTCGGGTAACATAACTACTACTAACATTTCTTTCCTTTTGGCCTTTTTTAAAGGGCGGGAACCTCTGAAAGACTTTCGATTCATGCTTTCAAATGGTTTTCCTGATTTGTACCAATGACCTCTTTCAGCAGCAATAAATCAATGCAGAATCTTATTGCATTCTCGCTAATGTAGACTGTTACCATTAAAATAAGCTACATTGACTTGAAGAAAAAAATAGTATCTTATTGTTATGCTAACACATTTTTGATTACTAATGACGTTGATATTTTTTTCAAATGTTTACTAACCATTTGTATAGCTCAGTGTTTTTTTTTTGTTTGTTTTTTTTTTTTTGTGTGTGTGTGAATTGTTCATTTTCTTTAATGCATCAGTGGAGGATAAGGCTACCCCAAGACTCTGTGCATTTGAATACCAGAGGGAATGATTTCCAAGGGACTAATAAGGAGGACTGCTTTAAGCAGAAGGAGCCAAAGAGGCAGCTCTCTCTGCTCCTCTCGGTGCCTCCACTGCACTCATGACAGTCAGTCTTAACCTGCTACGTATCGGTTTAGGATGAGCCACTAAAATGCCCTAGCCGGTTTTGCTCAATGGTTAGAGGGTCGGCCCGGGGACTGAAGGGTCCTGGGTTTGATCCCGACCAAGGGCACATACCTTGCACCTTAGTAGTAGGCTCGATCCCAGGCCCTGGTCGCATATGTGAGGCAACCAATTGATGTGTCTCTCTCACATTGATGTTTCTCAATGTCTCTTCCCCTTTCTTCCATTCTCTCTAAAAATCAATGGGAAAAATATCCTCCGGTAAAGATTAACAAAAAACAAACAAAAAGATGAGCCACTAAGTATTTGACTTAACATATTTGGTTTTTTAAACCTTCCTGGATTTCTATGATGCTCATTTTGGTTCACTATGATTCTTGCTGGGCTAAAGGCTACACTGAGAATATAAAAGCAGCAAGAGATGGTGAGATGTACTGATGATTGACTCAAATCCGCATTGCTGGAAGTCTGTTTGCAGCCTCCAACCTGCCATGGACCACTAGGAGATCATTTGTAGAAGCACTTCCCGCGATACAATCCTGGCTTCCCGTGACCCGCGTGGAGGCCTTACAGCCACGGAGTAGGGCTCTGGCGTGGAGGCGGTGAGCAGAGCGCAGGCACAAGAGTGGTGGATCCTCATCCCTCTCCACGTGCTCCCTTCACAATTTGGTCCAAATGGGCTGAGAAGGGGGCTGTCAGCTCGCAGGTGGATTTTCCTTACCTGGCTCTGAAGTTTCTAATTACTCACACCCAGCTGGGTATGAGGCTGACATCAACCTGCAGTAGTCACTTAGGAAAATCTCGGTCAGCACGCGTTCCCTCTCCTTCCTAAGCCCACACCCTGTACTTAGCCATGATTGTTAAGTGGCAATACCGTCAGTGCCGCGGTGTGGTGGACAACCCAGGGTGAATTCCACATCCTCCCTCCCTCAACCCGAGCCACCCACCCACCTGCTTTCTCCTTCCTCCCCTCCTTTGATATGTATTTACTGCTTCCTGTGCGAGGTGCAAGGGTGACTCAAATACACACACGACATATTCCCTGTTCTCCATGAACTTGGAGTTTCCTGGGGTGACAGATCAAGCATACAGCTAACTGTAAAATGAGCGACTACGGAGATAAACAAATGAAGAGCCCCAGAGGCCCTCCCCATGGCTCCGCGGTCAGCCCTTTCACTAAGGACTCACGCGAGAGGCACAGCCCTGCTGCGTCCTGGGGGTACAGCACAGAAGCGGGGGGGCCCACAAGGCTGCCTGCATTCTGCTGTCACTGTCACGGAGGGGAATTCGAGATCATCCTGGAGACAACATGCTCCTCAATCGCACCATGATGCACAACAGGCCATCAGGATGTGACAGCGTTTCCTGCTTCGTGGTGTGTAGAACTAGAAATCATCTCCTTATCTAGAAAACACTGTCTTGTGCTAAACCTGTTCCATAAAGAAATGATTTTCCTTTGTAGCAACGGAAGGCATCCTGGCAGCATCCACTGCACGATGCGGTTCCCACCTCAGTCCCTCCACCACCTCACCCCGCCTTGGGGCAGAACCGATTCTGTAATAATCATGGTGACAATAATAATCCAATGAGCCACCACCAGTTAAGCGCCTACTATATGCACACCTGAGGTAGGTGCTTGGCTAGACCAAACCCAACAACGCGTGAAGCAGGCATGGTTACCCTCAACGCGCTGACGAGGGAGGACAAGGTCTCTAGAGGTCAAATCAAACATCCAAACTCTGGTCCAGAGATGGGCTCCAGTGGAGTCTCGGTCCAAAGCCTGTGCTCTGCCTGTCGGTCTCGCTGCTTCTCAACACGAACACGCAGGGCCTCATGCTGTCACCCTGCTCAGTCTCAGAGGACAAGCAGCCCAAGGCCAGGAGGAAGCGTATGTGCACCAGAAGGTTGGGGGGACCACAGAAGCACACCTACAAGGTGCAGTTACCGACAGTGACCTGCGTGATGGGCTGTGCCCGGTTGGGTCAGTCATGCAAATGAGGCCACCGACACGGGTTGGGTCTCCCTGGCTTAGGGACACACCCCAGTCCGAGTCATCTAGTTCAGAGACGCAGTCACTAGTTTCAGAAGGGATAGCTGAGAAGTGTGGATGACTTGGTAAAACCTGTTTGTAAGAGCAGGAAAGCGATTCAAAAGGCATGTCACAATCCTGGTCAGGATCAGCTTCCTAGAAAAAGATCACGCAGCCTTCTAGCCCAAACTCGGGTGATCTGAGCCCTCTATATGGCTCAGGCCTTTCTCCAACGAAGTCCCAAGACCCGCCCGCCCCCCCCCCCCCCCACACACACACACATACACCCGCCAGTAATTCTCAGAATCTTCTTTACATCTCTGATGTTGTGTATGTGTTTTAAATATATTTTTTATTGATTTCAGAGAAGAAGGGAGAGAGATAGAAACATCAATGAAGCGTGAGAATCATTGATTAGCTGCCTCCTGCACACCCCACACTAGGGATTGAGCCCACAACCCTGGCATGTGCTTTGACTGGGAATCGAACCATGACCTCCCAGTCCATAGGTCGATGCTCAACCACTGAGGCATGCCGTCCAGGCTTGTGTTTTTTGTTTTTGTTTAAAGGCAGGTTGGTAGATCACTAGCAAATATTATTTCAGAAAATTCTCAAGAACGTAAAAGACTAACCCACATTCAGAACACTCATGCAACTTGAATGCTGTTAAAAAATTATCACTGGAGATGGAGGTATTCTTATAATCAATACTTAGGCAAGTTTGTGTTGAGACTATGGTTAAGAATACAGTTAGCTTTCAAGGCAAGCGGTATCTAATGCCACTTCTCTCTGTGGAGAAGTTCTTTCCACCTCTAGTCTCTTCCTTCTACAAACTGTCCTCTCACGGCTGCTGGGGTCATCTTTCCAGAGCAGATATCTGATTCGTTGGCACAGTGTGTAAGTCAGGGTGCCTCGTCACTTCTCCCTGTCTGGGACATTCTTGAGAGTTCAAGGTGGCGGCTCATTAATTATCCAGGCGTAAACCAGAGCCGTCCCCCGCAAGCTGGAACCTAGGCTCATCCCGCGGAGGAGATGCCCGACAAGCTGCCCTGCCCCTCCCCTGCCCAGGTCGGCCTCTGAGCAATGCCTGCCCTTCCTGAGCTTTGGGCTCTGCACCTGGGCCCTGCCCTGTGTCTCTGCTGGACGGCCTCTTTCCCAGGCACCTTTGAGTACATCACTTCCTGGATTACCAGCATTTGTTTTCCATGTATATTGTCTTCTGTAGACTGTGAACTCCTCGAGGTCAGGGGGTTTAAATCCTCCTTGTGGGGCCTGCCAATGTGGGAAGGGTGTTTCTTATGTCTTAAGTACTCAGTAAAAATTAGTTGATAATGAATAGATAAATTGGAGAATCTGGTATCTTTTCAATAAATACACCGAGATCTGTGTTGTGAATAAATGTTTATGACTCCAATGTTTTCTTATGGACCCGCTGACTGTCCGGGTAATCACAGAAACTTCAGTATGACTGCCATCTGAGTAAGCCTACAGAAAAATAATCCTCTATGAGCAATGTGTTTTCTCAGTGGTGAAGACAGTAACACACATATTTCACTTCCATTGTTCACTAGGGAGAGCATTGCTCTAGGCCCGTGGTTGGCAAACTGCGGCTCGCGAGCCACATGCGGCTCTTTGGCCCCTTGAGTGTGGCTCTTCCACAAAATACCATGGCCTGGGCGAGTCTATTTTGAAGAAGTGGCGTTAGAAGAAGTTTAAGTTTAAAAAATTTGGCTCTCAAAAGAAATTTCAATCGTTGTACTGTTGATATTTGGCTCTGTTGACTAATGAGTTTGCCAACCACTGCTCTAGGCCAAATGCTGAGCCCGGTAAGTAGTGACTCATCTCGGAAGTGTACTGAGTTGCACTGGGTCCAAAAACTCAGACCCCAGACTTGAACTCACCCGGGGTGCTTTCAGATCCACAGGGCAAAGCCTGGATCACTATCTGCTGTTGAGAAGACTGTGTGAAATTCCTGGGTGGCTCTTTCCTACCTAACCTGTTTCTGACAAGGGTGCACACCCGAAGAAGTGAAAGGAAGTTCCCCAGACGGACGGAGAACATCCCCTCCCACAGGGTGAGCAATGAGTACACTCCCAGTAATGTGAATTCCTTGTCTTGTAAGGTTTTCCCTCTCCCCAAGCCTTAATCTCTGAGTGATGAGCAAGGATTGGTACAACTTCCTATATCAGAACGTCCAGTGACTTTGGAGAGTGACGAAGTGAATGCAACGGTGTCATCCCACTATGACGGCCTTTCCCCTGTTGTGATGTTCAGCACCCATAATTGGAAGAGAATAGCCAGGAAATAGGACCTGTGATTAATGGAGGGATAAAAGTGCAGAGGATGAGTATATGAAGGTATCACAGGGTAAGTCATGAAATGGTGACAGCTGCTCCCACAGCCCTGAGAACTAGAAGGATCCACAACTGGTTTAGAAACAAGATCACATTTCCTGAGTGGATGTTTAAGATCATGAGATATATCACCAAGGGAGCAATGGAATAGATTCCTCTGGAGGTTTCTAAGGACAGAGCCGGTAGGAAGCAGTCAGGGATGAGTTTTGTTTAAATTCAGCCGTAACTGGCAGGAAACTTTAAGCCCTTCCCAACCCTGCAGTCTCAGGATTCTACATCAATCGCCAGTGAAAGATGAGCCGAACCCAGGACCAGAGGGGCCTCAAGAAGTTATCTGAGCTGCTTCCTGTCAACGGCATAAGACTTCTAATTTTAGGTCCCACTAAGGATGAGAAGCAGTAATACAGAAGCAGTAATACAGTCTCCCATCATTTTATCCGCCTCTGACAGTCAAAAGCCTGCCGTTATGTGCAGTCAAACATCCTTGGGGTTAGATGGAAAACAAGATGGTTTCCTCATATCATCCCTCATCTCCAGTCAACTAAGGTTATCATGTTTGTTAAGGCTCTTTTAGCATTCTTCATGCTTTCAAAGCTGCTCTTGTAAAGTTCAAGAAAATCTCAAAGACGGTGTGACATCCTAGTTTGACACGATTACCCTGCAGAGATGGATTCCGTAACACCAAATTTTGGGGGCTGAGGCATTCAATGAAATGGGAATAAGTTAGGGATGGAACCTGGATGGAGTTTTTAAAAAAATTGATTTTGGAGAGAGAGAGGGAGGGAGAGAGAGAAACATTGATGAGAGATGATCAGCTGCCTTCTGCTTACCCTCTACTGGGGATCGAGCACACAACCCCGGCATGTGTCCTGATCGGGAATCAAACTGTTGACCTCTCGGTTCATGGGATGAGGCTTAACCAACTGAGCCACAGTAGCCAGGGCAGAACCTGGATGGAATTTTAACACAACATTCCTGCTCCTAACACACTCAGATCCCAAAAGTGTCTATTAATGCCATCACCAATCTTCCATGAATATGAGCCACTGAGCACACATGACTGTTGTTGGGGAAGAAAGAAGTACAGATGAGAAAGGCCAGGCTAGAGAAAAGGCTGGCTCCAGTGAGGAAGGGGTCTGGGAAGAAAGGGTGGGACAAAAGGAGAATCAGACGTCACAACAACCAATGAGCTTACAGGGTGGAGGGACAAGTAAATAAAACAGGCAGAAGAGAATTTCTCCTCACGGATGTATCTCAAAACATCACTTGAAAGAGGCCTTCACCGGGTTTTCCTCTGGGTCACGCTAGGGCAGGTGAGTCAGTAGGAAGTGTGCCCAGGGCGTGCTGGCAGGAGAGAGACCGCAATGCAGCGAGGGGGGAGAAGCAGGCGAGAGCAGGGGCTACAGTGAAGGCAGGTGGGTGGGTGAAGAAAATGTTGTTTATTGGTAAGTGGCCAGTGAACTGGCCACAAATTTCTAAAATATATCCTTGCAACCCTCTATAAGGCCCTCTCCTCAGTGGTCACTTTTGAAGTATCTCTCTCTGTTGCTGCCACTCCTCTGCTCCTAGGGACGGTTCTGTGTTGAGCCTGTCTGCCTCTCCAGGAGCTCTCAGTTCCATCAGGTTTGCCATGTGGCCCAGAAAATCTGTAAATTCTCGGTGGGGCTGGGATGCTTCTCTAGAAGGTGGTAGAGGCCACGGGACAATTAAAATGACCATTTCAACGAAATGAGAAACGTTGAAACTTCCCCAGGTCAGGAGAGGAACTGACAGCTAATTTCCTTGGGGCACTTGGTAGCATCCCCCAACCACCTTCTAGCAAATTTTAAAATGAAAAATTCTTATTCTTTTGAAGAAGTAAGACTTTGAACACCCCACACCACCACCACCACCACCACCACCACCACCACCACTCAATTAGCTTGGGGAAATAAAAAAGCACTTCCAATCCACATGCAGAAAATCGGCTTTTGTTGAGGCAATTACGAACATTACCCTTTCATTCTGTAAGAAATCAACCCACACAGCGGGCTGAGAAAAAGCAAAGGCCACGGTCCCTTGGCCCTCAGGCTCCGTGCTTTCCTGCTTGCTTTAACTTGCTTCTGTTTTTAGTTCTTTTGATGGCTGACTTCAATCACTCAACAATATGCTTACACTGCTTATCCATTTTAGCTGTTATGCACTGACTTCCTTTCATGACAGATCTGCATTAAGTCATAACCCCCTCTTATCTTCATCGAAAACTCAATATAGTTCTGATGATCTTGATCACATTAGACAACACGTGCATCCTCTCTCTTGTGCCATCAACGAGAAACCAGTCTTCTTTGCCTTGTGGATGAGGCGAGGCTATCGGCAGCCCTACCTTCCCTTGAGCCCTTCTCCCCACGCCCACCTCCTGTTGGCCGTACTTTTACATCCTCCAGGTTGTGAACTCCTGATTTTTCCTCCAAAGGGTGCTCCTATACCAAGTATCCCGATCTCAGTCACCACCACCCCACCTACCGGGTGCTCCGGCCAGAAGAGAATCCTCTCCTCCCATCTCACCCCATCCAAGTCCCGTCGTTGCTTCCTCCAGAATATATTCTCGCCATCTCCAGTGCGAGATGCCAGTGCAAGTCCTCCCCTCTCTTTCCAGGACCAGCCACTCCCGTTCTGCGAGAGAATCCATCCACTACAAAATGGCCAGAGGGACTTTTCTGAAGTAGAAACGTTCTGAAGGATTGATCAGATCACGTCACTCCCCTTGTTAATAGATGGTCGCTCACTGCAACCCCTGGACCATTGCCCACAGGCCTTGAATGATCTATCCCTCACTTCCATTCTCCTACATCCTCCCCCTCATTCGCTCTGCTCCAGCTGGACCAGTCCCTATCTTTTGACTGTCACAGCTAATTCCTGTTTTAGGGCCTTTGCTCCTCTGCTGGGAAACACCCCAGATCTTTTCCTTTTTCTCAACCTTCGAATCCTAACCGAAGTGTCACGCCCTCTGAGAGGTCTCCCACGCGAGCAGAACAGCCTCCTGCCCTGTACGCTCCATCATGTTATCCTATTTTATCTTCTCCATCACACTCTAGGCATCACCTTACTTATGTGTATGTGTCACCGGGCACCTCCTTTCCAGAATGTGAGCACTGAGTGCTATTTTGTGCCCGGCCCATATCCCCATCGCCTGGAACAGTGCCTGGAACATAGGAGGCATTAAAAACAACACCGACTATTATCAACTCAGTGTTCTGTAACATGAGTAAGGCTTCTACGCTTTGACTAAGATTAACGCCAAAAGTCGGAAATAAAGCAGTGTTTTATTACTGCAACCATGTAATTATTATTCACTACTTAAATATATTCTCTCTTGAGTGCTTCCCACCTCCAGGAATTTACAATGACCTTTTCTCTATCATGGTCTAGTTTTTAAAGGATAGAATAAAACTCCTTGAGTTTCCCAGGTACCATTCACTGAAACCCTCTATCTTCTTGCTCTGATCTGGACTGACTGCTCCCTAAGTCTGTGTCACAAATTTTATTTTCCTCCTGATTTATATCTACTATCTCTTGGCTCTCATATCTTCCTCTTTCTTTTACCTTAGTCTGCAGGAATATATTTCCAGAAAACTACCTAGGAAAAGGTATATGAAAAGTCTCTGTTTGTCTGATTTGTAGAGAGAGAGTAAGGGAGGGGGATAGAGAGATAGAAACACCGATGAGAGAGGCATCATCAGTCAGCTGCCTCCTGCACAGCCCCTACTAAGGATTCAGCCTGCAACCGAGGTATGTGCCCTTGACCAGAATCGAACCTGGGACCCTTCAGTCTGCAGGCTGATGCTCTAGCTACAGAGCCAAACCAGCTAGAGTGCTTATTACTTTTTTTTTTAACGTCACACTTGATTGACACTTTGGCTGGGTGAAGAATTATAGGTTGACAATACTTTCTGCTCAGTGCTTTAAAGACAATTTTCCATTGTCGTTTGGCATCTAGTATCAGTGAAGAGCATTCACGTACATGCACACTTTTAGGTATACTCTCAATCTCAATGGGGCTTTCCATGAAAGATATTTACAGTAGAGAAAAGAAGCACACAAAAATAAAAAAAATAATAAAGAGAAAGGAAGCCACAATTGTGTCAGTACTGGCCAAGACTACTCAGGTTGATGCATACAAGAAGAAATTTTGGAAAGCTAGCTTACTTAAATTAACTGAATTAGGTTCAATTGTAGTATGTTGAGTAAAGAAATTCAATGTTATTTATCCCAAACACAGTGTTTCTACAAATTCTTCTCTTAATCGGGCTCAGTATTTTTTTGCAAGGCTTTTCCTAATAATTTCCTTAGCTAACCTCTTATTCACAGCACTCCACAGTTCACCTTCATGGTTCTCAGCACAACTGTAATTGCTTCTCACTGTCTATTTGTAAACTCTGTATGGTAACAGGGGGCAGTGTCTTGCTCACAGCTGTCTCTCTGGCATCTGGCTTGTACAGAAGTCCTGGCACTTTTGAGTTGGGGCTCACTCTATGGGTTGAGGAAATGAAAGCAAAGGCATACAAAGGTGAGGTACAGTTGAACCCCTCTGAGTGTCAAGAAGTAGATCCCTGTTTAGTTTTTTAGGCTTCCAGTCCTAACAGAAAGACCATGGCTTTCAGAGATCATGAGTTTTGGAGCCAGAGAACTTGGGTTTGAATCTGATTCTACTCTGTCACTGATTAGCTATGCGATGGGGAAAATCATTGATAGGTTCTGCATCCCAATTTCTTCATCTCATTTCTTGTAAAATGGATGTAAGAATGTCTACTTTGTGGTAGAGTGACTTTGAAGATTAAAGCAGATAATTTATGTAAATAAATGGACAAACAGTAGGATTTTGAAAGTAGTTATTAATAATAAAAGCACTAAAAGGTAGATATCTAATTAAACCTAAAGCACTACTTTTTTTTTTTTTAAATATTTTTTAAATATATTTTATTGATATTTCACAGAGAGGAATGGAGAGGGATAGAGAGCTAGAAACATCGATGAGAGAGAAACATCGATCAGCTGCCTCCTGCACACCTTCCACTGAGGATGTGCCCGCAACCAAGGTACATGCCCCTGACCGGAATCGAACCCGGGACCCTTCAGTCCGCAGGCCGACGCTCTGTCCACTGAGCCAAACCGGTTTTGGCTAAAGCACTACTTTTGATGGGGAAAAGAATCCAGAAATTATATCCCAATTTGCATGATGAAAATATTCTACAGTAAAAGTGAGAAAATTAACCATTTTCCAAATCTGAGGCTCCTTGAGGTCCAGGTATGTCCTTCCTACCGCCTGCAGTTGGTTCCACCACCACCACCTTCGACTGACCTTGCTACACAGCTCAATCCATTAAAAAATCATTAGGTAGGGGCCTCAAGCTACCGTCTTACATCCAATTTCTTCTGTGTCCTTTTACTCACTGATGAAAAATTTGAATGACTAAAATAGAAATTAATAAGGTTTTACTAGAAGTTTTACATTTATTCTACATTTTGTTTGGTTAAATAACATCAAATATACATGTGGTGTGATAACATACAGCAAGGAAAGGGACTTCTGGGGTGACTTATAGACGCCAATCTTGTTATTTTAGCCCCATGGAATGCAGTGAGTTCCTGCTGTGGGGGGGGGGGGGGCAGCTCCCTTTTTCCCTTATGCCATGGCCTTCCCTCACCATCCCCTCTGGGGTGGCTTCTCCTAACTTTGTTTTGCCTCCATTATCTTGTAAGGATTCCTGTTGCTTTTTCTTTGGCACTTGCCTGGATGACCCCCCTTCAGAGAAATGAGAGCTAGACGGAGGGTCAGGAAACAATTCCCCCTACAGACGCCAGAATTCCCAGGACCTCCAGTGGCAGTCAGTCCACAGTGTTCGGCATGCCCAGGGCAGTGGAAAAGAAAACAGGGCTTTTTACAAGGAAGGCTCCTTTTTCCACAGGAAAGGTTAACATCAAGGGAGCCTGTTCTGTTTTGGTTTGTGGTCAATCAATGCCCTCCTCTGAGAGACAGTGACAACAGCAGGGGAGCCGGAACCAGGCAGACAGGAACCGCAAAGCCACAAAAAGCCTTACATTTGGTTCCTTTTTACCTACTAAAGGGAATCCACTAATAGAATCTGGGAACAAAACTGCAATAAATTTAGCTCACTGCTGGGGAGATCAGGGGCAAGTCAGGTGGAAGGAGAGGAAGCATGTCAAAGCATTTATCTTCCCCAATGTGCAAGACAAAGAACACCCCAGAACTGACAAGCTTGCTGCTCCGCCCTATTTGCTATTAACGGATGGCAAGGTTTTTTTTTTTTTTTTTTTGTTTTTTTAAAAAATATATTTTTATTGATTTCAGAGAGGAAGGGAGAGGGAGAGAGAGAGAAACATCAATGATGAGAGAGAATCATTGATTGGCTGCCCCCTGCATGGCCCCTACTGGGGATCGAGCCCGAAACCCGGGCATGTGCCCTTCACCAGAATTTAACCTGGGACCCTTCAGTCCACTAAAGTTTGGCTCAGTGGATAGGCTGATGCTCTAGCCACTGAGCCAAACTGGCTAGGGCCAGATGGCAAGTTTTAAAAACCATGAGGATTTATATTTAAAGGAACCTGGGTCTCCTGACCTTCTTATGCCTCCACCCAGGGTGGAAGCAACAAAGGACGGCACATTTAGGAACATGCATTAAAGTCACCAGCTAAAGCCTTCCGAGGACAACTGTGACTTCCTAACTCTCATCTTTTATAAAAGGAAGGTGAAAAAGTTTTCTAAAGAGCACAAAACCCTAAAGAAAACCCTGTACTATGTATCAAGAACACCTCACGCACTGCTCTGGATAAGAAAACGACCTCAATTGGACTGAAGGATATGAGGGGTAGTCCCTGTGCCTATGAAATGTGCTTCTGTGAATTGATATTCAGATTTTCTAGATCTGATGAACATCAGCTCTGATTTGTGACTGACTCTCTTTTAAAAAAGGTCACGTGACTTAGACTAGAGACAAGGTGGAGGGGCTAACAATTAATCGCTGTTTGTCAGGAGCCCAGATGTTTAGTTTTATGCCTTTCCTTCTGCTGCAGGTATTCTCTCAGGCTTGAGTTCTGCTTTTCTGAACGGACGGCTACCACTGATCTAACCACAATGCTGACTTTATTTCCCAAGGATTCACAGTCCAGTCACAAAGCAGTGAGTATGACTTAGCTCCCACTAGTGACAGCTGGAAAGAGAGTCCAAGTAAGAATCCAAACAGATGGAACCTTCAAGAATCAGAAACCAGTTTCAAAGAGACCCTAGAGTTAGCAAATAGTGTCGGGTTTGGTTCTGGTCAAGGGCCCATGCCCGGGTTGCGGGCTCAATCCCCAGTGGGGGGCATGTAGGAGGCAGCCAATCAATGGTTCTCTCTCATCACTGATGTTCTATCTTTCTCTCTCCCTTCATCTCTGAAATCAATTAAAAAAAAAAAAAAGAATGCTTAGGTTTACGAAACAGAGCAAATGGTTGGCAGAAATTGTATATAAGAACGTAACAGAATATGGCTTCTATAAACCAAGTTACTTGGCAAAAAATATTTCCCTTTGCCCTGGTTGGTGTGGCTCAGTGGGTAGGGCGCTGCCCCATGCATTGAAAGGTTGCCAGTTCAATTCCCGGTCAGGGCACATGCCTGGATTTTAGGCTCGGCTCAATCCCTGGTAGGGGGTGTGCTGGAGGCAGCAGATAGATGTTTCACTCTTTTTTTAAAAAAATATATTTTATTGACTCTTTACAGAGAGGAAGGAAGAAGGATAGATAGTCAGAAACATCTATGAGAGAGAAACATTGATCAGCTGCCTCCTGCACACCTCCTACTGGGATGTGCCCGCAACCAAGTTACATGCCATGCCCTTGACCGGAATCGAACCCGGGACCCTTCAGTCCACAGGCCGACGCTCTATCCACTGAGCCAAACCGGTTTCGGCAGATGTTTCACTCTTATATCGATGTTTCTCTCTCCTTCTCACTCTCTCCCTTCCTCTAACAAAATCAATATCCTCAGGTGAGGATTAAACAACAAAAACAACAACAACAGTGCTTAGAATGAGTGATGGCTCTTTCTGGGACAAGTAGAGGTGGTGGACAGAATCTTGGTCTTGTGCAATTTTATCTGTCGAGTCTCATCTAATTTCTAATCTCCACCCCTCTTTTTCTCTGAAACTCAACCCATTCACTCCTCACACCCCACACTGTGGATCAAGCCCACAACACAGGCTTGTGCCCTGACCAGAAATCGAACTGTGATCTCCTGGTTCACAGGTTGACGCTCAACCACTGAGCCATGCCGGCCGGGCTCGACAGACATTCTTAAACTCTATCATATCAGTTCTATTTTATGTAATACCAACTGTGTCATTGCTACACTTTAAGGTTGATTTATATTCTTTAATATCTTTATGCAAATCATTGAACATTTTAATTTCTCAACCAGCCCCTTTTCATCTCGGTCTGTCATGTGGTCTTCAGTATTCCTCTACGCTTCCTTGAATTTTATTCAGAATGCAGACAGCTTCTACAATGTGGATTTCCTGTGATAGTCCCTTTCAGAAATGGGATTTTCTTTTCCTTTTAAGTCTACAGCCTGCACCTTTCTCACTGCTACTTTTTTTTCTTTCTAGGCCTCATAATTAAGGAGACGTCTCTTCAGTCCCGGGGTTCTCGCACAAAAGGGGCGCGTGGATTGTTCTGGGTTTCTTCTTACAGTCCACCTCTTTGTAGTTAGAATCCATTTCTCAGCTTTCAACCTGGAGAGCTGGCTCAGGAGCAAAGCCTGTAGTTGTGGTTTTGAAGCCTTTTACTTATTATGAAACTGCTGATCTGAGAAGTCCCTATATCTTGCTTCCTTGCCAGCTTAATGACAAGGAGAGTCTGGAATTATTTCTAGTTCTTTAGTTGTTAAAAAAAAAAAAAAAAAAGGAAATGAAAAACTGCAACCCCTAGCATACAACATACCCAGGGCTCTTCAAGTCTATAGCTCTTGTAGCGGCTGATTTAATATCTTAAAATACCAATTCACTTCTGTCCCTAGATATATTACATCAACACAAGACGAGGTATTCATAAAGGGGAGGAAACTGTAGAAGAGTTCTTTCATGCAGAAGGAGTCCTGAATTACTACTGTCTTTTGGGGGGGCAAGATGCACATTATCAGAGGGGAAGGACTGGAAGTATTCCCCGGCCAGTGGGCCCCATGGGCCGGCTTCGGTATTCTACCATTGTCCACTGAGAGCTTTCCGAGTGCCTGCCACTGACCTGAACACTATGGAAACTACAGTGAACAACAGAAATAAAGTCCTTGCTAAGATGGGGCTTATATTCCAGTTGGAACATATGTGATAAAGAAACCAACAGGTAAGGGTGCAGCGTCAGACAGAGCTGAGAGCCATGTGGGAACGGGAAGCAGGGCAGAGGGCAGGGAGTGCTGGGCGGGAACGGCTATGCTCTCCAGGACGTTTAGGGACAGCCTGATGAGGTGACCTGTGAGCGGAGGTGAAGGACATCCTCTCAGGGGACTTCTGCCTGAGTAACATTTCTGCTTCCATCTCTATGAAAACGTGGCACTTCTTTCTGTGTTTTTTTTTTTTTTTTAATAAATCTTTATTGTTCAGATTATTACAGGTGTTCCTCTTTTTTTCCCCCCATAGCTCCCCTCCACCTGATTCCCCACCCCACCCCATGCCCTTACCCCCCGCCACTGTCTTCATCCATAGGTGTAAGATTTTTGTCCAATCTCTTCCCGCACCCCTCAAACCCCTTTCCCCCTGATAATTGTCAGTCCACTCCCTTTCTATGCCCCTGATTCTATTATATTCACCAGTCCATTCTGTTCATCAGATTTTTTATTCACTTGATTTTTAGATTCACTGGTTGGTAGGTATGTATTTGTTGTCATTTTGTTGTTCATAATTTTTATCTTTACCTTTTTCTTCTTCTTCCTCTTCTTAAAGAATACCCTTCAGCATTTCATGTAATCCTGGTTTGGTGGTGATGAACTCCTTTAGCTTTTTCTTATCTGTGAAGCTCTTTATCTGACCTTCAATTCTGAATGATAGCTTTGCTGGGTAATCTTGGTTGTAGGTTCTTGCTCTTCATCACTTTGAATATTTCTTGCCACTCCCTTCTGGCCTGCATAGTTTCTGTTGAGAAATCAGCTGACAGTCGTATGGGTACTCCTTTGTGGGTAACTAACTGTTTTTCTCTTGCTGCTTTCAAGATTCTCTGTCTTTTGCCCTTGGCATTTTAATTATGATGTGTCTTGGTGTGGTCCTCTTTGGATTCCTCTTGTTTGGGGTTCTCTGCGCTTCCTGGACTTGTAAGTCTATTTCTTTCACCAGGTAGGGAAAGTTTTCTGTCATTATTTCTTCTAATAAGTTTTCAATATTTTGTTCTCTCTCTTCTTCTGGCACCCCAAAAATTCGGATGTTGGTACGCTTAAAGTTGTCCCAGAGGCTCCTTACACTATCTTTGTATTTTTGGATTCTTTTTTCTTTTTGTTTTTCTGGTTGGGTGTTTTTTGTTTCATCATATTTCAGATCTTTGGTTTGATTCTTGGGGTACGTTGATCTACAGTTGAGTTTCTGTATATTCTCTATTTCAGACAGTGTATGCTTAATTTCTGACTGGTCCTTTTCCATTTTTTTGGCATTCTCATTAAGGTCCTTGAAGGTCTCACTAAGCTCCTCGGAGGTCTCATTAAGTTTCTCGGTGGTTTTTAGAAGATTCTTGAGTAACCTTATAAATGTGGTTTTGAACTCTATGTCCAGTAGTTTGCTTTCCTCCATTTCTTTCATTCATGACATGTTTCTTTGTCTCTGCATTTTGCTGCTTCCCTGTGTCGATGGAGTGGTTTTCTGTGGTAGTTGACCAGTGGTACAGCCTATCACCTGAGGTGGACACTCTTGGTACACCCCTTTGTGGGCTGAGTGCAAAGTCTTGGTGTAGTTAAGCCTTGATTGCTGTTGGTACACTGGGAGGAATTGACCGCCAGGCCAATTGGCTGTGAGGACCCGCTGTGTCTATAATGGAAGAACTGCTGTGCTGGAGACATGCTTATGGGGCAGGACTTGCTTCAGTGGGGCTTTGGTGCTCACTGAGTCTGCCTCTTGAATGTGTCACTTATGGATGCGAGTAGTTAAAATCTGGTGTCGTCTCACACTGACCACTAGATACACTAGCTTCTGGATCTCCAATGGGGTGCAGGTCAGCTACTGTCTGAGGCCACCCAGCAGGAGCTACAGCGAGAACTACAGTTTTCTCCTCTTTGCTTGGGGTTTGGAGGTTTTGCAGCTGTCTTACCAGAGCTGCAGGTTGTTAGATTAAGCTACGATAGGGCAGACCATTTATATGCAAAAGCTGCTGGGTGGAGCTTGGGTAGGTTTGTAGATTGTGCGGGGTGGGGTCTCAGGGAGTCACTAGGCTAGGGCGTGGCAAACAGCAATGGCTGCCAGTCAGCTGTTTCTGCATCTCCGCGTTTCCAAGTCCTCCCGTCCTGCACCCCAGCGCAGTAAACAATGATTGCTGCGCGCACATCTGCAAGAAAGCCACCCTCACTTTCCAACCCGATGACAGGCAGTCCAGCTTCTCCCCGTAGGAGTTTGGGTCCCCAGCTTCTCCCCAGAGACTGGAGTTCAGAGTAATCGGGAGCTTGTCTCCCTTCGGGTTGAAAGAAGCAGCGCACCCAGTCGCCTGCCGCTAGCCCAATTCGCGCGCCTCCATACCTCAGCTTTTCAGCGTTTGTGCACGTCTCAATGCTCTTTTCTCTTTCCTTCTAGTTGTAGAACTTCCATTCAGCCAGCTTTCCCGTGGTTCTGGGTGATAGACGTTTTGTCTTTTAGTTGTAGTTTTGAAATTGTTGTGCGAGGCAGCAGTTTAGGTGTTTACCTATGCCGCCATCTTGGTTCGCCCTGCTTCTTTCTGTGTTTTCATGTGTATCTCTACAGAGGAGGGTGAACTGCTGTCACCATAAATCAGATGCCTTCAAAAATTGCAATTTTAGCCCAGCTGGTGTGGCTCAATGGTTAATCATTGATCTATGAACCAGAAGATCATGGTTTGATTCCTGGTCAGGGCACATGCCTGGGTTGTGGGCTCGATCCCCAGTGTGGGGCGTGCAGGAGGCAGCCGAGCAATGATTCTCTCTCATCATTGATGTTTCTCTCCTTCTCCCTTCCTCTCTGAAATCAATAAAAATATATTTAAAAAAAGAAAAAAAATTGTAATTTTAAATGGTCTAAATACCCCATTAAGGAGATGGACCATAATTTAATGAACCAAACCTCTACCGTTGGCTGCCTACATTATTTTCAGCCTATCCTTATTTTACTTCTATATCTTCAGCTGGAATTTAAACTATGATTAGTAGCCAGGCATTCAAGGAGAGCAGTTTGGGACTACAGATCGAGGGCTGTGGAAACCTGCATTCAGGGCCAGGGCCAGAGGAGCGGAGACCCACATGGTGGTGGCAGTGCTGGCGGGGGGGGGGGGGGGGGGGAATAGGGGAGAGGAGGGCAGGAGTAGAGGCCTTTGGGAGGTGCCTCCCTCCTCTGCTGGCCGGGAGGCCTCTTCTCCCCTGACCTCTGTATTCTCCCGGCTGCAACCAATGGCCGGCTTATTGATCTGCGTCTACCCGTGAGTTAAAAAGAACATTAGCAAAATATAACAGAGAAAAAGGTCAAGTGTTCAGTTAAACTCAGTAAAGGCGCTCCTTTAATTAAGCAGATAGTCAGGAGACTGCATACGAAAAACAAGAAGCAGATGGCACTGACTTCTGGCTTTCCTCCACAGACACAGAACAGGAAAAATAAGTTCCAATGCCCGAGACTGGGGCTGTGCTGAGGTTTCCAGCACCCAGACAGGCAAATGCCTGGGCAGCTGCAGAAGGCAGATGGGTCCTTTGACAGCCGAATATCGCAACGTTTCTGGTGACGCCCTCGTTAGGGCAGCCAGTGTCAGCCCATCTGGTTGCTGGTGGGCAGGAACGCTCATTACCAGCAGGTAGTCACTGCTGGGATGCCATACAAAAGTCAAGCCAGCCATTCCAGAACCTCTGCAAAGCACGCTGGCCCGGCAAACCGCTGGCCCGACCCCCCCGCCGGGAAGGAAACCCACTCGGCTCCGCGTGCCGTGTACAATGGGACCATACAGAATAGTGATATTCCGGGAGGCTTTCCTTGGCTTTATATCAAGGTATTCGAGTGCCATGCGACGGATCATTCAGTTAGAAAGCGCTTTTGTTCTTTGCTGCTTTTCTAAACAGGAAAGGAAAATAACCGTGACTTTAAAGCCACCAATAATATGCCGCAAAACTAGCTGCCATTTGTTTATTGTTGAAATGAAAAAAAATTTCGATAAGTAACATATATTTACTGCCAAACACTTACAGTGAAAAATAAATAAATCTCTCTCCTACCTCTTTGTCCCAGCACCCCATCTCCCCAATCCCTCTCCAGAGACAAACATTGTTACCCATTTCCAGCATATTTTTCCAGAAATAATGTATAATATTCACAATCATATGTGTGTCCCAAAATGTGTATACATACTTGTAATAATTATAAAGGCAGTATTTATTAAAATACATTTCATTTTCAAAATGTAATAGAATCAGTTGTTAAAGTGCATATATGTATTTTTGGGACACTACACACACACACACACACACACACACACACACTCTATTAATATATTTGTGTGTGTATACATACACACACAAGTACATACCCTTATTGTTATATTTAAAACAAACGAAGGCATATCAAAGGCTCTGAGAATTACTGCAGTAAAGAAGCCTGTTTAAATTCATTAACATATCCTAAATGTGTTTACTTATTAGAAGTATTAAATTTTATCTAATAGTATTTTTGTCTTTTTTTGAGAACTATTATATATGCATAGATTAATACACCTTTCTAATGGATAGCCACCCTTATATTCTTAGAGTACAGCCTCACTGGTCATGATACATTATTCTTTTAAAAAAATCTCAGATCCAATTTTTGGGCATTTTATTTAGGATTTTAAAAAAATCTCTGTACTGACATGAGATTGGACTACAATTTTCTTTTCTTGTATTATCTTTACCTGTTTTGGATCTAGTGTTGTGCTGGTCTAAACTCGTTTCCAAACTTTTTACTTCTCTTCTCTCTGAAACTTGGCAGGAATATCGCTCATAGACTTTATGTCCTAATCCTTGTCTTTTATAATTTTTCAAGACAGTGACTCCTTTTCACATCTAGTCTCTCAATAGCATGTTTTATTTTGAGCCCTTTCCTCGTAACTTCTAACTACAGAAGTTCTCGGAATGTACTTTAAGGAAATTACCTGAAAGATAAAGGATTAATCTGAAATTAAATCCATCTCACTTTTAGATTTCCATAATTAACCCACAGATAAATATGATTCTGTGCCACCTCCTTACGCTTGTAAAACACAATCTGTTTCTTGAAGTCAAACCAATGATATGATAGTTGACAATAAAGGAAAGTAGAAAAGAAATCAAGTTAACCTTTCCTCAAGAAGAAGTCACTAGCAAGTTGATGACTCTAACCCTAAGTCAAAATGCCAAGCCTGAATTTTCTGGGGGCAGGAAAGAGGGTTTTGATCTCTTATTGGTACTTGACCTCTTAATTCACAGGTCAAAAACCTATATATATATAAAAGGCTAATATGCAAAGTGTCCCCTTGGGAGTTCGATCACTTGCTATGACATGCACTGACCACCAGGGGGCGGCACAGAACATGGTGGCGGCAACCAGTGGCGGTGGTGGGGCGCTGACGGAGCCAGGGAAAGAGGAGGCAGGGAACCTGATCAGCCCGATCACAGGCCAGGCCTAGGGAACCTACCCGTGCACGAAACTATAAAAAAATCAAACAACTCAACAGCCTTTTCTTTCTTCCATATATAACTTTTAAAGACACTCAAAACTCTTACATATACAGGGCGGGGCAAAAGTAGGTTAACAGTAGTGAGTACAGAGTTTTCTTGTATTGTTATTTAATAACTTATTTTTTGTTGTTAAAAATATTTTTATTGATTTTTTTACTGAGAGGAAGGGAGAGGGACAGAGAGTTAGAAACATCAATCAGCTGCCTCCTGCACACCCCCCACTGGGGATGTGCCCGCAACCAAGGTACATGCCCTTGACCAGAATCGAACCTGGGACCCTTCAGTCCGCAGGCTGACGCTCTATCCACTGAGCCAAACCAGTTAGGGCTAATAACTTATGAATTATTGTTTTATTTTCCAAATGAACAACTGTAAACCTGCTTTTGCCCCCCTCCCCCCCCGTATTAAAGATTTGAGGGAATGCAACTAGAAACACATCTGAGAATGCATATGCTGAGGAAAGGAAGCAATGATGGATTCAAGGACCAGATTCACATGTAACATGAGAGGCATGTAACAGGGGTTGGGATTTGCTAAACAAGATCCAGATTGAGCAAAAATACTTCAATTTCCCAGGCAAAACTATTTATTAGTACAGGCATCCAAATTAAAATCCCTTTAATTGTCCATCTTTTGCCATAACTAAATATTAGGAGGAAAATAAGCCTACTTATTTGAGTTATAAATTTTATTGTAGAGATGCCTTCTCCATCCTAAACTCTTCAGTATTCCCCTTAGCTTTATAACTATTTGGCAGATGAAAGGGAGTTTTTCAAAGGTCCATATGTTAATTATTATTTTTTGATATTGCCTTAGATTCTTATTTTTCCCCCAGATAATCATTAAATATTATTTTAATCATAGCATTAAGAAGCATTTAACTATAAGATACTTAAAGATCTACTTTGATCTAGAATACAAGGTTTGATGACAAAAGAAACGGTCTTTGCAGCCCACTTCTAAAATTATACTCCATACATTTACCAACAAAGTTAATAGAGTAGAATCAGACGTGTGGACATTGGATTGTAAATATGCCTTTGTTTAGACAAAGAAGTCATGTCTAAACCTAAAGAATGAACAGTCCTCATAAGGAATACTCGGTTCCTTCTGGCAACTTAGGAAATGTCGTTTAGGAGGAAAAGGAACGGGACATTGGGCTCATGTCTCAGTCGCTGAGCTTTGAGGAGCGGCCTCCCAGCATCAGGGTGGTGGGGAGGCAGAGACAGGCGGCCACCGTGGGAAGAACATCTGACTTTGGAGTCAGCAAAACACCCACCCTAAATACCCCATGGCCTCCTCTGGGGAGAAAAACACCTCTACAACAACTCCAATGAAGAACCAGACAACATCACGCCCCTGCTTAAAATTACCCCTTCACTGGTCCCCATCACCCTCAGGATTGGCTCTCTGTTTCTATTTCTCACATCATTGTCAACACACACACACACACACACACACACACACACACACACACACACACGTACCCCAGATACATCGACGTTTTACTACAAAGTTCTCAGAAGATGCCATGTTCCATCACAACGCCACGTTTCTGTCGAGGTTGCTGCGTCTCTCAGGAATTCCTTTAGCTGTCATGGACCTACATGTCACTCTAAACCTACCTTCTAATTGGCTTATATTCACAGTAGACATACCCGATGATCGTATTTGGGGTAAGCGAGAAGCTGTGACAAAAAGTCGTTTTTCTATCTTTTTTGATTTCATTACATTTGGATTGGCAGTGACGAATTCACCATTAGGGAACCCTCTGGTTGTTGGTAGAACCGGAGGATGGAAAAGTAAAGATCATTCCTATTCTCGAAACTAAGCCTGGATGCTCATTGTGCCTTCTGGGAAACAGGTGATTTAAGTGGTCTTTATGAAGGAAAAGAGCTCTGTACACTAACACTGGCACACAAGTTCAGTGAGAGTCATGATTAAAGAGTTCACATGTTTGAAACTTGTCATAGTTACAAAAATCCAATGTTACCTCTTGAAATGATTCACCAGGACTCCAACAAGTTCTCCAATTCGGTTCTCGTGGGTCGGCTGCTTGCTGAAGAGGCAGACGATGAGGTCCTTGTTGTCTTTCGTGTGGAACACCACAAGCTGGTCCTTTCCATTGGAGACACTCAGGCCAGTCAACTGCAAAGAGACACACAGAAAACGATTAGGTTGGTTCTCAAAGGAATACATTTAAGATACATCCTGTAATTTAATAATACATTTTTTGGTCAGTATCCCGGATAACTTTTTGTCAAGTTTCATGGAACAAGCAGATGGAAGGCAATAATAAAGAATGAAAGTTAATAAAATTGAAAACAGAAAAATAGGGAAAAAACCCAACAAAACAAAGAGCTGATTCTTTCAAAAGATCAATAAAACTGCTAAACCTCTAGTCTGGAAGGATAAAAGGGAGAAGATCTAATTACCAATATGAGGAACTGAAGAGGGACTATCACTATAGACTACCTAAACCAAGTAATTCTTTGAAAGCCACAAACTACCAAGACTCACCCCAAAAGAAGGAGATAACCTGAATACTGCTGTATCTATTAAAGGAGTTAAAATTTTAGTTAAAGATCTTTTGAAAGAGAAAATTCCAGGTTCAGATGTTTTCACTGGTGAATTCAACCAAATGTTTAAAGAAGGAATAACACAGATTCTCCATATCTCTTTTTAAAAACAGAAGGGAAGGGAAACGCTTCCTAATTCATCTATGAGGCCTGCACTATCCTGGTTCCAAAAACAGACAAAGGCAGTAACAAGAAAACCACAAGCCAATATCCAATATCCTTCATGAACATGGATATAAGCATGGCCAATAAAATATTAGCAAATCGAATCCAATAACGTACAGAAACAATAACCCATGACCGTGTGGCATTGATCTAAGAAATGCAAAGCTAGTGCAATATTTAAAAATCAATCAATGTAATACATCAGAGCAACGGAATAAAAACGAAAGCCACATGATCATATCAATCAATGCATAAAAAGGACGTTACAAGTCAACATTCATTCATGATAAAAATCTCTCAGCAAACTGGATTAGAAGAAGACTTTTAGACTGATTAATGACATCTACAAAAATACCACTGCTAACATCACACTAGCCATTAGGAAACTGCCAATTATAACTACCATGTGACATCATCACAACCTATCAGAATGGCCCAAGTGAAAACGAAACAAAAATGAAACAGCAACAACAAAAAAGGTGACCACACCAAGTGCTGGCAAGGACGCAGGACCACTGGGACTCTCACACAGTGTTGGTGGGAATGTAAAACGGCACAGTCACTGGGAAACCAGTTTAGCAGTTACTCAAAAATTAAACATAGAATTACCATGTGACCCAGCAATCCCACTCCTAGGCATTTATCCTAAAGAAATAAAACCTTATGTTCACACAAAAGCTTATGCATGAATGTTAACAGCAACTCTATTCATAATTGCCCCAAACTGCAAACAACTGAAATATCCATCAATCGGTGAATGGATAAACATCTTTGATGTTTATTGGTACATCTTTACAATGCTCATTGATTCATCTATGCATTGGAATGCTATTCAGCAGTAACAAGGAATGAACTGGTGATATAAATTATAGATATCAATAACATGGATCTGTTTCAAAGGCATTATGCTGAGCCAAGCAGCCAGTCTCACAAGGTTACTGCAGGACTCCGCTTAAGTGATAGTGTCTGGAAGACAGAACTCTAAGGATGGAAAACAGATCAGTGGTTGTCAGGGTTTGGGATCAGGGGAGTCAGATACACGGGTTTTGGGGGTGATGGATGACTCTGCATCCTGACTGTGGTGGCTGTTACACAAATCTATGCATGTATCAAGACCCATAAACCTGTATACCGTCACCACTACCAAAAGCCAATCTTATTTATTACATGTAAGTATAAAAAACATAGATCCCTGATTGTTTGACTCCTAGATATTCTATTTTGGTCAGCAAAGCAAAACCCGGAGTGACTTCTCATTCTGTGGTTTGTTCTTCAATTGCAGAAAATACCAAAGTGCCACCTCCTGGCCGCCACAGGTGCTGTCAGCTTTGTTTGGCAATCACCACTGTCAGGGTACCCACTGGGGGCAATGCAGAGGGCCAGGCAGCCAGGAGGTGGGGGCGGGGGTACCTTAAGAGGCTGAAGGTATAGCCCCTGTTCTAGGGGGATTCATAACCCAGTGGAAGAGACGAATATCAAACAACGTTAACAGTTCACACATTTGGAAGGCCACTGAGTTCCAAGCCCACACTTTACAGATAAGGAAACTGAGGCTCAATGAGGTTAGCTGATAAGCGGTATAAATAAGTATTCCTAAACACCAGGTGAATACATTTTCATAGGATGTGAATTTTTTTATTGATTTTACTCGTAAAGAATGCCAGGGTCATTGCTTAATGGAGAGAAGAGAAAATATTCAAGGAGTTAGAAGTCAGTGCACAAATCTATGTAGATCCTGGGCTTTCTGAGGCCACTGGCAAGAGAATAAATCAATCTTTCTGCCACTTAGATGTATCCCACTGAGCTGATTTTTAGGTGATTAAATTAAAAGCATAATTTTCATTTTAAAAAACATTTTAGGTCAGTGGTGCTTCACTCTCATTTGATTATTTCATATATAAAATTCAACATTGAATTTATGTGGCACTTCGCTGGAGAGCTTGATTAAAGTTTAATAAAATGAGAATTCTAACAGCAGTAGCCCTGCCAGCATGTCCCAGGAGCATTAGCTGCAGGGGTTCAAGGACAGTCAGCAGTGAATGCCAAGGGCATACAGAGAGAGGGTCCCTCCCGAGGTGCTGTCTGGGCCAGCAGGGAGGAGCTGCTGACTCTTATCCCAGCCATCCTCCCACCTCCGAGTGTGGGCTTCCCTATGCCAGCCTGTCTGGGTGGCTTCATATTGCTGTCCATGGGAATTCTTCATGTGTTTGCTCAGGCCAGAGGAAAAAACAGCACCACATATCTTCTGCTACACAAATAAAGCAAGATGAAGACCCTGCCATTGCCAAGGCAGGACAAACAGCATCTAGAATGTCTCCTTTTGTTCTGGGAGACAGGATGGAAAGTGCAGAAAAGCAGTGGAGTAAGGGATAATCTGGATTTTTTTTTTTTTAAAAAAAAACTAGAGGCCTGATGCATGAAAATTCGTGCAAGAGTAGGCCCTCCTTCCCCTGGCTGCCAGCACCGGCTTCCCTCTGGCACCCGGGACCCGGGCTTCCCTCCTCCGGCTGAAGGCAGGCACCCGGGACCTGGGCTGGCTTTGTCAGGAAGGACATCTGGTCTAATGAGCATATTACCCTTTTATTATTATAGATATGTTTTTATTGGTTTCAGAGAGGAAGGGAGAGGGGGAGAGAGAGAGAGAAACATCAAAGATGAGAATCATTGATCGGCTGCCTCCTGTACACCACCCACTGGGGATCGAGCCTGTAACCCAGGCATGGTCCCTGACTGGGAATCGAACCCTGACCTCTTGGTTCATCATAGGTCAACGCTCAACCACTGAGCCACACCAGCTGGGCATAACCTGGATGTTAACCCCAATTCAGCCAGGTGATCCTGAATGAGTCATTTAACTTCCTAGGCACCTCTCTCCCTTTCTGCAAATAAAGATCACACCAGATGCCTGGTCTACCTTATAAAAGTGTGGTGAGGATCAAATAGCAGCAACTCAGGGTATAAAAAGATAAATAAGCAAAACCCCTCTGCTTTATGGGTTTTTACATTCAAATCTAAAAGAGGATGTTATAGCAGTATCTGCAAACTTCATACTTGTACCACGGGAAGGGGAGGTATTGTGTGGAAATACATTGGTTAGGGAAGGGGTCACTTCCCCAGTTATCTCTGAGCAGCCACAACACGCAAATATTTCTCTGAACAGAAGTGAAACTCCTTATCAAGGCTTTTACCTATTAGTCGCCTTATTTCTCACAATCTGTGGGCTCTCGATGCTATGATAAATCCAAGACTATTTCCTCTTTGGCCTTGAAGATTTGAGAGTCTCTGAGGATAACCTTGACCTCAATTCTCAGAGCCTCCTCAGTCAGGAGGACCCATCAGTGAACACAACTGGGCCGTTCGGAAGCAAGAGGCTACTCTAGAATTCGGAGCCATGGAGTAAGTGCAAGGAAGCGGAGAGATCCGGAAAAGAAAATCCCGATTTTGCATTCTCATCTATGAAACGAGGGTGAAACAGACCAACATTAGGAGGTGAAATAATTCTGAAACATAAACATGACAAATTGACAATACAATGGAAGAAGTGACAGAACAGATACTGCAGAACATCAAAGAAGAGTTGAATAAAATTTCTCAATGTCAAAAGATTTGAGTCTTTAGATAGGAGTCACAGGTACCAGCCCAACCACTAGTAAATTAACAGACAATCACATGGAGATGCAGCCCAGAGAAAGTTTCGAGTTTCTAGAACAAAGGGAAAGAAATCTATCTAGGCATAGAAAATAAGTTATCTGCACAGGAAAATAACACTCAGGCTTAATTACTTTTTAAAAAAGGTGCTCCTTCTGTCTGAAAATGTAGGAAGGTATAGGAAACGGAGAGGAAGAAAACATTAATTTTGTCATTATTCATAGGAGGATGTGAGTAAATCTGATTTATTCTTGGTATTGATTAAGAGAGATCAGTTTAAACATTTAATAGTAACCATTATTAGAATTAAAAAGAATGTATAACTTTATAATATTTAGTAAAAAGGAAATAAATGAAACTTGACCGCCTGGCCTGTGTGGTTCAGTGGTTGAGTGTGGACCATGCATCAAGAGGTCACCAGTTCAACTCCCAATTAGGGCACATGCTTGGGTTGCAGGCTCTATCCCCAGTAGGGGGCGTGCAGGAGGCAGCCAATCAATGTTTCTCTCTCATTGATGTTTCTATCTCTCTCTCCCTCTCCCTTCCTCTCTCTCTAAAATCAATAAAAGCATATTTACAAAAACTTGATCAACATTGCAACTCAAAAAAAGAAAGGAAATAGTAGGAATAATTAAAAAGCATTTACATAACATTAAATGTAAGAAAAAAAATCCATCTGTTTCTGTAAGAAATGCGAATGGGATACAATTGCTTTATTGGGTAAAGAAGGTTTACAGATTAGGTCAAAAGCAAAATTTAACTATACTCTGTTAAAGTTGCATCTAAAACAAAAAGACACAGCAGATAAAAAATGAAAAGGACAGACAAAGATGTACCAGAAAGAGAGTTGGGATGGGAATAATAAAGTAAAATCCAAGGCAAAAACCACATGACAGACTAACAGTGAAATAAAACTTATTACACAAAATATGGGCCGTGAGCAGTCACCAAAAAATTGTCTGAAAGCCAGGATATTGACTTTATACACAAGCACCTAGTTAGGAGACTACTACTATTGATCGATATTATTCAGGGCAATGAAAAGTAATTGTAATCAACTGACTAAAGGGATAAGTTTACATCTTTGATTGACAAGGGCTTTCAACTCTCGATTTTAACAGCTGCATGAAAGCAACGTGGTAAAACTCTTTAACAAGTTTCCAAAGCTAAGCCACCTTAACTGCACCGAGTAAATAACATCTCCACACTGAACTTCCACTTCTTTTGAATATTCCACATCCTGACAGGGATTAAGGGCACCACCAAGCAGGAAATTTACAACCTAGATAATGTTCTCATCACAAATGAACGTTGTACTTTACAAAATCACATATAAACGCCTTTGGAGAGGAAGCAGGGCCTGCCACGGCCTCCTTATTAATTCAAATGCTGGGTCCTAACAGTCAAGTTATTATTTTACAAAGCTAATTGTTTTATAATTGAACTGCGTTTTATATTAATCCATTTTAAATTTCCTTTTCTCTCTCTCTTAAAATACCAACCTAATTAAGTTGCTTTCCTAATTGGTCTTTCAATTGAAATTTTTTTTTGCCCTTTGTTGCAAGTACCTGATTTGTGGCATGCAAGTTTGTTTTCTTCAATTTTCGATTAAATTTGTCAAATTCCTTACGAGAAAGGTGGTTAGACCCTACCAGTTCATGGGTATCAGCCCAATGGTGAATTGTTTTCTCTTTTGCAAAAAAAAAGAAAAGAAAAGAAAAGAAAAAATAATCATTCCAGACAGGCAGGCCTATTGGAGGTCTCTCTCCAAAAATACCTGGCGGTTCGATTTCATGGGTTTGTCTTCTTGCAACCTGGAGTTCAGGGATTTCACGCAAAGTTGAACTTTAATTCCAGAAATACGGCTCTGAGGAAATAGCTCAAGAAATCACTTCAACGAGTTTTAATACCAAGCCATCCAGTGGAATTGAGCTAAGTCTCCTCTGAGTCTCTCCGTACTTTACGTTTTCATATATTGCAACTATCAATATGTCTGCCTGTAAGAGGCTGACTCCATTTTAATTACACCTTCATATTTACTGTTGTGGGCTTGGGGAACAGATCACCAGATTCATCTCAAGGATGCATGAAGCAAGACAAATGGCCCAACAGGGTGCTCCTTTAGAAGGCGCATGCAAAATTTAGTGTCTAAGCCTCGCCATCTCTACCTGGACGATTCAGAAGATATAAAATACCCCCCATTTGTGTTCTATTTATCACCTATGGTTGATTTAGCCAATAGCTATCAACCCTGGCTGCATCACAGAATCACTGGGGACACTCTGATTTATTTGGTCTGGGATCTAGGTGGGCATCTGTACTTTTTAAAAGCTCCCCAAGTGATTCTAATCGCACACAACCACGGATTCAGAGAAAACTACCAAATAACTGGGTCCTAACAGTTAGATTATTTTACAAAGCTAATTGTTTTACTAATTGAACTGCATTTTATATTACCCAATTTAAGTTTATTTTTTCTCTCTCTCTTAAAATACCAAACTAATTAAGTTGCTTTCCTAATTGGTCTTTCAATTGAATTTTTTTTTTTTTTTAAAAACCATACAAATGAATGATCCTCTCAATGCAAAAAGATTATTCACTCAATTTTTAGGTTTCCTTCCCTCACCCTATGTTTGTCAACAAGCTGAATACGTGCACACTAACGACACTCCCTTTTAGGGAGCGTGGATCTTCGGTTGTAACCGGGTCATTTGGGTATTGTTATCAGACTCTGGATCTAGTGAAAATTGTCCATTTTTGCAGGTTCCTAACACACAGGGATCAGTAGGGGAAGGGGGCAGCTTTACTGTTGGTGGGAGGCACCTTGGAACCACCAAGAGGGGGTGGAAACCTAGGCTCCTCCCTCAGCCTCCCCTGATCTATTCAGCGGAGAGGGGGCACCTGGCTTCCCTGGGGTGGGGGCAGGAAGTCCAGGCTCCCCTTTGGGCCCTTTGACATGACCCCGCGGGGCCTGGGAGGGATGCCTCTTTATACTTGGGTGAGGGTAGAGCTCTAGGCTCTCCACTGGGCCCTAGCTGACTGCAGCGGCGGGCGGGGGGAGGGGGGGGCGGCAATTTCTGGAGAAGAGGATTTACTGACAAAAAGGTTTCTGTTCCTCAAGGCTGCCCATTTCCTGGTCCTTTGGCAAGCGAGAGCAGCCTTTCTTGCCTGTGTCTGTTGGTGTTTCTGTGTTGGGCTCTGCCCGCTCCCATCCAGGGTATAGAGGAGGCCAAAGGAAACCTAGGGAGCCAAAACCGGTTTGGCTCAGTGGATAGAGCGTCAGCCTGCGGACTGAAAGGTCCCGGGTTCGATTCCGGTCAAGGGCACATAACTTGGTTGCGGGCACATCCCCAGTAGGAGGTGTGCAGGAGGCAGCTGATCGATGTTTCTCTCTCATCGATGTTTCTAGTTCTCTGTCCCTCTTCCTTCCTCTCTGTAAAAAATCAATAAACTATATTTAAAAAAAAGAAACCTAGGGAGCTCTCGGGCATACTGCTTCTCGGGTGTGCCCTGGGGCCCCTAGCTAGTCCACCTCCTCTCCACCTATCAGTCTTCCTATATAACACCATCAGTTTGTTTTATACTCTAACGTCCATTGTTTTTAGCGATCTTTAGGGAGAAGGAAAAGGAGAAATGCACCCATCCCGTCTTGTCCAGAACCAGAAGTTCCCACTTTCTCTTCCAGACGATGCATGCACATGGGTCAGGGAATGCAGCTTTCTCCTTAGGGAGCTCCCAGTACAACTGAGCAGCCAGGAGGCACACACCAGGAGTGGACGACACAAGCCTTGTGTGGGGAGAAGGGGCTGCAAGTTTCCCTCTTTAAAATACTGATGACCCTCACCCTCGCTGGTTTGGCTCGGTGGATGGAGCGTCGGCCTGCGGACTGAAAGGTCCCGGGTTTGGTTCCAGTCAGGGGCACGTGCCCGGGTTGCAGGCTTGATCCCCAGTGGGGGCCTCCAGGAGGCAGCCGATCGGTGATTCTCTCTCATCATTGGTGTTTCTATTTCTCTCTCCCTCTCCCTTCCTCTGTGAAATCAATAAAAATATATAAAAAAAATAAATAAAATACTGATGACTCTCAAATGTGAATGTCAGGCTTAGACCTTTCTCTGGGCCTCCAGATGAGGAGACAGATAGGGGCCCCCTGGAGCGCCCATGGGACCACCCCTCTGGCCTGGCCAAATGAAACTCACCTCCTTTCCCTCAACGCTCTCCGTCTCAGGGCCCCGTTTCCATGAAGGGCCACCAGTTACACTGCGTTCCAAGCCCAAAGAGTTCTCTTCAATCCCCCCACTCACCCATCCTCAACTAGGAGGCAGCACAGGGCAGGCAGGGCACAGGTTCTGAGCCACCCTGCCTGGACTCAAATCTGGGCACTGCCACTCGATGCCCTTGGGTAAACCTGATCTGTGCTCCATGCATCAGATTCTTCACTGTAAATGGGGTTAATAATATTACTTACCTCCCAGGGAAGATGAAAACATTACCTACATAAATGCATGTAGAACATGAAACTAGTGCCTGGCACATAGAAAGTCTTTTTGAAAAGTTAACTTCAAGAGTAATGCACTATGGCTTGACTCTTTTATCTCCGGTGCCATTGTTTCCATTGCGACGATTCTGAGAGCCCCTGAAATGGTATTTATTTCACCAGCCTCTTCCCACTTCTGTCCATACTTTGTAATGTTGTCAGAATTAGCTCCCTAAGAAATAAACCTCACCATGCCACCTAAAGTCTGTTGGTCTGGCCCAGTCGGTGTGGCTCAGTGTCGACCCATGACATGAACCAAGGGGTTCCCCGTTGGATTCCCAGTCAGAGCACATGCCCGGGTTTCCGGGCTTGATCTCCAGTAGGGGGCGTGCAGGAGGCAGCCGATCCATCAATGTTTCTCTCTCTTTATCCCCCTCCCTTCCCCTCTCTCTAAAAAAATCAATAAAAACATATATATTTTTAAAAAATCTGTATTGCTCAAAACAGTAATTCACAGATTCCTTTAAGAATCTGAAAAAAAGCTATAGGTGCCCAAGCGTAGAAAAATGCACAAGTATTTGCACGGACACATGAGCCCCTGAAACTCTTCCTGGGGAGCTATAAAACATGCTGATGCTTAGGCCTACCTGCAGAAATTGGATTTCATGGGCCTGGCGTGTGGCCTGGGTATCAGAATAAAAACAAAACAAAACACCCCAGGCTAGTCCAATGTGCAGCCAAGGTTTGAGGACCCATGAGTTAGAAGCTACTAACGTTTTTGACTTGGGTTTTAAAAGTGGAAACTAAATCATATCAAATTCAAATCTCCAAAGAATCCAGTTAGCAGGGAAAGCCTCACATTTTTCCTGGCCCACCTGAGACTGTGGTACCTTTTCCTACATGTTCCTTCTCGGAGACGAAGGGATGCAATTAAGAGAGAAACAGCTGTGCAAATGGAAGTACAACGTGGCAGCTGTCTTCAAAGGGGCTGCATTTTCTTTTTCTCTGACAGAAAGGAAGCACAGGTTTTCTTTTTCTTTCTCTGTATCCCAAGGGACCACGCTGGAGAGCCCTTGACCTGCGGGGCGTGGCCAGGACAGAAGCTAGTCTTGATGAGGCAGTTTCCTACAGGATCCCCAGGGCCCACAGGCCACTTGTTCTCAAAAGGTTAAGATGGAATATTTTAGGAAGCAATTATTATGCTCAGAAAGACGTATGCAAGTAAACAAAGGGAACGGGAGAGAGAAAAAGAGTGTTTTGTAGGCAACTCAGCTAGAAGGCTCCCTTGGGCTCTGGTGTGCAAAACACCTGCACTGGCTAACATCTCTGAGAACTGGTTTCTTCACTGATAAAAGGATATTTAACTTCCTGCACAGGATTCTTATAAAGATGGAGCGATCGTCTACTTAAGCCGTCTAAAGCCTGGTATTGGGCATGCGATGAATATTTCTCTTGTTATTTTTTTCCCTTCTCTTAAGATAGGATTTGATTCGTATGTGCTACTTGGCTTGGAAGGGAGGCAGCAGTAGGAGGTCACCGCCAGGGCTGTGGTTCCCAGGGCTCCATTCCCTGTGAGCTTTGTAGCCTTGGGCGGATGCTGTAGCTTTCCGAGGGACAGTTTCCTCTTGAGAGGAAGGTGCCTGTAATGTGCACCCACGTGGCCGCCACAGGCCTGTACTATGAGGTCTGTGGGCAGAGACTGTGGGATGCACGCACTATTCTATCGCGACTGCAGCAAACGCCCAGAGCGCCATAGGTGCTCAAAAGTGTTTACTGCATAAAAGAGGGCCCTGTCTTGGCTTAGTGACATCTATTTCTGCACACCCAGAGATCTTTTTTTTGGGGGGGGGAAGGGGTTAATCCTCACCTGAGGGTATTTTTCCCATTGATTTTTAGAGAGTGGAAGGGAGGGGGAGACAGAGAAATATCGATGATGAGATAGAGAAACATGGATGGGTCGCCTCCCACACACACACCAACCACAGCCGGGGGTTGAGCCTGCAACTGAGGTCCTTGCCCTTGACCGGAACTGAACCTGGGACCCTTCAGTCTGCAGGCCGATGCTCTATCCACTGCGCCAAACTGGCCAGGGCCGCAGAAATCTTTTCATGTCCATGCCTCCATTTAGGACTTTGTTTTAAAAGGATCTTGTTTCTAGGAATCTGACCTCTGGATAAATATGGTGGTGCCAAACTAATTTTCTTGTACCTCAGCTTTCAAAAAGGCTTTGTGTTTCTTTAACAAGATGGCTTCTTAAAGGGGTCATACATTGGCTCCAACACTTGTTCCTTTCAGACACTGGTTTGGTACATCTTTTACATTTATAATTGAATTTCCAAGTACAGTACAGATGAAAATGGACTCTACCTCCTGCCGGGAAGCACTGACTTCTGACATTATAAATCAGTTTGCTTAGTACTGTTTAACATAAACTGTGGTCTCTAACTGGTATGACGAAAGGCATTTACTTCTACACACATGTCAGGAAAACAATGGACAGCTTAGCTCTGGGATTCTCACTTCTTTCTCTCTTACCGAAAAAGAAAAAAAAAAAAGAGAGAGAAAGAACAAGAAAAAGAGAGAGAACATGGCTAGAAGTCATTTTTCTTAGAAGTATTTAAACCCACATGGATCACTCAAATCCAATAATGAAATCGAATGCTAAATAAAAAATTAGGAGAGTGCAAAGATTGTTTCATTGCCACAGCCATCAAAGCAAGAAGAGACTCTTAAAAAATTAAACTATAACCTTAACATCTGCATCTTTAAAAATTCTTTATAGGGATGGCACTTTCCCCCCTGAGATCAGGGGCTTCCGAATATCTAACGTTGGTAAGCGGCTCTCTTTGTTATAACAGGCAAACATAAAACGTTTGCACAAGGTGTTCAAAATAATACAGCTTCCGGGACCCACTGAGTATCAATTAGGAAGGTAAATTTATCACCTAAGCAAATAAATAAACCTGAGTGCCACTCAGCGTCTGACATTAAGGGGTTTTCTCCTTTCCATTAAAGAGGACTAATAAACATAGTTGAAAGGCTCGAGGGAGGAGGGAGGGGAGAGGGCTGGCGCACACCAGCTCAGGCAGGCAGGGCCAGACATCAGCTGACTGCTGCCCCTGAGATTACCATGGAAACACCTTCTCCTGCGACTGTGCCTTAGAAATGGTGATGGGGAGCAGAGCTGGTGGCCCGGGGATTTCAGCAGGGTTCACCCCTGGACACATTACAAGGACAATCCATCTTCCAAACAAAACACTATCTTTCTAGCAAGTCACGTCAGATAGAGTAATAAAGCCTGAAGCCCGGCATAATTACAATCCATTCACTGCTACAACACTGTCACATCGGTTCAGATAAGCGTCTCTGTTCTCTCCCCAGCTTGCTTCCTATTCTCCAGAACGAAAGGATGCATTTGTGTAATTAATTGGCGGCTTCCTTAGCCGTTGAGCCCAATACTGATAAAAAAGGGACTGTATCAAACAACATTCATGGGCAGAGCCAACCCATCGGGCACAGCTCTCCAACAAAAGGGGAAGGCAGGTTCCGGCTGAGGTCAGGTTAAATGTTTCAGTTTATGCCATTTCACTCGAAACAAGTGAACAGATTTCATGTTTACGCAAATTAAACTCAATCTTGGCAACCAGCTCCTCGGGCGCTGGCTGGGGTGAGCCCGTGTCCACACGGCTCCCCTGGCAGAAATGTGCGGACTCAAGCAGTGTGCGCCGGCCACAGGGTGTGATCTTCCTCACCAGTCTACCGTGATCTCTAGGGTGATTCCCAGAGTCAAAGGGGTGGCAATCCCAGTTTTGGGTACAATATTAGTAGTTGCGTGGATTCCTGCCCGCCTTTGTTCTCCATATGAAGCCGCAGCAACCACAGTCTCCCTCCCAGCTCCGCAAATCCTTCCAATTCTTACCCCACTAACCCCTAAAGGTAAAACATTTTAACATTTCTGGACAACTGTATTGGAATTAATGCTTTAATTTGATATTACAGCTCACAAATATAGTGTAGCGAGTGACTCAAGGGGGAGGATCCTAAGGACAATGACACAGATTCCAGCCGGCAGAAACCGTACCCATAACCAGGCAGTATTTGCACATAGGAAGTCTCTCTGTGGCTAATAAAGGGGCCACCTATAACCTGAATGCTTCATTCTCAGGTTGTTGTTGACAATTATTTGACTAGACCATTTGCGAGAACAATGTTGACTGAAAATACTCTCCAAAACCTAGCATGACTTCCCATTTTTATCTTTCCTGTGAAGAGCGACTGGAGTCATTGTTCAATGATACACTGATAGAACACTTCTGCTAATAGGAGGGGGGGAAAAGGTGCCCAGTTTTTCTTTTAGTTACATTTTGCTTAGTTTTACAGAAAGATCAGCCTTTATCTCCTGAGCACAAAAGGCAGGCACTGACAGAGTGTGGAGAGCTATGCTTGTAGGTGAAGATGAACTGAGACCCCAGCAGGTGCTGAGTTACACAGTTTGGGTCATAGAAAAATACATGCCACCACCATACACCTGTCAGAATGGCTAAATTTTTAGAAAAACTGAGAATACCAGTCACGATGAGGATGTGGAGCAACAGGAACTCTCATTAGTTGCTGGTGGGAGTGCAAAATGGTCTCTTTGGCAGGCGATTTGGCAGTTCTTATAAAGCCAAACTTAGTGTTAGCTCACGATCTAGCAATTTTGCTCATAGCTACGTACCCCAATGATTTGAAAACATGTGTCCATACAAAAACCTGCATGTGAATGCTTATAGCTGCTTTACTCAGAATTGCCAAACACTGGGAGCAACCAAGATGTCCTTCAACAGGCAGATGGACAGGCTATGGTATATCCACACAAAAGAGTATTATTCAGTGATGAAAAAGAAACCAGGCATCAAGTCATGGAAAGACACAGAGGAACCTCAAATACCTGTTGCTAAGTGACAGAAGCCAGTCTGCGAAGGCCGTATGCTGCAGGAGTACAATTATACGACATTCTAGAAAACGCACAACTACAGAGAGAGTAACATGGCTGCCACCAGTCCAGGGGCGAGAGAATGGTTGTAGAAATTTATAAGAACTAGCAGGCAGCCTTTCCTCTCTAGCTACCCGAGGGCTGACTGTCATTGTGGATGACGACAGGGGCCAGGGATTGAACCTGCAACCCAGGCACATGCCCTGGAGCAGGAATGGAATTTGTAACCCTTTGGTCCATGGGCCGATGCTCTAACCACTTAGTGCAACACTGTTCAGGCCTGAATTTTGTTTTTTAAAAATAGGTGTAAAAAAAATTCTTTGAACAATTGAGGAAATTTGAGTTGTGTTGGATGTTAAATATTATGGAAATGTTCATTTTTTAGATATGAGATGAGTACTGTGGCATTGAAGAAGAATGCCCTTATTTTTTTTTAAATAAGTCTTTATTCAGATTATTACAATTATTTCTCCTTTTTCTCCCCATATCTCCCATCCACCCATTTCCCACCCCACCTTCTGCCCTTACCTCCCCCCCACTGTCCTCATCCATAGGTGTATGATTTTGTCCAGTCTCTTCATGAACCCCCCATTCCCCTTTCCCCCTGAGAATTATCAGTCCACTCCCTTTCTATGCCCCTGATTCTATTATATTCACCAGATTATTCTGTCCCTCAGGTTTTTAATTCACTTGATTTTTAGGTTCACTTGTTGATAGATATGTATTTGTTGTTCATAATTTTTATCTTTACTTTTTTCTTCTTCCTCTTCTTTAAGAATACCTTTCAGCATTTCATATAATACTGGTTTGGTGGTGATGAACTCCTTCAGCTTTTTCTTGTCTGTGAAACTCTTTATCTGCCCTTCAATTCTGAATGATAGCTTTGCTGGGTAGAGTAATCTTGGTTGTAGGTTCTTGCTATTCATCACATTGAAAATTTCTTGCCACTCCCGTCTGGCCTGCATAGTTTCTGTTGAAAAGTCAGCTGACAGTCGTATGGGTGCTCCCTTGTAGGTAACTAACTGTTTTTCTCTTGCTGCTTTTAATATTCTCTCTTTGTCTTTTGCTCTTGGCATTTTAATTATGATGTGTCTTGGTGTGGTCCTCTTTGGATTCCTTTTGTTTGGGGTTCTGTGGGCTTCCTGGACTTGTAAGTCTATTTCTTTCAGGTGGGAGAAGTTTTCTGTCATTATTTCTTCAAATAGGTTTTCAGTATCTTGCTCTCTCTCTTCTTCTGGCACCCCCATAATTCTGATGTTGGTATGCTTGAAGTTGTCCCAGAGTCTTCTTACATTATCTTCAACTTTTTGGATTTTTTTTTTTGCTTTTTGCTTTTTCGGTTGAGTGTTTTTTGCTTCTTTGTAATTCAATTCTTTGACTTGATTTTTGTGTTCCTCTTGTCTGTTTTTGGGTCTCTGTATAATATTTTTTATTTCAGTCAGTGTATGTTTAATTTCTAGTTGGTCCTTTTTCATATCTTCGAGGGTCTCGTTATATTTATTGGCCTTTTCTAGGATATTCTTAAAAAGCCTTATAACCGTGGTTTTGAATTCTATATCCAGTCGTTTGTTTTCCTCCATTTCTTTCGTTTGTGATCTGATTCTTTGACGCCGCATTTTCACTACTTCCCTGAGTTGGTAAGGTAGATTTGTGTGCTGGGTTTCCAATATGGCCCAGTGGGTCGGCCTCCCCAGTTAACCTGAGGTGGATACTCTTGGTGCACCCCTTTGTGGACTGTGTGTACAGCCTTGTTGTAGTTAAGTCTTTATTGTTGTTGGTATCACTGGGAGGAATTGACCTCCAGGCCAGTTGGCTGTAAGGATCAGCTGTGTCTATGCTGGGAGAAGTTCGGTGCTGGAGACAGCCTTATAGGATTAGACTTGCCAAATTGCAATAGCCTCTGTGCTCAGCTTGGATGGGGTGGAGCCTCAGTCTTGGCTTCCCGTCAGCCTTGCCCTTGCGCACACGTGCGTGCCTTCAGACCTCTGCCTTCCCGGCTCCCGAGTCTCTGCCCGAGAGTCCAGACTCCCCCCACAAGAGCGTGGGTCCCCAGGGGCTCGCCTGGAACTGGGGTTCACTGCATTCAGAACTGGGGCTCAGTGCAGTCAGTAGCCTCTGACTCCCTTCCACTAGGGAAAGCCTGTGGCAACCTCCGCAGCCTTTGTGCGCACTGGCGCGCGCGCACTTTCAGTCCTCCGCCTTCCCCGGCTCCCAGTCTCCGCCCGAGAGTCCAGACTCCCCCCACAAGAGCGTGGGTCCCCAGGGGCTCGCCTGGAACTGGGGTTCACTGCAGTCAGAACTGGGGCTCAGTGCATTCAGGAGCCTCTGACTCCCTTCCACTAGGGAAAGCCTGTGGCAACCTCTGCAGCCTTTGTGCACACTAGCGCGCGTGCACTTTCAGTCCTCCGCCTTCCCCGGCTCCCGAGTCTCCGCCCGAGAGTCCAGACTCCCCCTGTAAGAGCATGGGTCCCCAGGGGCTCGCCCGGAACTGGGGTTCAGTGCAGTCAGAACTGGGGTTCAGTGCGTTCGGGGGCTTCCTTCCCCCTTCCGCCAGAGAAAGTCAGCCAGGCTCTCAGCCGCCCTTCCTCTCTGCGCGCACAAAGACCCTTTGCCGTACCTCCAATTCTCTGTGAGCTTTTCTCTTTCCTTCTAGTTGTAGAATTTTCACTCAGCCAGCTTTCCTGTGGTTCTGGATGGTGTCCGTTCTGTCTTTTAGTTGTAGTTTTGAAATTGTTGCACGAGGCAGCAGTTTAGGTGTTTACCTATGCCGCCATCTTGGTTTCTCTCCAAATGCCCTTATTCTTAGGAGAATGCACACAGGGGCATTTTAGTGGCAAAGTGTCATAAGAGAGAGAAAACAAATATGGCAAAAAAACAAAAAACAAAACACACCCAAACACTTATAAATTGTAGGGACAGAAGTAGCAGCGAACTCCAAGGGGGTAGGAAGTTCTCCAGGCAGGAAAGACACCTCTATCAAAGAGTCCCTTCATTCCTTCGCTGCCTCACTGAAGTAGAAATCATTCTTCTAAAGCCGACACCCTACTAGTTTTTGAAAAGTGAGGAATGGGTCGTGTCTGTTTCTACTACACAAGGTCTAGAATAAAACACATCATTGATTTCAGAATTTTTAACGTTTGGCGTGGAGGAAACCAAGGGGTATGGCTACTGCTCCTTTAGAATAACAAATGACAAGTAGAGACCTTTTAACATAGGATTAGCAAATGGTGGCTTGTGGGCTGAGTGCAGCCCCAGACGCATTTTGTTTGGCTTGCACGGCTTTTAACAATCAGGGGATTTTATAGGAAATACAGATGTCCGCTTTTTCTAGGTGAGTCAAAGACTGGGCATACTGGATGCAGGAACGGCCACAACAATGATAGTTGCATGCACATGCATGTACCCTAAGTTACTATACATATAGCACATTTTAAGTCCTGCTTGAGAAAGGCTGGGCTTCTGGCAATTGGAAGGGGGGTAGGTGGGAAGACTCCAAGGACTCAAGGATGCCTGATGAACTTGGCCTATTTGAAGCTCTTCTCTTCCACTGATCCTTTTCCCACTGGGAAAACCTAATGACCCACCCCAGTACTCAGCAGGATTTGTGACCCAGGTCCAAATGGGGCTTGGGACTAAGGACAATAGTCAAAAAGTGCAGAGGGAAGAGATCAATTGTACTCAAAAGGAACTGTGATCATTACCCATGCTATATATGGTATACTAGGACAAGTCAGGAAAGGCTATGCATAGAATTGCAAGTACTTGACAAGGAACTAGAATACCAATTTGGCTCATGCAGAATTGGTTGCTATGGTGAGGCCTGATCGGAGACACTGTGTTCAATATGTTCGTGTAGGACGAAACTCTAATAGTGTGCTGGGCTGGCTGACTTAGACTTGAGTCTAGAGCTGGCCCATGCTGCAAAGAAGAGTAACTGAGAGTAAAAAGACACACACAGGGAGAGGTAGAGACGGAGAGAATGGCTGAAACTTCGACTATCTAAGCGTTCATGCTGCTGAGGGCCGCAGGGTAACAGAGTCCCTTAGAGCTGCTCTGAAGCCTGGGTGGCGGTGTGTCCTGGATCTCCCTCAGGCTCCTCCCCCTTACTTCCACCTGTAACCTTACTGGAAACACAGCGGAGTGTTACTGATGACAGTTTATGGTCACCTTTTGTTCCCGGGAGCCAACGCAGACGGAGAAATGAAAAGCAGAGCACGAGAGGAGAGGAGTGTGGCACACGGAGCTCCATGCTTTTATCTATTACTCTTACTTCTGAAAACTTCCCGATTTGCTTCTGAAACATGGTGCTCTCGTAGTTCTTTTCTTTCCTAGAATAATCCATAACCAGATGGAACCGAAGAAACATGAGAGCTTGTTTAGCACATGAAAAGAGAGTTGAGCCTGGCCGGCGTGGCCCAGTGGTTGAGCGTCGACCTATGAACCAGGAGGTCATGGTTCAATTCCCATTCAGGGCACATATCCGGGTTGCAAGCTCGATCCCCAGTGTGGGGCATGCAGGAGGCAGCCAACTGATGATTCTCTCTCATCATTGATGTTCCTATCTCTCTCTGTCCCTCTCCTTTCCCCTCTGAAATCAATAAAAATATATTTTACAAAAAGAGAGTTGAGAAAATGGAGGGCCATAGAGAAGAGATTTCCTTTTTATTCCATTCCCGTCAGCGATTCTCTCTTTCCCCACCATGTAATGGGTGGATGTTCTTGAATAATCTGCCCCCTTCCTCCCTCTAGACCAGTGGTCGGCAAACTGCGGCTCCCGAGCCACATGCGGCTCTTTGGCCCCTTGAGTGTGGCTCTTCCACAAAATACCACGGCCTGGGCGGGTCTATTTTGAAGAAGTGGCATTAGAAGAAGTTTAAGTATAAAAAATTTGGCTCTCAAAAGAAATTTCAATCGTTGTACTGTTGATATTTGGCTCTACTGACTAATGAGTTTGCCGACCACTGCTCTAGACTCATAATTTCAGTCTCTAGCTGTACACACATCTGCTTTTAAATTTTTATCATAAGTGCTGAACTCTTCCCCTCCCTACAACATGAGACCTTTGACTACCTATGAAATGTATACTTATAAGTTTCGTGACACCTAAAACTCAACATGGTTAACATGAAAATCGTTCTCCTTCACCTCCTCTCAGCGGCTCCATCACTATGATCAGCATTATCATTTCTAAGGGTTCCTTGTCTTAAACCATGTTTTTAATTTCAAAATATTTCAATCATACAAAAGGTATCCTATCTAATAAAAGAGTAAAATGCAAATTGACCATCACTCCAAGACACAAGATGGCTGTCCCCAATGTGGACACAAGGGTTGCTACAAGATGGTCGGCAGGGGAGGGCAGTTGTGGGCAGTTAGGAGTGACCAGGCCAGCAGAGGAGGGCAGTTGTGGGTGATCAGGCAAGCAGGGAGGGCAGTTAGGGGTTACCGGGCCAGCAGAGGGCAGTTAGGGGAGACCAGGTCAGCAGGGGAAGGCAGTTGCGGGGGACCAGGAATGCAGAGGAGGGCAGTTGGGGGGGGACCAGGCCTGCAGTGGAGGACAATTAGGGGGGACCCAGGCCTGCAGGGGAGGGCAGTTGGGGGGGGACCAGGTCTGCAAGGGAGAGCAGTTGGGGGGGACCAGGTCTGCAGGGGAGGGCAGTTGGAGGGGACCAGGCCTGCAGGGGAAGACAGTTGGGTGGGGGGGACCAGGTCTGTAGGGGAGGGCAGTTGTGGGTGATCAGGCCAGCAGGAAGGGCAGTTAGGGGTGACCAGGCCAGCAGGGGAGGGCAGTTGTGGGGGACCAGGCCTGCAGGGGAGGGCAGTTAGGGGCGACCAGGCTGGCAAGGGAGGGCAGTTAGGGGCAACCAGGCCGGCAGGGGAGGACAGTTAGAGGCAATCTGCCTGGCCAGGGAGCAGTTAGGCGTCGATCAGGCTGGCAGGCAGAAGTGGTTAGGGGCAATCAGGCAGGCAGGCAGGTGAGCGGTTGGGAGCCAGCAGTCTTGGATTGTGAGAGGGATGTCCAACTGCCTGTTTAGGCCCGATCCCATCGGGCGGTTGGATATCCCTCAAGGGGTCCCAGATTGGAGAGGGTGCAGGCTGGGCTGAGGGACCCCCCCCCCCCACCATGCACGAATTTTGTGCACCAGGCCTCTAGTAAAGAATAAAATAACATATACCCACGTCCCTATTATCCGGACTTAATGCATTGCCACATTTGCACAGGTTGCCACATTTGCTTTGGACTGTAAAACATTTTTACCGACCCAGGTGGCAGTCCCCTATCCCATTCGACCTGCTCCCTCCTAGCCACTACCCTAAAGTTGGCTCCTCCCAGAACACACCCTGGAACAAAGGCTGATGGGCACACAGACCTGACTTGGGAGGTGCAGGGACGCTGGCAAGGGGGTGGAGAGGGGTTCAGGCAAGGGGAGGCAGCCAGGATGGCCCATCGGCTTCCACTGTGGGCAGCTGCAGCTTACTCCTGCAGGGCAGGTCTAGGAAACGGTAGAAAACACACCTCAGAATGACCTTGGTCAATGGTGACAGTGTTGGAGTATTTATCCCCCGACACCTGTTAGTCATTGGGTGGCTTGAGGGGGGCGGGGGTGGCATTTCCAGTCCTCTGTGCATGAGGCAAAGTGAGTTCTGGCAGCATAGCCTTTTGACAAAGATGCTGGCTGCTGGAAGTTAGGCCGGTGTGCCCGAAAATAAGGGGGTACAAGAGGATATGGGCCAAGTACTGAGAGCACCTGCGACCATGTGCATCCATCCTGCTGACACCGTTTAACCTTTGCTACAATTGTTAAACATCATTCATTTCGATGACATTGGGAACCTGAATTGTGATAATGTGATAAGGGGAACCGTGAATATAAATATACGCCAGTCGACATAAAAAAGGAAGGTAGGTTGGGAAAAGAACTTCAGTTCAAAGAGTTGTTTAGCTACTGAATTTATATTCAGTGCCTGACTGATCTCCACTTAACAGAAAATAAGAAAAAGAAATACAACGCATACCGCAATTTATGTTTGTTTGGTTCCACACTTCATTAGACGTAGGCAAAATCTGATCCCCCCCTTATCTTCCTTTACCTCCTACTTTAAGGCGGCAGGGTCATTAGGCTTCAATTGTGACTGGTATATAAGATTACAAGTCTTTTCTAAGAATATATACAATCAAGAATGTCTTAGAAGAGCATTTTCTTATTAGCTGCAATCCATTAGCCTTCTGAAAGGTGATAGAGAGACCGTGTGTGTGTGGTATGTGGGGGAGAGAGGTGCATAATGAAGACCAATCTCAAGCTGGGCAATAATTCCAGCAATCATCCTGCAGTGATATTCTACATCATTTAGCAAAGCCAGGAATGATTTGCTTTCTCTGTACCTCACAACCAACGAGACTCCTGATTTAACAAAATACAGCTACAAAACGATGTGCTTCCTACTCCCTTTTGCAGAGACCAAAAGGACTTAAAAGACTCTAATAATATTCCTCATACGGTCTACCCCGGGACCGGCACAGACCTCCCTCATTAAGAACTAACAGAGAGAGAAAATCACCTTTCACGTGAAGAGATCTGGGGTCTAGTAGGATCTTTCTGAAGAATTAGAACAGTCACTTGTTAAGCCGACCTCATACAGCAGGGGGAAAAAAAATGAAAAAGAAATCTCGTATTGAAATTCAAAGAGACACCTACCAAATTTCTCATTTCAAATAAGGAGTTGATTCCAGAACCTGAAAAGCCCGGGGAGACAGTGAGCCACCGAGTGGGTTTAGATCAGAGGTAAAATATATTGGTGAAAAGAACTTCAGGGAGCAGCATACATTTTACATTTAAAAGAGAGGTAATGCTTTCATAAAGTAATTCTCTACTGTTCCTCTACCTGATTCCATTTCTGTATAAAAACACGCCTTATGAAAATAAATAAGAAAATATATGAGGTGTCGCCACACTGAAGCAATGAGCGGGATCAGGCACAGAGAAAGAACAAGCCTTATGAAAATAAATGCGAAAACATATTATGTATCACAACAGTGAAGCAGTGAGTAGAATGAGGACTAGAGAACGATCACACAGAATGCAGAGTCTTTATGCTTAAAAAAAAATGCTTTCACTGATCTACTAGAAGCCTTGGATCCTCCTGAGAGAAAATTGTACATTTGTATAAAACATAAGATGGGCATAACATTTCCAGGGTTTCTAAAGCCCCGAAGGTTCCAGTGATCAGACTGTCAGCCCATGAGTGGCTCACGAACCCCACCCAGGCTGGTACCCCTTTGCTCGGAGAGAAGCGGAGAACACTCACGTTGTACAGAGGGATGGTCTTCATCACCTTGTACTGCTTCATGGGGTCCATCTTATAGAGGTGACGATCAGTGACAAAAATGGCGCGGTCTTCCACCTTACTGAACCGATTGACCTGCAAGAAAACCAACGAACAATTGTACCATCTCATGAGGCATGAAGCTCCATGATCTGCGAAGAAAACGTCGAGGGGCTGAGGCGGCTGGCTGTGGAGATGCAGCCTTTAACAGACTGCCACTCTACTGGACGCAGCAGAGATGCAAAAGCAGGAGCAGCATACAGATTTGTGGAATTTTACAATTTAAACTCCATGATTTTAGAACGTAAGGGGAAAAAACAAACAACAACCCCACAATGATTAAAAGGCTGAAACCATGTAACCCAGACACTATAAAGAAAATGAAAAGATAACCCACCGAATAGGAGAAAATGTGTACAAATCATATACCGGATAAGGGATGTGTATTTAAAACATATAAAGAATAAAACATATATTGTATTTGGAATACAGAACTCAATAATAAAAGGACAAAAACCCCCACACAATTAAAAATGGGTTTTTAATTGTGAATACACATTTCTCCAGAGACGACATACAAATAGCCAATAAGCTCATGAACACGTGACCGATACCATCAGCCACCAGGGAAATGTAAATCAGAACCACAATGAGATGCCACTTCATACCCATTGGGACAATGATAATAAAGAGGACGGACAGTAATAAGTGCTGGTCAGGATGTGGAGAAACTGGAGCCCTCACCACCACTGGTGGGAATATAAAGTGATGCTGTCACTTTGGAAAAGTCTGGCAGTTCCTCAGCCAGATAAACAGAGAGTTACCATATGACCCAGAAACTTCACTCCTAGGTGTGTATATATACCCATGGGAATTGACAATAGAATCACATAAAAACTTGTGCCTGAATGTTCACAGCAGCATTAATCATAATAGTCAAAAAATAGAGACCACCCAATGTCACCCAACTGACATTGGACTGGATAAATAAAATGTGATGTATTCACACAATGGACTATAAATTGGCAATAGAAAGTGAACTACTGATACATGCTATAACATGGATGAACCTTAAAAACGTGTTAAGTAATGTAAGCCAGTCACAAAGTACCATATACTGTATGATTCCATTTATATGAAATGGCCAGAAGCAGCAAATGGATAGGAACAGGATGTAGATTAGTAGTTACATAGGGCTGGGGGAGATGAGAGGTTTGGAGGGATGACGGCTAAGGAGTGTGGGGTTTCTTTTTGGGGTAATAAAAACGTTCAAACATTGATTGTGGTAATGGAGACCCAACTCTGTGAATAAACTAATAACTACTGGATGTGTGATTTAAAGTGGTGCATAGGATGCTGTATGAATTATATCTCAATGAAGCTGTGAAAGAAAAAGGTAACCCCCATACGAAACAACTCATTCTGCCCCTTCCCTAATGCACAGATTAAATTCCCTAGAGTATAATGACACTGTGCCATTAAATGCACATGTTCAAAAATGGACAGTGCCTTCTTGTCTACAGCACAAATAACTGTCTCCTAATTATGACTATCCATAAAAAGAATGGGTGCTACGAGAAGGCAGGAAGTGCCCCCCATAGGATTCAAGCGGAAGCTCAGTGGATATCTGAAGTGGGTGGGGTAGAGGGGGTTTGTGCTGCAATAGGAAGTCTAGGGATTCCCAAGGTCCCTTTCTTCAGATTCTGTGATTCTTCTACCCAACTTTCAAGTTCTCCTATCCGCCATTATTCTACTTATTTATTTCTTCCGCTCCTGTGTGATGTTATGTTCTCTATGTTTCTGATTTTCTCCTTCCTTTTTCTTTTTATCTATGTGTATTTCAAGATATTGCTTAAGTTTTCATTCCATTATAAAACCTTTTCAATTCCTATAGTGAAAAACGATTGCTGTTTTCCCTGAACTTCTTTCCATAGTTGTAGGAGAAAGAGATAGAATGTAAGTAGAATCAAGAATGAAATTTAAAAATTAACATTGATATAAAGGGCACAAGGTTCTTTTAAAGCAGGATACTTGAGAATAGGAGGAGCACTGGTGGGAGTGCTTTTGCTAATGTAAAATCGTGGATCCATCGTTACTCTTTGTTGGGCAAGAAAGACAGGAAAGAAGGTTGGCTGATACGTCCAAATACCAACACAATCAAGTTACATCTATCCTTAGTCTGTAGGTTCTCCTTACAAAGTCGAGCTACTCTCTACATCTATTAAAGGTGCAAATCTTTCATTTAATAATTGGAAAGCTTGAATAATTACAAGGACAGCTGACTTGTAATTTCTAGACCATGAATGCTCATTATAAGAAATATACTTGTTAAAACAGCAGTGTAGAACACTGTGTTTTTTTAAACTTACAGTTGAAGCTATGTTTGGCAAGAGGTTGGTGTTACTTATTAAACCTTGTGATAATTAATCGAATGACTATGATCCACGAATCTAGGTCTAATGAATTCAGCCAATGTGAGATTACACAGATGGTTTTAAATTGGACGTACATAAAAAGCTGCTTTCCTTGTAAAACTGCTACAGATAAGTTATCAAAATAGTTATAAAGAAGACTAACAAGTTCACTTCAAGACAAAGTAAAAATATTACATAAAACTGTATGATTTCTTTCTTAAGAAGGTCAAGAAGCAGCGAAACGAACGTATGGTAAAGGAGATGGGAACAGGGGCTGCCGTTGGTGGGGGTGGGACACGGCTGGGCAGGGGCATGAGGAGGTTTTTGGGGTGATGGAAATGCTCTGTATCTCAACAGGGTTTAAATTTACATGGGGGTATGTACTAGTCCAAACTCACCTGCACACTTCAGATAATGGGTATTTACCTGTATATAAACTATCTACCTCGATACAAAGACAAAACAAAGACAATCCCAACTATCCATGACAGATTTTTATTTACTGCCTTATTATTTCATCAACAGTAAGTTAGCTCCTTGCGGGTCATGATCTTATGGTGCCTTTTGTCTTGTACCTCACAGGCCCCAACAGAGAAGTGGGCAACCTACAGAGTAATACTCCATCCTTTCTCATCCGTTGGTTATGCGAGTCCTTTAAATCAGCGGTCGCCAACTGGTGGTCTGTGGACCTTGGTGGTCCGTGAGGTCTGAAAGGTTGGCGACGGCTGGTTTAAGGAAACATTTGGAGCAGCGGTCGCCAACCGGTGGTCCGTGGACCACTGGTGGTCCATGAGGTTCGAGAGGTTGGTGACCGCTGCTTTAAATCCCACAGGATAATTCCAAGAACTCTCCTTCCCCCCGTGGGCCAAACGGTGTTGATATGGGAACAGTCAGATGGGAAAACAGGGGGAGAGGCTGCACGCGTGGGAGGTTGCATAATGTAAGAACAAAATCCCCGAGTGGCCGATAAAAGCACAGGTGCTCAATAGCTAAAGTCCCCCTTGCCCAGGTTGGTCCTGGAAAACTGTGATTGCTGCACTGAAGAAAAAGGAACTGTGGGCGGCTTGCTTTTATGTACCCGGGGCTGTGCGCCCCTTTATGGGTAAGCCACCTCCTTAATAAAAAGCTCTCTAACGCTGCAGGCACTATAGAAGCACACAGATCGCTGATTTGAAGTTATTTATTCTCCTGGTTGGAATGGTTGAGATTTATTTGTATATTGTCTTTTCTCATAAAGCGATTTTTTCGATGACTTTAATTTTTCCCGTCAGAGTCTTTTTTTTAAATTTAAATTCTTTATTGATTAAAGTATTACATACGTCTCCTTTTCTTCCCATTGACCTCTCCCCGGCCGCTCCCACCCCCCAGCACATTCCCTCATCCCCCTACTGTCTGTGTCCATGGGTTATGCTTACATGCATGCATACAAGTCCTTTGGTTGCTCTCTTACGCTCCCCCTCCTCCCACCCTCCCCTGCCTTCCCTCTGAGGTTTGACAGTCTGTTCGATGCTTCTATGTCTCTGGATCTGTTTTTGTTCATCAGTTTATGTTGTTCATTGTATTCCACAAATGCCATCAGAGTCTTAAGTTTAAGGGCCAGCCATGCACACAGGGCGCTGGCAGCTGGACGGACTGTCCTGAGCGAGACGTGCCTACAGAAGCAGACCTGTGCCTGTATTTGCATGCGTATTACTTGGTAATAGCTACCCTTAGAAAACCTCTAGGCTCACAATTTTGTTGTGAGATTGGAACCGAATTAATTTTTCTACATTTGTTAATCCAGTATACAACTCCTATTAATTTAAAGAAATGATACTGGTAAATATTTACTTAAATTAAGTGATTCGATAAATGTTTTCTTCCTCCAAATTTACAATGTGCATTTTCAAGTACTTTATAAGTTGCTGATGATATACAAAGGAATGACAGAAAGCCCTTGGTTATGATACAAATCTGAGCCTAATACAGCAGATCGAGTTGAGACAGATAAGAAGGTTTTCCCGTCAGTCTTTTTTTTTTTAAATTTAAATTCTTCATTGATTAAAGTATTACGTATGTCTCCTTTTCTTCCCATTGACCTCTCAAACTTAAATAGTAAAATAGAGTGTATGTGGTGAAATAGTAACAGTGTTCCTCATCTTTTGCACATTTGTATTGAAAAATATGAGTGTGTTGCAAAAAAGTATGAAACGATGCTTTTGCATAATTTCATAAGGTCACTTATTTAATCAATAAGTGAAAATAATTTCATACAATGTATAAAGATAATAAAATTAGATAATGGGATTGGGAGGAAATGTACGTGTGTGTGATTCTGTAGAGTGCTACTTTACTAGCGAGTCAGAAATGCTACATTTGTAGGCACATCTTTTTCTAACAGATTAATGAAGGGACACTGTATAACTATGCAATTAGCTACTTGCTGATTAGCAGGTTTTAATTTTAGATTTGGGTAATATTTAAATCAAGGTATTGAGCACTAAAAATTTCTGAAGAACACCCTGGCTGGGTAGCTCAGTTGGTCAGAGCATTGTCTGGATACACCAAGGTTGCAGGTTCAATTCCCCTGACAGGGCACATACAAGAACCAAGCAGTGAATGCATAAATAAGTGGAACAACAAATCTCTCTCCCCCTTCCTCTCTCTCTCTAATATCAATAAATCAAAAATTTTTTAAAAATTAAAAAAAATTCTGAGGAGCTACAAGGTCATGTTTCTCAGTGATTAGAAGGAAAAGCAAAGCAAAACAAAACAATAAAAAAGACCACTAAAAACCCTCCACTAAGGAGAAGAGAAGGCACAGTTGTGATATATAAACCTCCATCCCTGCTCCCAAGATCTTATTTTAAAGATGCAACAAAGAAGTTGGGAGATTCATTTGAAAACATCGACAGTGTTGGTAGGATACACACCTGAGTAAATTACACAGGTGGATGGGACACAGAAGATATATCGCCATAGGTAAACGATAGCAAACTAAAATTCCAGTTTCAGTTTGAATTTTATTCAGTCTTCTCCCTTTCGCCTCATAGCTTTAGAAATCAGTCAATTCTCTAAACATATCCTTATAACCAATGTATATTCTTCAGTCTTGATAAAAATGAAGAGAAATGAAGAGTAAAATAGAGCCCAGCCAGTGTGGCTCCGTGGTTACGCATCACCCTATGAACCCAGAGGTCACGGTCTGATTCCCAGTCAGGCTCGATCCCCAGTGTGGGGCGTGCAGGAGGCAGCTGATCAGTGATTCTCTCTCATCACTGCTGTTTCTCTCTCTCCCTCCCTCTACCTTCCTCTCTGAAATCAATAAAAACATATTTTAAAAAATAGTAAAATAGAATGTATGTGGTGAAATACTAATTATTCTTTGTGGTGCTTATTCATGGCACACGGCAACAGTGTTTGCCAGGAAAGCGAACCGGCACTCGTCAGAGACTCGAAACGAGAGACTGCAGAGCGGGTCCATCAGCCTTTTCTAGGTTGTGTTGCACAACACTAGCCTCGCGTGATGCTTTGTACAAGAAAGGGTTCCCAGTCAAGCTGGTTTGAGGAACAATGCAAACCACAGCCTTCCCTGGGATGGTCATAACCACGAGTCCATTCAAGGCTCTGAGAATGCTGCAGATAGAGAGCATGTTCAACATTAAACTTGGGCCCTTTCTAAAAACACACTCAGATTCAACAGAAACCCATGTTGGAACACACTCATCATTTGTAGCCATCTGAGAATATGGAGACAAGAGAACATCGAAGACAAAATCTGAATAACAAGCCAAAGTAGTGTTCCTCATCTTTTGCGAATTCGTATTGAGAAATATGAGTGTGTTGCAAAAAAGTATGAAAAGATGCTTTTGCATAATTTCATAAGGTCACGCAAGAGTCACAAACGATAGGCCACAGCGGTCAAGTGGAAAGTATTGTCCTTTCTATTCTATGTCCATGACTTAATCTGGAAACTGACAAACAAAAACCTCAAAGCAGCAATTTTACTGACAATGTTTAGAAATGTTACATTCTTTTTTTATGTAAAAATGTAATTCCTAAAGAGAACAGGTCATAAATTTTTACCTTCTTTCTTAGCAACTCAAATTGTCCTTAAAACATGGATCGAGTGGGAGGGATGTCATGCAACTCAGTGATAGGTTTAGGTGGCATAACTCAGCTAAATCAAAATGGAAAGAAAAACTTAAAAAATATTTTTATTCATTTTAGAGAGAGGAAGGGAGAAGGATAGAGAGATAGAAACATCGATGAGAGAGAAACATGCTCGGCTGCCTCCTGTACGCCTCCTACTGGGGATCGAGCCCACAACCCAGGCATGTACCCCGACCAGAATGGAACCTTGACCTCCTGGTTCATAGGTTGATACTCAACCACTGAACCACATCAGCCAGGGAAGAAAAACTTGTTCTATACATATGTAAATCTGTAAATTTTAACTAAATTAAAATAATTATGGCATAGGAACACTAATTCTCTTCCATGTAAATCCATAAAGTAATAGAAAAACTGGATTGCAGACTCAATATTAGATAAGATCTCATCTTATTTCTTCTTTTACCCAAACTAAAATCCTCTACTAAAGAAAAAAATCCCTGTCATCTTGCTTTTGCCTAAACACTTCTAAGGATCTGTTTACAGGTTTAATCAGCACCACAGGGGCCAGAGAGAAAGATTCCCTGGAGAGTCAAAGCTATTAGGAGAGTGAGAGCAGCTATCTGCAGAAGTCTCCCATCTTAAAGGACAGTTTATGACGGTAGTTAATAGAAATTGGCTGCTTCATAAAAAAGTCAAGGCATAAAGAAGAGGACTTTACTGAAATCGTGTCAAGTTCATCTTGGTACATCTTTGGGATTAAAAAGATTCTAAAGAGGACATTACCTAACCTATAGTATGGAGAAATACTATTTTGCATTGGACTTAGAAATACAGGAGCATGGCTCAGTGGTTGAGCATCGACCTATGAAGCAGGAGATCACGGTTTGATTCCGGTCAGGGCATTTGCCCAGGTTGCGGGCTCGATCCCCAGTGTGGGGTGTGCAGGAGGCAGCTGATCAATGATTCTCTCTCATCATTGATGTTTCTCTCTCTCTCCCTTCCTCTCTGAAATCAATAAAAATATATTTAAAAAAATACAGGAGCATGGCTAAGAATTTTTCCGTTTTTTTCCAGGAGGAGCCAGGGAGAGACATGCATGCTGTTAGACATCCCATTGTCACCCCTGGAAAGAAAGAATCAGAGGCACCAGAGACCTTTCCAGAGTAGAGGATGACTGTCAACACCACCCAACGGTCTTTGATCACTTGTCCTGATTACTAATTTGACTTCATAGTTACCTTGATCCTAGAGAGGAAGTATCCTAGATAGTGGAAATGCAGACTTGCGGAAATGGCTGGAATGGTACATTCCTTGGTTAAATTCACTAACTGGCATTAGGGCTTATACTTTTTTGTGTGGGTCAGTGAAATCTGGTTAGCAAAAGTCATTTCCTGACTGGCTGATCAACCCTAGGTACACTTAGAAACTAGGGTTTCTGAATTCAGCTCAGAATTAGACTCGGGACTTCGGTAACCACACCGAGATACTAGCAAACTTTCCTTGGTGACATTTATTTCATTCTACGTTTAAAGCAGACTGCTTTCTATGTTGTTAAAAAGTTTATATTACATTGAATTGAATGTCTGAACGCTAGCAGTTGTGTTTTTGAACTTCATGAATAGTTCAAGCTCCTTCTTGTCTTATAGTATTTGGTCAGTCCGACTAAAGATCTGTCAAAATTAAAACTTTTGGTTTTGTTGTTTTATTTTATTTTTTTAAATTAATTTCTTTATTGATTAAGGTATCAGATATTTGTCCTCATCCCCCCATTCCCATCCCAAACCCCTCCCCATGCATGCCCTCCACCCCCGTTGTCTGTGACCACTGGTTAGGCTTATATGCATGCATACAAGTCCTTTGGTTGATCTCTTCCCCTAGGTTTTGCTGTTTTATTCCCTATTATTTTTATATTATTTATTTAATTGGTTTCTGCTCTAATCTTTATTATTTTATTTTTCTGCTTGCTTTGGGTTAGTTTGTGTGTGTTTTTTTTAGCAGTGTCTTAAGAAAGAAGATTAGACTATTGATATGAGATCTTTCATCTCTTCCATTATAGGCATTACAGGTCCCTCTAAGACGGCTTTCACTGCCTCCCATAAGTTTTGCTATGTTGTGTCTTCTTTTCCAAATGTTTGATTTTCCTGTGATTTCTTTTTTGACCACTGGTACTCAGGAATGTGTCACTTAATTCCCACCTATCTGTGCATCCCCTAAATTGCTTTCTGTTCTTCTTTCCTAATTTCACTCCATTATTGTCGGAGAATATACTTTGTAAGATTTCAATCCTTTTAAATTTACTGAGGCTTGTTTTATGACCTACCAACAGTGTTTCTCTAAACTCTTGCAAACACTAGATGTTATTAACATTTTAAAGTTCCCCACATTTATATAGAAAAATATCATTTCATTATTTTGATCTGAATAACACTGTAATTATGTATTTTTTGAAAATCTGAAACAAAAAACCTCTAAAATCACCTAAACCTGAACCTTTGTTGTGAGGTAACTCTTTGATATTTTCTTAATTCCTCCTTCGAATATTGGTGTATTTATATCAAAATCTCTCCTGGGGTTAATCTAGGCAATGTTTTTCTTAAATCCACCCACTTAACATTTTAAAATTTATTTGCATTATTTTATTTGCATATTTTTACAAAATGTTCTTTTATAGCTATTTCAATTTCCTCTCTCTCTCCTTTTCTAAACAAATGTTTTTTAAAAAAACAACCAACTATGTCCTTTGCCTTCCACTTTCCAACTTCCACCTGTTCCACTCGCCCAGCTGCTCTCATCTCCAGGTAAATAACGGTCCACACACATCCTGCTCCAGATGAGCAAATATATCCCTAGCACATAACCTTTCCCCCTCCCTTCTGAATCTCACTATGTCCTTCTCACTTTTCCAAACTACATTCTTCCTCCCTCTTCCTGGCGTGGCTCAGTGGTTGAGCACTGAGCTATAAACAAGGAGGTCATGGGTTTGATTCCCGGTCAGGGCACATGCCTGCGTTGTGGGCTCAATCCCCAGTGGGGGGTCGTGCAGGAGGCAGCTGATCAATGATCCTCATCATTGATGTTTCTATCTCTTTCTCCCTCTCCCTGCCTCTCTGAAATCAATAAAAATTTAAAAAACCAGCAATAAAACATGTATAAAACAGTACTCAATGACCATTAAATATAGGCAGACGAGTATGTGTTTGAAAGATAGATATTCAGTAAGATACAAATCCTTGACCTCTAGGAGGTCCCCCCTCTCCTGTTTTAAGAAGAATGGTTGCCAAGAATATCCACTCCCCTTCCATCCATGCCTCCCACGGACAGGCACAGCCTCCTGAGGACAGAGCCAGTGGTGCGCCTATCGCTATGTTTCACTGAGGGTGTGTCTCAGGGCGCTTCATCGGAAGCAGCCTCTTCCTTCCGAGGAGGTCTGTCTCAAGATCGCCTTACCTTACGGACGTGACAGGAGAAGAGGACGTTCATGTACTTGTCCTTCCGTTTCAGTTCATTGGCAACGGGGACGAAAGTGCCTGAGGTCTGAGGTGTATCTGGCTTCTGAAAGAGACAGGAAGTGCGATCGAATGATGATGCTTAGCATTTCAGATGAAAAAGTGAGCTCTTAGTGCACGGCTTTATTACTAAGCTCATGACGTTGCACACGCTTTACTTTTAACCTCCCCATCCCAGGTGCTAAGCCACTAAAAGGCTGTCTTAACAACAAAGGTCCTATAGTAGTAAACATTTAAAATAAGGGATCGGAGAGAGGATGAAACAGAGCTTGGGGAATAACTGATATAAAGTGATGGTTAAAAATAGTTGCTGAGTTATGCAAGGGAAGGTTTAAATGGTCAGAGCCATGGTATAGCAGGTACCTAACACACACAGACAGAAGAGAGAACACCCTTTTTAACGTGGGGGAAACGCCAGCTGTTGTACACTTGGAAGCAATAATACTTTTAGTTTAGTGTTGCTCATAGGATTTAGTTTCTGAAGGTGTCAGTTTTTCTATAAATTTTTGGAGAAAAATTCTTCTTTTTTTTCTTTTTTTTTTGTTAAGGGAGCAGGAGTGAACCCACTTAGTTCTCCTGCACTTACCGAAGCAAGATAGTTGCCCTCCCAGGCCCTTTGGAGCCCTAGGTCAGCCCTTTGACCCTTCAGCATCTCCATGGCCGCAACCTTTGCCCTGACCTGGGGCAGGTCTGAAGCAGGGATGGTCTTGATAAGCTGAGATGCTCGCCATCTACGAAGAAATAAACACAATGTATTTGACTGCAGAAACACAAGACCATTCATTCTCAAACACAAGAAGCTGACATTAAGTAGGATGAACCCAGACTGTTGCATGCTACCCTAAAAACAGTAACATGCCTCCAAAATATACACTATCTGGCTCTTTACAGAAAACGTGTGCCTTTGGACTAGATTAATACAACTAGCAAGACTCATTGAGAGAGAGAGAGAGAGAGAGAGAGAGAGAGAGAGAGAGAGAGAGAGAGAGAGAGAGAGAGAGAGGAAATGAACTGAGCAGGCCTGGAACCGTCTTTTGCATCTTGGCTGTTTGTCACCATATACCTGGAACCTAGGTCAGTGCCTGTGGCACAGCAGGTGCTGAGTGTATATTGCCATTAAATTTTACAAAAACTAATCAATTGTAGGCCATACAAACCTCAAAATCTAAGGAAGACTGTACAGGCCACAGAGCAACATAATCAAAACCAATAATTCTTTGCATCCATTAAAAATATTACTCAGATCTTTATTTGTTGTCATGCACAGGTCTTCAAGACTTATTTCTAAGTCAAGTCATATAACCATACTTATAATCTCGCTTGTGTAAAAGAGGAAAAAATTCCAAATTATATGTGACTCTAGATGCATATGCACTCACAGTATGAGCAGATGCTTTATATACGTATTTACTCATAATTCTTTCAACAACCCTACGAGCAGGTACTATTGTTACAGTCCTTTTACAGATAAAGAAGTTGAGGCACAGAGAGGTTAACTAATTTGCCCAAGGTTACACACAGCTCTTCAGTGGCAGAACTAGAATATGAACCCAGGTTCCAGGGTTTGTGTTCCGAACCATTACCTCATGCTGTCTCTTACACGTGTGTGTTTGTAAATGCAAGGACAAAGATTTAGAAGGATATAAACTAATTGTTAATGAGTGGTTATTTCAGGGGAAAGAAATAAAATGGGGAGAGACAAGAGGAGGTGTGGAGGATTTCAACTTTATATCCTATATATTTTTATGTTATTTCACTTTAAAAAAAATGAGCATGTATTCATGTATCACTTAATTATGTTTTAGATTATGTAAAAAATGCAGGTTGCAGAGAGTACAATTCATGAAAAAACACTTCTCTGTGCATTAAAAAAGGCTGCCAAGACTACAAATAACACTGAGAGTATTACACCTGAGAATTTAGGTACTTTTGCTTTCAATAAATCTGCACTGTTTGATTTTTTTTCTTTTTATGAGCAGTCATTCTGTTGCTTTTAAAGCAAATGAGATATGTAATATAAAATTTTCTTCCCATGCATTTTCTTTATCTTCTGACATCTGCCACCAATTTACATCCAATCTCTCAATGACTTCAGTGTTCCATGTGGACCATCATGCCACCAAATGACCACATTTGAGGACCATTAGCTTAGCTTATGGGACTAGACAGCTGCACCTAAGACAAAGCTAAGTGTATCTGGTGCACACTGGCACAACAAATAAGCTCAAACAATCAGGAGCAAGGAGTTATAAATAATTAAACACTCAGATTCAGGGCAGTTTACATAAAAAAAAAATGATCGCGTGGAAAGGTATCACATTTTACATAGATGCTTGTTTATTTAAAAAATACTGCGTGCTCTAAAACAGTTGTTTCCTCCCTTGTAATTTAAAATCTCATGGGAAACTTTAAAAAGGACCTCTGCTTGGGCCCCCACTCCCCAGCTCCATTAGACAGGTATTTCTGGAGGTGGGGCTTGGGCAGTGGCATGTATTATAAACTCCTCGTGAGTTTAAGGAAAGCAGGACAGACAACCACTGCACAGAAAGAATGGACGGAAATCCTAGTGTGAGTTATTTGCGGTGATTTTTTTTTTTTAAAACATATTTTATTGATATTTTACAGAGAGGAAGGGAGAGGGATAGATAGCTAGAAACATCGATCAGCTGCCTCCTGCACACCTCCCACTGGGGATGTGCCCGCAACCAAGGTACATGCCCTTGACCGGAATCGAACCCGGGACCCTTTAGTCCGCAGGCCGACGCTCTATCCACTGAGCCAAACCAGTTTCGGCTGCGGTGATTTTAATAGCTATTTTTTGCTACTAGAAGAAAGTAGAGTCTGCATGCCAATAACATCTTCACTATGGCTTGATCCAGGGGTGGCAGCACGCTGCTGTCTATATGGCTACAGGAAAAAATCAATGGACAGTTCTGCTATTTTGAGAGGGGAACAGACGCTTTGTGAAATCGAAGTCTACAAAATTGGAGACATGTTCGAACAGGAAATAGCTGAGCCAGCCTCCTGGTCGAAGAACTGTGATTTTTATATGACACGTTACGTGTGCTGCCATAAACGGAGGCAGCACATACGAACAAGTTCTTACCTATTGAAAATGGCCTGTAGGGCCTCCTCGAAGCGGCGAAGAACTTTGGGAGGGGTTGGCCACTTCACGTGCTTCCCGTGGTCTCTCATGGTCTTGACGCCGTGGAAGCGCCGGGCCACCTCGTGGATGTAGGACTTCACCTTGTAGTGCCGGTAGTATCTGATGATGGTCAGGGCTGCCTTGGTCCTCTTGTACCGCATGCGGGCCAGCGTGCCCCGCCACACCTTCACGACAGAGGAAAGAAAAAGAAAAGTGTTGCTGGCTGCCTGAGTAGTAGGTCACTTTGAAATCATAGAAGCTCCTCTGCTTATAAACTCAACTGGACAACTTGCATGTGCCACCCAAATCAGCCGGAGCTAAAGCATGCCAATTCTGCCAGCCACCAACAGGTGGCAGTGTGGAGTCGGGCCCGTCATTTTGGTCCAGCTGTCTACCTGGGCACTGTCTACACCGGAGTGCATGCTGAGTTTGAGGCGGAGTCTTGTTTTAACTTTATGGTCATGAAAAGAAGAACGACAAAGTACAAATATCTTTGGATAAATGTTTTTAAGAATGTTGCAAGGGAACAAGATGAGTCAGAAAACCAAAAGCCATCAACATCTGTAGTTCTCTTGTGAAGCCTGGTTTCACACAGATCATGTCCACAGGCCACCAGGGTAACACCACACTGCATGTACAAACTGACTTACATGCAGCCTGGGCGGCCCCTCTCCAGGTGCTGTGTAAACGCCCTAGGATTTAGATGTTTTCCTGCAGGAAGGGCAAAACAGATGACCAGTATCTCTCACCAGCGATGTTTCTCTCTCCCTCTCCCTTCCTCTCCAAAATCAATAAAAACATATTTAGAAAACAAAAAACAAATGACCAATATCATATGAATCATTGTTAAAATCTTTTCAGTGCTCAGAAATCAGACAATATATAAATGTCTCAATGCCAGCTTTTTAATTTTTTTAATTTTTAGCGAGAGAGAGGAAGAGGGAGAGAGGGAGGGAGGGAGATATATATATATATAAAGAGACACACACACACACATATCAATTGGCTCTCCCAGTTATTTATGCATTCATTTGTTAACTCTTGTATGTGCCCTGACTGGAGAGCAAACCCGCAACCTTGGCTTATGGGGACGATGCTCTAACCAACTGAGTTACCCGGCCAGGGCTCAGCTTTATTTAAGCATGGGGAAGTCGGAGATCCATCCATATCCTATCTAATAAAGAGGGAATATGCTAATTATCCATCACTCCGTCACAAAGGTGGCTGCACCCACAGCTGAGGCCAAGTTCTCATAAGGAGCCTTAACGAGCAATCAGCAGGGACCTGGGGCTATGCCCCCCCTGCCCCCATGGGGCTTGACAGGGGACCTCAGGCTGCGCCCCCCACCCCAGTGCCAGGCCAGGGGACCTGAGGCTGTGCACCCCCACCTGGCAGGGCTTGACGGGGGACCTGAGGCCATGTCCCCCACCTGGTGGGGCTTGATGGAGGACCTCAAGGCATGCCCCCCACCCCAGTCTGGGCTGGGGGACCTCAGGCCATGGCCCCGTCCTGGTGCCGGGCCAGGGGACCTGAGGCTACGGCCCCTGCCCTGCAGGGCTTGACAATGGTGGGACTGGCCAGGTCTGGATCTAGCCCATTGGGGGGGGGGGGGCGGCCAGGTCTGGGTCTCACGCGATTTTGAGGTGCATGTGGGTGGTTGGAGACTTGACTCTGGGTCCGTGGTGTGCCCCAGACTCTGACAGGAGGAAGGTTTTCATATACATTTTACTAATTTTCTTTCATCTCTGACACTTCTATTATAGAGAAAGGGCAAATAGCAATATTAAATTATTTCCTCTAATTAATCCCCTTTTAATGTGCACGAATTTTGTGCACCAGGTCACTAGTATATGTGTGTGTGTGTGTGTGTGTGTGTGTGTGTGTATGTGTGTATGTGTGTGTGTGTGTGTATATATATATATATACACACACACACACATATATATTTTTAAATTGATTTCAGAGAGAGGAAGGGAGCGGGAGACAGGGATAGAAACATCAATGATGAGAGAGTGTCACTGATCAGCTGCCTCTGGCACAACCCCTGGAGGGGATCAAGCCCACAATCCGAGAATGTGCCCTGACTGGTAATTGAACCGTGACCTCCTGGTTCATGAGTTGATGTTTCAACACCGAGCCACACCAGCCAGGCAGAGATACTTACATATTTTTTAGGTTCCCATACTTCTCAATCTCTTAAGCAAAGAGAAAGCTGGTGTAATCTTCATCAATGGCTCTTTCCCTACATGTGCTCTCCACCCCCCCACCACCAAGTCTTGCTTCCACAGTATTTCCAATACAAACCCTTCTTCTCCTTTCTGCTACTACAGTCGGCAACACTCAAATGACTCTACTGCTTTCTTAGACAATAAACTCCTTGTATACACCACCATCATGTTCGTTATTTACTGCTGCTTCTTAAATGACCATCCCAATTCTCAGGCTGAGGGTGTTATTGCCCTGCTTGTCTCTGGCCTCTTAAGACCAAGATTTGCAACCTCTACTTCAAAGCCCACCATATGGGTTCCCCAGATTCCTTCAGGTTTCTTTTATTTCTTCTTAAATCCCCAACTGTGCCCACCGGTTTCTCTCGGAAAAAATCATGCAACGCCTCTTTTATTCAGTCATCTTGAGGCTCTTGGTGCAGACTCCTAAATTGGCACCATGTGTTGCAATGTTCTCCCTTTTCAGCCTGCTGCACAATAGATCTGTTTGCATACTACATGTGAGGAGGTCATCGGGGACCCCAAAGAGGAACCAACAGGTCCAGGAAAACCATGATATGGAAGGAAAACATGACTAGGAGCAATCTGTGGTAGGAACCTCGAGTTCATATAGAAACAGAATATATAGACAATGGGGCAATGGAAACTTCCTCTGTGGCCTCAGTACAGAAACCCTTTTTAGTCAAAAGGGCCCCCTGCTCTGTAGCCGAATCCATCCTACAAATGGCTTTGTTACGCCTCCACCCAGGCACTAAAATAAAGGTTCCTTCTTTAGTATCTTGAAAAACCAAAAGAATACAATTACAGGGTGGACGTCTGTGATTCAGTTCCTTAAAGAAAACACATTTTTAAAGTTTCATACTGTTTGTTGCCTTTCTTTTAAGAGGAAGGAAATTAAGACTCCCTGGAGCTACATCTATATAGGAAACCAATCTTTAATTTCCAAGAAGTGTTTTATAGAGCTTCTTATTAAAATGTTTTTGGTTAGATGCTTTAGCAATGTGGAAAAAAATTTTATAAGTAAGTGCTTTTTAAGGCATAGTTGTTGTTTTTTGGAACCTTTAAAATGTCATCTGTATTCTTGGTTTAGTCTAGTTGAAAAAGCAAATAGTACAGAAATGCTACAAAAAAAAAAAAAAAAAAAAGACAGTAGCTCTCCCCCTTGCCCACCTAACCCCACCTTGAAGTTCCATTCCACACAAACAACTTTAACCATTCTTCTGGTATTCACTAATATCACGCACACTATTATTTCTTGGTGGATCCTTTCAGACATACCCACATTACAGAAGTTGGTGATGTAGCTCTCTCGCCATCACGCGAACCTCTCCTTTATCATCCCCATAATAAGTACATTTAAAATTTTAAAGTCAAAAGTGTTTATATTATTGTGTTATATAGTGTAATTTAACTATATTCATATTCCATATTAATTCGATTCACCATTGCATAATAGGACTACCCTCTCACTATGTCAGGGAAATTTGTTTTAACTTGTCGTTAACAGCTGTCTTATTTTAAAAGTCTGCTTTATTTACTATACTAGAGGCCTGGTGCATGAAAATTCATGCACTGGCGGGGGGGGGGGTCCTCTCAGCCCAGCCTGTGCCTCTCGCAGCCCGGGAGCCCTCGGGGAATGTCCACCTGCCAGCTTAGGCCCACTCCCTGGTGGAGTGGGCCTAAGCCACAGTCAGACATCCTTAGTGCTGCCGAGGAGGTGGGAGAGGCTCCCGCCACCGCTGCTGCGCTCACAGCCATCAGCCTGGCTTGTGGCTGAGAAGAACCTCTCCTGTGGGAGTGCACAGACCACCAGGGGGGCAGCTCCTGCATTGAGCATCTGCCCCCTGGTGGTCAGTGCGCGTCATAGCGACTGGTCGTTCTGCCTTAGGGTCAATTTGCATATTACCCTTTCATTATATAGGATACCTACTGTTAATGCCAAATGCTCTAACAGACCCATCAAGTAATCAACAATAATTTTTCCAGTTGTCAAGCCCATCCATCGAACCTTTCTCTTTCACATTCCTCTTCAGGCCACTGCACTCCTCCTGTTGGATTCCTGATTCCTGAGCACAAGTTCTTCTTTTTCTTGGTTTTCCTCCCTCCAGGAGCTTTCAAGAAAGGGTGCATGGCCAGTGAATTTCTAGTCTCTTTAATCTGAGAGTACAAAGCAGGTGCCTAAAATGTTGTGTGATTAGTGGCGGAGCAGAGCAGATGAGAACAGGCCCTGGACTCAGACTGCCTGTGTTCAAGTCCTGACCCCACTCTTACCAGCTGGTTTAACTTGGGCAAGCTCCTAACCTAGTTTTCTTATCTATAAACATGGGGATAAAAATGATGCTTACCTTGTAGTGCTATTGTGAGGACCAAAGGAGATAATGCACACCAAACAGTGCCTGGTGGGGAGCTAGAACACTCTATGCATTGGTTGTTAAGAGTATTTGAATTTTTGTCTCCTTTGGTATATGCTCAATTTTTTTTGCCTTAGTCATATGTCAATATGACCTGAAATCTTCCCTTCTCAGCGTTCCATCTACCCCAAATAGCGTCCGATTAGATCTGATTTTATTCTTCCACGGATCACATGGACGGGATGTCCATGATTTATATGCCTCATCCTGTCTTTCAGCTGCTCAAACAGAGTGAAGAGAGAGCTGGGGCTCAGGGGTCATTGAGTTCCTGCCCTGATACAAATAAAAGGAGTGCATCCGAGGTCTGCTCCCCTGCCTGGGGGCAGTGTAGGCTCCTGACATTCTTTTGGCTATGTCTTGTGGAGCTTTTTCCAGGTTTGGTTATAATAATTATTCCAAGCAGATGTGTCCCCTGTTCCTTGCCCATGTATTGATGCATCAAAGGCAAGAGAGATGGTAAACTTCCCTGACTTTTCTTGACTAAGGGAAGACGACTTCTTGATGGGAGAAAGGGTCTCCAGTGAAGTTGTGGGTTATTCCCAGTGAGTCTTCCCTATGGAATACCTTTATACTAAAAGCCAGAGCCCTGAAAAGTAGCGAGGCCTCTCAGAATTCCCTCCTCGTGCTTCTCCAAGTTCCAGTCTTTTCTTTGGCGAACATACTGATTTTTGTTTAGCACCTTCTTTCAGTTGGTCCAGCTTTTATTTTTTGGATGCCACTTCTCAAAGTTTATGGTATAAAGTTGAGCTCTCTTTTTGGTTTCAGGGTTGATGACATGTTTTGTTATTTTTCCACTTTTGTTAATTTCAGGAAATTTGGGGGAAAGGAATTTTGTGAACCTGCAGTTTTATTTTTTTTAAATCCTCACCCGAGGATATGCCTTTTTTATTGGTTGTTAGAGAGAGCCATCAATGTGAGAAACATTGATCAGTCACCTTCCGTTCACGCTCTGACCTGGGATCGAACCCACAACCTAGTTATGTGCCCTGACCAGGAATCCAACCTGCAACCTTTTGGTGTATGGCAGTGGTCAGCAAACAGCGGCTCGTGAGCCACATGCGGCTCATGAGCCACGGTTTGCCGCTCTGTTGACTAATGAGTTTGCCGACCACTGGTGTATGGGACAATTTTTTAACTAACTGAGCCAGCTGGCCAGGGCATGAACCTGTAGCTTTATCTCTACTCCTCACCCCTACCGGGTCCCTCCCACTCCTGAGTCTTTCCAGAACCCTGTGGTCAGGTGAACTGGCTCTCTCATCTGCCTTCTCTGCAGGCACTTAAGATTTCAGCTTCTCCACCTGTTGGGAGAGTAACTAACTACACACCCATTTGCTTCCCAAAGCAGGCAGATGCCTCTCGTCTGCTGCTGTTTCCACCATGGTCCCATCTGTCCTTGAGGGTTTCTCCAGTCCTTACCCCTTCCTGCTCAGTGAGGGTTTCTGAGCGGGAGTGGCTGTAAATACCGTCTGTCATGTTTAACCAGAGGTTTCATATTGCCGTCTTAACCCTGCCATGCTTTCCCCTGGTGCATACTTCCTCCGTGGTCAGGCACGGCAAAGCCACATCTGGCAGTCATTAAAGTACAAGATGTACTTTGCAAGAGATGAAGGATTCTGGTTTACACTCGATGAAGAAGCAGGTCAATTACATATCTTCAGTTTAGTCTCCGAAATAAACACAGGCCAGCTCTCCTTTTTTTCTATTTCTCCATGTTTCCCCCTCACCCTTCATTTAATATGTACTGAGAAGAAAATAAAATTCAGTGGATATAATTGGTAGGTTCTTAGCATAATTCTTGACATGCTATTCCTTAGTTTTATAGATAGAAATAGCATTTTGAGATCATATAGGGGAAAATTAAGAAGTAATGATGCCGAAACCGGTTTGGCTCAGTGGATAGAGCGTCGGCCTGTGGAATGAAGGGTCCCGGGTTCGATTCCGGTCAAGGGCATGTACCTTGGTTGCGGGCACATCCCCAGTGGGAGGTGTGTAGGAGGCAGCTGATCGATGTTTCTCTCTCATCGATGTTTCTAGCTCTCTATCCCTCTCCCTTCCTCTCTGTAAAGTATCAATAAAATATATTAAAAAAAAAAGAAGTAATGAAACAACCAAATCTTTAGTCAATCAACAAATTAAAACCATTAAAATAAAGACAGAGGCAAAAAAACACGCACCCTCAACAACAGCAACAAAAAAAAGCAAAGCGCACGCGAGCTTGATCCTTATAAGTCCTGTTGGTGGACTTAACTGTGTGTGTGTGTGCATGCGTGCGTGTGTGTGTGTATGTGTGTGCTTCGCGGAATGTAATTTAGAAACGCCCACCCCTGAGCTGCTTCATCTGGATCTGGTAGGCTTACTTGCCGAGTCAGCTGCCCTGTGAACCTTCATTTAGGACTCATACATTTTCTATGTGGCCTTGTCCAGACCCATTAGCCTAGCAATTCTTTAGTGCACACAACTGTTGCCCATTAATGGCTTCTTTTTTATGATGATGCCATAGCTGACAACCCCCTGGTAACTGTAACTTCAAGAAGCAATTGAACCTCTTGGTCAATTACAGTCAGAAGCCCCGCTTAACACGAACCCTAGCAGCACCCAAATTACAACTGTTTTGGAGACAAATGAAACGAAAATTACTCCAGTCAACAGGTCAGGTCAATCTGACGGGCCCTTCGGGAGCCAGCCTTGCTCAAAAGCTAACCCTCGGTGGAGCTGTACCAAAGAGGCTGCTTTCTTTGTACAGTAGGTCCTCGGGTTACATTGGAGATCTGTTCCTATGGCACAATGTAACGCGATTTTCTCCGTAAGTCGGAACCCACCTACATAAGCACCTCCGTCACTCACATGGAGCACATACACAGCAGTAATGAAGTAAAACAGTAAAAAAATTTTAAAAGATAACAATTCCTGACCTTTACTTGTGGTAAATAAATAATAAAAAACATAAAGCACATATGTACATACGTCTAAATGACGGAACTTTTTAAAAAAATATAAATAAATGTGAGATGGCGACGTAACCACGAAACGGCATACATCGAGTCCAACGTAACCCGAGGACTGCCTGTAGTTTGGTTTGTTTTCTTTAAAAAGGAGGTACCAAACAGATAATCCATCGTCAAAATCTCTCAGGTAAAGGCTTTCTCAAAGTTGCTTCTTGACCCAGATCTACAGGGTTCTGGTCAAGTGTTTGGGCATTTGAGCAGATTCAATGAGGTGTCTGGGGATGTTTCAAATTTGTCTGAAGGTGTGTACCACCTTGTCAGCCCCAGACCCACCTCCATCTAATGTCGAAGTGGCTCACCATCTGGTCAGGCACAGCCGGGCTTTTACCTTGTGTCACCAATGTGCTGACTTTTCTTCCTTTAGCCCAGCATCTAAACATGCAGCACTCCTTAAAAAAATACCCCCGCACACCTCTGCTGCAGGTGCTTACACATGATCTCAGTTCTGAATGTTTCCTTAGGTCACTCAAAAAAACTCAGATCCTAACGGTTATTAGAAAGCACCAGCCAAAGGTGCATCCTAACATGCATTTCTGAAGAGTTCCAAATGAATTCTGGGACACAGGGCCTTTGAAATGCTCCCTGAAAAAGGGGTTCCATTCTTAGTGAGTTTGGGAAAGCTGCTTACTGGGATTCTTTTTTGGAGATTCACAATGCACATTAGCATATGAAAAGTTTGGGGAAGTTCTATGTAAATAAACTTCAACAGAATTTTAAAAACATATTTGACTGTAGAATCCTTTGGCCACAGACTACTCATTCATTTTGAAGGGGGTCAAGATATGCCATCCCCAAATATGCCACTTTGGCATAAGCATTCTTTGGAGTGTTTGCTTATTCTACAAGAGTTTCCCAAATTCCTACTTGTCTGTGTGGTTTCCCTGGGGAATCCGAAGGAAAACAGGAAATACCTATGACGTCCTAGGAAAACCCAAAATGTCCATGAGATAACTGGGAAACAACTACAACTAATGCCTTAAAAAGTAAGATATGGTCAAATGCCCCATCGACGCAAACCTCCAGGCAACGAAGCTTGAATTCCTCCGCCACCAGCGAGGCTGTTTCCGACAGTCCAGCACCGCTTAGCGGACAGCTCCGTGGCTGGCATGGTGGGGCTGGAGAGCAGTCCTGCCCTGGAGGGAGAGGCCCGCATTCCTCAAAGGCCAAGGGGGTGAGGGGTGGGGAATCAGGTCACCCTAGGCAGGCTTCAGGTTTTTTACCTGTGAAGCAAAGATGTACACTAGGTGATTTATTAGAGCACCCACTCGAATATTCTATCAGAACAGCTACTGATATTGAGCAAAAATTTGAAAGTGTTATTTCAAAGGTTCTTTTTGATCCAAAGTGCACAAGAAACTGACAACCCCTATCTTTGACTTCTGCTTGCTGTTATTACCCTTAAGGGAAGGGAGGGAAAACATTATTTCACTACTGTGTGCCACACACCTGACATACATTAAAAATAGGTGTTTTAAAAACACTTTTTTTCCTTTTAATCCTCACATAAGGATATTTTCCCATTGATTTTTAGAGAGAGTGGAAGACAGAGGGAAAGACAGAGAGAAATATCGATGTGAGAGAAACACATCAATTGGTTGTCTCCTGCACATGCCCCAACCAGGGCTCGGGCTGGGGAGGAGCCTGCAACCAAGGTACATGCCCTTGACTGGAATCAAACCCGGGAACCTTCAGTCCACAGGTTGACGCTCTATCCACTGAGCCAAACTGGCTAGGGCCTTGATGTATTATTGATATTGTGCTGGTATTTGTTTCTCTTACTAATAATTCGCCATAGGGAAAGCAGGGGATACATTTGACATAAGTTTCTTTAAGTCATACAATAATATGTTTTGCTGGCAAATGCTTGGCTTTGGGAAACGATCATTTTTCAGACCCGGGAACCCTGCTTCTACAGAAGAATGCGACTAACCACACACAGCTCCTGCTAGCAGCCTGGCTCTGGTAGTGGGCAGGGGGCTTAGACCCGTGCTCCTCAACAAATCCCTGCACCCCAACATGCCACCAGTACGGGTGCTCACTATGATGGTGGTACCGGGTGACGATGCACCCTGAATCTTGGGGGAAGGGAATAATCTGGAAAAAGGCCCTTGGATTTCTTAGGGCAGTGGTCGGCAAACTGCGGCTCGCGAGCCCCATGCAGCTCGCGAGCCGCCGTTTGCCGCTCTGTTGACTAATGAATTTGCAGACCACTGCCTTAGGGAAAAACACTTAAAAAACATTTTAATAATGTACTAATGTCTTTAACCTGAAGTCAAAACTTCTGGGTAAGGGTAATGCCTTACACAGTGGTCGGCAAACTCATTAGTCAACAGAGCCGCAGTTTGCCGACCACTGTCTTAGGGTAAACATCAAATATGCTTCATTTTCTTGCCTTAGGTTGTAATTAATGGAGGAATGGCAGGATAAGTAAGGTCAGATGCCTGTTCTATAGCTCAAGTTTACACAGCACAAGTAGAACATAGTATGATTAACTATGAAGACCATCACTGGTCATAGCTCAATTACAAAAAGAAAAACCACAACTGTGCTGTTTGGATACATGATTTCTCATACTAATAGGTGATACATGTGATCAGAGTAATAAGTAGCTCATGCTAGAATAATGTTGAGGTGATACAGAAAGAAATGCTACTATTTACAGAAAAATATAGATAAAATGCCAGATTTGCTCAGCCATGTTTAGGTTTTATAACTGTACACATAGTTATAACTATTTTTATTATTGACAATTTTACCAGAAACATAACCTTGTACTTGCAAATCTAAAATATCCTACTACCTATTTCTTCCCCAAGAAATGTTTTGTTAACACAATATTTGAAAATTGAGGTTTCTTTGTCATATATCAATCAAGTCAGAACAGATATAAAATGGATGTCAACAGGAATATGATTAATTTTCCAACTAACTTCCTTAGAATCTATTTTGAAAAATTTATGTTTTTATCAGTCATTGGTAATTCTTTTTAGGTAAACTTTGAAAAACACATTTTCTTTGGATTGGCTTTTTTATTGGTTTGTATGAGATCTTTATAAATTAAGAAAATCACCCTTTGTCATTGGTGTTTTCAGTATTTTTTCCAGTATGTCAATGATCTTTTGATACTGTTTAAGGTATACTGCCATATGGAAGTTGTTTAAAAAATGTATGTAACCATTTTTCTTTCATGGTTGCATATACATTTAATACAAAACTGAGATCAAATAATAACCATAAAGTGCTCAATGGGGGGAGGAAGGGAGACACGTGCAATACTTTCAACAATAAAGATAAAAAGTAAAAAAGATAATAATCATAAAGTGCTTTGCAATGCTTTTATTTGATATATCAGGTGCATTTTCTTATGGGATCAGATATACTCCCATAAAATGATTCTGAATGGCCTCACAGTACTAAGATAGATGCATGTAATTCAATTAAACACAACCCCATAGTATGAGGTATTTTTAGCGTTTTCTATTTTTTAGTATAATTATTAATAAATTCCCAAACACAAATGATTTATGGCAAAGTTTTAGAAACAGAATTGCTGTTGTGATCCATTTATGTTTTCAACTGCTACATTAAAGTACCCATTTCCAAACTTTACCATGTGAACAGTTAAAAGAATTAACTCAACTGATAGCATAATATATTGCTGCTATGATTTAAATTGCTTTGTTATACAACTTTCCAAAAAATTCACTAGCTATTTGAGTCTTTTCTTTTGTGAATTCTCTCTTCATTCCTTTTTTTTGGTCTATTACATATTCATAATTTCGTATAATGATTTGTAAGGGCTTTTCATTACATGAAATAAGCTAACCTTTTATTACATTTACAAAGATTTCTTAGCGTTTTGCCTTTTACCAAATCCTGGCCATGATCATTTGGTTCATGCCAATAAAACATGAAAAGAGTTTTGCTAGGTGTTTCTGAGAAAGAAAATGTTCTCTCTTTTCTGAGAGGATGTCCAAGGACTGTCTAGAAGTGACGATTCCTGGAACAAGGAGGGAAAACATGTGGCTGCTGAAATCCCGAGCAGCCACTGTGCAGCCATCAGGGGGAGCCACACTTAGAATGAAGATGATCCAAAAGAAAGACTAATAAACACGCTTCCTGCTTTATGAACGAAATCTCTGCTATATTCTATGCCAATTTAATTGCATTTCCTTTCCCTTTTTTGTGGGGGAGGAGAGGGTAACTGAATATGCTGTGATACAATGGTATTTTTTGAGAAACAGAAATTTTAAATGTTTATGCAGGGACACCTATCAATCTTTGCACTTAGAATTCTTTCGTTGTTGCTATACTTAGAAAGGTCTTCTCTACTTTAAAATCAAGTGTGTGCCTTTCAAATGAATTTGTTTTGTTAAAACGTAAGCTCTATGGGGGCGTAAGGGAGACTCAATCACGAGTAGGAGAGAACCTTTATGCTACAATCACTCCAGGAATGGCAGGAGAATATGTTCATTCCAGTAGATTATCCGGACTTAAAGATGTGTGAGATGACCACTAAAAACTCTGTATTTTTTGAAATACTAATGAGTTAGCAGATACAGCCAATGGGTATGATAGAAGAAATATATTATTTGCGTCCAACTCACATGAATGGACTGAATCTAAGTCAGCTCCCATCTGGTCAGGCGGTAAGAAGAGTTAATGCTGGAAGTCTTTCTGAGGGTGTCTCCTCTGAAACAGTGGTGCAGAAAGCCACTGGGAAGCCGTCAGGGGGAAAATAGGCATACACACACATACAAAATGACTCGCGTGCAACAGGGATGAGCTACAGAATGAGGTCATATACTATAGGTTTTAATATACCCGTCAGAATAAATCAACCGTTTTATGCAAGGTCAGAGCAAGCATCTCCTGAATTCAGAGAATAAGTCAGACGGCTTTTCAACGCAACACCAGCATGCGATTGCCTAATTCTTTCTGTTTGAGAAACTTGGAAACCTTTTAGGATCATCATAATCTACCCTTCCTTTGGGTCTTTTTCATTCATTTCGACCAGCTTGTGATCTGTATTTCATGGAACTCTTCTATAGCTAGCTGCCCTCCGGATGTCCTCCGAGGAAACCGAAACCCGAATCCCAGCTGAACACTCGCACAGACATGAACCCTGCGGCAGGGAGCCTTGAAGAAATGGATGGGCACGGGCGAAAAAGGTGACAGAAGCACAGACACGGTGGTGACCCTGCTTAAGATGCCTTCCAGGTGGCCAAGCCCTTTCCTGCCGCAGCCTCTTATGTTATTTCCCTCTGCAAATCTTCTCTCCCCGAAGTTGTCCTGGAGTCCGTGCCTCCTCATTCTTTAGCTCTCAGCTTGATGCCACCTCCTCAGAGAAGTCTTCCCTGACCAGCCAGTCTTAAAATACAGTCCCCTTGTCCTCTGAATGCCCCAATCAGCTCTTCCTTTCCTTCATAACTGTGACACAATTTGTAACTGTTGACTTACTTTTGTCTCACTCGGCTAGAACGTTTGCTCCATGAGGACAAAACCATTTCTGTTATATTCATCACTCTACTTCCAAAGAGTGCCTAGCAATAAACACCATTTTCTGAATGGACACTTATCAGCTTGAATAAATGAAATAATCTGTGAAAAAGTAAAAAGGCCCTTCAGACTGCTTTATATCCAAGGGGGGCACAGGAATCTTAGAGTTTGTAAGTGCTCACTTAAAAGAAATAGACAGCTAGCTTGTCCTGTTACACAACAGTGAAGATGCGCCAAGCAAATTACGAAACGTTCAAGAAGAAACACATGGCAGCCGCCACACAGCTCTTGAGTCTTAATGGAATTCCAAAACCAATGTTCATAATTCTGGAGCAGTCTAGCGGGAATAAGCATCACCTTGAAAACATGTTGCCAGGTTGCCAATGAGTAACATGCTGCATGAAAGAGGCTGGTTTTCAGTGAATATTCCTTTTACATGGAAAGAATGTCTCGAAAAGTGTAAAATCTTCACCTTAAACAAGTCGGTCCTGTTATAGCCACAAAAATGTGGATATCTTAAATTAAGTTCTTACTTTCCTGTTCAGCTACAGGGCTTTTCATGAAACAGCTGCCCTTTTGACAAAAGTCAACACCTCAGTGTCACTGCATCTTATCAAGGGATCAAGGAAACGTGACAATACCTCCACATTCTTTCTAAGTCACGGAGACTAAGAAAAAGCCCATAAAGTCTACTGTGCATTTTTCCTTTTCCCAGTGGGCCCGTGAAAATGATGTAATTTCTCTATTACTGGAATGAGAAGAAAGAAGAAAAAAAGAAACTAGATTGGGAAATTCTTTCAAATATACAAATACTAGAGGCCCGGTGCATGAAATTTGTGCACAGGTGTGTGTGTGTGTGTGTGTGTGTGTGTGTGTGTGTGTGTGTCCCTCAGCCCAGCCTGCACCCTCTCCAATCTGGAACCCCTCGAGGGATGTCGGATGGGGAGTCGGACATCCCTCTCACAATCCAGGACTGCTGGCTCCCAACTGCTTGCCTGCCTGCCTGCCTGCCTGCCTGGTTGCCCCTAACCGCTTCTGCCTGCCAGCCTGATCACCTCCTAACCACTTCCCTGCCTGCCTGATCAATGCCTAACTGCTCCCCAGCTGGCCCGATTGCCCCTAACTGCCCTGCCCTGCCAGCCTGGTCACCCCTAACTGCCCTCCCCTGCAGGCCTGGTCACCCCTAACTTCCCTCCCTTGCCAACCTGGTTGCCCCTAACTAGCCTCCCCTGCCAGCCCGATTGCCCCTAACTGCCCTCCCCTGTAGGCCTGATCACCCCCAACTGTCCTCCCCTGCAGGCCATTTTGTTGTGGACATCTTTGACATGGGGGTGGCCATCTTGTGTGTTGGAAAGATGGTCAATTTGCATATTACCTCTTTATTCTATAGGATTATCTACTGGTTCTCAAGTGAACAAACATCAGTTTCTGATTAGTGGATAAGAAACCAACTCTTGGGTAGATTACTTAGCTGAACTAGCCATTCAAACTCACCGGCCACAGAAAACATGATACGATACATCAATTAATGTACCTTTGGCTTGAACTCAGCAGCCAATGGGTGTGCTCCCATGCACTTCTCTCTGTGAGAGGCGATCTGTGTTCCCAAAGGGGCAGAAAACCCTTGCTTCTTTTCCATACCTTCATGGACTCCACTGTGTCACTATGTTTGGCAAAAGGAGCTAGAGAGCCCCAAAGAGTCTCAGAGTTTCCATGTCTGTAAAGGTTTATTCCCTACATAAAAACCATGAAACAAGTTTCCTAGGATCATTGCATGTGTATTTACTTGACCAGACTAAGACCACTATAGACATAGCCCCTTGACTTACTCATCAGATAATTATGATAGAAAACTGTCTTATTACTAAATAACTGCTTTAAATTCTTAATTTTCTTCCTCTACCAAATAAGTCCATAGATTGCTCTCTTAGCTTTAAGTTACTGTCATCAACAGAGAACCCTATGCCAGGGTACAGTGTTGTAGCCAATATTCATGCTTTCCCTCTCGACCTACGTG